>NC_058513.1:3385407-4043036 GCF_020382885.2 Scatophagus argus
GACACATCACCTATTTAAGTTGTTAATTTAAATACTTTAACAGCCTGCTGCCTATCTGCACATCCAGCGGACACAGGGTAACATTATCATTAATGTCGAGTCGCATTCCTGTCCGCTTGATGACTTTATTGTGTCTCCTTAGCTCAGTTAGTGCAGTGTCTATGATGCCAACAAGCTAAGCAACGTCTCCTGGCTTTGTAAAACACTTATGGTGTTATGAAATAGTCTTCATTCATTCAGTCAGTATAGTCAAAGACAAAAAAATGTGTTTGTCAAAAAGAATGAAGTGACCATACACACTACACAAATAAGATACAAATATTCAAGGCCATCGCAAAATACACACTATATAACACACTGAACTCATAAGCTACCTATCTGAGCAACAGAGTTATATTAAAAAAAAAAAAAAATAGCAACAGACCAACAGAATATTTCCTTGAACATTAATGTTTATTACGCGTAAGTTCCACGATTTTATTAGGTGGGTGATGAAATGTCCTGTTTGCTCGTACAAAATAATGATGTGGCTCTACACAAAATCAGAGAGCGCCAACGGAGGCACAGAGGATCAGAGAGAAGACACTCTGAAAGAAAAAGAAAAAAGGCCCCAGTTGTGCTTTAGTCTAAAAAAAAAAAAAAAAAAGTGAAAAAGTTAAGCTCTTCTTGACGAATGTGTGGGTGGTGGGTGAACGAGAGATGGTGGTGAGATGAAGAAGGTAGGAAGAGGGGAGGGGAGGGGCAGGGGGCTGAGATGAATAAGGTACATGGGCCCAGATGCTCAGATAAATTATTCACTTCATTCTTCAATACTGTCCTGCCAGCTGCCTTTCATTGAGCCTGTCAGGTGCCCAGCAAGGATTGGCATGGCAGGAGAGGTGTCATGCCAAGTGGTGAAGAAAAGAAAGAGAGCTGGAGAGAGAAACAGGGGGGGGGGATAAAACTTTTGTTAGGTGCTGGATTGGGCTGCAGCCGCTAGCCTTTCAACAACCGTGACTAAATTTGCGTGTAAAGTCCTCCCTTTCATTTTTTTTCAGACTAGTGATTCACAAAATGTGGTTGCCCATTTTGCACATCAAACTTCAAATGTTTTAGGTATCACTAAAAGTACTATTATAGACTAGTAATGTGGATATTGTATCCAAGGAAACAAAGGAATCAACAATAAAACAAAAGTCACTGTAGACGGATGAACAAAACACCTCTCACCCTCTGCATCAGACAGTGGAGGCTCTGAGCAGTTCCTTCAGCGGCAGACTGCTACACCCTCAGTGTAGGAAGGAGCGCTACCACAGGTCTTTCATTCCCGCTGCTGTTAGACTGTATAATTCTATGGTCTAGTCCTCTTTCTTCCCTTATGAGGACTTGTATATAGCTTTATAGTGTACTATTTTTACTTACCTTGTAAATTGTTAATTTATTTCACCTCTATATTTTTTGTAACTGTTTATGCACACTTTTTGCACTCTTCTTGTGTTCTTGTGAGCTGCCACAACAGGTGAATTTCCCCACTGCGGGATCAATAAAGTTCATCTTCATCTTCATCTTCTTCTTCTTCAAAACACATCCGAAACAGATTGTGGGGATGTAGCACCAACATGTACAGTGTGTTGTGTTTGCTGAGTTGTGCTCAGTTGCCAAATTAAATTTTCTATCCATCACTCGTTCTTGTGCCGAGCCCTGTGATGGTGATTTCTGGGGGAGAAACTGCCTTTACAGAAAAAAAAAAGTGTTTTCTGATGACGCAGGCTCATACAAAACCACTCAAGTCTTCCTTTCAGTCACTTCGCCAGCCTCTATCTCCTTCACATACAGCTACAGGCCCTCCAAGAGCCCACAGTGTGCTGTTTTCCTGTGAGTTTCTATATTCATCAGCCAGAGCTTTGAGGAGACTATAGCATGTTTTCTCATGTTAAGCCAAAACAGCCCACTTGTACCATAGTTGCCTGGATACACATGCAGTTTTAATCCCACTACAGGGACAGTGGAATGAGAAAACCTTGTCCCTTACTTAGGTGACGTAAACCTTGAAATAATCTCACTAACAATATTTTCTACTCAGCATAGCCTCTCTCTGTCGCTCTCATACAAATACACACACATAGTTTATAGTTGGAAAATATTTCAACATTTTGGAGAATATATTTATTTGCTTTTTAGGAGTGTTAGATGAGAATGTCTGTCAGTTAAGTATGTAAGTGAAGCCAGGAGGCGATTGGCCGACCTTAGTGGAATAATCGGAAGTAGAGGTGTGAGAAGGTGAGCACCCCCCTGCTCACTGTCTGCCGCGACGGACACTTTATGATGACGTGGCCTGCGAGGCAGCGTCGGAAGAAAGACTATTTGGACTTTCCCCACATGTACACGCGAGTGCACATACACACATACGCACACAGAGAGAGATGGATTCTTTAACAGCTTGTATATATGCTTAGTGCTTGGTGACATGCTTGGCGTGGCGTGCACCATAGACGCTTCGGCGCCGGAAACACGGCCCGCCGCGTCCCTCGCTCACAACTCAACCGTGACAGTTTTCTCCCCGGTCCTGCATCCAGGTGTGTAGTGAAGTACCCACTACTGCTCTAACTCTTCCTCTGTCCGTTTGCAAAGACTCTGGTTCTTCATATACTCGCGTACATGTATTCACCTACACTCCCGGTCCGGCTCCACTGCTCCTCTGCGGAAGCGCGCGCCGCTGCAGGGGCGGGCTTTATTGAGCGCGGGGCAAGGGGGCACGTCCCACTGCGCTCAGGGGTGTTTGTATTTCTTTACTGTGTTGATTATGCAATATTTCTACAAAGTTATTGTGTGATGTGTGAATATATATGGTGTGGTTAATGAAATTGTACATGTTTATTTAGGTATGGATTTATTATGATTAATAATATTGTATAGACCATTATGATTTTTGGTGATCCCCTCGATAATGGTTTGAACCAATTGTGCTCAACCAGCAGCCCTATTTAAGGGAGCCTCATTTAGCTTTGGGACATTTTGGAGAAAAGTACTATGACCTGCAGTTTTTTGGTTTTTTTTGGTTTGTTTTTTCCTCTCCCCTCCTTTTTGCTCCTTTCTCCTGGCACCTGAAGCTTTGCTGCCTCCTGTTTCAAACCTCTTCCACCTGAATCTGAACTTGCCTAGCTCCCTTTATTCAGGGAGACCACTGTAGTGGAGGGAAACATTTAGCCATAGTTAAAGCATCTGCCTACCAGCACCTCTAAGGCTCACTCACTAGCATATTATTTCTTGGTTATGTACGGCATACAAAAACAGAAACATAAAAAAAAAAGAAAGTAATAGGATTTGGGACAACCAGCCGTTTCCCCCACTTTCCAGAAGGTCAAAGATCAAACTGTCCTTCATAGGATTTTTCATGATGAACTAAAGAGATAAACAAAAGAGTGTCATTGTGAAGGGAAAAGTCAGCCCGACAATCTGAAAACATAAAATTGATTCTTAAATCCTGTCTTTATTAAATCATTAATAGCAATAACAAAGAAAACGGTATCCAGTTCCAGTTTACTGTTGAACACAAAAAGGCAACATAAAAATATGGAGCAGAATTACAGAATGATGACTAACACCTTGTCTATACTTAGCAAGAGCAGCATGTTAGCAGTGTGCAGTAGCTTCAGTCCTCCATTAGTGTCCATAGTGACACGGTTGCTCGATGGCCAGTTCAAAATCAGTGTAATTACATGGATACGGGGGAGAAAACAGACTTGATGCTCAAAACTTGAAGCTTACAGTCACAACCTGAAGAGTGTGCTCAGTAGAGCGCAGATCTCCATCACGCTTGCAGTCAAGATGACAGCTAAGATAACAAAAGTGAGGATTTATTCATCTGACAGTGTAGCTCATTTTTGTGGATCATAATAGGAGGAAGTGTAGAATTAATCTACCAGGTTTTAAGCCATGTCAAAGGCAAACTATGGCCTGCAAACCTTGTTTTTAGTGTAGACAGCTGCTGGAAAATCCTTTTGCTATGTTTTAACACATATTGTGCTGCTGGAGAGCATAAGCCTTCTTGCTCTTATCCTGGCCTAACTTTGTGACCTCTAACACTGTGCAGCTTTCTCCCCCACATCCACTCTAAGTACTTAATTTCATTCGGCAGCATTTAAGACAGCTTCAGGCCCTGTGGCTGTGGCCTGACATGTTGGGTACTTTTGCCAGCCTGCACTCTACCAGATGCCTAAAATACATAAATATACAGTACATTTTAGCTAAGACCAGTCCCATATTCAGTGTAGGAAGTACTCAGATCTTTTACATGAGTAAAAAGTAGCATTAGCACAATATACAAATACTTACAAATACAGTATTTGATTTGTTTGTTCTAGGTTACTCTGGAAACATGGTTTAAAAAGGTAGACTATATGTTTGGACAATTTTTAAATGTAAATTTACACCCTGGATATAAATGAGAAAGAGTTTTGTTGTTGTTGTTGTTGTCATTGTTTTCGGTGATTTGGGTGAACAGCACCTTTAAAACTGAAAAAGACATGTCAGCATACAACAAACCAACTCGTCTTGCTATAACACAGCAAGTTTGACATTTATCTTTATTGCAGTGGATTAGTTCTGGCTGCAGTAGCTGATAAGTAACTGACCAGATATTTGGATAAACGGCCTAAGATTTCCCATCAAATCCTCATTGAAATCTTAGTGAGAAGTAACACAAGACCAAACAAACAACTGGATTCAGATAAAGAGCCTCAGATTTCCCGTTAAGCCTCACAAATCTCTGACAGCAGCAATAATTCCCCTACGCGACTTCCTGCTGTGCTGTCCTGCTACGCGTAGTCCTTCACTAAATCTGACCTGATTGTTGAGCGTTGTCATCATACCCTCAAAATCTAAAATGCAGTCATTTAATTATATGGCATGGCACGCTTCTACCAATAACACACGCAGAGTAAATTGATTCTCAGTAATTTGGAGGTCCATTTTCTGCTGCAGTTCCACTCATTTGATTCGTAATGGCTCAGTGTGACTCGTTATGGTTCCATTTATGTTAATAGAGCCATGTTTGAAAACAGAGCAGAACAATAGGCAAGCAAATATTGTATTGCATATGAACTATGCGTCCTTAACTCCACACAGACATAGGATTTGAGACACAAGTTAGCCTGGTTAGTATGGCTGTTTGTTTGCAGGTTGATGGGTGCTAATTGCTGCACACCCACAGGTCTGGTTTGGAAGGCCAGCGTGGCGGTCTGAATTAAAACAGCTGCCGGGCACTCAGGGGCCACATTAAGACCCAGAGGGACTGGAACACAGTCCTTAACAAGCTGGTCTGGCCAATTACAGAGCCATTCTGCCTGCCCAGAGCACCACATCAGACTCAACACACACCTGTTTGTGTGTGTCTGTGTGTGTGTGTGCATACAGATGTTTACTTTCAGACTCTCAGATGTTCAGCCTTGACAGCAAACAGCATCCTGATCTGAGCTGAACTAATTCTCGTCAGTGGGTTAATATAACAACTTTAAGTCGCCACCACAAAGTTATACATGAAAAGTTAATCAAGTAGGTCTTCAGGACTGTCTAAACTTAATTAAACATCATGTAGCACTTTTCATTGGATGTTGGCAGCTGTTTGAGCCTGCTTGCAGATTATGTCAATGCCAAGGCGTTACACCATTGTCCCCTGCTAATATTTTTAACAATCTCAAACGTGCTTGGCATTTTAATACCTCGTACTGCTACAATTAAGATCACAACAAAGTTTGTGGAATTTCTGGAGAGTAAAAGGGATTATAGAGTATATATAGGGAGTATAGAGGAAGCTGAGCTGATGGTATTCACAATATCTTGCAGCCTATGGCCTGTGCTACAAATTGTTAGCTAGCTGCAGCACTGACATCAAAGGATAGTTTCATAATGTTTTTTTATATCTCTCTTACAACAACAGTCAGGTGTGCACATTAAACACTTTTTGCTTTGTGAAAATCATAATATACATGTGTGCATAGCATTTATGTCAGGAGTAAGGGAGGAAGTCAGGTTACACAGTTTAACACAGAGCGGCAAAGTCTCCATAGGGATGAGGTCAGGGTGGATGGATGGACTTTCAACCAGGAGATAGCTGTTTGTGTCCTGTGTGAAACCAAAGGTCAACTTATAAATGCAGTTTGAATGTATCTTGATACACCTCATACTAAGAACAAAGTCTCTGTGCTGTTTTGTACTTCCTGTCTTATTGTGATTGTCCTACCTGCAGTGCTCATCTCATCGTCTGACTGTCTTTGTTTCGTTTCCCGCTCTTACGATTGTTTGCCCTGCCTTAATTGGTCTCACCTGTGTCTTGTCAGTCCCTGTGTACATATATACCATGGTCTGTCTCTCAGTCTTTTTTCCTTATGTTTGTTCGTGTTCCATTAATCCTTCCAGTGTTTTTTGACCCCCAGTGGTTTTTGGACTTTTTCTTGCTTTGTTGACTGTGCTGCAACTTAACCTGCTGGCTTTGTTTGAACTCTATTTTAAGCCAAACCATAATCTTTTCCTAAACCTGCTCAGAGGTTTGGTGTCTAAACCCAACTGAATAACCACCATTAACAACATTAATGACATTTTTATTAATGTTACCCTGACAACGAAGGTCAAGTACACCTGTTGCCGACTTTCGTTTTGGGAATCATTGGCAAACCACCTATTCTGTCATTTAGCTATGAGAACGTGTTTTTTTGCTTGGTTTAAGCATTCCTTGTGTTTTATATATATATATATATATATATATATACTGTAGTTCTTTTGTAAATGATGAGGACAAAATCTACAGTCCTCATTCTAAAGAAAAACTTTACGTGAAGCTAATATGAGAAATATCAGGTTCCAGCAGTATGAGTAAGACACCTGCCGAGCTACAGTCAATGGAACACGAGGAGAGAAAAAAAAAGACTAATCAGCTAACTTAATTTCATCATTTAAATTGTAAGCTAATTTGTTTTTATTGCCGTAATAGTTTAACATTAACCACCCCAACCCTCACCCCCACAAAATAATGGAGGGCATAAGGTCTTTTTTCTTTTTGAGTTTTTTTTTTTTTTTTTTGGCTGACAGTACAAAGATAAGAGGAAATTTTTCATTTCATGGTTGGTACCTCCAACCCTGAACAAGAACACCTGGAGACCCCAATTATAATCTGTGAAATTGGGATGTTTTTATGGGAGACATTTTGACATGTCACAGGAGAAAGAGCACAGGTGTAAATAATAAAATGACGGCTGGCTGCTTCATTTTCAGGGTCCTGGTATTGTTCATGCTGGTTCACTGTCACGCTGTCATAGCTTAGAGCAACTGTTAATGTTATTAGTAACACGTGTGCTTTTCCTGCTATGACAAACCTGTGCCTGCTGTGATAAAAGCCCATCTCTAACTGTGTATCATAAGATCAAAAGTAGAGTTGTTATTCTGTTATATTGTATAATATGAATATATACCATTTATTAGCAAAATTAACCAGAGCATGTCCAGGTGATTAGTTTATGTGTGAATACTGTTCTTTATTTTGTCAGTAAAATTAACAGGTGCTGAATGTGCCATTTCATTTTATTTTTCAATGTAAATGTAACAATGTGGATATTCACTTTAAACAGTAATTCTAGTCTCAGATTTACAATAGAAGGAAATGTAAAATATCCTTTATATACATTATATTCAATTTGATACAAAGTCTGAATCTGAAAATCTGAATCTGTGTGTGTGTGTGTGCATAGATTGAAGCATGGTAGTGCCATGACTCGTCCACTAGGATTGATCTCAGCAAATGTGAGTCAATGAACTTGACCTCTCGGTTGTGTTAGTGGTGTTGGTGCCTTTTTGAGACCTTTTCATGAAAATGCTGAACAAATTTAATATGGCTTGTTGGGTGGTTATTTTCATTTATTTATTTAGTTTTTAATTTACTTATGCAAGTAACGCGAACAAATAAATGATCCTGTGTGAATTTTTCGACACAACAACAGCCCAGCTTATTAGCCATAGCTGGCTTGGAAGTTAAGGTGTGTGAGTTTCAGGTTTGCCTCAGCTCCACCTACAGTCCACCTGTCTGCCCATTTCTGAATCAGCTTGGAGTTGGAGTGCAGTCATACAGGCCAAGCCAGAGTGGCAACAGCAGAGTTATCATCATCACATACCCTTTAGAAACCTACTGGTGTCATCACAGTGTCTGGACACTATTTATTATAGTCTATGGTATACATATGCACTGTTTTACACACACACACAAGAATGTTCGTACGCATTGTATTAGAACATTAAACTATGCCTTTTTGTTGTTGCTGGGTGGGGTTACTGCAAAGAAATCATAAAAGTCACAACAAAAATATCTCTTATTTAATTCAAGGTCATTGTGTTGTAATTGTTCTGCTTATTGAGTCAGTCTTCCTTCAGTTTCCTTTTTATTTCATGAATCTGCTCATGAATCAGGCTAATTGAGCACCAAAACACAATTTAATTGTTTCTGTGTAGAAAAATGATGTAATGTACAATTGATTTAGTCGAAATGAGCAAAGTTCTGCTGTCAGGCAAGGATAAAGCATACAGCTCGGGATTTAATCATATTAAAGATGGACTTGCACAGGCTACAGATTAGCAGATTTAATGTTGCTATTTATCTTTTAACTTTCATTCATTAGAATGGTGGATAGGTTTCGCTGGAGATCAGGAGGTTCGGGATGGGGGAGGAAAGGAGGATGAAACCAATTCCCCTCCATTACCTGAGATTAAGATGCCTGGGATGGTTTACTCTGCTCCATTTCAGACCCAAGGACAGAAGCAATACTGACGGGCCACCGATCAGAGAGACAGAAAAAGAGAAAGCGTAAAAGGAAAGGTAGCGACTGAGACCAACCAATAGATTGGAAGCATAAGAGAGGGCAAAAGGGGCAGGAATAAAAGTAAAAAAAAAAAAAGTCAGTCAGAGTGCAAATACGCCCACAAAGACCACATCTTTTTTGGCTCAAAAAGTAAAAAGTTACTTGGAAATAGTGTTTTCTCTTTGCAGTCTCCCACCAGGCTGCACGGACTTTAAAGGGAATTAAATGTTTGAAATAATTGTTTGCTTTCCATCACCTAAGGCACTTTGGTGTTGTTTTAGTGGGTCAAGAAAGAGTACATGCAGTGTTGTTGTTGGCTTACTCCAACTTCTACCTCAAATTAATCTGGATATCTATTGCTATATTTATGCATAATTTTCCCTTTTCAAAAAAAGATACAACAGAGTTCTTTGAGTTGCCCTGTCCCTACTAGTTCAAAGTATATGAAGTTAAATAACCTAAAATAATATATAATAATATAGGATAAAGGCTCAAATGCTCTTCGATAAATGGCTAAAATAGCTTAAAGCAATGAATATGAGATGGCTAAAAGTAGTATAATTGATAAATGGTTAAAATAAATATAGTTAAATGTGATGTTTGAAATACAGTAACTTAATGAAGAGCTATTGTGACAGCAGAAAATAAAATAAACTTGTATTTGTTCTTCTTGGCAAGTGTATTAAAAAAGTAGAATTTTAATGTTATTTCAGTTTTGACCTTATGAGTAATTTAGAAAAGAGCGTCTTCTCTAGAGCACAGAGGAAGCCTTGAAATGTGTTCAGAACACAGCAGGGAAATTCATCATCGAATATGAACAACAATAAAAATGTGGTGAAGGGGTTCTGGTTCGGAGTAAAGTTCTGAGTTTTCTGAATGATTTGAGTCTCAGATTCACTCGGTGTGAAAGTGTCATGAAAGCAAAAGCGGATAAAACATGTCAGTTCAGGCCAACATGTGTCATTAACACAGCTGGATGAACACTGCTGTCACCAGAGGGCCTGATCTCACTGTTTTTCAGTTGGCAGTCAGATCACAAATTAGCAGTCAGTGCGCAAAGAAGTCAGGCCGCAACAGAGTTTTGGGATATTAAAAGTTTTGAGAGAGAAGATCTGATTCATTCTCAGCTCATCATTATGCACTGTGTAACTGGGCTTCCGGCTGAAACATGGCCTACTTTTTAGGAAAACTCATAGTTTTGACAGTTTTGCCATTAAACACATGAGAAACGCAGCACGTCTCAGCACAACTTTGTATTCTGGTCTTTTAGGTTCCCATGGGTGGAGAAATTAATATTTATTCTTTGACAGATTTCTGTCATTTCTGTGTGTCCATGAGCACAAAATGACAGCTGCATATGATTGGCTGAAGCTGTTTCAGACTTCACATTTCAATTCCGTATCCTACAAAGCTGCTTATTTTATTTGACTACATCCATTTTTGAAGAAGTGTAACCTCTGGCTGCCTGGATGACATTTACTGGCAACCTTTTCCAGAGAAAGTGTGACATTTGGGGAGGATAGTTGAGCAGATAAAACCAGAGAAACCTGTGAATGTGGTTCCAGTGTGCTGGCAGATTTAGGAATTAAAACACTTGGTCACTGAGTTACCAAACATAACAACATTAATTATAGTGTATATCAGTAATTATTAACAATAATCATTTGGTGAACAAAACATGAAGTGTATATTATGTGTTGGCAGAGTGATAGATATATAGAAATACTGTATTGTTATTTAAAGAGTTCTTCCAGTTGTCATTACACATCCTAATACAGATGTTGCTCATGCAGATATCTTGTTCGGTCAATGGTACTACATTTTAGGACGTGGGCCACTCCCAGCTATGACAGGCAGGACCAGTTACATTTAGATGTCAAGTTCTGGTGCAGTGGACTTTCTGTCATGAAATTAAGTTGCAGCCTGCATGAACACACACAAAGAATCTGACTATTTTTTGTTTCTCTTAACAAGCTCACACACTAATGGATGTACAGCAGTAGTCTTGGTTTTTGCTGAGTTTGAACATCAGGTGATTGTCAGTGCACCTTGTGATGAAGCCGTGATCTATCTAGTTTTCACCACATATATTAAATGAGTCTGGGCAGACATGGATGTAAACTGCAACTGAAAAGAATCCAACCATGCTTAACTGTATTGCTTTTCCTACTGTGATGTGTCTTCTTTGAAAAAGGTCTGCATAAAGGGAACTGGGGCAGTGTTCTTGTTAGAATGGCCAAAACAAAATCTTAAATTTAAAACAGCCAACTACACTGAGGAAGAACTAAATTAGTGATTTGCAATTGCAAGCAGCATTAAAATTACAATATTTCAGTGTCCTAGGTCCTAATAATGTTGTACATGTTGAAATATAGTCACTGAAATTCAGTTAGAATTATTATATATGTGGTGTAGGTGGTTAAAGACTTTAAAATAGCTAGAGCTGTGTAAATGGTTAAATAATTTCACCTTCTAATCACCAAATCAGTTATAAGGCAGCTTTATGAGGAAGTAAGCCAAATTTTTTTTAACTGTTGTAATATGGAGATCTGGGGTGAATGGAGTTTAAAGTGAAACTATCAACTTTTGAGGATATGATGTCACAATCTTTCTTCCTTTCACAAATGAAAAAGTGTTGTTAATGTTAATTCATGTTTATGTTTACTCATACTCTTTTGCTGGTGCACCTTTAGGCTAATGTTAGCTAATGTTAGCAAACATATGATACTGTTGCTACTCTGCAGCTAACATTAGTTCAGCAAATTATCAATATACCAGTCAACTACTCAGCACCTATTCCAGAAACTAGACAGCTTTGTGCAACTTAAACAGTCAGTCTTTGTAAAACCAACCGAAGGTGTGTTTGTGTGTGTGTGTGTGTTTGTGCGCATTCTCGGAAATACAATTCCAGCTTACGATGTTGAACAATGAGGCATTATCTCATTCACACACAAACACACTTACAAGCTGCACGGCCCTGAAAAGAAAACAGCAGAACAAAAAGAATAATCAAAGCATGTCCTCGAAATTAACAGCTCAATTCCATTCTTCATTCACAAAGAAAGATGCCAAACATCAAAAGTATGTTTTTTTAATGAGGTAGCACTGAGAAGAGAAGAAATCATTGAAGTTGTTTACTGTGTTCCCATTTTTAATTAAGCGAGCCAGGCGCAGTCTAGGGTGGAGAATGTGCTCTATTCAGTGGAACGGATACCTCGGCCATGATGAATGAGCTGTCATCTCCAATTGTTGCTGAACCTCTGTCTCCTTGACACCCAGCGATTCCCGCTGCAGCTGGTCCATGCTACAGCTCCACATAGTCGGGAGGTCAGGGGTCATACCAGTATGCTAATGTGGTCACAGCTATAAAGCCTGACAACTTGGAGTGTATGTAGTGTAAATGGAGGCACAGAGAACCAGCGTATTCTGTTATCACTGCAGTATGGGGTGAACAGAATAAGAGAAATGCTTTACATCTGCATCAGCATCAAAGCGGAACTGACGCACGGCTGCTTTTACAAGAACAACGTCAAGGAGAGATGCTGCTGTTCAGATAGCAGAGTAATAGTCTAGAGTGTGTGGAAATTTCTGGAACACAAAGGAAAAACCACTGAGGAGCGAAGTATGGCAGTGCGGTGACAGGTGACATTACTGTGGCACTCTGGCCACATTCTCTGCAGGCAGCAGTCCTGCGCCTGCCACAAAGGACATCAAACCCATGTCCCTTGAATGTCACAGTGAAAATGACAGCAGAATCTTCGCTGAGATCTGACACAGTTTGGAAAACCTTTGAGGAACAGCACAAAAGCCTTCAATAACTGCTCCGAAGTCATAACATCAGACTCAAACACATTTGAGTACTGCACAATACTGTTGTGTACAATTTGTGACTTCTAAAGTCAGTTCTTCTAGTCTCATGTTAAATCATCGACCTAGCGGACTTGAAATTGATAGTGTGCAACACGTGTGTCGTACTCTGAACAACCTTAACTTTTAGCTCCATTTGGGTCAGTGTTTTGTACTGTGAACAGAGCGCTGAGGCAGTGGTTGGTAACACAATCACTGTTTCAAGCCACCGCAGCTGCACAGGTGAAGCTGATTCTAACACTCTTCCAAATAAAGGTTTATTTTTATTATCTTTTCATTTAGTATTATCAGTTTCATTGTCTAACCTTTCAGTTTTATAGGCTATTGTGATCTGCTATCTTAGGAAACTGTTTCTCGAGCAAGCGAAAACTGTGTCTCCATGTTTTTTAAAGTCAGAATGTGAGTATCTTTCCTCTTACAAGTAGGGCTATCCATCCATCTAGATTGTTTTGATGTGAGTTGCAGAATTTGCATCTATTCATGGACAAAAACCTTGTGCTCGTGACAGTACAGGATGTAGACAGTAACCATATCTTCCTTAGCTGAGCTATAATGTTGGCTAGCTTGGTTTGCTAACAAAAGAAGAGAGTTCATACATATAACTGCTCACACAAGATCTGTGGATTATCTTAAGAAACTTCTTTTCTTAAAGTGACACCAGTGTTTGATGTTTATTTATTTATTTATTTATTTGTATATTTGTATATTAGACAGAGTGTACTTTGTCTATACCATACTTGGATTTATTTACCTTTCTGAGTTTAAAGATAACCTTTCAGACAAGAAGAGTTTTGTTTTTTTTTTGTTGTTGTTGTTGTTTTTTTATAATTTATGTCACATAGAGTAAAATAAAAGTCAGTTAAATGAAAGCACTTAACAGAGTAGAAATCTGAAAAATTAACAGTAAATTTTACTCCATTGTATTTTTCAGAGTAACATTTTAAGTTTGAGTCAAATTTATCCTTATAAATTTACTATATACAACTTATGCTTTACATTTCATACCTCTACTTCACCCCATTTCATAGAGAAATATTGTATTTTATATTTTTATTTTAAGATAAAGTCTAATAGCGTCGGCGTTTGGGTTGTTTGCTGCCTCTGCCGTCGTCATCATCCTCCTCCTCCTCTCTTCTCCTCTTGCTGGTTCCTCCAGACAGTTGGCGAGAAGAATGTGCTCGCACTGGTTCTTCATCGTCTGTATCGCTGTCAGTGTTGCTGTCAGTGTCGCTGTCAGCGTCGCTGTCAGCGTCACTGTCAGCGTCACTGTCTGAGACGGCATCATTCCAGAACCTGAATCGTTTCCTGCTCATCTTATCTCCTTCATCTTCCTCTCTTGACCTCCTCCTTGATCCTCCAGGCACTGAGCTGGTGGAGGGTGCATCTTCCTCAGCATCACTGTCGACGTCACTGTCAGAGATGGCACCAGGCAGTTCATTCCTCCTGGATCCTCCTGGCAGGGGATCTTCTGCTTCCACGGGACGGTTGACCTCCAAGTGAACTCGAGGCTCAGCAGGAGCATTTTCAAACTGTTGACCAACTTCATCTTCTTCATCTTCTTCATCTTCCTCATCTTCTTCCTCATAGTCATCATAATTATTGTAAGCCAGTTCATCTCTAATTTGTCTCAGGTAAGCAATGGCTTCCATCACAAGTCCATTGATGAGGACGTACCGCAGCCAGTGAATGGTTCGAGCGTCAAATCGCCCATACTGTTCAATGACCTGCAGTATTTCCTGCTGTGGGTTATGTACCGGTCCAGCTACAAGATCATTTAGACAAATAATTGATTATTACTACTTATATGACAGGAAAAGTAACCACACACTTCTACAATAATCACTTACTAATAAATCAGTGTTACATAGTTTGAAATGTGTGGATGCTTTTCATAACCTTACACACAGTGTCTTATATCCTCAGCAGCTCCAGCAACAAGCACTTTTTTGATGAGCAGTGATCAGAAGCTACTGACTGATCTTAAAATTCAGCACGAAATCATTATTTGACTATTTTCTATACATGACAACAGTGTCTGCCCAATATCGTTTTATATTAAACCTCAGACACGTTTGTGTGAAATGAGGAGTGAAGTTCCTACCATGGTTAGGGCCAACGTGGGGTCCGTCTCCTAAGTCTGGCATAACTGAAAACAAAACAAAAAAAGACTATTTTAAATCCACATGATCACATTGTTTTTGTTCATTATTTACATTTTATGTTTTCAGTACATCACAACATGTCTGTCCTACACCTTGTAACATTAACACATAAGAGCCCAGACACATTTTTCTTGATAGGAAAATGATGGAGGATATAAAACATATCAAATGGATTACATGTAACATATTTCTGATGTTTTCTTGGAAAAAGTACCCTGTAGTGTCCAAGATCGTAGTTCTACATATATTTCACTTTGGACTTTTGTAGTAACTTTTTTCCTCATTTAAAGGTTTTTGACACCAGTGTCACTGTGGGATCTTTTGGGTTAAACATCAGGCATGTTGGTATGAAATGAGGAGTGAGGTACCTACCGAGGTCAGGAGCATTGTGGTTAGCACCGTTGTGGGGTCCATCTCCTCTGTCCATTGTAACTGAAAAGATACAACAGCTAAAATATTATTTTAAATTCACATGACCGCACTGTCTGTGCTCAGCTTTTACATTTCATGTTTTCAGCCCATCACAATATTGTCTGCCCCACAACTAAAAAACAAAATGGCGCATTAAGGTACGTATAAAAATAATTATAGGTTAGCAGGTTAGTTTATGTATTTGTGTTGACAATTTAAATGTAATTATCTGTTCCACGACTTGACTGCCACACATCTACACGACTGCATTTCTAACTGAAATAGGAACACACTCCTTTTGTGAGTCCAGTTATCCAGGACAAACACAGAAATATGATTTGAACTAAACGAATGCCAGCGTTGTGAGTGTATTAGCAAAATCATCTAACAAAATGTCACTTCAAAATCAGTAGAGGATTTGCTGTGTGGCTTTGTGAAAAGACAAAACAGAACTGTGAATTTAACAGTTAACTAATGAACTAAATTCACGCAATCATTTATTTTCATTCTCAATACTATTCATGCCATGTTCAGGCTTGTAGACTTACCTGAATTCAAGGAAGCTTGTTTGGTCGCAGAAAAAGGAAGATTTCTGAAGGATCGCGTCGTCAAAACGTCGTACGAGTGGTTTTGTCAGAAACGTTGTGTGATGCCGTCGAATCTGGTGGAGATCGTAGTGCAAACTGCTGTGTTGGTATCAAAGGAACACCTGATGAGACTACAGCGGAATGTTTTCGCTGTGAAACATCAGAGCCATCAAAGCACAGGAGTTCCAGGAGTTTTAAGAGTTCCATTTCATCGGTCATCAAAAACAAGCATGTCGGGGGCGGGCGTGGCCTAGAGGTTGGAGAATCGGCTTGCTTTCGGAAGGTCGCCGGTTCGATTCCCCCACCGGACAGGCAGGTGGAGTGATCGTGTTGTTCCCCCTCATCAGACTCAAACACATTTGAGTACTGCACAATACTGTTGTGTACAATTTGTGACTTCTAGAGTCAGTTCTTCTAGTCTCATGTTAAATCATCGACCTAGCGGACTTGAAATTGATAGTGTGCAACACGTGTGTCGTACCCTGAACAACCTTAACTTTTAGCTCCATTTGGGTCAGTGTTTTGTACTGTGAACAGAGCGCTGAGGCAGTGGTTGGTAACACAATCACTGTTTCAAGCCACCGCAGCTGCACAGGTGAAGCTGATTCTAACACTCTTCCAAATAAAGGTTTATTTTTATTATCTTTTCATTTAGTATTATCAGTTTCATTGTCTAACCTTTCAGTTTTATAGGCTATTGTGATCTGCTATCTTAGGAAAGTGTTTCTCGAGCAAGCGAAAACTGTGTCTCCATGTTTTTTAAAGTCAGAATGTGAGTATCTTTCCTCTTACAAGTAGGGCTATCCATCCATCTAGATTGTTTTGATGTGAGTTGCAGAATTTGCATCTATTCATGGACAAAAACCTTGTGCTCGTGACAGTACAGGATGTAGACAGTAACCATATCTTCCTTAGCTGAGCTATAATGTTGGCTAGCTTGGTTTGCTAACAAAAGAAGATAGTTCATACATATAACTGCTCACACAAGATCTGTGGATTATCTTAAGAAACTTCTTTTCTTAAAGTGACACCAGTGTTTGATGTTTATTTATTTATTTATTTATTTGTATATTTGTATATTAGACAGAGTGTACTTTGTCTATACCATACTTGGATTTATTTACCTTTCTGAGTTTAAAGATAACCTTTCAGACAAGAAGAGTTTTGGGTTTTTTTTTGTTGTTGTTGTTTTTTTTATAATTTATGTCACATAGAGTAAAATAAAAGTCAGTTAAATGAAAGCACTTAACAGAGTAGAAATCTGAAAAATTAACAGTAAATTTTACTCCATTGTATTTTTCAGAGTAACATTTTAAGTTTGAGTCAAATTTATCCTTATAAATTTACTATATACAACTTATGCTTTACATTTCATACCTCTACTTCACCACATTTCATAGAGAAATATTGTATTTTATATTTTTATTTTAAGATAAAGTCTAATAGCGTCGGCGTTTGGGTTGTTTGCTGCCTCTGCCGTCGTCATCATCCTCCTCCTCTCTTCTCCTCTTGCTGGTTCCTCCAGACAGTTGGCGAGAAGAATGTGCTCGCACTGGTTCTTCATCGTCTGTGTCGCTGTCTGTGTCGCTGTCAGCGTCGCTGTCAGCGTCGCTGTCAGCGTCACTGTCAGCGTCACTGTCTGAGACGGCATCATTCCAGAACCTGAATCGTTTCCTGCTCATCTTATCTCCTTCATCTTCCTCTCTTGACCTCCTCCTTGATCCTCCAGGCACTGAGCTGGTGGAGGGTGCATCTTCCTCAGCATCACTGTCGACGTCACTGTCAGAGATGGCACCAGGCAGTTCATTCCTCCTGGATCCTCCAGGCAGGGGATCTTCTGCTTCCACGGGACGGTTGACCTCCAAGTGAACTCGAGGCTCAGCAGGAGCATTTTCAAACTGTTGACCAACTTCATCTTCTTCATCTTCTTCATCTTCCTCATCTTCTTCCTCATAGTCCTCATAATTATTGTAAGCCAGTTCATCTCTAATTTGTCTCAGGTAAGCAATGGCTTCCATCACAAGTCCATTGATGAGGACGTACCGCAGCCAGTGAATGGTTCGAGCGTCAAATCGCCCATACTGTTCAATGACCTGCAGTATTTCCTGCTGTGGGTTATGTACCGGTCCAGCTACAAGATCATTTAGACAAATAATTGATTATTACTACTTATATGACAGGAAAAGTAACCACACACTTCTACAATAATCACTTACTAATAAATCAGTGTTACATAGTTTGAAATGTGTGGATGCTTTTCATAACCTTACACACAGTGTTTTATATCCTCAGCAGCTCCAGCAACAAGCACTTTTTTGATGAGCAGTGATCAGAAGCTACTGACTGATCTTAAAATTCAGCACGAAATCATTATTTGACTATTTTCTATACATGACAACAGTGTCGGCCCAATATCGTTTTATATTAAACCTCAGACACGTTTGTGTGAAATGAGGAGTGAAGTTCCTACCATGGTTAGGGCCAACGTGGGGTCCGTCTCCTAAGTCTGGCATAACTGAAAACAAAACAAAAAAAGACTATTTTAAATCCACATGATCACATTGTTTTTGTTCATTATTTACATTTTATGTTTTCAGTACATCACAACATGTCTGTCCTACACCTTGTAACATTAACACATAAGAGCCCAGACACATTTTTCTTGATAGGAAAATGATGGAGGATATAAAACATATCAAATGGATTACATGTAACATATTTCTGATGTTTTCTTGGAAAAAGTACCCTGTAGTGTCCAAGATCGTAGTTCTACATATATTTTACTTTGGACTTTTGTAGTAACTTTTTTCCTCATTTAAAGGTTTTTGACACCAGTGTCACTGTGGGATCTTTTGGGTTAAACATCAGGCATGTTGGTATGAAATGAGGAGTGAGGTACCTACCGAGGTCAGGAGCATTGTGGTTAGCACCGTTGTGGGGTCCATCTCCTCTGTCCATTGTAACTGAAAAGATACAACAGCTAAAATATTATTTTAAATTCACATGACCGCACTGTCTGTGCTCAGCTTTTACATTTCATGTTTTCAGCCCATCACAATATTGTCTGCCCCACAACTTAAAAACAAAATGGCGCATTAAGGTATGTATAAAAATAATTATAGGTTAGCAGGTTAGTTTATGTATTTGTGTTGACAATTTAAATGTAATTATCTGTTCCACGACTTGACTGCCACACATCTACACGACTGCATTTCTAACTGAAATAGGAACACACTCCTTTTGTGAGTCCAGTTATCCAGGACAAACACCCACAAACACAGAAATAGGACTTGAACTAAACTAATGCCAGCGTTGTGAGTGTATTAACAAAATCATCTAACAAAATGTCACTTCAAAATCAGTAGAGGATTTGCTGTGTGGCTTTGTGAAAAGACAAAACAGAAATGTGAATTTAACAGTTAACTAATGAACTAAATTCACGCAATCATTTATTTTCATTCTCAATACTATTCATGCCATGTTCAGGCTTGTAGACTTACCTGAATTCAAGGAAGCTTGTTTGGTCGCAGAAAAAGGAAGATTTCTGAAGGATCGCGTCGTCAAAACGTCGTACGAGTGGTTTTGTCAGAAACGTTGTGTGATGCCGTCGAATCTGGTGGAGATCGTAGTGCAAACTGCTGTGTTGGTATCAAAGGAACACCTGATGAGACTACAGCGGAATGTTTTCGCTGTGAAACATCAGAGCCATCAAAGCACAGGAGTTCCAGGACTTTTAAGAGTTCCATTTCATCGGTCATCAAAAACAAGCATGTCGAGGGCGGGCGTGGCCTAGAGGTTGGAGAATGGGCTTGCTTTCGGAAGGTCGCCGGTTCGATTCCCCCACCGGACAGGCAGGTGGAGTGATCGTGTTGTTCCCCCTCATCAGACTCAAACACATTTGAGTACTGCACAATACTGTTGTGTGCAATTTGTGACTTCTAGAGTCAGTTCTTCTAGTCTCATGTTAAATCATCGACCTAGCGGACTTGAAATTGATAGTGTGCAACACGTGTGTCGTACTCTGAACAACCTTAACTTTTAGCTCCATTTGGGTCAGTGTTTTGTACTGTGAACAGAGCGCTGAGGCAGTGGTTGGTAACACAATCACTGTTTCAAGCCACCGCAGCTGCACAGGTGAAGCTGATTCTAACACTCTTCCAAATAAAGGTTTATTTTTATTATCTTTTCATTTAGTATTATCAGTTTCATTGTCTAACCTTTCAGTTTTATAGGCTATTGTGATCTGCTATCTTAGGAAACTGTTTCTCGAGCAAGCGAAAACTGTGTCTCCATGTTTTTTAAAGTCAGAATGTGAGTATCTTTCCTCTTACAAGTAGGGCTATCCATCCATCTAGATTGTTTTGATGTGAGTTGCAGAATTTGCATCTATTCATGGACAAAAACCTTGTGCTCGTGACAGTACAGGATGTAGACAGTAACCATATCTTCCTTAGCTGAGCTATAATGTTGGCTAGCTTGGTTTGCTAACAAAAGAAGAGAGTTCATACATATAACTGCTCACACAAGATCTGTGGATTATCTTAAGAAACTTCTTTTCTTAAAGTGACACCAGTGTTTGATGTTTTTTTTATATATTTATTTTTTTGTATATTTGTATATTAGACAGTGTACTTTGTCTATACCATACTTGGATTTATTTACCTTTCTGAGTTTAAAGATAACCTTTCAGACAAGAAGAGTTTTGTTTTGTTTTTTTTGTTGTTGTTGTTTTTTTGTAATTTATGTCACATAGAGTAAAATAAAAGTCAGTTAAATGAAAGCACTTAACAGAGTAGAAATCTGAAAAATTAACAGTAAATTTTACTCCATTGTATTTTTCAGAGTAACATTTTAAGTTTGAGTCAAATTTATCCTTATAAATTTACTATATACAACTTATGCTTTACATTTCATACCTCTACTTCACCACATTTCATAGAGAAATATTGTATTTTATATTTTTATTTTAAGATAAAGTCTAATAGCGTCGGCGTTTGGGTTGTTTGCTGCCTCTGCCGTCGTCATCATCCTCCTCCTCCTCTCTTCTCCTCTTGCTGGTTCCTCCAGACAGTTGGCGAGAAGAATGTGCTCGCACTGGTTCTTCATCGTCTGTGTCGCTGTCTGTGTCGCTGTCAGCGTCGCTGTCAGCGTCACTGTCAGCGTCACTGTCTGAGACGGCATCATTCCAGAACCTGAATCGTTTCCTGCTCATCTTATCTCCTTCATCTTCCTCTCTTGACCTCCTCCTTGATCCTCCAGGCACTGAGCTGGTGGAGGGTGCATCTTCCTCAGCATCACTGTCGACGTCACTGTCAGAGATGGCACCAGGCAGTTCATTCCTCCTGGATCCTCCAGGCAGGGGATCTTCTGCTTCCACGGGACGGTTGACCTCCAAGTGAACTCGAGGCTCAGCAGGAGCATCTTCAACCTGTTGACCAACTTCATCTTCTTCATCTTCTTCATCTTCCTCATCTTCTTCCTCATAGTCCTCATAATTATTGTAAGCCAGTTCATCTCTAATTTGTCTCAGGTAAGCAATGGCTTCCATCACAAGTCCATTGATGAGGACGTACCGCAGCCAGTGAATGGTTCGAGCGTCAAATCGCCCATACTGTTCAATGACCTGCAGTATTTCCTGCTGTGGGTTATGTACCGGTCCAGCTACAAGATCATTTAGACAAATAATTGATTATTACTACTTATATGACAGGAAAAGTAACCACACACTTCTACAAAAATCATCCATCCATCCATTTTCTATACCGCTTATCCATCAGGGTCGCGGGGGAGCTGGAGCCTATCCCAGCTGACTATGGGCGAGAGGCGGGGTTCACCCTGGACTGGTCGCCAGCCAATCGCAGGACCAACACACAAAGACAGACAACCACACACTCTCACACTCACACCTAGGGGCAATTTAGAGTAGCCAATTAACCTAATGTGCATGTTTTTGGTATTGTGGGAGGAAGCCGGAGAACCCGGAGAAAACCCACGCAGGCACAGGGAGAACATGCAAACTTCACATAGAAGGGCCCAGACCGAGATTCGAACCTCTTGCTATGAGGCAACAGTGCTAACCACCGCACCACCGTGCCGCCCTTCTACAATAATCACTTACTAATAAATCAGTGTTACATAGTTTGAAATGTGTGGATGCTTTTCATAACCTTACACACAGTGTCTTATATCCTCAGCAGCTCCAGCAACAAGCACTTTTTTGATGAGCAGTGATCAGAAGCTACTGACTGATCTTAAAATTCAGCACGAAATCATTATTTGACTATTTTCTATACATGACAACAGTGTCTGCCCAATATCTTTTTATATTAAACCTCAGACACGTTTGTGTGAAATGAGGAGTGAAGTTCCTACCATGGTTAGGGCCAACGTGGGGTCCGTCTCCTAAGTCTGGCATAACTGAAAACAAAACAAAAAAAGACTATTTTAAATCCACATGATCACATTGTTTTTGTTCATTATTTACATTTTATGTTTTCAGTACATCACAACATGTCTGTCCTACACCTTGTAACATTAACACATAAGAGCCCAGACACATTTTTCTTGATAGGAAAATGATGGAGGATATAAAACATATCAAATGGATTACATGTAACATATTTCTGATGTTTTCTTGGAAAAAGTACCCTGTAGTGTCCAAGATCGTAGTTCTACATGTATTTTACTTTGGACTTTTGTAGTAACTTTTTTCCTCATTTAAAGGTTTTTGACACCAGTGTCACTGTGGGATCTTTTGGGTTAAACATCAGGCATGTTGGTATGAAATGAGGAGTGAGGTACCTACCGAGGTCAGGAGCATTGTGGTTAGCACCGTTGTGGGGTCCATCTCCTCTGTCCATTGTAACTGAAAAGATACAACAGCTAAAATATTATTTTAAATTCACATGACCGCACTGTCTGTGCTCAGCTTTTACATTTCATGTTTTCAGCCCATCACAATATTGTCTGCCCCACAACTTAAAAACAAAATGGCGCATTAAGGTATGTATAAAAATAATTATAGGTTAGCAGGTTAGTTTATGTATTTGTGTTGACAATTTAAATGTAATTATCTGTTCCACGACTTGACTGCCACACATCTACACGACTGCATTTCTAACTGAAATAGGAACACACTCCTTTTGTGAGTCCAGTTATCCAGGACAAACACCCACAAACACAGAAATATGACTTGAACTAAACTAATGCCAGCGTTGTGAGTGTATTAACAAAATCATCTAATAAAATGTCACTTCAAAATCAGTAGAGGATTTGCTGTGTGGCTTTGTGAAAAGACAAAACAGAAATGTGAATTTAACAGTTAACTAATGAACTAAATTCACGCAATCATTTATTTTCATTCTCAATACTATTCATGCCATGTTCAGGCTTGTAGACTTACCTGAATTCAAGGAAGCTTGTTTGGTCGCAGAAAAAGGAAGATTTCTGAAGGATCGCGTCGTCAAAACGTCGTACGAGTGGTTTTGTCAGAAACGTTGTGTGATGCCGTCGAATCTGGTGGAGATCGTAGTGCAAACTGCTGTGTTGGTATCAAAGGAACACCTGATGAGACTACAGCGGAATGTTTTCGCTGTGAAACATCAGAGCCATCAAAGCACAGGAGTTCCAGGACTTTTAAGAGTTCCATTTCATCGGTCATCAAAAACAAGCGCGTCGGGGGCGGGCGTGGCCTAGAGGTTGGAGAATGGGCTTGCTTTCGGAAGGTCGCCGGTTCGATTCCCCCACCGGACAGGCAGGTGGAGTGATCGTGTTGTTCCCCCTCATCAGACTCAAACACATTTGAGTACTGCACAATACTGTTGTGTGCAATTTGTGACTTCTAGAGTCAGTTCTTCTAGTCTCATGTTAAATCATCGACCTAGCGGACTTGAAATTGATAGTGTGCAACACGTGTGTCGTACTCTGAACAACCTTAACTTTTAGCTCCATTTGGGTCAGTGTTTTGTACTGTGAACAGAGCGCTGAGGCAGTGGTTGGTAACACAATCACTGTTTCAAGCCACCGCAGCTGCACAGGTGAAGCTGATTCTAACACTCTTCCAAATAAAGGTTTATTTTTATTATCTTTTCATTTAGTATTATCAGTTTCATTGTCTAACCTTTCAGTTTTATAGGCTATTGTGATCTGCTATCTTAGGAAAGTGTTTCTCGAGCAAGCGAAAACTGTGTCTCCATGTTTTTTAAAGTCAGAATGTGAGTATCTTTCCTCTTACACGTAGGGCTATCCATCCATCTAGATTGTTTTGATGTGAGTTGCAGAATTTGCATCTATTCATGGACAAAAACCTTGTGCTCGTGACAGTACAGGATGTAGACAGTAACCATATCTTCCTTAGCTGAGCTATAATGTTGGCTAGCTTGGTTTGCTAACAAAAGAAGAGAGTTCATACATATAACTGCTCACACAAGATCTGTGGATTATCTTAAGAAACTTCTTTTCTTAAAGTGACACCAGTGTTTGATGTTTATTTATTTATTTATTTATTTGTATATTTGTATATTAGACAGAGTGTACTTTGTCTATACCATACTTGGATTTATTTACCTTTCTGAGTTTAAAGATAACCTTTCAGACAAGAAGAGTTTTGGTTTTTTTTTTTGTTGTTGTTGTTTTTTTTATAATTTATGTCACATAGAGTAAAATAAAAGTCAGTTAAATGAAAGCACTTAACAGAGTAGAAATCTGAAAAATTAACAGTAAATTTTACTCCATTGTATTTTTCAGAGTAACATTTTAAGTTTGAGTCAAATTTATCCTTATAAATTTACTATATACAACTTATGCTTTACATTTCATACCTCTACTTCACCACATTTCATAGAGAAATATTGTATTTTATATTTTTATTTTAAGATAAAGTCTAATAGCGTCGGCGTTTGGGTTGTTTGCTGCCTCTGCCGTCGTCATCATCCTCCTCCTCCTCTCTTCTCCTCTTGCTGGTTCCTCCAGACAGTTGGCGAGAAGAATGTGCTCGCACTGGTTCTTCATCGTCTGTGTCGCTGTCTGTGTCGCTGTCAGCGTCGCTGTCAGCGTCACTGTCAGCGTCACTGTCTGAGACGGCATCATTCCAGAACCTGAATCGTTTCCTGCTCATCTTATCTCCTTCATCTTCCTCTCTTGACCTCCTCCTTGATCCTCCAGGCACTGAGCTGGTGGAGGGTGCATCTTCCTCAGCATCACTGTCGACGTCACTGTCAGAGATGGCACCAGGCAGTTCATTCCTCCTGGATCCTCCAGGCAGGGGATCTTCTGCTTCCACGGGACGGTTGACCTCCAAGTGAACTCGAGGCTCAGCAGGAGCATTTTCAAACTGTTGACCAACTTCATCTTCTTCATCTTCTTCATCTTCCTCATCTTCTTCCTCATAGTCATCATAATTATTGTAAGCCAGTTCATCTCTAATTTGTCTCAGGTAAGCAATGGCTTCCATCACAAGTCCATTGATGAGGACGTACCGCAGCCAGTGAATGGTTCGAGCGTCAAATCGCCCATACTGTTCAATGACCTGCAGTATTTCCTGCTGTGGGTTATGTACCGGTCCAGCTACAAGATCATTTAGACAAATAAGTGATTATTACTACTTATATGACAGGAAAAGTAACCACACACTTCTACAATAATCACTTACTAATAAATCAGTGTTACATAGTTTGAAATGTGTGGATGCTTTTCATAACCTTACACACAGTGTCTTATATCCTCAGCAGCTCCAGCAGCAAGCACTTTTTTGATGAGCAGTGATCAGAAGCTACTGACTGATCTTAAAATTCAGCACGAAATCATTATTTGACTATTTTCTATACATGACAACAGTGTCGGCCCAATATCTTTTTATATTAAACCTCAGACACGTTTGTGTGAAATGAGGAGTGAAGTTCCTACCATGGTTAGGGCCAACGTGGGGTCCGTCTCCTAAGTCTGGCATAACTGAAAACAAAACAAAAAAAAGACTATTTTAAATCCACATGATCACATTGTTTTTGTTCATTATTTACATTTTATGTTTTCAGTACATCACAACATGTCTGTCC
Organism: Scatophagus argus; assembly: GCF_020382885.2. Lineage (NCBI taxonomy): Eukaryota > Metazoa > Chordata > Actinopteri > Scatophagidae > Scatophagus > Scatophagus argus. The sequence continues at coordinate 3,411,309 of NC_058513.1, forward strand.
TACACCTTGTAACATTAACACATAAGAGCCCAGACACATTTTTCTTGATAGGAAAATGATGGAGGATATAAAACATATCAAATGGATTACATGTAACATATTTCTGATGTTTTCTTGGAAAAGGTACCCTGTAGTGTCCAAGATCGTAGTTCTACTTATATTTCACTTTGGACTTTTGTAGTAACTTTTTTCCTCATTTAAAGGTTTTTGACACCAGTGTCACTGTGGGATCTTTTGGGTTAAACATCAGGCATGTTGGTATGAAATGAGGAGTGAGGTACCTACCGAGGTCAGGAGCATTGTGGTTAGCACCGTTGTGGGGTCCATCTCCTCTGTCCATTGTAACTGAAAAGATACAACAGCTAAAATATTATTTTAAATTCACATGACCGCACTGTCTGTGCTCAGCTTTTACATTTCATGTTTTCAGCCCATCACAATGTTGTCTGCCCCACAACTAAAAAACAAAATGGCGCATTAAGGTACGTATAAAAATAATTATAGGTTAGCAGGTTAGTTTATGTATTTGTGTTGACAATTTAAATGTAATTATCTGTTCCACGACTTGACTGCCACACATCTACACGACTGCATTTCTAACTGAAATAGGAACACACTCCTTTTGTGAGTCCAGTTATCCAGGACAAACACCCACAAACACAGAAATGTGACTTGAACTAAACTAATGCCAGCGTTGTGAGTGTATTAACAAAATCATCTAACAAAATGTCACTTCAAAATCAGTAGAGGATTTGCTGTGTGGCTTTGTGAAAAGACAAAACAGAACTGTGAATTTAACAGTTAACTAATGAACTAAATTCACGCGATCATTTATATTCATTCTCAATACTATTCATGCCATGTTCAGGCTTGTAGACTTACCTGAATTCAAGGAAGCTTGTTTGGTCGCAGAAAAAGGAATATTTCTGAAGGATCGCGTCGTCAAAACGTCGTACGAGTGGTTTTGTCAGAAACGTTGTGTGATGCCGTCGAATCTGGTGGAGATCGTAGTGCAAACTGCTGTGTTGGTATCAAAGGAACACCTGATGAGACTACAGCGGAATGTTTTCGCTGTGAAACATCAGAGCCATCAAAGCACAGGAGTTCCAGGACTTTTAAGAGTTCCATTTCATCGGTCATCAAAAACAAGCGTGTCGGGGGCGGGCGTGGCCTAGAGGTTGGAGAATGGGCTTGCTTTCGGAAGGTCGCCGGTTCGATTCCCCCACCGGACAGGCAGGTGGAGTGATCGTGTTGTTCCCCCTCATCAGACTCAAACACATTTGAGTACTGCACAATACTGTTGTGTGCAATTTGTGACTTCTAGAGTCAGTTCTTCTAGTCTCATGTTAAATCATCGACCTAGCGGACTTGAAATTGATAGTGTGCAACACGTGTGTCGTACTCTGAACAACCTTAACTTTTAGCTCCATTTGGGTCAGTGTTTTGTACTGTGAACAGAGCGCTGAGGCAGTGGTTGGTAACACAATCACTGTTTCAAGCCACCGCAGCTGCACAGGTGAAGCTGATTCTAACACTCTTCCAAATAAAGGTTTATTTTTATTATCTTTTCATTTAGTATTATCAGTTTCATTGTCTAACCTTTCAGTTTTATAGGCTATTGTGATCTGCTATCTTAGGAAAGTGTTTCTCGAGCAAGCGAAAACTGTGTCTCCATGTTTTTTAAAGTCAGAATGTGAGTATCTTTCCTCTTACAAGTAGGGCTATCCATCCATCTAGATTGTTTTGATGTGAGTTGCAGAATTTGCATCTATTCATGGACAAAAACCTTGTGCTCGTGACAGTACAGGATGTAGACAGTAACCATATCTTCCTTAGCTGAGCTATAATGTTGGCTAGCTTGGTTTGCTAACAAAAGAAGAGAGTTCATACATATAACTGCTCACACAAGATCTGTGGATTATCTTAAGAAACTTCTTTTCTTAAAGTGACACCAGTGTTTGATGTTTTTTTTATTTATTTATTTATTTGTATATTTGTATATTAGACAGTGTACTTTGTCTATACCATACTTGGATTTATTTACCTTTCTGAGTTTAAAGATAACCTTTTAAACCTTTTAAATTTATCCTTATAAATTTACTATATACAACTTATGCTTTACATTTCATACCTCTACTTCACCACATTTCATAGAGAAATATTGTATTTTATATTTTTATTTTAAGATAAAGTCTAATAGCGTCGGCGTTTGGGTTGTTTGCTGCCTCTGCCGTCGTCATCATCCTCCTCCTCCTCTCTTCTCCTCTTGCTGGTTCCTCCAGACAGTTGGCGAGAAGAATGTGCTCGCACTGGTTCTTCATCGTCTGTATCGCTGTCAGCGTCGCTGTCAGCGTCACTGTCAGCGTCACTGTCTGAGACGGCATCATTCCAGAACCTGAATCGTTTCCTGCTCATCTTATCTCCTTCATCTTCCTCTCTTGACCTCCTCCTTGATCCTCCAGGCACTGAGCTGGTGGAGGGTGCATCTTCCTCAGCATCACTGTCGACGTCACTGTCAGAGATGGCACCAGGCAGTTCATTCCTCCTGGATCCTCCAGGCAGGGGATCTTCTGCTTCCACGGGACGGTTGACCTCCAAGTGAACTCGAGGCTCAGCAGGAGCATTTTCAAACTGTTGACCAACTTCATCTTCTTCATCTTCTTCATCTTCCTCATCTTCTTCCTCATAGTCATCATAATTATTGTAAGCCAGTTCATCTCTAATTTGTCTCAGGTAAGCAATGGCTTCCATCACAAGTCCATTGATGAGGACGTACCGCAGCCAGTGAATGGTTCGAGCGTCAAATCGCCCATACTGTTCAATGACCTGCAGTATTTCCTGCTGTGGGTTATGTACCGGTCCAGCTACAAGATCATTTAGACAAATAATTGATTATTACTACTTATATGACAGGAAAAGTAACCACACACTTCTACAATAATCACTTACTAATAAATCAGTGTTACATAGTTTGAAATGTGTGGATGCTTTTCATAACCTTACACACAGTGTCTTATATCCTCAGCAGCTCCAGCAACAAGCACTTTTTTGATGAGCAGTGATCAGAAGCTACTGACTGATCTTAAAATTCAGCACGAAATCATTATTTGACTATTTTCTATACATGACAACAGTGTCTGCCCAATATCGTTTTATATTAAACCTCAGACACGTTTGTGTGAAATGAGGAGTGAAGTTCCTACCATGGTTAGGGCCAACGTGGGGTCCGTCTCCTAAGTCTGGCATAACTGAAAACAAAACAAAAAAAGACTATTTTAAATCCACATGATCACATTGTTTTTGTTCATTATTTACATTTTATGTTTTCAGTACATCACAACATGTCTGTCCTACACCTTGTAACATTAACACATAAGAGCCCAGACACATTTTTCTTGATAGGAAAATGATGGAGGATATAAAACATATCAAATGGATTACATGTAACATATTTCTGATGTTTTCTTGGAAAAAGTACCCTGTAGTGTCCAAGATCGTAGTTCTACATATATTTTACTTTGGACTTTTGTAGTAACTTTTTTCCTCATTTAAAGGTTTTTGACACCAGTGTCACTGTGGGATCTTTTGGGTTAAACATCAGGCATGTTGGTATGAAATGAGGAGTGAGGTACCTACCGAGGTCAGGAGCATTGTGGTTAGCACCGTTGTGGGGTCCATCTCCTCTGTCCATTGTAACTGAAAAGATACAACAGCTAAAATATTATTTTAAATTCACATGACCGCACTGTCTGTGCTCAGCTTTTACATTTCATGTTTTCAGCCCATCACAATATTGTCTGCCCCACAACTTAAAAACAAAATGGCGCATTAAGGTATGTATAAAAATAATTATAGGTTAGCAGGTTAGTTTATGTATTTGTGTTGACAATTTAAATTTAATTATCTGTTCCACGACTTGACTGCCACACATCTACACGACTGCATTTCTAACTGAAATAGGAACACACTCCTTTTGTGAGTCCAGTTATCCAGGACAAACACCCACAAACACAGAAATATGACTTGAACTAAACTAATGCCAGCGTTGTGAGTGTATTAACAAAATCATCTAACAAAATGTCACTTCAAAATCAGTAGAGGATTTGCTGTGTGGCTTTGTGAAAAGACAAAACAGAAATGTGAATTTAACAGTTAACTAATGAACTAAATTCACGCAATCATTTATTTTCATTCTCAATACTATTCATGCCATGTTCAGGCTTGTAGACTTACCTGAATTCAAGGAAGCTTGTTTGGTCGCAGAAAAAGGAAGATTTCTGAAGGATCGCGTCGTCAAAACGTCGTACGAGTGGTTTTGTCAGAAACGTTGTGTGATGCCGTCGAATCTGGTGGAGATCGTAGTGCAAACTGCTGTGTTGGTATCAAAGGAACACCTGATGAGACTACAGCGGAATGTTTTCGCTGTGAAACATCACAGCCATCAAAGCACAGGAGTTCCAGGACTTTTAAGAGTTCCATTTCATCGGTCATCAAAAACAAGCGTGTCGGGGGCGGGCGTGGCCTAGAGGTTGGAGAATGGGCTTGCTTTCGGAAGGTCGCCGGTTCGATTCCCCCACCGGACAGGCAGGTGGAGTGATCGTGTTGTTCCCCCTCATCAGACTCAAACACATTTGAGTACTGCACAATACTGTTGTGTGCAATTTGTGACTTCTAGAGTCAGTTCTTCTAGTCTCATGTTAAATCATCGACCCAGCGCACTTGAAATTGATAGTGTGCAACACGTGTGTCGTACTCTGAACAACCTTAACTTTTAGCTCCATTTGGGTCAGTGTTTTGTACTGTGAACAGAGCGCTGAGGCAGTGGTTGGTAACACAATCACTGTTTCAAGCCACCGCAGCTGCACAGGTGAAGCTGATTCTAACACTCTTCCAAATAAAGGTTTATTTTTATTATCTTTTCATTTAGTATTATCAGTTTCATTGTCTAACCTTTCAGTTTTATAGGCTATTGTGATCTGCTATCTTAGGAAAGTGTTTCTCGAGCAAGCGAAAACTGTGTCTCCATGTTTTTTAAAGTCAGAATGTGAGTATCTTTCCTCTTACACGTAGGGCTATCCATCCATCTAGATTGTTTTGATGTGAGTTGCAGAATTTGCATCTATTCATGGACAAAAACCTTGTGCTCGTGACAGTACAGGATGTAGACAGTAACCATATCTTCCTTAGCTGAGCTATAATGTTGGCTAGCTTGGTTTGCTAACAAAAGAAGAGAGTTCATACATATAACTGCTCACACAAGATCTGTGGATTATCTTAAGAAACTTCTTTTCTTAAAGTGACACCAGTGTTTGATGTTTATTTATTTATTTATTTGTATATTTGTATATTAGACAGTGTACTTTGTCTATACCATACTTGGATTTAGTTACCTTTCTGAGTTTAAAGATAACCTTTCAGACAAGAAGAGTTTTGGGGTTTTTTTTGTTGTTGTTGTTTTTTTGTAATTTATGTCACATAGAGTAAAATAAAAGTCAGTTAAATGAAAGCACTTAACAGAGTAGAAATCTGAAAAATTAACAGTAAATTTTACTCCATTGTATTTTTCAGAGTAACATTTTAAGTTTGAGTCAAATTTATCCTTATAAATTTACTATATACAACTTATGCTTTACATTTCATACCTCTACTTCACCACATTTCATAGAGAAATATTGTATTTTATATTTTTATTTTAAGATAAAGTCTAATAGCGTCGGCGTTTGGGTTGTTTGCTGCCTCTGCCGTCGTCATCATCCTCCTCCTCCTCTCTTCTCCTCTTGCTGGTTCCTCCAGACAGTTGGCGAGAAGAATGTGCTCGCACTGGTTCTTCATTGTCTGTATCGCTGTCAGTGTTGCTGTCTGTGTCGCTGTCAGCGTCGCTGTCAGCGTCACTGTCAGCGTCACTGTCTGAGACGGCATCATTCCAGAACCTGAATCGTTTCCTGCTCATCTTATCTCCTTCATCTTCCTCTCTTGACCTCCTCCTTGATCCTCCAGGCACTGAGCTGGTGGAGGGTGCATCTTCCTCAGCATCACTGTCGACGTCACTGTCAGAGATGGCACCAGGCAGTTCATTCCTCCTGGATCCTCCAGGCAGGGGATCTTCTGCTTCCACGGGACGGTTGACCTCCAAGTGAACTCGAGGCTCAGCAGGAGCATTTTCAAACTGTTGACCAACTTCATCTTCTTCATCTTCTTCATCTTCCTCATCTTCTTCCTCATAGTCATCATAATTATTGTAAGCCAGTTCATCTCTAATTTGTCTCAGGTAAGCAATGGCTTCCATCACAAGTCCATTGATGAGGACGTACCGCAGCCAGTGAATGGTTCGAGCGTCAAATCGCCCATACTGTTCAATGACCTGCAGTATTTCCTGCTGTGGGTTATGTACCGGTCCAGCTACAAGATCATTTAGACAAATAATTGATTATTACTACTTATATGACAGGAAAAGTAACCACACACTTCTACAATAATCACTTACTAATAAATCAGTGTTACATAGTTTGAAATGTGTGGATGCTTTTCATAACCTTACACACAGTGTCTTATATCCTCAGCAGCTCCAGCAACAAGCACTTTTTTGATGAGCAGTGATCAGAAGCTACTGACTGATCTTAAAATTCAGCACGAAATCATTATTTGACTATTTTCTATACATGACAACAGTGTCGGCCCAATATCTTTTTATATTAAACCTCAGACACGTTTGTGTGAAATGAGGAGTGAAGTTCCTACCATGGTTAGGGCCAACGTGGGGTCCGTCTCCTAAGTCTGGCATAACTGAAAACAAAACAAAAAAAGACTATTTTAAATCCACATGATCACATTGTTTTTGTTCATTATTTACATTTTATGTTTTCAGTACATCACAACATGTCTGTCCTACACCTTGTAACATTAACACATAAGAGCCCAGACACATTTTTCTTGATAGGAAAATGATGGAGGATATAAAACATATCAAATGGATTACATGTAACATATTTCTGATGTTTTCTTGGAAAAAGTACCCTGTAGTGTCCAAGATCGTAGTTCTACATGTATTTTACTTTGGACTTTTGTAGTAACTTTTTTCCTCATTTAAAGGTTTTTGACACCAGTGTCACTGTGGGATCTTTTGGGTTAAACATCAGGCATGTTGGTATGAAATGAGGAGTGAGGTACCTACCGAGGTCAGGAGCATTGTGGTTAGCACCGTTGTGGGGTCCATCTCCTCTGTCCATTGTAACTGAAAAGATACAACAGCTAAAATATTATTTTAAATTCACATGACCGCACTGTCTGTGCTCAGCTTTTACATTTCATGTTTTCAGCCCATCACAATATTGTCTGCCCCACAACTTAAAAACAAAATGGCGCATTAAGGTATGTATAAAAATAATTATAGGTTAGCAGGTTAGTTTATGTATTTGTGTTGACAATTTAAATTTAATTATCTGTTCCACGACTTGACTGCCACACATCTACACGACTGCATTTCTAACTGAAATAGGAACACACTCCTTTCGTGAGTCCAGTTATCCAGGACAAACACCCACAAACACAGAAATATGACTTGAACTAAACTAATGCCAGCGTTGTGAGTGTATTAACAAAATCATCTAACAAAATGTCACTTCAAAATCAGTAGAGGATTTGCTGTGTGGCTTTGTGAAAAGACAAAACAGAAATGTGAATTTAACAGTTAACTAATGAACTAAATTCACGCAATCATTTATTTTCATTCTCAATACTATTCATGCCATGTTCAGGCTTGTAGACTTACCTGAATTCAAGGAAGCTTGTTTGGTCGCAGAAAAAGGAAGATTTCTGAAGGATCGCGTCGTCAAAACGTCGTACGAGTGGTTTTGTCAGAAACGTTGTGTGATGCCGTCGAATCTGGTGGAGATCGTAGTGCAAACTGCTGTGTTGGTATCAAAGGAACACCTGATGAGACTACAGCGGAATGTTTTCGCTGTGAAACATCACAGCCATCAAAGCACAGGAGTTCCAGGACTTTTAAGAGTTCCATTTCATCGGTCATCAAAAACAAGCATGTCGGGGGCGATCAGAAGGTCGCTGGTTCGATTCCGGGCAGGAAAAAGTTGAGTGTGGTGGAGTGATAATGCCCCCCCCACCCCATTGGCCAGCTGATGTGCCCTTGAGCAAGGCACTTAAACCCCAATATATGCTTCCCGCTTGATGCAGCAGACAGCTCCTGTGTGTTTCACTGCATGTTGCATGTGTGTGTTTCAATCAGTGATGGGTTAATTGTAGGGAAGCAATTTCCCAGCTTGGGATTATTAAAGTAACTTAAATTAAAAAAAAAAAAAATTAAACATTGACGAGGATATGTCACCTTGGCTGGACTACTAGAGTTTGATTTCAGATATAATATACCTTGACATGTGTTTTCTGTCATGTTGCTGATTAGACCAAATCAAGTTGTGTGAAGTTCTGCTGGGATTGTATTTATACTCATCAGGTTGGGGAGGAAGTGGTTGATTGTCACACTTTTTACTTTTGAATCCCCCAAAAACTCAATTCTTACTAGTTTCCCTTAGAGTGTGTAATCGAAGTCTAAAGTGTGAATGGGGCATGCAGTGAACTCTCTGTCTTCAAACCTATTCAAAGGATGTGGGCTGTCAAATACATCTTGTACACTTGTGACAGCCATTACCATCATGGGATCAATAGCCACACTTGATGTGATTGGGTTTCCTTGTGTTATTGTCCTGAGGGAAAAAATAGAGGCAGTCTTAAAAATTAGTTTAAAAAGTTAATTTTCCATTGAAATACAACAACCTAACACAACCTCTTGCAATGAGACAACGTATACAGGGAAAATCATTTTTATAAATGTTTTTTTTTCTTATATAACAAAAGAAAAATAATACTCAACTCATCTTCATGGCATTCACTCACTATCAGTAACACATGGGACAACCAACCCTGAAGAGAATGTGACAAGCATCCTCAACTGGGATTTTGTTTTTGGCCAGTGGCTAAGCTAACAGCTATATATTGTAGCCAAGAAAAGACAAAAAGGCTATACTTTTGCACTCAATAATACCTTGTGTATTATTAAAAACATTTCATCTTTTGAGACACTGAGGGCTCCATTACTTAACATTCAGAAAGGTGTCTGAACTTTTAATATTTCAGAAACATAGTGTACTATTACTCAGGCAGACTATCAAATGAAGAACCTTCTGTTAGGATAGGGCTCAGTGTTTTTTGTCTCCTGTCCTCTCTCTCCCCTCCTCTGGTGTGTGAACCAATCCGGAGCAGGGCCGGGCCGACCCGTCTTCCTCCTGTGATCCACTTACATGCAAACCTGCTGCTCATCTGGTCCAATCATCACCACTCTACCTCCTGATTTATAAACTCTCCTGCTTCACTAACCCCAGATTGTACTGTCAGCTTCTGTAGTATTATGTCAGACTCTCTCCTTGAGACGATCTCTGTTTGTGATTTTTCCTTACGATCTAATACTTATCTCTTTGTGCTCAGGTTGTCAAGTTTTCCAATCCAGTGTTTTCAGTTTTTGATAGCTGGGCTGCTGTTTTGTTTACGTGGCTCATAGATTGTGTGTTTGATCAAGTGTACTTTTTATAATAGTGGGTACCCTGTTTAGACACAATCCCGCAGGAACAAGGCAGATTTATTAATTTGAGCTTACATATGTTGATTTTGGTGGCTGGCTAAAACTAAAACTTAAGTAACTGTCAAGTAACTATTAGCAGGTTTTAACAGCTTCAACTGGCTAGCTAATCAGCATTAACTCTGTAAGCTGATTGAAAAGTATCCTGCACTTACATGATATCATGCTACACTAATGCTAAAGATGAATGTACCAAATTTGAAGTGTAAAAAAGTTGGCATCCCTAACTAATAGAAGATTTGTAGCACAGAGATTGAAGAAGCAACATTTTCCTTGTGTTCCAGTTTCCAGTTTGCATTATTAAGTAGAAAAGCACAATGTTTAATCCAGTCCCTACTAGGGGCCAATTCATACCACCACAACAGCTCCCCTGGGCTTTACAGAGCTTTCTTTAGAACTTTACTGTTCTCATAGTCTCATTTTCAACTTCAATATGCAGCTGTGTGCAGCAACAAAACAAAAGGTTTAAAAGACGCTGTTCAGCACCAAACAGCAGGCAGACGCAATCTGGTGAACGTAGTGAAGCGTTTGGCAGCAAGAGCCAGATATGTACTTCAGGAGCTGATAGAGACTAACAACAAAGCTTACAAATGGACTTCTAAATGTTAAACTTCTTTGAGCAAATTGGGGGGGTTAAAGGCCTTGCTCAAGGACACATCAGCCAGCTAACGAAGGGGAGTAATCACTCCACCCTTCCACGCTCCACTTCTTCTGTTCCTGCTAGTCCAGGGTGGGGGATCGAACCAGCAACCCTCTGGTCACAAGCCGCTTCTCCAACCTCTAACACAGCTGCTAAGCAGCTAAAAAGACAGCAAATGTTCATGTTATTCTTGAACTGCTGGATGTGTATATAGGCAACAGCTAGCAACTTAACAGATAATAACATATTAATGTTGTATTCACAACTTGTTTCCACTGGCAAATTTCCGAAAAAAAAAAAAAAAGGAAAGAAGTTGTCCATCTGTGCTAACTGTGGAACTTTAAAAACAGCACCCCATGAGAAATACATTTACTAGTGCGGGTGCAAGTCAAATGATATCTGCAAAATACCTTCTTGAGCTTTGACATCATTTTTTGCAGTGATCTTGGCAGTATGACCTGTCTTTAGAGAGGAGTAGCACTGCCAAGTGTCTGCCCACTGTTCCATTTATCTGACTGACTGATGACTGATTGAGGTCTCAGTTCTTAGAAATGCTTCTGTGGCCTTTTCCACTCTTCTATGTCCTTTGATATTTATCATTTCTACAGATCTCTGTCATGAAGACTACTGCTGGTAATCAGACTTCTTTTGATAGGGCAGAGCATCAGTTGTTTCAACGAATGTGATGACACTAATATGGGTTGGATAAAATAACTGTTTTCAACAGCAGAGCACGATTCAGGAGTCTTGTTAAGGTTTACATGATGCCTGGATGGCCAATGTATTTTCAGTAAAACATGAAAAAGTACAGCTTGGAAAAAAAATCTTGGTTCATTCAAGCATGTTACTAAGGGATGCAGGTTAACAGTTCTTGTACAGTTCCTGTTTTGATTACAACAAAACTGCAACGAAACGAATGGCATTTGCCCAAAAGTTCTTCATTGGAACCAATGCTTGAAGTCACGCCCAGGAAAAACAATTGCACCATTAGTTCTTTGTATAAAATTTTAATATAACCTATGTTGTGATGATGCAATGCAATGCAGCTATCTGTCCTCTCTCTACGGCAAAGGTAGGGTGATGTTATAATTACAATTACAATTATTATTCAATTGATTGACCACAGATTAAATGGCAAGTATTTTCATTATCAAATATAGCTTTAGTCATTTGTTTAAACAAAAGCCCCAAGCATTTGCTTCACAAATGTAAGGTTACGATCTCTTTCTTTGTCATTCATGATGGAGAACAGAATATCTTTGGGCTCTGGACTGTTGGTTCTGGACTTTTGACTCCAGAAATCATAATAGATGGACATTTTATTGTCAAGGCAATTAGTCTCTTAACAACAATAATAATAACAATAAGGACAGATTAATCAATAATGAAAATAATAGTTTATTGGAGCCTTGGTTTTAATTCAAAGCTTGTAAAGGTCTGATTTTATTTTGTGTGCACACCAACCCAAAGGGACCTCATGAAACTAATTTGGTAGTGTTTGGGGTCCACACAGTTACCCAATGCGGTAAAAATCAATACTGGTTTCATTGAACCATGACTGTAATCCTGCCTAACCATTCAACAGTTTTAAGGGTAAAGCCTCAGAAATTTTGGTTTCAAAATTTCTATTAAAAATTTCTATTAACTATTACAACATTAAATATGAATAAATTATCAACAGTCAAAGTTTAAGGAGGGAAAGTCATTACTTTAAATAGTGAAATTATGTCATTACAACTGTCATCATAGTTTGATTCGTAGTATTTTTTTTCTAACTCAGTCCTGAACACTTCAGACTTGTGAGAACGACACATGGAAAAACTGAAATACAGAAATTTGTCCTGTAAAATATCCAAAACTTTGAGTTTAGCAGAAGAGAGCCGATGATAGCCGATGACAGGATCCCATGGCCCACAACAGAGAAAATGTATGTTGAGGGCCTGTAACCGCATGGCAGATAAGAAGATGCTCATAATTTTTACACTGGACTAACTTTGGAAGCTACACACCAAAGTTAAAAAGACTTATTTTGTAGTTCAAGTATGTAATTTAATCTGCTGTATTTTTTGCCTTTATTGCTGAAACAAGTATTGCCTATGAGAGAAGCACACAGGAAGCAAGGGGTTTGCATTATCACTGCATGATCTCTTCACCCAGATGCAAATTTGAAAAATGGACAGAATTATCTCCTGAGTGTATATGTATGTACATATACAAATGATTGTATTTATATTGTTCTATTTAATTTTAGGTAATTCTATTCTGTATTAAATTACTTTTATATATGCTCTACGTGTGTTCCATGAAGGGGAATACAAACTTTCATTTGTTGTGTAATTCAATGGTGCACGAGGACAAATAAATTTAAAATAAAATTCTTGAATTAAAAAAATTACCAAATAATACCTGTAAAAATAGTCTTTATGCAGCAAGCTCAAAGCACAATACAGTGAACAGGAAGGCCTTGGCGTACTTGACTGTGAAGGACTGCTTTCTCAAAAAGCAGCACTTCAGCATTTTATCACATCTCGCTTTCACTAGACAGACACATTAGCACCCAGAAGGCAGACTGCAAATTTGGACTCAACTTGACTGACCTCTAAGAATGACCTTGTATTTGTCCTCCTTCCCAAGATGAATTTTCCTTTGCCAAATTTCTCATCATTAAAATGTATCAGGACAGCTTCATTTGCAGACTAGAGCAGAACTACTTGGGAGCTGGAGCAGTGCCAAACTCCCGATAACACAGATACTATCATTGTACCTCAAATTAACCTCCTCCAGATTTGCCTTCAGCTAACTACACAGCTATACACAGGGACAAGCCTGGGGTGAAAGCACCTGGTTGTTCTGCTCTGAGGGCAAGATTTTCTTCTTTGCTTTGACAATGGCTCTTGAGAGTTTAGCCTCTTCATCTAAATGACATGACAGCGCAGAAGCAGGCAGGTGGCGGCTGCAGCTGAAAATTGGTTCTTATCCCCATGATTAGACTATATTTAACTACTGTAATAACCACACGAGAATGATACTGGGTGAGATATTGAAGGCAAAAGAAGTAGTTAGGGCATATAACAGAGCTTTTTATTGCAGTAATTTAGCAGACAAGGGGAGCACGTGCATGTGATGCACAAGAGCTAGAATAAATATAAATAAATAAAAATGAAAATTGCCTCACATTCATGCACCACCATCCCTGAGGATGATGAAAGATCAGTGCTAAAAAGCAAACTAGCCAGTACTTATCACCCAATGAATCCAGGGTGAACCCACAGCCTGTTTTCTTTTCCCCAACCCCTTAATTATTCATTGCACAAAAGCCCCTAGAAATACTGAAATGTCTACTTATTTCCTGTCCTTATCTTCAAAGTCTCATGGGAAATAAATGTTTGTCCATTAAAATTACAAGGTACTAACAAAGGACTGTAATTTTACAAGGTACTGGAGATAAGCTTAGTATTGCCTGTAGAAAAAATGTGCTGACTGGTCACTGACACTATTTTGCTTAGTACATCATGCAGCTGCCTGGTTATGTCTAAAGGCAGGAAGATGGAGGCAAGGACAGGATCTAAATTGCATCAGTCAAGGTATACTGGCCAATCAGAACATCCCACTTCCCTCTGAAGAACGAACAGCAATCATGCTTATCTGACAAAAATGCTCGTAATGGAAATGAGAGTGTGGATAATCCCTGCTGTATGCTGCCATCATCTTCCTATCTGCAATAAGACAAAGAGCTTTACATGCAGCAGTCACATAGCTAGCTATTAATGTTAATCTTTACTGTATCCACTGCCTGAACTGTTGATGTCACTTTTTATTATCAGCAAAACACACAAAAGATCATAAAGCATTCAACCTGACACAACTTTCATGCACTCTGACCGCTAAGTCCTCTCAGTCAAAGTGAATAACTGGAGCCTAAATGGTTTTACTGAGACACATGCCCTCCATGCCTAACATTTCTGAAAATGCAGACTGAAGATCACTGACACTGATGCTGAAACCAAGGTGAACAAAACCTAGCTATTTTTGGATTGCTATTTTTGAGTATTTCAAAAATCCACACGTCCTTCCCATATCTATACTTCTTAGCTGTGCAGGGTCACAGGTGGGGGGAGCTGGAGCCTATCCCAGCTGACTATGGGCGAGAGGTGGGGTTCACCCTGGACTGGTCGCCAGTCAGTCACAGGGCCAACACACAAAGACAAACAACCACACACACTCACACCTAGGGGCAATGTAGAGTAGCCAATAACCTAATGTGCATGTTTTTGGTATTGTGGGAGGAAGCCGGAGTACCTGGAGAAAACCCACACAGGCACAGGGAGAACATGCAAACTCCACATAGAAGGGCCCAGACCGGGATTCTAATTTGGATCTTTTCTTTCTATCTTTATCTAAGTTGTATCTTTTAATGGGGAGTTCACTCCCAGTGTGACTTGTTCCATGTGACAGTCTGATACCATATGGCAGTCTGAAGGGCACTTTGTTGCCTCAGCTTCTCCTAGAACAAGATTATGTTTTGTTCTAAACAGAAGTGTCAGATATCTTCTCCTTAGATCACAGAAATAAACATGTGTGCACCAGTGTCTTTGTGTGACCATGCAATGTGCATGGACTTCAGCTGTGTGCATGTACATTTGAGCTTCTGTCTGTCTCGTGTGTGAGGGACCTTTATCAGAAATCCTAAAATATGCAGTTATTAACTTCTAATCTGATGACTTTGGTGCATTTCTGAAGATTTGTTGTAATGTATTTTTCTTTGGGAAACCATAAGGCACGCTGGTTGTCTATGACATGAAAATCCTGAAAATGAATCTACAATATTTTCATATGAACAAAGGCTCAAATGGCTTGTGTAATGTGAATGGAGTTGCTCATTCAGGTGCTGACCCCCGTTTGCATCTTTCATACAATATAAATATGTAAAAATATAAATAAAGCAGTTGATCTGACTAAACCACTGGGCTATTCATAACCTGTCTGAGACAGCCTCTTGTATTTCTCAGCAAAAATGTCAGTATTGGTTTTGAATCTTCTGTATCAGATGGACCATTAAATTGCTCCTTGTTTGTGCCAATTTTTGTCACCTATGGCGTACAACAAGGAGCTAATGTCTGAGTTGGAGCTGGCTGTTGGTTCTTGTTCCTCTGGAGGATCTGTATAATCAGTGTAAGAGCCCTGCTTGTCTACAGATAAGTTTGGAGGACAGACATCCCTCCAGAATGACAATGAGGTGGCAACAGAGACCCACAGCTGGATGTGACAGAGAAAGATGAATGAGGGCAGAGAAGGAGAGATCAAACCCCTTCGGCACACCTGTTCACACCTGTTCACTGCTTTCACTGATCCTCCTCCAGAAGCACCAAGCACAACGACATGGACAAGAATAGAAGTGGACAAGCAAGTGTGAAAACAACAAGGAGAATTGTATAGATGCTTATTTGTATAAGGATCCATAGCAGCTTATCAGCTTATCACTCACATGGTTCAGTCTCAGAACTACAGCTTCTCCGAAATATTTCAATAACACTTTAGATTATTAATGTACAGTGTTATTCTTTGCAATTTACAGTGTACTGGTACATACCAGGTATCAGGGATAGTATTTAGCTACACATGAGGGGTTTATATGATAACAAAATGAAGGCAGGCTGTCTAGAAAGTTCCAAAATAACTACTTTTTTCAGGAACGTGCATTAAACCTTTAGCCCAGCATAATATACTGTCACCCACTGGTATGTGTTCTTGTACTCCAAATAAGCAGACAACACAGACTTGGAAAATAGTGTAATAAAAGTCTTTACAAAGACACTCACATAACAAAATATTTATAACACAAAGAGTCCAGAACTACAAATCAACTACAACTAAAAATCAGATGACAGGTGAGTGCAAAAGGTCAGAAAATAGGTAAACCAAAACTCTAGCCAAAATTCCAGAAGACAAAATATCCAATCCAAAAGTCAGTTTAAGTCATTTCTAAAAATAACAATAAATTATTTATTATTATTATGAGATCATAATGAGTTGGGCTTTCATTGTATTATCAGTGAATTCCAAATAAATATGTATGGTGGTGGTTTTGGCTTATGAAGCCAGTACGTACAGCATGTATGGTGTCTAGGCTCAGAATCTGTTACTCCCTACAACCAAAGACTGTGTTCTGCACAGCAGGAGGTGAACAACGCTGACTCAGAGCATGCATTTTTGAAACGGTATATTAGCAACAGCAGCATATGTAGCAGCATCGGTATATGTGAGTGGTGTGGTGCAGCAGCAGGACAGGAGCTGAATGCCTGAACTAGCTCACATACTTTGCTTTACCGCTTTATGAGGTTGGCAACAAAGCTTTTTGCATTGCTGCTGACAAGAGCTGTAAACACTCCAACAAAAAGTTTACTGCCCAAGAGGCGAAAGTATCCAGTATTTTGTTTTTACCAAAAATCTATTTTTTACACAGATATATTTTCTTTCCTCATCCCTAAGCCTCTGTTACCGCTTTGATATGAGCTACACATACAGAAGTGAACTGAAGTGTAGTCTGATGTCAAAGTCTCATGCTGTATCGACCAGTCTTCCTCCCTAAGATGTTTTGCGACGGTTTCAAATCATCCTCTGTTTAGTCAAACTACACAATACACTCAAATAAAACCTATTTTCTTCGTTATTCTATGTTGAAGACTGATTGCATTGATTGTGGCCACAGCATAATGGCTCACCGGAAGGAAGCTAATACAAAGAAACAAGTGGCTCTGCAGGTAGAGGCAACCCTCTTGACCTACTTCTAGATCACATACAAGTACAAGTACTTGTTGCTTGTTTCTGCTACTTATTTTTCAGCTGGTATGACTGATCAAAAAAAAAAAATGAAGAAGGAATCAAGGGGTGCACAAAACAAAGAAATAATCAATTTTAAATACTCCCGAGTTTCAGATGTATTGACAGGCACGCTAGAATAAAAACAGCATAGTATGTCAAGGCAAATCAATTCTTCTAGCTGTAGTTAAGTTTACATAACACAACAGACAGTTTTCCCAAGATAATATTGCCTTCCTTCTCATAGCTTTTTATCTTTCCCTTTTCCCTACTCATTCGCTTATTTTTTCCATCCTGAAGCCCATTCTCTATTCTGATTAATTTCACCAGCCGGCAGTTAAAACTGCATGTCTAATTAAGGCATTGTGCCCGTGGAATCTTCTTTTCAGTAATTGCCCCAGTGCTCTCGAGTTTAAGTAGTGTATCTAGGTCAGAGCAGCAATGAACGCTGGGGTACAGCGTGCTGTATGGTTTCAGGGTGTATGAGTGCTTTTCTGATCATACTGTGATTCCCTAGATCTTTCCTCCTCTCTGTCTGTGCTTCTCCACACTACAGCTGATAGGAATGTGTAGTAATGGGCCCTGTTGTTAAATACCATGTCGGGCAATCATCTTAAAAGCACTGCGCTGTGTGAGAGATATATTAAACAACATGTGGATCATGCCAGTCCTTTGGGGCGTGCTACAGGCTCCCACTAATATGTGTTTGCTCATATTCTAAGAGCTGTAATGAGCTTCATGTATAAGTTAAATGAATGTAAGATATTAAAACTGCATGCAATGCACCATCACCCAATTTCATATGGGTATTATGATTTTTTTCTCCTTGTCCCCTGCCTCCCTCCTCATGGGACCAGGTGTGAAGAGTGGTAAATTGAAAGGTCCCAGGCAATCATCCAGGCACCCCACTCAGCTCAGTCAGCTGGGGAATTCAGTGTGGGCCAGGATGAAGAACCAGCCAGCCTAACTAATATAGCTCAGCCTGCCAAGCCTATACTGTAGCCATAATATCCCCTGCTGCTCCCATACATAGCAAAATGTGATTGACTGCGCTCTCCACAGCGCCAACCAAGCTCCTGCCTTTCCTGTGCTGCGTGTGTCCGTCAAATGCGGTTTTGTTTGATCCTGTTTCAGAGATGAACAATGGTGGCTGACACTGTAAGCAATGAGGTTTTGGTGAATCATTCTTGTTTGTGTATACTTTGTTTTTCACATTTCCCCTCTGGAAAGAATTAACAAGATTTATCAACAAGTTGCTGTTGTAAGTTAGCCACAAGTCAGCAGTTCTACAGTATGTAGTTTTATGTATATGTCTACGCAAAGGTTAAACAATTATTAATCCAACTGAGCATCAACACCTGATAATGGGACATGTATCTTTGATACAGTGTAAGACTGAGGCATAATAGTCGCAGTCACTGTGCTGAGTAATCGACAGCTCACTAAGCACTTTAGCTTTACGGTTTTGGATTTGTCCAGCAAATTTGGTAATAAAATGAGAATCCTGCAAGAATGTTGTTGTCCCATCCTGTCTTATAACCCCACTTTGGACCTCATACCTTTGTTTGCTAAATTAGGTACTGTGCATTTCCTTTACAGCCCCTATTTGCTTGGAGTATGAATTCGACAGGTGGTCAGTTTTTCTAGCACCTTTAAATGCTGAGATTCGTGTTGTTGTTTGTTCTCACCAAATGACATGGAGAGATTCATCACTTCACAGACCTTTTGTGCCTGGTTACAATTGCTAAACAATGGCTGGACAATAGTTGTACAGGGTAGTGGTTTAGTGAAAGGTCATCTCTCACTGTAAGACATATCGGGATTGCAGTCTGAGTTGGTGGAAGTAAACAACTTAAAGATTGACATGAGACCCTCATCCTACAGGATCAGCATGCCCATTGTGTCCAAACACCGTTCTCGTCCCAACACGGTCACTGAGCTTTCACCTTGTTGTCAGCAGAGCTTGATTGCTTTCTTGCTGTTGTCTAGACCTGATAATCTCAGCCATCCCTCGCCACTCCCTCCAGGCTGATGGAAAATCTGGTCATGCAGGGTTCCTCATATTTTTCATTTCTCAACAAGTGCATGCTTTCTTTCATTCATTTTGTGGATCTGAGCTTTGTCTTCATTTTAAAATGATATTACAATAGAATTTACATTTTAAATACAATAACTAATTACAGAGTTCTAAATTTGACCCTCTCCAAGCAGATACTTGAAATTCTGTAACATATTTCTCTAGTAGTGCAATATACAGTATCTGAATGTTTGGAGGAAAAAAGAGTGAGCGAGTGAAATCACTGCCATTCACAAAGACAGTTGTCAGGTCAATTCTATTTATACACTGAAAAGTCTACAGAAGTCTGGAAATTCTAGACAAATAGCTTAACATCCACATAACTTAAAAAATACCAACATGCTTCTGTCAAATTCACACTTCTTTTGTTTGATGTCGTGGTGACTTACGTCATTTCAAACAGTCAGTCTTCCTTACATAAATGAGTGAACACACAGCAGTATTTATGGTTTGTGATGAAAGAGCAAGTCATCACACCCAAATTAGATCATCTGTTGCACAGTTGAGATGGCGCAGGTGGACCCAGATGCATACAAACATCAACATCAGAAAAGCAAGTGCAGAGACTGGCTTGAGTGCAGTTGACCTTCAGCTGATCACTTTCCATGGCATCCTCCTGCCAGCCAGTCGGACCAGCCAGATCAAATGAAATGACGGTGTGATCGACCCAGGAAGAGAGGGAAAGAGTTCAAGCAAAGTCAGTGTGGATGGAAAATGTTTACCAGACGTCCACCGTGATGACTGCTCAGAGAATTCACCACTTTGTTTGTGACTGGTGTTTACTTTCCTCCAGATTCACATTAGAAATTCACAGCAGGAATTGTATGATGACAAAAGAACCGTGATATTTTTATTGTAGCTTTCTACCAGACTTCAGAACTTCCACCAGCATGTCCACATCCCCATAAAGGCAAGCTATACCCTGGACCCTGTATATTCACACATTCCTGCCCTCCCCTGTCTTCATTTTGGTCAATCAGACCATATTTTCCTGCTTCTCCTGCCAGTTTAATCCCAGCTGAGGTAAAACTGTCAAATCATCAGTAAAAACGTTTGGGCTATGGGCAGCTGTTTTGAAGAAGACGTTTGAAATGCTCACTGTGACGTTACTTAGCTATGCTATCTATATAGTTCACCAAACCCCTCCCTTCATAGCTGTTAGTCAGCTCTGTACTGGTCAGGTGTTAAGACAAAAGGTCTGGCTGCACAGTACTTGCATCATCACCCACCATGCGACTGACACCACTGCCACACGCATGTCCATGTCCAGCAGAGGAAGTCATCTGTCAGTGGACCTTGCCTTATTACATAACTGCTGTCAATCACAGCTGTGTGTCCCAGACTGACACACTATCTCTTAATCCCTCTCACTTGATCTGCTTTTCTCTTTTCACAGAAACATTCTTCTCAAAGTCCTGCCTTGACAGGATGGATCCCAGGCCATCTCGGCACGGTGACACATGCCTGACATGCAGCAGCACCCAAGAGATTTCAGTCCTGATACTAACTTTCAGCCCCTCTGATAGATGAGCCGCAGAGCCAGCACCGGACACAATGTCAGCCTAGTTATGTAGTGTCAAAATTAAGATCGACTGATATGAGTTTTTGAGGTCAGATAAGAGTGTTCACATTTCATCATTTTCGGGCCATTGGCTGAGAAGTCTTCAGCCATTTCTGTTCTTGTTAGGACTGAAAATAGCTCCACAGAGCAGATGGCTTTGTAAGATGATCACACTGTGTGAAACATTTCATTCTGATCATAACAATGTGAACAGAGACACACACATAATTTGTTGCTCCATTAGCTATTGCATACTTTAGAATGAGAGAATAGGTATTTGTTGTATGATTATTTTCAACATCCTTATAAAGAACAATATTTACTATGAAGATTCATGGCTCTTCTTTGGTGTTAGTCAAACTGTGTGTGTCCATGTTTACAGAAAGTCTTCACTGATGTTTTAAGCAGGTAAAACGAACAAAAGCAGCACCTAAAATAACACATTTTGACTCATTCCTTTGGTTTGCGGTTTAGAGTCAGAAGATACAGGGTAAAGGAGTGGAAATACAGTAGAATAAGAAGAAGACAGTAGGTTTACCTTAGCATAAACGTTTGATCCAAATCTGCCTACAATCTCTTTGGCAGAAACAGTGACTTTGTGGAGTCTTCACTGGTTGCCTGGGCTCACAGTGATGGTGGTTCTCACATAATAGTCAAGAAATAGTCCATTATCACCCCCTCCTTTTTTGTTGTTGTTGTTTGTTTGGTTGTCTTTTGTACTGAGATATAACTTGTCAAATGTGGGTTTTAGAGTTACTGGTGGGTGGTTTTTGTAACTTTGGACAGAGCCAGGTTAACTGTTTCCTCTACATTCATTCTAGAAATGGGTATTGGCAACAAGTACTAAATAGTTACCAGTACCTAACTGGTCAGAAATATTGATGATGTCCTGAACAAATGGTATTCCTATCAATATTTAGATGACATTATTTTACACACAGTTACCAGGACCAGATTTAATTAAAAAAAAAATGGTGCCAGCAGCTCTGTGCAAAGTACTGCTGAAGCAGATGGGTCATTTTGCAGTTATTAAGTACTGGACAAATTGAAGTTTGAAGCCCGTGGTGATGTTAGATGAGGGAATGCAAGACTTCTTCATCAAATTTTGTGCCAATGAACCTAATAGATGTTGAGATATGTTTTATGGATCATTGTAAATTCTTACCAGCTTGTAGCACAAGATGAAAAGTTGTCATCCTGTGTGGACTGTGATGGTCTGTACGTCATTTCATAACAATCCAGCTAAAGCTTGTAGAGATGGACCAAAGCGGTGAACCACACCACAAGTATGATTTTAAAGAAGTGTATGGAATAACTGTTTCTTTTGTTCGTCTGTTTCTATAGCAGATAGTATATTTGTGTATTGATATTTTAGGCTTTTCTTAACTCTCTTGGCTATGGTTTTAAAGTCTTTGATCTTGCTACACCAATAGCAGATAAAATAAAGCTTTTGGAAAATTGCTTCAAACAACAGCAGAACAATAAATCCCTTGTGCCGTTTGCTGCATCACATTTAATCAAGTGGACCACATAGGGATGGATGCTTGCCGAGCTGATGGAAATGTCTTATTTCACACTGAGGTCCCTCTAGTTAGCTTGGTTACCCGACAGCTGTGGCATCTTGGTTGGGTACAGCCTCTTATCACTGTCAAAAACACTTTTTCACACACTAAGAATTCACTTCATATTACTCATGAATCCTAGTTAAAATCTTTCCCCCTTTGTTTGTGATTGCGCCATGTTTGTATGAGCCTGTCGTCTGAGACAAATCAGCGGCATCTTCATTATGGTGATTTTTTCAGAGCTGAAAACGAGCTGCTGATGAGTTGCCCTGTCACAATTCAACAAGGTGTCCCCACCTGTCACAGCCTGCTGTTTCTTCACTTATCTTTTCCAGCAGTCTCCCAATCTATCACTTCATCACTCAAGTGTCTCCTTCAGTCCCAGTCACCTCTCTTACTGACGAGTCCAGACAACCTGCCATTCTTTTACTCACAATACACCTCCTTCCTTCTATTTACACTGCTCAATCTTCTTGTTCTCCCCTCAGCCCAGTCATTTCCTTTTTCTCCACCTTACACTATCAGACACATCAGTTTAGTCCTCTACTGTCCTCTATGACACAGTACCTCACCCACCTTTGTAATTCAGGGTGACTTACAACCCAGCATATTATCAGTCCTGAAAACCATCTGCAACCACTTTTGTTTATTTCCAGGTGAGACACAGTGTCTTTATCAGGGATGTGACACTGTCCTTGTTTGACATCACGCAGACAGTGTGTGGAAACGAGGGGATAATTAGCAGGAGACAAGGAAAGACACTTTCAGACACACACAAGCATGTAGGAGACTTATTGAATCCCTGGAGGTGGGGAGAATCAGCCAACAGTCAAGTCCCACCTTCATGAAATGTGTGTCTGATTGTTGTAATTATATGGTCAGCAAAGGTGTGGAAGAATGACATGAAATGTGTGAGAAGCATTCATGTGTTTAATGCTTTGGAACTCTCATCCAAAGAGGCCTTTCACTGATTTCACACATCAGGTAGGGAGTACCTCTGTGTGTGTGAGATGTGTCTGATGTCCCCTTTGCTCTGGAAAAGCTTTTAAAGATCTGAAAAAAATAACCCTGATGATGTCACAGTGATGTGAAAATAAGATTGTCATCCTTGCCTAGGGTATTATTTGAATATCAAAGGCAATATGACCATTATAATGATTTTATCCTAGATAATGTTGCAGGTGAATGTCTTCTCTTTGTCCCTGACAGCTATATATTCCTGCTACATGTTTTGGACATGTTTATTGTTTACATGTTGACTGTTTACTGGGAGTTTAACTTTAAAACACTATGTAGTTCCATATATCCATGTTACAAATAACAGAAATCTAAACACAATATAAATTCAAAAACACTGAAATAAGAATAAAGACAATTAATATTTATCAGTCTCATGTATGACAGTAGAATTCCATGCTCTACGGGCAGGTTAATGGAGAACGCAAGGATCCAAAGTGCTGTATAAGGTGTCAATTGATTCGTCTCAATCAGAGGACTCAAATGTTCTAAGTTCCAGTGGTGTCAGTATTTTGATACAAACATGGCTACGCTGAGCCTGCTCAAAACTCATGGCTGAAATGTAACCAAAATCTGCTGTTTTTGGCAAAGATAACATGAGCCTCGCACAAATATTTAGGCAAGAAAACAAACTGATATCAGCGTGACTGCAAAATGTGATGCTCAACTGCTACTTTTACCCGTGAATATTCAAAGTTTCATCTTCCTGATCACGCTGTGTTTATTCTCATTGGAAAGCATGGAATTTATACTTTCCAGAAATCCAAACGCTTTATTGTAGACCGAAGAGACGAGGCTCAGAGGGTCAGAGGCTCAGGTCTGTTTCAAAACAACAGAAAGTCAGTAAGATTATCAGTTAGTGTTGGAAATGGGAAGGCTGAGGAACTACAAATCAAAGAACGACTTTCCTACCAGAAACACCTTACCATTGGAAGATGTTTTGTGAATCAGGCCCCATATGTTCAGTTTTACTTGAAATCCTAATGCAATGGCTATAAATGAAATTTAATTTATGTGCTTACAGCAGCATTGAAAACATGTAATTAAAAGAATTAACATAACATTCCACAATGCTCATTACTTACAGGCTCTATATAGAACTATTTTCTGTAAAAGAAACGAGTTACAGGAACACTGCCATAATTGTGAAAATTTCTGATGTTGTTGAATGTTTTAAGTGTAATTTTTTAGTAGAACCACAAATTAAATTAACTTCCACGCCGCCAAGCTCTCAGAGATCTCAAAGATGCTTAGACTGTACAGACAAAAGCATCCAGACAAAACTCTTTATGGTGCTGTTTTTCAGGGTTTGGGCTCGGCCCCTTTCTTCCAGCGAAGGGAAATCTTAATGCTTCAGCATACCAACACATTTTGGACAATGCTATGCTTCCAACTTTGTGGCAGCAGCTTGGGGAAGGCCTTTTTCTATTCCTGCATGACTGTGTCCCAGTGCACAAAGCAAAGTCCATAAAGACATGGAGACAAGAACTTAACTGGCCCTCACAGAGCCCTGACCTCAACCCAACACCTTTGGGATGCACTGGAATAGAGACTGTGAGCCAGGCCTTTTTGCCCAACATCAGTCTGACCTCACAAATGCTGAACTGCATGAATGGGCAAAAATTCCCACAGAAACAGAAAAAAGCTGCAAGCTGTAAAGCTGTTGATGTATTTAGAATGCAATGACCCTGTTGATGTTATGGTCAGGTGGCCCCGTACTTTTGTCTAATAATATGCATCTACATTTATTTCACTGGAGTTTAATTTTGTCAGTCATGATCTATATGATGTGAGTTTAAAGAATTTCAAATAGATTGCTCCAACACTTCAAGGCAGTTGAGCACCTGCGTCTCTGACATGTGCTCCTGTTTTAACTGTCCGAGGTGGGACAGTAAAATATAGCAACAGCTGACTACTCTGCACAGTCATTTTATGGACAGTAAGCATGCTGAAACGATCACCTCACCAGCATCTAAGCTGAATTGCTGCCACAGGACTGGGAGTATTAAAATGAGAGCTTCTTATACTTCGGGGACCTCCGTGAATTAATGTGCTGACGGCTGCTTTTTGCTGCCGAGAGAACAGCAAAGTCTTGACTGTTACACTGCTATAATGCTGCTAGTATGGAGAGGCGGTGATATGGCTGTCACATGAAGGGGTAATACTGAAACATGAAAGCAGTATCTTCCAATTCGCTCTTGTGGGAAATATAAAGCAGAGAAGGATGCAAAAGTAGAAAAAGTGATGACCTGTGTGGGAAAAGTAACTTACAAAGCATGTGTTTTCCTTCTCTCTCTGTGGCTGTATCTGCCTATTCAGGCACAGTGGAGGTAAGGAAAACAGTGTGGTTATCTCTGCCAGACAGTGAACTGATGAACAGATAGCATTAACTTTCCTGTGCACATTCACATCCCCAGAGGAGGAAACCTATTGATTTTCACCCTGTGACCTTTTCTCATGACCTTTACTGTAGTGCCATCATTTCGGTTCACTTCAATTTTAGTTTTTAAATGAGCATGTCGTGATCTGTTGCTCGTGCACACATCCAGTTTACATGGACACATTCATTTTCGTATTTAGTGGCATCATAATTTTTTATTTAAAAGAACATTTCAACATTTTGGAAAATTTGCTTACTGGCTTTCTTTCCGAGAGCGAGATGAGAAAATGGATATCACTCTCTAGTTGTCTTCCTCTCGCCTCCCATTTTTCTGCTAAGCTAAGAAACCGCAGAGTTGAGATATTGTCATTACAGTAGTGACCTCTTTCACGCTACACCTAGTCATCTGACTCATTATTAATGTAGTAATATTGATCAGAGCAGCTTTGGCCCATCAACTTGTAAAATATTCCCATCTCATATGGTGTTTACTGTAGTGTTCTTTGACTGCAGCTATAGCTATGGTTAGCTCAGCCACACTGACTAGATTGCATCTGGACTGCATCCTCAGATCACAGGTGAAGTCACAGCATGCAACCTGGCCCTGCTCAACCAGACTCAGCAGCCTTTAAGTGAACATGGTTAGACACCAAGCAAGGAACAGACACAGCCTCCTAGACTATGGGAGGGCAGTTTGATGACAGAGGATACTGTACAGAAGTGATTATTATGACTTCGGGGACAAGAAGACATGGCAAACTGAACAAAAAGAAGAGAGAAACTCTCCTGTCTTGTCATTTTGTGAGTTTGTCTACTTATTAGACTCATCTACCACCCAAAACTACGGGAGGCTATCAGCGTTTAGAGGTACAAAGTAGTATTACGAGCCAGAACAGGTATGGGCTAGCTTGTTAGCATGCAGACAAACATAACATCTGCACTGTTGTGTTCATGGTCTGTTTATGTTACTTCATTTTTGAATGTTTTAAACTGACTGAGGTTACACATTTTTATGTCTCCACTTGTTTGGGATGGCACGGTGGTGCAGTGGTGTAGCACTGTCACCCCAAGACAAGAGGGTTCTAGGTTCAAGTCTGGGTCGTGGAGTTCTGTGTGGGGTTTGCATGTTCTCCCTGTGCCTGCATGGGTTTTCTCCACGTGCTCCGGTTTCCTCCCACAGTCCCAAAAGCATGCACATTAGGTTAATTGGCTGCTCTACATTGCCCCGAGGTGTGACGGTCTGTCTTTATGTGTCAGCCCTGTAATTGACTGATGACCAGTCCAGGGTGTATTGTTGTCAGGTGTGATAGGCTCCAACGTCACCCCATGACCCTGCATGCATAAGCAGTATAGAAAATGGATGGATGGATGGAAAATATTTGTCATCTCCTTTGCCTGCATGGAAAGCAGGTCGTTCCTTAACAGCAGCAGGATAGCCATAACAGCTCCCTCCATGCTGCATATATGTTTGGACATTTTCATGATATTTTCCTTCCTTCTATGTTTCTCTGATTGTTGAGGAAATACTGATAATCATCATAAAATCACTCAAAATCCTCATTTAAACATTATTAGTTGATTACCTGAATACACTGAGACTGATATTCATCAGCCCTGCTCTAATGTCCTTTGGGGCTGATTGAATTTCCACCCAAAACAATCACACAATGAAGCCAAGTGCTCTCCTTTCAAACAGAAATACCACTATTTGCAATTCCAATCAAGTTAAAGCATGCATTATTTTCATCAGATTCTTACTCCCCATAGGGAAATGCAGTAGGCTCAGTTTAATTGAATTGAACCAACCAGCAGTAAGATTGATACAGCAGGTCCATAGTTATTTAATCATACATCTCAAGCTGTTGCCAGGGCCTAAGTCAACCGTAACTAAGAGGTTATTGACCCTCTATAGCTGCCATACTAGCCAATATCTCATCAGTAGCATGAAGGCATCTAAATGGAACTTCTTCAGCTGTAAAGTATAGAGCATATAAACAGATTATGTGATAAATATGATGAAATGAAATATAATGAAAGGAGCTAAATAATACCTATGTTTATCTCAGCTACTAATGTTTTCAAGTAGTATTTTTAAAAGCCATTAAACACTCTCACCCTTCCACATCACCATTACATCTGGTTATTGAATTGAATCTCACATCAGATTTAATGATGTAAAATCTAATGAGTATTAGCCTTTTGCAAAGGACTGCATTATTAATAACTAAAAGATTAAATTTAGATCAGTCACCTTTTATTTGGAGAGAAGGCAGAAACACTGCAGTTCTGAATGATAGCCTAATGAATGTTCACAAGTGTAAAAACAACTAGAATATGAGACGAGCAGCATGTGGTGCATGTAAACATTCTTGAAACAACAGGGGTGATTTTTCACATCTTATTTTTCAGAAGCTTTCTGCTCCAAATAGTCCTGTTTCCTAATTATGAGGCTGATCAGCTTAAAGCTGCACTAAGGCACTAACTAACTAACTGCACTAATCAATATTTTTTGATGAACACAGAGGGTCAGATGTACTGTGACAGTTAGTGACCAAGGCACAGGGAATTTTTAGCTGACTCTGCAGTTCCCAGCAGTTTTACTGTGTGTTTTAGCATCTTTCAGATCAATGTTTTGGTTTTATGGCCCACAGCCAAACTTTGGGTTCAGTTTCGCTGCTGTCATCAACCAGCAGGCAGCTGTTTTCAGTGGGAAAAAAAACTGATAAGCCCACTTTAAACAGATAATTGTTATCACATTGGCAACAACAACTTTATAAGCTGATAATATGTCAGTGTTGCTACAACTGAAAAAATGTTGTTTGTGGTTTGTAATTTATCATTCCTTTTAGATTCCCAGGATTCTTGACAATTGCTTGTATATTTGTTCCATTAGATTGTCATGTCAAAAATTAGTCCTCCCTTGATCTAAATTGGCAAACAAAGCTGTGCATCTCAATTTACTTAATTATCAATAATTTGTTTCGTTGTCTGACATTTCACTTTAATAACGTACCACTGTCATTAGGCTTGTGAGAAATTCATCCATCTGGAGAGACCGTGGATAGTCATTTACGTCCCATCCATATCACTCTAGTTGTGGCTCCACTCCGGGCTTATATTTTGCAGATGCTGCTGGTAAAAATCAGGTCTCAGTGGCATAATCCCTGTTTATTCTGTCTGGCTTTGTAACAGTAAAAAAAACGGGCTTTGATTTTTCCTCTCAGTCCTATGTTATACTCCTATCTGCTGTGTAATTGGCAAGTGTGCCCTGCCACCTGAGACTCCCTTTAACCTCCCCCCCTGAAAAAACAAGAGAAGAGTGAAAGGAAGGGGATGAGATTCTTTCTCCACAAAATCAGATCATTGAAAAGTAGGCCGCTGAGCCGGCTGGCCCTTTTGAGATGAGGACTGGAATCTCATTGAACAGTTTTTATACATTAGTCATCGTATATTGCACATTGTTCCTTATAAGATCAACATGATAACATACAATCTATCACAAACAGACTTTTGTTTTCTTGTGACGTGGTTTTTAGATGCATATTAGATTGCACATTCATTTTGAAATTATAAATTATAATTAATTATTTTTCATTCTGAAAATAAAACTATATACAAATGCACAATGCACAAATACTCTCTCTTTGTTTCATGTGTCTAAGTTGTGTGTGTCTGTATATATATATATATATATATATATATATATATATATATATATATATATATAGAGAGAGAGAGAGAGAGAGAGAGAGAGAGAGAGAGAGAGAGAGACATGGATAGATAGATAGATAGATCTGTGAAGATGGATGACATGTGAGCTTCCCAACAGGCCTATAAGTTAACAACTAGCTAATGGCTAATGCTCCATTAGCTAGTTGTTGAAAACGCTGTTTAAAGAAGACTTTTTAATGTTTCCAGCTGGATTATTTAAAACATTTGGAACAGGTAATGCTTCATCAGGTAGCTGAAGTTCCTGCGGTGTAAACTAACATTAGCCTGAACTCTGACGCCACCCACAGTGTGCGGAGCTACAGAGTGGGTGTGCTACTCGTTAACCAAGCTATTTTTTTTAACCTAACCTACTTTTTTTCTTAGCGATCCAAAGCTTGACAGGCCTGATATGCCTACAGATGCTAAATTTATAGTACATAATCTTCACAACTCAGGATTGCTCTTCATTTTTCCTGTAAACATGTAAATATGTACAAACTGAAGCTACTGGGTATTAGTTTGCCTCAAAGGAACAATTAAAAATTTCTAAAGCCAATAAGTGGGTGTTGATTTCTTCATCACTTTCCACTCCTCCGAGAAGCAACAATAGCAGTGAATACAGACTGTTTAGGATTGATTAATGATATGTGTTGAACTGAAGCTCTGAGAGCCTGAGCTGGGGCAAAAGGAGTAATGACTCCCACAAACTAGCACAGAGGAAGATGACTGCAAACGCCTCCATCAGCCGGGGAGGTAACGAGTCAGTGATGCACTTTGGACATTATTGTCAGCAGTAAATCACATTTAAGGGAGGATGAGTTTCTACCTCAGGAGGGATTAGTTTATTAGGAAGAGAAGCTCTGGCATTCAGTAAATGACAGAAAAACTGACATGCAACTAGGAATACACACTGTTGACAATCATGGAGCATAGACGTGCACATACTCACAAACACACCCCAGACAGTCACAAACAAGCTTTAGTGGAAATGCACTTTCTTAACCTTGAAAATGATTGTCCATTCTACCAAATGAGGCACATTAGAGCTGTGAGTCATTACAGGCGCTCATAATCAGCCAGAGTGAGCCGACATCATCACTGGTGGGAAACATGGAGGAGATGAGATAACGAGGGTCTGGAGGGAGGCGATGAAAAGAGGCAAGCTCAGTGGCAGTGATCAACCAACGCAACGCATGGCAGAGGGTTGAAGGTGGACAGGATGTGATGAGCCGCGTCCTCTTCAATGAGCTAGACGGGGTAGGGTTCCTGTGTGCGCTCCTGCGTGAGGAGAGCAGTATGTCCACAGACCAGATAACTGAGGCAGCAGGTTGATGAACACGCAGGTCAAAGGGGGAAACAGAAAGGGAGTGTATCATAAACTATGGCCGCCAAATGTTCCTTTTCATAGTATAAAATGCATTTGTACCAAAGGTTAAGGAGTAAATATAATGCAATATAAATACATTAGCAGATTCTTGCAGAAGTTGGGGCAAACTGCACATTATAGAGACACTTCATGAGCCGTCAGACACTTCATTTTCTCTTAGCTAGCATTTTGGTGCATCCGTTTGAGTAGAATTTTGAATAAATTCCATGAATGTATCAATCACAAAAATATTCAGCTCTTTGTGTGGAAGAAGTGCTGTTTGTGACGCACCAAATCATCAAGTCATGCCTGTGCAATTGTCTCATGGAATAGAGAGCCAATTACATTGTAAATGTAATTATTCCAGTTTGAGTCTTCAGTTTTGTGTGAGCAATACACTTTCCATAGCACTTAAGCTGCCACTCATTTTGCATCCGTACAGAAATGCATTTCATCCCAGAAATTATACAGTTCAGAAATAAAATGAATGGATATGGCCATACTGCCACTGGGAAAATCATCTGGAATAAAGAAAGCAGCACGTTAGATAAGCAGCAGCCGCTTCACAGGACAAGTTAAGGCGTTTTAGAGAGCGACATGCAATGACTGTCAGTGTGAAAGTGAAATGTGCCATATTAGACCACTGGACTGATGCATGCATCTACTTATGGATGAGAGGCCAGCTAACTAAGGTAGCTACCTTCACAGTTCAGCCAAAGAGGACACAAGCACTTCTTGCCTTGTCTGCTCACTTGAGTAACTGGATCATGATTTTTGGAAGGAGGCATTGCTATAGAGTTCATCCAGATTAATACAACTACAGGAGAGGAAAAAAAAATGTGTCACCCCACGGTGAGGTCTTGTCTTGTTTTGGGTTTATGTCTCATCATTTCCTGTTTTATTTTGAAAAGTAACTCTTCTCTCATTTCAGGTCACTTGCCCTTCCTCATAGGTCTCCAGTCTGATTGTCTCCCCAGTTACTCGATTGTATCCACCTGTTCCCCATTACCTGTGTTCAAATAGTCTGAGTTTCCCTTGTCTTGTGCCAGTGTGTTTGGTCTTCATCTTAGTTTAGGGTTTCTAGGTAGTCTTTTGTTTCTTTTTCCTCCGTAGGAGTGATTTTTGGTTACCTTTTAGTTTATATATTTTCACAGTTAGATTATCCTCTTCTGGAGTGATTTTTTGTTCTTTGTTATTTTCCATAGTCTTGTTTTTGCCTCCTTTTGTAGTGATTTTTAATTCTCTAGAGTAGTAGCTCTTTTCTTTAGTAATTTTTACAGCCTTTTGTTTTTATCTCCTTTGAGATAATTAATGTTTCATAGCAGAAAATATTCTCTTAATAGAGGAGACATTCTTTAGGAGTAATTTCATAGCCTTTGTGTTAATTTCACTGTGCCTTGGGAAAGTCCAGGTTGACATTAATAAAATCTGCGTTTATTCTTACCTGCTCCGTGCCTGAGTTGAAACATGACAAAATGTAGTTTTGATTTTGGTTGAACTGTCCCTTTAAACCTCACCGGCTGACAAAACATCACATACCATCTCCCGTTCAGAACACAAAAACCCAGCAGGACTAAGGATAGGAATAAACACTTTGAAACATATGATTGAGTTGTGATTGTGCAGCTTTATTACAAACCGCAGCACTTCCGTTCTTTACAGCTAATGCACTTTATCCTTCTGCTTATAAACCACTTATATGTGAGCAGTGTGTGTGTGCTCACATATATGTGCTTCACATGTGTGTACATGGTCGCTGTCTGTCATGAGTGAATGATTACGTAAAAAAAATGAGGAATGAGGGGATGAGCGTAAGTAAGGAAAGGATGAAAGGAAATGACTCACATGTAAGTTTCTCCTCTTGTGTACACACTCAGAGGCATTTTTCACTGCCTGCGAGGACTGTCAGACACTTTTAATCAAATAAAAACAGAACAACAGACACCTTTATATTTATAGCCGAAATCTGTTTTGCAAATTACATCCCTGCATGCAGATAAGCAAATAATGAATGTGAAATTCAATCGGCTAAATGAACCTAAAGTTATTTTACAGCCACATAAACCGTGCGTCTTTATTCAAATGAGCCTATTAGATAATTGGAGACAAATGTTTCCAGAATGCTGCCATTCCTCTGCCTATAAAACATTATTTCTCTCGCTGTTATCTTCATTATGTAAATCTGTTTGCCTCATTTATGATGTGCTAGAATTAACCTGACAGTCAGACAGTTTAATAAAAGTTACCTGTAATTAAACACCAATAAAATGTAACTTCTCTTGTCATATTATCATTTCCCATATATTCCTTTTCCTATTTGTTACCTCACATCAGCACATAGAGGTTAGGCAGTGATGATTGATCTCTTTATGTACGTTTCCATGCAACATACATAGAGAGAGCAGATGAGTGAAGTAGCTCCACCCTTAAGCAACACTGCCCAGATGCCTTCGGGCAAGTGTCCAAATGATACCGTCTACCCTCAGAAAGGCGGGGGGGGATGCATTCAGACACCCCTGGTTGTGCCGTACAGTCAAAAATTTTCTATGCATAACCAGGAAGTTGCTGTCATGATATTACAAGTTTATGTCTATTTATCAGACAGAGAGATGCTGATTAGATTAGACTATCGAGTTGCATGATGAGAATAGCAGAATCCCAGATTAAAAGTGGGCACATTTTGGGCCAGTTCTATCCTATCATCAACCTGTTTCTCACAAGTCCTCATGAGGTGCAGAATTGTCCGATATGAATGTAACTCAAAGGGGGTCTGGGTTGTGATAAACAGTCCTTATGTGGGCTCAGTTTTGTACTGAAGTGCATGTAACAGTTTGGAACCCGCAACAGACTTAAATAGGATCGGATTTCAGTTGAAACAGAAACAGCCATAATCCACACCCAATCCAGAACAAACTCTTTCTCTTCTATCTCAGTTTAAAAATATAATGGAAGCCATTTTTCATTAAGTTGTTTGATGTAATAATTTAAACCCCCTGGACATGCAGGTTAATGGTAAGTAAATCTATTTATCTTGTGTTTATCTGAACAACACGTCAGCTGCTCTGAAGAACAATAGCAGAGTTTCTTTTAATATTTCCATCCTGTAGTGAAAATAATGGATTTAAAAGCTCTTGTTTCAGGCAGTATAATAAAGGTAGTCCATATACACCAATGACTGATGACCACCTGAACACAAATTTGACATATTTGCATGAAAGTTCCCAACTTAATGAGTTGAGGAGCTTCACCTGAATGGTCCATTAAACAACTGATCAGCATTCTGTGATTTATGCTGTGTTCACTTCATACAGGAAGAATGCTAAAGGTAGAAAGGACCCCAGTGTTTACAGCATCTAAGTGTTCACATCATCACCAGCTTTAGGTGGTTGTACGATAAGAGGTTGATGTTAGGCTAAAGAAAATACTGTGCATTGGCAAAACATTACCAACAACACTACTGAGGTCTTGTTTTTATCATTTTTCTAACACTCCCATAATAATTTTACAGTATTTTTAATGTAATTTTGTCAACTTTGCCTTAATTTCTGGGGTCCGTGTTATAATTTATTCCGCTATTAATCATACTCATGCCTGCACACATACTATTCATATCCCAGTATAAATCATTCATTGATGTTTGAAGTAATGCCACCATTTTACTTCAAACCTCAATGAAGGACAGGCTGTTTAAGGATATTTAGTGAAGTGTCCATAATGTACAATGTAATTCCAATGAAACACTTTTAGAAACTGATTAGATGATTAAAATTATTCACAAAATGTTGACTAGTTTTCCTTGGCACTCCTCTAGCAGGTTTTGCCCTACGTGACTGTAGAGCTCCCATATAAGTCAAAACAGTCATGTTCAGGCACTCTCCTATTATCAAGTACCAAATCACAATCACAAGTTTGTAAGTTGAAAATTAAGATATGGATGTTGATGTGAAAACTATTTACAGAGACTTTCCTCACAAAAAGAAAACCAGCTTCAGTTGTTTCAGCAAGCAACCCAGAAAGACCAACCAAAATCCTCCAAAATGAACAACAAAATAAGTTTTCCATTTGACCCAAATGAAGTGACTGGATGGACTACGTGCTTGTCTACCAAAGCACCTTCCTATCCACATGCACTCTGCCTGTGCCCTCACTGTGACAGAGTGTTCCACAAGACTTGGCAGCTACACTATATAGACAATTGTGTTCTGCTACAACTCTTTATTATTGAATTCAGGTGTGGTATGGGGCTGTTTTTCAGGGATTGGACAAGGACCCTTACTTCCAGTGAAGGAAAATCTTAATGCTTGAGACATTTTGGACAATGCTATGCTTCCAAAGTCCCTCTTGGTGTATTGGTCAAGAATCCCAATACTTTTGTCTATATAGTGTATATTGTCAGAACTATTTGTCAGCTAGTTGCACAAGAATGCCAGAGAAAGTGTTGCCAAATCCTCCCAACTGTAACATGCTAGCTTAACAGCTCTGAGTTGTAACAGTAGTCATACTTGTTGTTTACAGTCATTGTGATGTTGTTTTCTTCCATGTGAAAGAGACATGAAGTAGTTGGATATGGTTTGCAGTGATAACGATGCTGTACACTCACACTGCAGCAGCAGCGGGCTCGTGCAGGGACAATAACACAGGGCGCACACCAACAGCGGTGAACGGAGACTGCAGGGCTGGGTGGCCTCTGTGGACTGAGGTTCACTTGTAACAGCTGTTTTGCTTGTGTTTATATGATTGCGGCATTTAACAGAGTTGTTTATTTATGTATTTTTTAAGACTAAAAAAAGTTGAATGTAGCAAGCTTGCTGCTCACACAAATCTGGCTGGCTGGCTGGAGCTACAGTTCAGTCAGTGTAGTCATTCATGTGTTTTTGTTTAGTGGCTTTGAAGAGAGCTGGAGGGTTTATTCAGTTGGACACTTTCAAAGCCTAACTTTCCCTTTGCTGTTTTCTCCACTGTAAACCACCTCCGTCTTTAAGGTAAGGGGACCTTCGTCATTACGGTTGCAGTAATAAACATGTGGTTGAGTTGCGTTGCTCCGTCCATCCACCCTGACTTCCTCCAGCCGACCTTAGTTCTCTGTTTTAACATCACCTGCCTTCCTCCTGTGTTCCCGTCATAATCACAAGCACATGTGTCATTTTAGCAGCACTTACTCAAACAATGGTCTAAGTTGTCCTTCACTGGAGGACGGGCTCCCATGTTTGAATTTGTAAAGCAGGGTGCTGCTCGAAATCAGCATAGGTCTCCGTCATCTCTCTGTAAAAAGAAAAGATAAAACATTTAAATGTGTGTGAATAAATCACACGTTTATAAGTACTGATAATGTTAGAAAAGAGAAAGTGACTTTATCACTGAGCATACTATGACCTCCCCCACAAAAAGTAGCCTTTCCTCTGACAGTCCATCACCTGAGCCGACTATGCAAACCAGCCCTCCTGTGAAGATGAAACATCTCCAGTATTTATCTCTCTGCCTCTGTGGCTCGTCTGGGCCCCTGCAAGGTCATCGCGTGTGACGAGAATCTATCTCGCTGCCCGTCCTTGGAGTCTTTCTTCTGTGGCTTTCGGGCAGAAAAGGAGTAAAGCATTAGAGCTGGCCCTCAGTGAGACATTCCAGTCAGAGTGAGTCCTCCCTCCTCTACAGTAAGAATATAGATCAACATGAAGGTGACAGAGTCAGGATAATAGGCCTGAGGATTCAGGATCAACAGCGTGTGTGTGTGTGTAACATCCATGCACTGTAACACACTATTGATTATCTCTGGTGCCTCATGGGAGTGACATGCACACACACACTGAGGATATGTTGGATGTGATGGGAAGCAGAGGCAGTACATACATGACTGATATTAATTATGATTCTAGTTCGACACTGGGAAGAATGTGAAAGGAGCTGAAATTGAACGACCGTACTGGTATCGCTTCTAGGGGTACAGCAGCGTGAAACAGCCGTGATACTGCTGTGTGTGTGTGTGTGTGTGCGCGCGCGTGCTTCTTTGAGTGACATGAAGGGTGTTTGTGTCAGAGGGAGGCTGTCGAGGAACCTCAAACGTTTGTCCCCCGAGATTAAAAGTCATCATTCTTTCCTTGCCCTCCCCCTTCTTCTGACCTGCATGAACCTTTAGCGCACACACACACATACACACACCATTTTTCCTCACTCTTCATTCATTCATATCTGCAGCAGGTAGTCAAAGATTACTGATGGGGATCCCACTGTGCTGAATCCCCACAAAAGCATATGACTCATATAAGCTCAAGATTAAACCCAAACATTAGTGCCGTAACAGTTTAACCACCTTGATATAGATTTCTGTGCCTCCGTCCCTGATTGAAAGCTGTCCGGCCCACCCTGACCCGACACCAGGAGAGCTATCCTGCTGGAAGCAATTACACAGAGGTGGTAACTGTCTGTTTGTGGAGTGCTTAACTTTTGCTGTCAGCTGTAGTTTTTTCTTTCCTTTCATGGGGGGAATCTGCTAAAGGTCCCAGATGTTATGGACCAAAAATATAAACATATATCTATGTAGGAAATGCTTATAAAATGTAACTGCTCCACTGTTTGGGTGTCTGCATTTATATCATCACATCATATATCCCTATCAGAGCTCTTTATATTGTATGATATGTATTTATAATATCCAGGTCTGAATATGTGCTTTTATATTTAAAAAAAAATGCAGTTGAGAGGTAGAATTCTTCCAGTTCATTCCATGTTTTCTGTTTAATTTCATACACAGATTCTGTCTTGCTCGACCACACAGTCATCTAGTTGTCGTTCCACCGTTTGCAGGATCTCTGTCTTTCAGAAACTATATTCATACCGTACAG
The DNA here is from genome assembly GCF_020382885.2 of Scatophagus argus. Taxonomy (NCBI): domain Eukaryota; kingdom Metazoa; phylum Chordata; class Actinopteri; family Scatophagidae; genus Scatophagus; species Scatophagus argus. The sequence goes on from NC_058513.1 coordinate 3,448,924, forward strand.
ACTGGCAGCTGCAAATATATATAGTGTGACAGAAATATAATGCTGCTGGAATTGTGTTTCTTGTCAGTTTCACAAGGAAACTTTGTAATATGTGCTGATTGTTAAAAGACAACACATTTTTAATTTGTTTTCCCAGACAAAATCCACTCTCGTCATCCAACAGCGTAACAGCTAAAGCGTCGGTGAGGTTTGTATGGTTGGGTTTAGGCACCCAAAACGCTTCGGTAAGGTCAGAAAAAGATGGCCGCGCTAAACTTAAGCATGCGTTAAAGTGCTGTGCTTTGTACACACTGAACTATGGAGATTGACTCGACTTGAGAGTGACAATACGACCTATACGTGAACATTGATCTTCCCGCTGGAAATAAAACGTGACTTCCGGACAGGAAGTTGTTCTGTTTGATTGGTAAAAACCAATTAAAACGTAATTTTCACGTCACAGTTTATAGAATTATTTTTTTCAATGATTTAGTTAAAACAGGATTGTCCTCAGTGTCTTACAGAGCATGCATAAGAAAAGACTCTCATGTTTTAATTTTAGAAACTTTATATGTATATCTTTGACATTATGAGTACTGTTTTGTATTATTTAATAATAATGGGATTAGGAATTTTTCCTGTCACTGCACATTCCTTTTCACTGTTATTTCTGGGTAATTTACTTGATTTTAGAGTCTGCAGAAATAATGTCTTTACAGTTAAACCTTCTCAAAACTAGTCGCGTGAATTTTGGGAGTCGTAAATAAAGTATTTGAATAGCAGTGAGCTATTTGTGCTTGATGTCCGTATTCTATTCTTTTGTATTATTCTGTATTTTCTGTCTTTTTCCAATATAGGTTGTATTATGAGAAATAGGATATCTTTGGCCATTGAAATTTTAATTTTAGGCCATTTTTATGAGTCTTTGCTTTGTAGAAGTGCAGTATATAAATTGCTGGAGACGTCCTTTAAAGGCTCACAAGAGTTGGATAGTTTTTATAGGCACTTGGGGTTGTGGTAGGAAGAGTCTGGAAAATTAAAACTATATATCCACTGGAGCAAATCATTTTTATTGACTGTCAAACAAATCTGAGTACATTCTGCCAGTGGGATGCCACCTGTTCTCAGCGCAGCCTCTCTCTGGGGGAGGGCGGGGGTGTTCATAATTATAAATGAGTCATTGATAGCCTTGACGCAAGTGATCTGCATCGTTCTGCTTTGTTTCAATGTACTGAGGAGAAGAAGCAGGACCACTGGCAAAACTTGTTAAAAACAATTTCTCATATTAAATGCTTTTTCCTGGAGTGTTAAAAGATGTTTTTTGACGATAGAAATCCCATCATGAAGCCTTACGGGACCGCATGCGCTCCGCTGTTTTATCTCCTCGCTAAAGATGAGGCTGAGAAGAAGAAGGAGAGGCGTGTGCGTGAGGGGGTGTGAGGAGGTGTTTCAGGCGATGGGGTGAGGGTGGGGAGGTGGGGGCATCCTACAAAATGAGAAAGTCCGCAGCACTGGAGGAGCAGATGTGAGAGGCACGCTGTAGTTGCCAGACGCGCCGCGGTAATTAGCCGCGGATATATTAACGGGAATAACCGGATTATGAGGATTTGAGTTGAAGAAGTCGCCAGAATCCGGTGTCATACAAGGCGAGGGATTAAGTTAGGCGTCTTCACTCCTCCTGCCGCCGTTATGGGAATAGACCGGCGGCGGAGAGCATCGCTGGCTCTCACCTTGAACTTCCTCGCCTTGTTCTTGGCCGTGTCGGCTCTGACCACCAGCTACTGGTGCGAGGGGACGCGCAAAGTGGTGAAGCCGTTCTGCACCGGCCCGGTCACCACCAAACAGTCGTTCTGCATCAGGTTCAACAGCTCCAACATCAACGACACGCGACTGGTGCAGTACATCTGGGAAACCGGGGAGGATAAGTACGTACTGAGGAAGTTTCACACCGGAATCTGGTTCTCCTGCGAGCAGCACATCAACATGACCGGTAAGTTTGTGAAGAAAAGCAACGGGCTGCTGATGGGACCGGAGCGCAGCGGGGCGCACGGAGAGGTGCGCCAGGGAGAGACACGTCGATCCACTAACCCATAAAAACAAATCCTGCTTCTAGTACCATTTTCCATCAAAAAATGTAATCCTGCTTTACCACAGAATTGGTCTCGGGATTAATCTCAGAAAAGAATTTGAAAGTTAGATTAAAAACATCATCAGGAACGCGTAATCCCATATTTTAACACCTCAGTACTGAGTGCTGAAACAGGTTTCTGTGGTCCTCCAGAGAATATTAGATAAAGGGCTTCCATAGACATGTTTTAGCAAAGAGAAGATAAGGATGTGAGGACCATAAAATGTCACATTCTTTTTCATTGGTTTCCAAGTTTAATGATTGAGAATGTTGGTTCTGTTTGTGCAATAAACCGAAAACTCCAAGATATTTCATTCAGTATCGAGTCAGTAACAGTAACAAGAGTAAGAGAAACAGCCTTTTCACGTTTGGGAAGCTGAAACCAGAGATGGTTTGGCATTTGCCATTTTTCTCAAAAAATGGTCAAAGTAGTTCATCAAGGTAATTGATTACTGCTGATGAGCTGTAGCTGATTAACTTTCTGTTGGCCGATTAAAGGACCAGTCATTGTGTCTCTATTCTAATGTTGCAAAATGTTGCAAAAGCAATATTAAAGGCTTATTACATCCAGTTTACAGTTGAAGTTTTATTCTCGTCCAGTATTTACTGCTGTGTGTGATTCATGGGCCAGTTCCAGATTAGCTGGGAGCTGCTTGCCCCGCCCCCCCAACTATGGATCCAGGAATATGTGTGTATAGTATCTGTGTGTGTGTCTCCAGACCGCCACACAAGCATTTGTTCTGTTGGCAGTGAAATCTCACAGAATTGTTTTGGCCAGCACGTTACTACAAGCTAGATTTGAAGCCGGGAGATTCTGGGAGCATGTTATTGCACAGAAAGGAAATCCCTTCACAGATTTGGATCAGATGGTGTTTTGTTTTGTTTTGTTTTGTCATCATAGCTTTGTCACAAAGTGAGAGAGTCACAGGTAGCCTATCTCACCACAGATGAAGTCCCTGTGTCACTTATCAGCATGTTGCAGTAGAGAATATACTTTCATATACTGTCATAAAGTGTCAATGAAAGGCATAATCTCTAATCTTTTTCAGGTGAAAAATGCAGAAGTTTCCTTTACGTTGCACCTTCAAATGAAAGAGGTAAGCGTGCGATTCATGCAGTCCATCACTAATTCCGTAGCATGTAGCCATGCAATGCCGTCTCGCTGCTGCAAAAGGAATAATAGCTCATTTATGCAAATGTTCAATCCAGTAATGAAAACGTTTATGGTGCTCACACATCACATGGCAGTCACTCATAGCAGGAAAGGACTTTGAGATCTTTTGCCACTGTGATGAAATACTGGCAATGCCTCTGTCCCAGTCAGACAGTTGTTAGAACATCTGTCGGCCTCCAAGAGCAGCCTGGGTTTTTTTTCTTTTCTTTTCATCTTTAAGCCCATGTTAAATTTCAAGCCACATCTGTCTTCTTACTGATGGTTACTTATTCAAAGTATGACTATCATGTCATACTGAGACAGTATCTTTTAGTACCCCTGCTCCAAACAAACAGTTTTCCTGCGCTGAAACCTGAGTGAGTGTTGCATGCATCCCATCCCGAAATAAAATCTTGATCTGATGATGCCGCCAAAAAAAAAAAAAAAGCAAAAAATAAATTAAAAAAAAGCAAAGCTGATAATCACCAAAAATGTCTGCGCCAAATTGCATGGTAATTCACCCAATAGTTGTCTGGACATTACACTCTGAACAACAAATGTCCCCTCGTGGTGGCCAGAGAGAAGGATTCATCCACAAAGGTCTGTCCTAAATTGCACTGCAGTCCATCTGATTGTTGTTGAGACATTTCAGTCTGCACCACAGTAATGGAGTAAACTATAACCAAACCAGCATGACCAAACAGTGAATATTGTCGTCCCCGGAAACACAGTCCTCAATGGAGTAACCTGTGCTAAAAACAACACCGTCCGTCCCTTTCACATTTACTGAGCCTTTTTAAAGACTGTCCTCCCCCCTCCCCCAGCTCTGACAAACCAGTCTTTGCTGATTGACTTAAGACGCATCGCTATTTATGTGCCAGTGTGGGAAAGTTGCCACAGACACCCGAGTTAAAAACTGCCATGTGTGAAATACAGAGAGATTTACTTGGCGGTAAATCAGCATCATTTGTGTAAAAGTCTCCCACTGCAGATTTGAAGCAATGAAACTTTTGTATTTGTGACGTGTTCGGTAAACATCCTCAGGGCCTGAGATGACAGCTTGGATGCCAGTACATATGGATAAGCATGGTGTTATGTTACATCAACCCCATTCATTCTTTGAGTCTGTTTTGCTTTTCATCTGCATGTTGCTCTGCCACATGCTGCTATCATGTGATTAAAATATTTGACATATCAAAGAGAGATGAGAAGAAAAACTGTCAGAATGCACTTAATTGCAGCCTCTTTTAAGACTCTAATGTCCTCTAATAACATTTTCTTGAATCCTCTTCACTTCCCTACTATGAATTTAATTAAAGAATTCAATTTAGAGCAGGTTAAAAAAAAAAAAACTTTCTAAGTTAACTTTCTAAGCATATAACTCTTTTATGTTCTATTCATAATTCATACATAGATATTTTTAGTAACAGGCATATTACTTTAGTCCACCTTGTGATTAATTAACCACACAATAACTACCTACCCTTGGGTGATAATATGCAATTACTCCTCAGCTTACATTTACAGGTTTTTAAATCCGTTGATATTTTGTCCTATCACGCACGCCGACCTGAGCTCAGGCTGTTGTACGCCTCTCGGTGGATCATATATCCTTTCTCTGACTGTGAAGGTTAATGATATGAGTGACGGGGTCAGTGGTCCACCTTTCCCAGACTCATTCTCCTCCCCCTCCTTCTTCCCCCTGTCCCTATCCTCTCCCTTTGCCCTTGCTTACCCATATTCTTTCTCCCCTCCCCTACCCCCCATATCTCTTCTCTCTCAGTTCCTATCACTACACCCGCTCAATCATCCACTCAGCTGTGTTCACCCCCTCTCCCACAACATGAATAAGTCTTTTTTTTATTTCTCTATGCAATTCCTTCATCATAACCAATTCTCTCCATAGGAGTGCTGTGGCTGTGCATTGTTGCGGAGTGCCTGTACATCCTCCTGCTGGCCACCGGGGGCATCCTTATGTCCATAGAGGTGTGTCACTTTGGCAATGTCATCGACGGCCTCAAGCTCAACGCCTTCGCTGCCATATTCACTGTGCTCTCAGGTAAGCAGCATCAAATCAGATCTCTAAATATCTGTCACGTGTTGCGTTATTTTTTTGTTGAAGTTGAATGGAAATTTTGAAATTCTCTTCATTTGCGTGATAAAACTTTCAAAATGATGCTACAGCTAAAACCATTTCTGGATGCCTGTGGGAACAGATTCCGGGCTTCAGGGGTACAGATTCTGGGCCTCAGGCCTCCAGGTGGATGTTTCCTTTGGCGACATTTGACTGGCATTTGATAGCCATTTTCTTCACTCTTAACTTCTGCGGTGTGCTACTAACTAAACAATGTCATTGCTCTCTATAACCTCCAAATTCTGATTCTAGTCATCTTCACATTTTTCAGCCACATGTTACCTGCAGTTATTGAAGTCATCTTTACAACATTCAACACTTTACTGTTTTTAGTTTAGTTAAGTGTGTATCCCACTTGGAAAGTGCAAGCTAGTTAACCCATTTGCTAATGTCAGCAACAGTTTCCAATAGACGTTGTTTTTCGTTTATGTTATCTTAACCCCTGCTGAGTCATTTGCAGCTTCTGCAAATTTGCAGTCAGGGTATAGGGTCAAGTGGCGTCCTCCATGTTAGCAAAATGACCAAAACACATCTCACTTTTAGGGTCCAGACCCAGATTTCATCCTGTCTGGACCACGACCTAAAACTGCAACACTACTGAGAATTATTACATTAATTATTATTAATTATTTGACAGAGGATTGAGGATTTCTATTTCAGCTACCACAGTTTTTCTAGACTTTGTGGCACTGGCAAATTGAAAAACCCATACACCAGTCGCATATGTTGCCTGTGATCTCACATTATGCTCTTCAGCCAACCAAATCTGTGTACTCTGATACACATTGTGACTTGAGTTAGACAGATACATGCTTATCAAGAGTCAAGAGAAGATGAGACAGTCAGTCAGAGAAACGTAGACAGTAAAAACAGATTTTAATCAAGAATGTACAAACGCTTGCATGTTCATTCTTCCTACAGGCCTTTCAAAAGCAGTATCTCTTATATCCAAGACTGTGGAGATTATTAAAAGTGGCAATGTCAGCTGTCATTACTAGACAAAGCGCAGAAACTCTAATCTGACCTGAGGGCACATAAAATAAAATATGGCAGTAAACTACTTTGATTCAGATCAAATCATATACCAGACAAAATGCTCCTGTTAAAGGAGCAGCAGTTGGCAGAGTTTCCACTGGCAGTTCAGTCAGATTATTCAGGTAGAATTAATTACTTTTACATAGTGCTTTAATGTGTTTCATTTTAAAGGCAGTTTTTGACAGTTAACTGTGTGTTTGAAGTAATGATAATAATAATGTTGATAATTACAGTTTATCTATTTCGCTGATATTGCAATATTTATTGATAAAGTCACGATGACACTGACTCTACAACCGTCTCTGTACCAGTACAAATTAGAAGTAACGTCATTTCGAACCAAAAGTCCGCGCACCCCGGACACCACCAGGCGGTCACTGCAGGAAAATACGTAAAATTAAATTTAGTTAGACCTTAAAATAATTGAGTCCTTAGCTCTGTTTCCATGCTGGCATTTGGCCAATCGCATATTGAGGCCAGTTACAGCCTCTCAGCCCCTGAGAAGATTTCCAGCCGGTTTGCAGTCTGCCTCCCTCTCTCGGCGGAGGACTTAACAATGACCTTCTCTCTAATCCACTCTGTGAAAATGATCCCGACCACCACACTCTGGGCAGTGAATCAGCAGTGAAAGATACTCTACTCAGCGGCAATGACTTGCAGCATTTTAGTTACTTGACAGGTCAGATTCAGGAAATGTCTGAAAGAGCCGTAGGCTGAAGAATTTCACCTGCTGCACATCCTGGGTCCACGCTTTGAACATGTTCTTTGATGATGGCCCTGTGCACTATATTCTATTAGAAGCGCCCAAGTAGATCCAGTATGGCTGCCTTCTCACTCTAGAATAGCCTGCATGGAGTCAGTATCAGGCTGATATGTGTGCCTTTGTGAACCTGAAACCTGAAAACAACCCAACACAGCAGAGCCAAACACATTAGGACATGCGTTAAGTTATCAATTAGCAAAACATGAAGAGTAAAGGAAAGGGAAACAGCTAGCTTGACTAGCTCTAAAACATGGCCGCCGGTATCGCTAAAGCTGACTAATTCAGATGTTGTATCTCATCTGTTTAATCCAGTAACAGACAGAAATTTGTGGCTTTAGGGGAAGTTCTTAATAAGCAACAGTTTAATCCATCCGCCCAGCAATCGCAAGATACGCCCAGTCAGCGCAGGTTCTGGTATAGGTTCTGGTATAGGTTCTGGTATAGGTTTCTGTGTTGGCATGAGTATACCAAACCTGGAAACCTGACTGTGACCTCCCTGTGCTGGTGGGGGCAGGTAGCTCTGTAATTTATTCCCACACAGGAAAGCTGCATCCATCTTCTCAGTTCTTCTGATCATTTCAGAAATTTCCTGGGGACTACATCGGTCAGTCTACAAGACTAAAAGTGTGTGTGTGACCAAAAGACAATGTAAGACCAAGTTTGACAAACAACAGAATTCCCCTTTATGTCTGCGATGGGTTTTAGTCAGGAACGTGAAGTCAAAATTTAAATAAATCAGTCATTTCCCTGGATCTCAAGATCAGCAGGTGCTATCTTTCTTGAAACACCCAGCACTTTGTCTATGCAGGAAGGCCCCTGATCAGCAAACAATGTTCAGGTAATGTCATGTGCAACACCTCTGACTCCACTGACAAAGATCTTTAGAAACCCTTTTCAGAAACATGGAATATTTAAGGCACCCTGAGCCTGAGAGTGCATATTGATTTGGTTGATTCTCCTACGCTTTGATATTAGACTGAGTACAGAGTCAGCCAAGTCCGCTTTGATCTGGTTAGCATGTGAAGCAACTAAGAGGCTGTGCCCTTATTGGTTAAATATCCTTCAAACTTTGTAAGAATTGCTTGGTGTCTCATTACTCTTATGTGACATCCAACTGCTCTTGTTGTACAGTTAACTGAAAATGACATGTCCACTTCCTCTTCACTCACAAGACAGTACGCTTTGTAAAACCTCGTGCGCCATCCTGCTGCAGGAAATTCTCACAAGTACGCTACATGTGTATTTATTCACAGCTGAAAATAGTCCCCAATAAATGTATTATTTACTCATGTTTGAGTAATGTTTAGTGAAAACTACAAAGCCAGACTATTTTAGTTACATGGCAAAGTTATGTCCAGCTGAATGCCAGGACACAAGGTTTCCCAGCAGGACATTGTGCTGTAAACAATAATGTTACGCTGTGATGTTTCTGTCAGTGGCGTTCTGTCGGTGTGGAAGCTCCCATTATTAACAAGAGACATTACACGAAGATGCTTGCTGGCTAATTAGGCAACACACAATATGTTACATTATTGTAATACGTATCTTCTATTTTATGATCAGTCATTACCAGTAATCCCATGTAAATGCATTGACTGATGACGAGTCATCCTTTGGAAAAGACATATGAGTGTGTGAGTATGAATGTGTGTGTGAGGGTGAATGTGGGGCTCTATAAAGTGTTAGTGATATAAAATTGTAGTCCATTTAGATAGATAGATAGATAGATGAAGATATATAAAATAGACAATATATAAAAAATTAAAAACAATACTAGAATAAAAGAAACAGCCAATAAAACAGTCCAATGGTGTGCAAACATTCGCTGAGTGATAAAGTGACAATTAGTGAGTGATAGAGTGAGTATTTATCATGTGTCATTTAGCAGTTGATTCAGACCTAATCAGGAACAATCCATGGTGTAACCGTTTGGTATGAATATTCTCAGATAATAATATTCACAGATAATCATCGCACACTGGCTCACTAGAAAACATCCATCTGTTTTCAAGTTGTCATTGATTCATTTGTTTTTTTACTCATTCCTTGGTAACTGTTCAAGAACTGTGTACCTCAAATGCGCATTACTGGATTTTAATTTTTTTTTTGTACTTTATTAAGTACTTTTGTTTTGAAATTGTTTCTCTGCATTTAACCCATCCCTGACTGAAACACACACACATGCAACATGCAGTGAAACACACAGCCATTTCAGGTGCCCGGGGAGCAAATTGAGGGCGGGGGGTACGTGCCTTGCTCAAGGGCACATCAGCCAGCTAATGGGGGGGGGGATTATTAATCACTCCACCACATCCAACTTTTTCCTCCCTGTCCGGGGTGGAATCAAACCAGCTACCCTCCTGTCACAAGCCGCTTCTCCAACCTCACGGCTGCCTAGGGTTTGGCAACTTAGCAGCACACACAACACTGACGTCTTTGATAGTCAAACACTTATTTATTCGCACATCCATCTGAGACAACATTAGCTGGTCATCAAATGAAACTCCAGTATTCATTTATTCTCTTTTAGCTCTGGTTTGGTCTCCTAACTCACTTTGTCTGTCTGTACTTTGGTGCTGGGTGTTGTATAAGCACCATCATGATATTTATGCAAATGAGCTCAATGAGAATGAACCAAAAGAGTCAGAGGATAGTTCTCTTTACATGATTCTCACGTGTAACAATGAGAAGAAAAAGACTAATTCATTTCCCTCTTTGAGTGAGGGCTAGACTTGACTTTTATATCAAAGCCCCAATATTTTTGGCATCCAAACCAAAACACAACAAAGGTGAAATGTACGCTACTAACTCCCACTTGCCACTTCTGCCTTGGCAGACAATCTCTGGACATCTTACAAGGGCAAGCTTAAATATTCCCTTAACAAAAAAAACCAAAAACAGCTCCAGCTCCTGATCCCTGCAGGTTAGGATAAGAAAAAGCATCTGGCAGGGGCCGTCCAGAACTTTATGGAGGTGACACATCCTTGGTATTAGTGTATCACAGCAGTCATCCACTCACAATGTCTCCATCTTTTCATTTGGAGCTGACTGCAGTTGAACCTGGCGTGCTCCCATGCCGCTGAAGCCTCTCAAACTCAAGCTCGGGTGTGTTGTTTTTACAGCCTTGACCTGGCGTTTTGCCCAGTCTAACTTTGAGTCGAACAGTAAGTGAACCTGTCGACCCCATCTGCATGTGTAATGTTTTATTTATACGTGACTCACCGTCTGGAGAAGTGAGCTGTTTTCCAAAACACTGAGGTGAATACCGTTAAGTATATACTGGGTGTAGTCTTCATCCTTGTGTGTTTCCTTTTTAACTGCTTCCCAAGCTTATCACAAAGGTTTTAGTTAGCGTGCTTGTGAAACATTTGAATTAAGGAAGGCAAATAAAAAAAGTTGTTTCTGTTTTTAATGGAGTGAATAGATTGAGAGTGGCTATGGTAATGAGGATCAAGGGAACAATTGTAGGGAGCAGATTAATCTATCTCATAGCTGTCAATCATCTTGGGGATGACAAAAGTGTATGAAGAGGAAGCATGTGTGAAAGCATGACAGAAAAAAGGAATGCGTGGACAGACAGAAAATTTCCATTTCATTTACCATTTCTGTTTAAAAGAAAACTTTTTTATAGCCACCCAAGCTATACTGTATTTGCAAGACAATGAAAAACATTACGACAAATGGAAATGGAATAAAGCACTCGGCTTGTGTTCCCTTAAATCTGCTATAAACCAAATGATTTTTGGCTGTCCAAGACCAAAGGTGATGGTCGAGGAGGAATTTGGTGAAATCCATCATCATTATCAACCCACAATGATGCTTCTACATCACAGTGTTTATGTTTATCTGAGTTTATCTGATAAATTATATCCCCCCAAAAATCAATCACGTTATGTAAATAACACAAGCTTGTTTCATTTGTTTGTTTTATTGTGGAACCGTGGGATTATGGTTATGGGGGCGGGGACAGGGTGGCAGTGAAAGCATAGGGACACATTCAGTTTTAAAATGGTGTGTTGTTTTGCTGTGGCTGAATGATGAATGATACATTGGTGAGGAACTGTGTGCAGCAAGCTTTGTGGTACGTTGTGTACGCTCATCTCATTTGGTGGTTGTTACCTAACGGAGGCTGGGCAGTGTGTTTGCATAACACACCGTTTCCATTTGAATGTGTTTGAATTTGAACACGAAAACGAAAAGTAGTTTTTTGGTTTTAGCAGACAGCGGCTGGGCAAGATGTAGGAGCAGACATAATAACATAATCTGCCCTTTATCTGCTGGCTCATGAATCGGTGCAGATTACACTGGGTGTGTCTTAAAGCAAAGGAAGCATTCTGAAACAAATGAATTTCAAAAATGTTATGTGATCAGATGGTGCCAAGGACTGTTTTGTCCAGGTTCTACCTTCACCCAGAGGACCTTCACACAGATTTTTTCAGGATGTGGCTTCACTGCATGTTTCGTCTTCTTCTTCTTCTTCTTATTTTTCTTCTTCTTTTATTGCCAAATTATCAGCTCATCTGTGTTCATGATGCTTTCGGCTGCTGATCAGCAGTAATGGAAGCATAACTCCAACGTGGACATACCAATTTTGTACCATTTTTTGGCGTGATGTACCCAAGTTTGGGATCTTGGCATGTAAATAGTTTCCATCTGTCTCCATTCAGGCAGTGTCAAACATCATCCGATCGGTGCTGGCTTTGAAAAAGAGACTGAGCTAAACAAAAGAACAACCACAGTAACATTGCTACTGGCCTCCATTTGTTCTTTCTGATGTTTCCTGTTTTCCAGCACATTCGTGACTCGTCTGCTGGCAATGGAAAAGGAAACAATTGCCCGTTTTTAGTGGGTTTACCCATGGTTAAAAAAAACAGCATAAATACACTCATTTTGGTGTAAAAAAGGCTCAAGAGGGATTTAAATCTAATTGTTCCAAAGTGGTGTGGCAGAGTAATTGCAGCATGATAAGAAACTGTGTCCTCCACCCACATCTCCCACATCATTAGATGAGGAGGATGAAGAGGGAGAAATGAATACATCAGAGTACAACTACATCTCTTTTGGAGACGTAAACAAAGTTTTTTGCCAGTTGCCACTCTTGTGACTCTTCTAGCTACTACGGCCTATGACCTAATGGTCAGGTGCAGTTTTATATGACAGGAGGGGTTAGCTAATCACCCTAAATTACATTTGGTTGGATAAACACATGTATTCAATCCCAAACTCAGATGAGTCATCAGCAGTATCTTACAACAAGAAAAAGATCTTGATGTATAGGTAATTTAACACACAAGATCAAATAAACATGAATCAAAAATGAACCAAACTATAGGTAGGGATAGTGAACATCACAATGATAAATACCTAATATATCAGAATCAGAATCAGAAATTCCTTTATTTATCCCTGAAGGGAAATTCTTGTACTTACAGACATTGCACATGCAGTATTCCCGACCAAGAAAGGAGAAAAGTGCAGAGTATAAAAATAGGATAAACAAATAAGGATAGGATAAACAAAAAACTAAAATCTCAAAGTACAGGTATTTACAGTGTATTCAAGTTTTTTAAGAAAATTTAAAATGCAGGTATGTACATGTCATAAAAAACCAATATATACATTGTATATATAAAGTGAGTGTGTCCGTCACAGTGCTGAGTTTAACAGTTTGATGGCGACAGGCAGGAATGATTTCCTGTGTCGCTCTGTGGTGCATCGTGGCACCACCAAACTTTTACCGAGGCTCATATGCATGTCTTTATAAACCAGAATAAAGAGAAAAAGGAACATGAAAAGCAGAGAATTTTGTTCTATGTATTTATTCATAGATCATAAAACTGTCAAAATCTTGCTCTTATTCATTCGTTTTGTCACACTTTCATTCAGGGTTACCCATACTGCCCTCTAGTGGCTATTGTTTGGAATTACAGCATTTACTCTGATGACACTGAACCACGTTCCTATCTGTAACACGGCTGAACAGTCCAAAGAGCATCACGTCTATGAAGCTGTGTGTCCTTGTGAGGTGCTTTGGAACCAAAAATAAACAACCTGGACTGACACTTATTGACTTCCTATGACATTATCTGACCTTGTGTGAGCTGAGCAGGCACAATTTCCAAATGACACAACGTGCCAAGACGTGCCGTTCTCAGATTTCCTCCACTCATCCTGAAACAAAGCTGCCTCTGATCTGCATAACATTATGATAATATTGCAGTGGGATATCTTTAGGAATAAACATGAGCACTGATAGGGATGAGATGGGAATTTAGGTGTTTGGTGCTGAATCTGCTCTTGTTCAGTCCAGGGATTTGAGGGGTTTATGTGGTAATCGGATTGGTGGGCTACACATGTTGGATTTTATTCCTGCTCTATTTTATAGGCATTGAGAAGTCCAGCATGAGGAGGAGAGCCAGAGCCTGTGCTTCAGCTGACAAAATCTAGAACATAAGCAAAAAAAAAAAAAAAAAAAAACGACATGAAAGGGGAAAAAATAAATGACGGGGAGTAGAGAAAAAGAGACAAGAGCTGGAAGAGAAGAATAGAAAGGTACTTGAGAAAAGGACAATGAGGAGCACTGATTGGAGGAGGGAAGGATAAAAATGATGCACAGAGAGAACCAGTGGCAGCACCATGAAATTACCTAATCTGCAACCGTTGTGTGCAACCACTGTGCTTGCAGTTGCTGTTGGTGTTGCTCTACATGATCAGCGCTGATCATCTTCTCTGATCCACTTGTTTGTCACACATAATATCAAACAAGCATTGAGTTTTGAGGATCAGGTGGACCCCCTAAATACCCTATGACATATCATGTTGCACATTTAACATTTACAGAGTTCTGGTCTTAAAACAAGTCAGCTGTTTTTAGAGGTTTTTTATTCAATCTGTAGAGTTAGCGTTGGTAACTCAGTCTTTAACTGTAGCTAAGAAAGTCTACTGTCAGTCAACAAAATTGATGGTCACTTCCTGACATAAAAAATACCTCTTTGTGAAGTCCACTGAAGGAGCCACTGTTTCATTGTTTGAGTGATAAATCTGCCTGTTATCATTATAAATGGCTTATGTAACGTGGGAGAAACGCTTGAGAAAAGCTTAGTAGTTCTGTCTCTTTCTTTGACTTTTTTATCTCCCAAACAAAAACAGAGATCGGACGATTAGCATATCCATCCCTCAGTATATATATTTTTTTGCACCGGTTAGTCCTATTTGTTAGCCAGAGCCAGGCACCTATAATTCATGCATGAATAAATAATTTATATGCATTGTTGCTTACTGACTGAAATTTACTGCAAAGTTTCTGAGCTTCTACGCTTATTATGTGTTCCTTATGTAAAATCTTTATCTGTGAACTAACTATTGTTTTGAAAGAAACGTAGAGATGAAAAAGCTGTAATATTAGGTCCTTAAGTATTAATATTAGTACTAGTACTAGTAATAGTACTTAGTGACTCTACACCAGTGGTGGTAAGGGTGCTCAGATTTGGTGTAATAAAATTTGATGACAAGCAAAGGTCACATAAAAGATAAAAATACTGACACAGCTGTCAAAAAATGCATGAAAAGTGGGGCTTGGCTCTCTTATATAGGAAGAACTGTGGTGTGTGATCGAATTAATTTTGCTGATTAGTTTGTTTTTATCTTCCATCACTCAGGTAGGTTTACCTTTTCAGCTTAGCATAATGTGACACTGCCACCATGTGGTGACTGAAGGGAAATGCGGCGATTGGTTGCAGAGGAGGGGGTCAGGATCTCACTCTCTCTCTTCTCCCCCCCCTCTCTGGCAGGTCTGTTGGGTATGGTGGCCCACATGATGTTCACCACAGCCTTCCAGCTCACTGTGAGTCTGGGCCCAGAAGACTGGAAGCCTCAAACGTGGGACTACAGCTGGTCGTACATGTGAGTTGATACAATCTGCACGAGAAGAGTCTGTGATACCAGTACCACGACAGAATTTTTTCTGTATTCTGCTTTTACTTTTTAGAAATTATGCAAAATATCTGAACAGGTCAATGTTATCTGCAAATTTTTTAAACAGGAAAAAAATCACAGCAAACACAATTTCTTCAAATTGTTATATGCCTTTGGCCATCTAGTAACACCTAAACATTATAATATTATATACCTTGAGCATTAGCCTCCAGGTTTTAACCTATGCTCCTCTGGGAAGGCTTCCCGTCAGATTTTAGAACCAGGCTGCAGGGATTTGATCCCATTTAGTGATGCCCAATCCTGGTGTCGGGCGATAAGGCCTGGCCCACAGTCAGAGCTACAGTTCATCAGAAAGGTGTTGGATGGGGTTGAGATCAAGGGTCTATGCACTTCTTCAAGAACAAAATCATTTCTTCAAGGAGCTGTGGCTTTATGCACGGTGGAGCTGACATGTTGAAACAGGAAAGGGACCAAACACAAACTGCTGTGACAAAGTCAGGAGCACACTATTGTTTTTAGTATGCTGAAGCAAACCTGATTAGTTTGGAAGGCCAGCCAGCTCCGTCACGTATCTTCCTGTGGTAGAGCAAGCTGTTATTGGCCAACGACAAGTCAATCACTCACAATAGTAGCCATTCATTTTCCCTTTCCAATGGTGTACGGAGGGGTTGTTTGCTTGTGTCAGTGTGTTATGGTGTCCCGTTTAGAGACTGCTTCAGGACCAGATCAGACAGAGCTCAGTTTTTGCAGGCAGAGGTGTCTTTTTCCAGCTGTTTTCAAAAGCAGCTGACAGCGCAGAACGTGAGAAAAACGATGATAAACAAAACGTTTTAAATGATGGTAAAAGGTTTTACAGTCATAAACATTCTTCAGTAGGTTTTCCAGTGTCACCTGGAGGCACTTTGGAGACATTTGAGGACACCAAAGACATCACAAGCAAAAACTTTGTAGCTCCTATAAGGAGGTCTGATATTTAAAGGAAATGCAAGTTAACAAGTTGTAGAATATTACTATACTAATCAACAACTTTTATAACTTTAATGGACGGTTGTCAAAGACAGCCATGTAATTATTATTTTTTTTTTTATTATTTTTTGCATTTCATTTGGTCATTAGATTTTGTTTTCCTGTCACAGTAATTAGTATTTGATCAGGAAAAAATTGTCTTGGCAGGTTGTTCAGGAGTTTATTGTTATTTCAAGATAAGGAGGACACACTGTTTTCATTAAGTAATTATTTCAAGAAAGTCAAGTCCATGAGATAACTTTGATGACTTTTTAAAGTAAATTTTTAATCCTCTCCGGTCCCTGGAATATTACCTTGTTCATATTTTCAGCCCACTTGGGGTGAGAGTTATTACCTATTCCCCAATTAATACAGCATCCATGATAGACTTCTTTATATTATCAACTGAATGACTTATGTCTTGGTTGAAAGAACAAAATGTGTGTGTCTCTCTCTCCTTTAGTTTGGCATGGAGCTCCTTCACAGCCTGCATGGCGTCTTCAGTAACCACCATCAACCGCTACACTAAAACTATCCTGGAGTTCAAGCACAAGCGCAAGAACATTGAAAAGAACCTGAAGATCAAGCAGAAGCTGCTGGAGCTGGACTCTCCAGAGCAAGTGTGGGACATGTACATCAGCTCTGTGCCAAGCACTGCAGAGGAGCTGCTGGATCTGTCATCCAATGGTCGCAAACTCTCCAACACCTCCATCTTCCTGGACCTCAACGACCTGCCCGACCCACAGGGAGAGGAGTACTGCTAGAGGAGCTGTGTGTGGCATTTTGCAAACATCATCAGGTCATTATCATGCTCATTGTGGTGCAACAATATAATTACTGTAAACAAAGTGAGACCATGGTTGAGAGCTCTGGTGATTTGATACTCCATAGACAAGCTGAATATAAAGTTAATGTGGTTAACGTTAGCCGGTTTCAACATCTAGCAGCTATACGATGCAACATTACCTTTCATTTGGTGTTTCTGGCCACCTTATAAATATATGTCCATCATTCGCCTTACATTTAGCTCTGTTTTGGTCTCACCAAGTCCTGACAATTATAACTGGGACTTAAGCTTAAGCTCACTGAGCATGTGCTATCTTTATCAGTCTGCTGTTTGGTGCTGGGCAGGTGCCGCACGTGGGTTTATCAAGGGTTTTTGCTGGAAACAGAA
This sequence comes from Scatophagus argus, assembly GCF_020382885.2. NCBI lineage: Eukaryota > Metazoa > Chordata > Actinopteri > Scatophagidae > Scatophagus > Scatophagus argus. The sequence goes on from NC_058513.1 coordinate 3,466,230, forward strand.
TTGATGAGATTGGTGAGACTGAAGTAAATTAAAAAGTTATAAGCTGAAAAATGCTAATGCATTTTATAAAGTTGGGATGCTGTGAAAACAATAAGTCAAATAGAATATAGAAGAATAATAAATAGAATAATCATTTGCTAATCCTTTTTGACATGTAATGAATTGAAAACAGCACATGAACTGATGAAGCCTCTTGGATGAGAGGTGAAACGTCTTCAAAGACAAATAACTAAGTCCAGTTGCATTCGATTGAATTTCCTTGAGATAACCATGACCTGGATGAATGAGAATATTCACAGGCACAGAATCAATATATTTAATGGTTTCACTTTTGTAAATATAAGCTTATTCTGAACACATAGGGACAGGGGCAACAAAAGACTGGGAAAGTTGTGTACTGCCCACCTGATGGGAACATTCCACAGGTAAACTGGTTCAATGGTAACAGGTGACAGGATCGTGATTGCTATGAAATGTATGAAAGGCTCAGTCATTCACAAGCAATGACGGTGCTGAGCACAACACGTGACTGTATGAAGGATATTACTACACAGGCTCAGGAGTACTTCATAAAATTGTTTGTTTGCAGATGAATGTATTGTGTTTTTATTAACATTTTACAGTGTGTCCAACTTTATTTGGAATTGGGGCTGTGTAACATGTTGACTAAGTTACAACTGAAATTAGGAACACGGCAGAAGAAAATTGATTTGCTAAGTAGTTGATAATGGACTGATAACCTACCGTGGTTCAGAATCAGAATCCTTATAGGTTATGATGAAATTTGCAGCACAAACAAACTACAAACAAACAAGCTTTTTAGCCAGATAATATTGTTCCCTATCAAATGCCATCTGCCAGAGGTTTGGGAACTAAATTTTCAAGGGGCCCACTTTATTTGCCAGTGTACAATTTTGTAATATTTACATTAAAATAGACTATTTTATTTTGATCAAAAAGTATAATCTTGAACCCACTGTTTAGGTATTATGGAAAACAAACCAGACAAAAAGTTTTCTTGATCTTAGTCTTTCTGTCCTGGTTACATCTCTGACACAGGTTTAACTTTCCAATGAAGACAAATACAATGGATCCAGCAGCTTTTAACTCCCACCAAAGTGTAAATGACAAGATAAAGGCTCTCAGTCTTTCCAGCACTCATCTCACTTGTTTATAGAAACTATACAGATGTCTCAGAGTTGATGCGGTGATGGTGTTTTAATGCTTACATTTTATATGGAGCACCTTTAAAGAGCAGTGTTGAACCACATACCGTATCTCACCGGAGCTCGCCACATCCATCCTACGATGGTGTTAGTTAGTGATACTTACAGTGTACTTCTGCTCAAGCAATACTGCTATGAAGGGTCAGTGCTTAAACCCTATGAGTACAGAACTGTCAGTACAAAGTTAAAGCTCTGTGGAGGGAACCACGGCCTGATCGGTGGTCAGCACTCCATCTAAAAGTAGCACAAACTGACTCTGGAGCCTCTTGGCTCACCACCTGTTGGATTTTATTCATTGAGGAAAATGTACAAAGTTGCTAAAACTCTGTGTCCGTGACTCTCTGTGACTCACTCACATATAGATAGACATCACAGGACAGCCCAGCGCTAAGAAGTTCCACCTACTGCTTCTAATATGGTGCACATACTGTGAATTGGAGCAACTGCCTCCACCAAACATGTGAAGCAAACAGAATTAAGTAGCTTACGACACACCTCTTCAGGTGTTAATCCTTGTACTACAGTATATATAGAGTCTCTCCATGGAAGAAGGGAAGTGACAGTAGCGAAACCTGAGGGCTGTTTCTTCACCTACGCAGGAATACAGGTGTGAGTGCAGAGAATGAGAAACCTATGGGCCATGCTGAGTGCCTTTACTTACAGCAGCATGCCTCTGATCCAACAGCATGCTCTGTGCTCATGACAATTTAAGGAGGGCGGTGCCGTTTCTCTGGCTAATAACTGCAACATGTAGCTGTCTGTGCAAACTGCCAAAAATCATCAGCGAAATGAGCGCGCCTCATTTGAAGCTCTCTGTGGAATATTTACTTGATAATGAGGTACTTTTCTTATGTATACACAGAATTGTATTGATGGAGACCAAGATGGTTGTTATTTACAGTCATTTCAAGTGCATTTGAAAATGTATAATATATATATGTATTTGTGTATTTAATTTATTTGTTCAGTTCAAAGTGAAATGTATTTAACTTAAAGAATTAATCTGGTTCAGTTTATATTCTGTTTGACCAACCTGAGTTGCTTTAAATACTGATGCATGGATTGTTGTGTCTTTTTGTGTATGTCAGACTTATTCACAAGTGGCACTTTTTGTGTAGTGTTCTACAGTTACTTTTTTGTGGAAAATGATTTGCAACCTAATATATTGACATGAATAAATTTCTATGAAAAGTTATTATTTAAAGTCAAACAAGGAAGTACCATCACAATAAAGAATGAACTTGTTTTTATCTTGATCTCTACTCCACTTTTCCCATGCGTCTCAACTGCTTCCTTTATTGTCCACAAGATGGCGGTGTGGTCTAATTCAGACATTAGCAGAAATGTCCATTCTCTTTTAAGTTTTTTTTTTTATTTGCTTGTGTTTGTTTGTATACACACATGAATGTGAATATACACATGAATGTGTTCTGTTACAGATTTAATGTTTATTGTAATTTACCATTTTAAAATTAGAATCACTCATATAAAACAATATAACCAGTCTCAAAAATTCATTAAAATTCATTAAATCAATTTTATTCACATTATTACAGGGACCATCATTTTATCAACCAGGCAGTTTGTAGGCCACATCTCTGCATAAACAGATTTACATTTACAAAGCAATTGCACTAATGTTGCCTGCGCTCACATTCAACATAAATCTAAACCTTATGCATTAAGGCTCAATGAGACCTTGTAACAACAGCGTTTTGTGGCATACAATAAGGAAAAAGAAGAAATGTGAGAAAATCAGCACAAAATTGCATTGCCAAGTCCTTTGCTTAAAAATAGTTTTATTTTTTATCCTTTCAAACTAGTGCAAATACATGCAAACTGAAAACAGACAACCCTGTAAGCAGGCCTTCTCACAGCAACACGGTAAAGCCTGAAAGCTGCATTCATCACGTTCTGAGAAATGACCACTGACAGGTCGGCCTTCTCTCGTCGATTTGACCTGGTCTTATTTTGGTTGTCCACCAGTGGTCCCTTTACTTCTCTCTGGGTACAGCAGGGTGGTCCTGCAGTCACATGCTAACCAAAGCCTCGCGCATAAGTGTGCCACTAGGCGAAGAGGCGAGTGATCCACACCAGTTCCCCTACATCCATTTATGCACATTCATTATTCAAGAATACAAAACCACTCAGTCAAATCTGAGCTCATATAAAGATTCTCCCGCTCGCCCTTCTGCTGCTCGCCACATAAAAGATTCATCCCCCCTTTTTCGGGAACAATGCTTGGAGGACGATACTCAATATGTATGCATTGATTGCCCTTAAATTCTTAACCAGTGAGACTGAAGAACAAACAGGTAGAGAAAGGGAAATTCAGGAATGTGAAAATGTGTTTGCTCCGGGTTCATTTTGCCACTACAGCCTACCGACTAGAGCATCAGGATTACACTGCAGACCAGAGACACTAAAAAGCTACGTTGTGTATTTCACCATTCAACTTTTTACAGCCACAACCTATAGCAACCACAGTTACATGACCAACCACACATATGCTTTATTTAACCACCTGAGGTAGGAATAAGTAGCCTACCAAACCAGAAAGGTGCAATACTGGGGGCACCCATGTTTAATACCACGAAAGCACCTTTTTACTGAACATCTCTGATAGATAAACTGATGCTGATGTCTTTCAAACTCTAGAACAAGACAACTGATTAATAGAGGTGAATGTATTGACCCAGGGTTTTCATTATAGTGTCTCTGACATGTCCATCTGCTGGTCAGAAGGGGGTAATTGGCTCTGAATCTTTTGCACACCAAGTCTTTGCTTCAGTTTCAGTCAAATAGAAATTGTGGCTTAAACCAAAACCAGTGTAACTTTAACGAAAGCATCTGGTTCCACAAACAAAAGGGTCACTGCCATCCAAAGTTCTGGCCTGCCATCTGATAGAAGCGTTGGTTATGTGGCTTGTAGAAATCCCTCAGTTTCTGCATCACCTCTGGGTCAATGGATGCATGGATCCTCCCTTTGGTCTTCCCCAGGCAGTGAGGTTTACTGCTGCCCTCTGGCTTCTTCAGGCAGGGGAAGCCTTTCGTTTTGTTGAAGTAGAAGTGCTTGTCTGTGACGATCCTCTGGAGACCAAGAAAGTCCTGGACTTTGCCCAGCTCTCCCGCAGGATCGGAGATGAGCCTCTCCCCGCTGACCAGATGGATCTGAGACCTGGGGAACCAGGCCAGCCAGCGCTCTAGGTGCTGGGCATATAGGCCGATCCAAAGCGGGCTCCACAGAGAGTCGATCTGACCTGGAGACAAGACAGAGATATACCAAGGTTCTTCATTCAAAGTGTTCATTACTACCGTCACATCACCTCAAATCATCTCAACCAACTTGACATATTACTAAGTGTCATTTAGCTATTGGTCTAGACCAATAAAATACAAGTCTAACATTGGGGCAGTATGGAGCTGTAAATAGTACGGCTGAAAATAACAATTAAACTGTCTATTATTTTCACAATCAATTGATTGATCATTAAGTCACTGAATTGCTCATCACAATTTCCCAGAGCCCAAAGTCACTTGTACAGATTACTTCTTTTGTCCCACCAATAGTCCAAAACCCAAAGATTTCATTAACAGAAGTAATGCAAGTATTCTGTTTCCTCAGAGGAAAAAAAGTGTCACAGCGCTACAGAAGAAGCTGGAACCCATTTTTTGCTTGAAAAATGACTGAAATTTTTTTAGTCGATTATCAAAATAGTTGGAAACTAATTTTGTTTTTAATCAGTTAAATGAAAATTGCTCCATCTCCAATATATGAGAAGTACAATGTTAACACATATTCAGTTAGTTAGCAGGCCTCTGCTCGAGCCCTGTATGCCTGTATTTGTGTACATTTGGGCAAATTTGCACAATTAAAAGTATGCAAAATTAGCCATTAGCAGTTCCTGTTTGCAGTGCACACCTGAAGATCACAAACACTGATAGAGAAGAAAACCTGAAAAACAGATGATTGTCTCTCAAGCTCTACAGTTACAAGTAGCTTTTTTTTCTATGTTTTTTGAGGGGATGTTGTTTAATAGCTATTGATTTATAAATGATATCATCAGGAAGTATAAGTCACTCTGAATCTAAATTTATGTTCCCCATGTTGATGTGTTGAAATATGACAGAGCTACAGGAGAAGTCAGAAAGACTTCGAGAACAAGTACTGTTTTAATGTACCTTAATATCCACCATGAGCTGTGTTCTACACCCACTGCTGCAGCTCCATCCGCGGGACCACATGCACCAAACACACACCGACATGCACCTGCCCCTTACCTCACACAATATCTATCCATCCATCCATTTTCTATACCACTTATCCGTCAGGGTCGCGGGGGGGCTGGAGCCTATCCCAGCTGACTACGGGCAAGAGGTGGGGTTCACCCTGGACTGGTCGCCAGTCAATCGCAGGGCCAACACACAAAGACAAACAACCACACACTCTCACACTCACACCTAGGGGCAATTTAGAGTAGCCAATTAACCTAATGTGCATGTTTTTGGTATTGTGGGAGGAAGCCGGAGTCACAATATCTATGTTTTATTAAATTTATATATTTCATATGTACTGGACCTTTTACTTTATCCCTTTTTTAGAAGAGGTCCAAACATTGCAGTTAAAACTGGCATTGTTTGCAATCCCTTCTTATCCCTCCTATGATCTCTTCTATATATATACATATATATATATATATATATATATATATACATATACATACATACATATTCAATCGTTGTTCATTTAAAATATTAACTATAATTTAAATGGCCTCCATAGACATCAAGGATTTCACAGCAACAGAATGAACTGAATAAGTTGAGTTGGGTTTTTGTGACATTCTTAAGCTTAGTTTGATAAATATAGGCTTGTTGTCCAATGATTTGTGTCATTGTTTACTGATTCACGTCTTTTTGAGTCTTTGCCAATACTTGCCGATGCACAGTAAAGAAAAATCACAGATTTAGAGGGAGAGATACTGCTATATAAAACAACCTCAAACAATGTAATTCTGAGCTACAGGACCAGTACCTGTGGAGCGGTTTTTGAAGGCGAGACTCTCAAAAGGAGGGATATCAGGGGTCTTTGAGATGATCTGAGTGTAGTCAGATATGGCTCTGGTCACGGGGTCTCGGACGACCACGATCAGCTTCACATCCTGTGACATAGCATGGACTCGTGCTGGTGTTTCCACAGTAACAAAGTAGCGAGGTGTCTTCTCCATAACAATCTGGCCATCCAGGGCTTTGGGCATCATACTTCTGGAAGAACCAGAAAAACAAAGACAAATTGCTGGCAGAATGTCATTAGAAGGGCAGCATCATTTGATTTGTCAGATCGCACTTGCAGTATGTACCATCACAGCAGTCTTAAAGCATGAGCGTAAGGCTGATATGATATGCAGGCAACAATAAATTGTGATGAAATTGGCTGATTGTTTTCAGTATTGTTTCAAATGTATTTTCACTGGTGCACCACTCCTTCAAATGGAAATATTCTAGAAATACTGTGTTTCATTTTATACCAATTTTTCCATAACTCACCATAACATATGGGATATTGACTTGTGTTGAACGGTGTTAATAAAAAAAAAAAAAAAAGAGAGAGAGATTTTAAAGGAACAGTTCCACATTTTTGGAAAGTATGCTTATTACTTTGCTTTCTTACTCAGAGTTATATGAGAAGATGAATACTACTCAGGAGATGATTGGCTTAGTTTAGCATGAAGACTGGAAGCAAAGGGAAAGAGTTAATGTTCATTAGTTAACTTCAAACATGCAGCCAGGCTGATGTTTTTAACTTTGAACAGAGCCAAGCTTCCTGTTCTGTCCTTATGCTAAGCTAGGCTAACTGTTTCCTAACCTCTCATCCACATCTAGATACAGTGGCTTGCGAAACTATTTGGCCCCCTTGAACTTTGTGACCTTTTGACACATTTCAGGCTTCAAACATAAAGATATAAAACTGTAATTTTTTGTGAAGAAACAACAACAAGTGGGACACAATCATGAAGTGGAACAAAATTTATTTGATATTTTTAACTTTTTTAACAAATAAAAAATGAAAAATTGGGTGTGCAAAATCATTCAGCCCCATTGAGTTAATACTTTGTAGCGCCACCTTTTGCTGCGATTACAGCTGCAAGTCGCTTGGGGTATGTCTCTATCAGTTTTGCACATCGAGAAACTGATATTTTTGCCCATTCCTCCTTGCAAAACAGCTCGAGCTCAGTGAGGTTGGATGGAGAGCGTTTGTGAACAGCAGTTTTCAGTTCTTTCCACAGATTCTCAATTGGATTGAGGTCTGGACTTTGACTTGGCCATTCTAACACCTTGATATGTTTTTTGGTGAACCATTCCATTGTAGCTTTTGCTTTATGTTTTGGATCATTGTCTTGTTGGAAGACAAATCTCCGTCCCAGTCTCAGGTCTTTTGCGGACTCCATCAGGTTTTCTTCCAGAATGGTCCTGTATTTGGCTCCATCCATCTTCCCATCAATTTTAACCATCTTCCCTGTCCCTGCTGAAGAAAAGCAGGCCCAAACCATGATGCTGCCACCACCATGTTTGACAGTGGGGATGGTGTGTTGAGGGTGATGAGCTGTGCTGCTTTTACGCCAAACATAACGTCTTGCATTGTTGCCAAAAAGTTCGATTTTGGTCTCATCTGACCAGAGCACCTTCTTCCACATGTTTGGTGTGTCTCCCAGGTGGCTTGTGGCAAACTTTAAATGACACTTTTTATGGATATCTTTAAGAAATGGCTTCCTTCTTGCCACTCTTCCATAAAGGCCAGATTTGTGCAGTATACGACTGATTGTTGTCCTATGGACAGATTCTCCCACCTCAGCTGTAGACCTCTGCAGTTCATCTAGAGTGATCATGGGCCTCTTGGCTGCATCTCTGATCAGTCTTCTCCTTGTATGAGCTGAAAGTTTAGGGGGACGGCCAGATCTTGGTAGATTTGCAGTGGTCTGATACTCCTTCCATTTCAATATTATTGCTTGCACAGTGCTCCTTGGGATGTTTAAAGCTTGGGAAATCTTTTTGTATCCAAATCCAGCTTTAAACTTCTCCACAACAGTATCTCGGACCTGCCTGGTGTGTTCCTTGTTCTTCATGATGCTCTCTGCGCTTTAAACAGACCTCTGAGACTATCACAGTGCAGGTGCATTTATACAGAGACTTGATTACACACAGGTGGATTCCATTTATCATCGTTAGTCATTTAGGTCAACATTGAATCATTCAGAGATCCTCACTGAACTTCTGGACAGAGTTTGCTGCACTTGAAGGAAAGGGGCTGAATAATTTTGCACGCCCAATTTTTCGTTTTTTTATTTGTTAAAAAAGTTTAAAATATCCAATAAAGTGTGTTCCACTTCATGATTGTGTCCCACTTGTTGTTGATTCTTCACAAGAAATTACAGTTTTATATCTTTATGTTTGAAGCCTGAAATGTGGAAAAAGGTCACAAAGTTCAAGGGGGCCAAATAGTTTCGCAAGCCACTGTAGATATGTGAGTGATACTGATCTGCTCATCAAATCTAGCCAAGAGAGGAAATAAGTGTATTTCCCAAGATGTCATGCTCTATGGTTGACTGTGTGGGAATTTAGAGGAAAAATAGTTTCAGAAGTCAAGGGTGCATAGGTATATTTTCCTGAACCGGAGGTTATCCTCTGTGATGCCTTTTGTAGTGCACTCTCTTTTTTAATAAGTCCCCATCTGTCACTTTGACATTTGACATTACACTCTCACAGACTGAGCTGTGCCAAAGTGTCCAAAGAGCTGACACACAGGCAGGAGACAGCAGCGCTACATAAACACAGGAGTCTTTCTCCGAATGTGCATGGCTCTGCTCACCTCTTCCTCCATACCAGAAGCACAGCAGATGGGACTCATTTAGAGATAAATGACTCCAGAGGGCCCATAGGGCCGGCTGGGGGACTCAGGGACATCTGCCAACACACCTGCCACACACACCTGACTGTCTGACCAAACAGAGTTAGCTTCAGCAGCATGGTCACATACAGCTCTGAATCAGCATCTCAGCTTGTTTAAACCGAGCTTAAATGCCCACACCACTGTGTTATCTACAAATCACATGTTCATGTTTTTTGGCTATTTTCCAAAAAATGTGAAATTGGTACTGTACTTTGAGATGGTATTTCCCTTACACAACAGTGTAACACACACAGTTTTAAGAAAAAGTGTGAAAATATAGAGTTGAAATGTTGTGTTGCTGTTGTGTTATGTTACAACAGATATGTGACAAAAAATGTTTATTGGGGTTTATTGCATAATATAGGCAAGACACATTAGAAAACTATTCCAAATTGTCCAAATCAAAGCTTTTTAAAATATAAAGGTTAAAAATGGAAACTTTATTGGTATTAGATAGATAGGTTGCCAAGTTGCCAAACAAACAAACGCCAGTTTATAAATCCAGAAGAGATGGCATGACATCAGCATTCGTTTTTTGGTTTATCAGAGCTTTTTGCAGAAAAAAGATGCCTGCAGCAGCAAAATGGGGCTGATGAGCACAGTGAGACTCAAACAGAACAGTGCTGGGCCTGAATACCAAAACAATGAGCTGAAAGACACTAAAAACTGAAACACTCAACTACTGACGGGAAGTGCCAATTTTATAATTATTCTGTTTGCGTTCACCACTGTAAGTGGTCTTTGTTGATATAACACGGAAATATTTACTAATGCAGCTCTAAGTTCCTCATAGTTGCTTACACTGTTTTAAATTGGCAAGATTTGCTTATTATTTTGTTTTTCCAGTTTATTTCCCCCCATTCGTAACAAGATAACACATGAGTAACTACAGAGACAGCTTTGTTTTTTGTATAGCCACCTATGTTAGGCATGTATCACAAAACTAAGAGAGTCAGTAAAACATGTTCCCAAGGAGTCATAAATGAAATGTTAATACAAGAAGAACGAACAAAAAAGAGATCAGAGGGGACACGCGACCGATACAGTACAGGACAGGATGCTCTGACTGTCCTCTGGTATCAGCTCAGGTTTCAGATGTGCCTGCAACATGACCTCTTGTCAATACACCACCACCCCAAAGCGGCCACGCTTTTATGAATCTGACAAACACACACACACCGTGATTTCATTTGATCTGATCGGTGTGAGGCAGAGCTTACCACCACTTAGCCTCAAGACTTCCCTTTTAACTCGAATACCCTGAACACGAGGTGCCACGCAGTCTGCCTCTCTCTCTCTCTCTCTCTCTCTCTCTCTCACACACACACACACACACAAACAGTGTAAAACACAAATATACTCATTATTCACTCATTAGCCAAGCATTTGCTATCATGCTTCTGGCTTCCCACTGGACCCATCTCTCTCTCTCTCTCACACACACACACACACATCTAAGACACATTTTTAAAAAACATCCCAAATTACACACATACACACACACACGCACACTGAAGACATAAAGGGTGGGTGTGGTGGATTTTTACCAGACCATTCAAAGACTTTGTGTGTGTGCTCATCCAACTGTGTGTGTCTCAGAGCATTTGCTAGAGTGTTTTAAATGAAAGGGGTGGGTGACTGATGAAGGAATGATGGGAGTGGATACAAACGCACCTCCATTAGCAATCTGCCTGTGAATAGCCTTAGAGCCAAGAGCCCCATACCATTACCTCAGCACAAAGAGCTAATTACTGCCCCTAAGAACACCATCAAAAGAAAAGATCTATTATGAATATGCTTCTGCTATAAGGTTTTCTCAGACACACTAATTGACAGACAAAATAGCTGTTAGTTTTCCTAATAACTTAATATGCCCTGATGTTACTTTTGGCATAGAAAACTTTGTGATCCTGGGGCTACGTTATGTCTGGAACCTCAATTCCATTTCATCCCTGAATGAACGTAGACTGGAGCTTTAGTTCTGAAATGTTCTCTCTGAATCAGAAACACTGCCATTGAGTTAAACCAAGTGTGTAGAGCTAAAGAATAGATATTTAAATTTATAAAATAAATTGAATAAAAGGGGTTAGATTTTTAGTTTCTAATATTTAGGATGACTCCCTGACCAATTCAACACCACGTTTCAATCACACGTGCCTTCACTGTTGTGTGAGGCTTGTAAATATGGAAATATGGAAATTTCACTATATGTTACACTGTTTCTATCAGCACAGCGTACACGTATACTTTTCCTTTAAAAAACTTGTAACAGTTTCTTAAGTTTAAAGAAAAAATTTTAGCAACCATTTATTTATATTTATGGATTAAAAACAATAAAACAAGTATTGACCAGTATTGGATCGCCAATTAGAGCCACTTACTGCTTTCTATAAGTTTCATATTCATATTCATTCTCCTGCTAAATAGGATCATAAATGGGGCACTTTACACTGCATTGTATTGTACACTTATAACTATGTCTAACCTTGGTTTCCATATGCTTAATTCAGTCACTCAGGAAAACAGTACCCATTGATAATTGAGGGTTAAACTACAGGTTTTAACTTCTACACAAAATTAATTTGGTCCAAAAAGTAAAGTTTAAGCAACCGAATCCATTTAGTCATTGATGAGGTCATGGAAAGATTATGGTCAAGGCCAAGGGAAGAAATACATCATCGCCATAGCAAAAAGCAACTAGTGTTGACTGTTGGTGGGAGATGTTTTTGTTAACCCAATGTTGTATCCCACTTGATACCCAGACATATTTGGATACCAGTTAGGACTGCAAATGTTTCTGCAGTGGTAGAACAAACCTCACGATTCTTTTTGCTGTACTACATTGGATTCAGTTCCATGCAATGTTACTTATTGGCCATGTTCACAAACGGGAAGCCAGTGAAGGTTTTCCACTGGTTGGTCGGGGTACTTGCACAATAGGGGGAGAGGAATTGGGTAAAACGGGGTATTAAACTCCTAAGCATTGGAGCCGATCATTGGCAGGTGAATAGAACCAGCTGGTGGCACCATGTGTTACAGAGGAAATCCCAGCGAAAAAGATGGCTCAATTAATTGGCAGTTTAGAAATCCTGTTTTACCAACATCCTTACGCTGCTCATTTTCAATTGAGTGTGAGATCAAACATCCAGTATGATGAACACAGGGATTATCCAGCAGCTTATAATAAGCCTCTGTTTGCCTTTGAGGATCCTCTCTTTTGTCGTCCATTTCCCAATATTTCAGCATGTCCCTAGTGAATTACCTCGGCCCAGCCAAGGCCACTGGCTATTGATCCTATGGGGGCTTAGGGCAACTATGCGTAGACGGGTGTGGATGGGTATACAACCGAGGAACAGTAGGGACTGTGTGTATTAAGATGAGTGCAGGATGATGGGGTGTGCGAAGCCGGAAGGTGTCAGTGTAAATGTAAGAGGAATGGCTGAGAATGGTAATGCAGCACTGGGACTCAGCTGGGACCAAGAGTGGCAGGTGGAGACTGGGGGAGCCAGGACCCTCTGGAGCCCCATCAGTAGCATGCTGTGTTGTGTGTGTGTGTGTGTGTGTGTGTGTGTAAATTAACAGATATGGGGCAAAGGCAATATGCATCACATATGCAGGAGAAAACATGCAAGAAAGGATTGGGGGATTTGAGGGAGCACTGGATCAAAGGTGTAAAATCTGCTCTGTTTATTTCTGATGTTTGATCCAAGGAGGAAACGATAACCAATCAAAGAGTAGAGTATTGACTGTTCATTATACACAGCTGACCACTTATTTATGAGTCAGATATGAGATTTGAATGTGTACTTGTTTGTCTGTATGAATGCGTTTGTTACTGTGGGAGCACTCATCCATTTCCTCTGTATGGGGGACCATTAAGGGGTCCGTCCATCGTGGCTGTGCCCTGTCCACTTCCAGGAGACATCCATCATAGAGAGGCCCCAGATCCCCCCACTTCTACTTCCCAGTCCCCAGGGGAGGGCCCTAATGAGGGCCAGATCGCCCCACCCGTCTGGGCCTTATGGTGATCACCTCCAGTACAGTACGTGGACAGGACAGACCACACCTGAACCCTGGGTATACACACACCACACAAAACCTAGGGTAACAGCCAACACTGATTCTGTTCTTACAGTTTAATTAATTCACATGTTTATGGTGCAAATTCATGCCAAAAAAGACCAAAAATATAAAATATGTGAGTCCCTCTACAGATCAACAAATCTGATGCATCTGAAAATATGCCTGTCTGTGTTAGCTGATAATTCCCGCCCACTGAATCCTGCTGAACATCAAATGTTTTGGCAGCCATTCTTCTGTGATTTGCATGGCAATTATATTCCATTGTATAAACACAAAAACACAAGTAGTACCATGTGCTGTGTCATGGCAGGACAAAGCCACCAGTGTATGGGTATGATTTTAAAAGCCTCCCTTAACGAGTTCAATATGAATTGCAAATGAATCTGTGTCATCAGAGCAGTTGACTATGAAAAGACAGAGTAATTTTGGACCGCCTTTCTTGTCACTGCATGTCATGAGAGGCATGGTGTCTTCAAATTAATTCAAACTAACAGAGGCGTCAGAGAAAGAATACATAAAACACTTTTAAGTCCTTTGAAAAAGTTATTAGGCTAGCTGATAACATCCAAAAACATGTAAGTAAGAGCTGAGCCATAAAGAAATACAGGCATAACAAACAAAAACTCAAAAGTCACAAAAACCTGAAAAATATTCTTCATGTGAGCCAAGCCGATTTCTAAGCTGATCACTGTCATGATGCAATGAAGAAGTCAATCTGACGACCCTAAGGAGGAAGTTGGACAGCAAACAGAAACAGCAAATACAGTAAATTAAGGAGGAGATAAATAATGGGTGCAGAAGTAAGGATGGAGCTGCAGAAATGTAACCTTAGCATGTTTGGCTAACTAGTTTACGACTTCAATATGACTATTTCCAAAACTAAGAGGTATGCCATCAGCTCACCACATTATTTTTTGAGGTTACAGGTTACTTTTGTAAATTACTTGGGCTAGTAGATCTACTTTATAGCAATGGTAGTCTTCTAATATAAATAAGTAATAGCAATTGTTTGTTCCTGATCACCTATTATTTCAATCTACTACCGTAATATCACAGAAGCCTCAACATTTGCAACACAAATTTTACAGGGATTTAACAATAGCGTTATCTTTCACCAGCTAATTGGTCTCCAGCTGATGAAATCTGCTCGGGACAGTCGACATTTCACTCGATTAAGTCTAAAATCATTAATAAGTCTAAGCTAGAAGTGAAAAGATGTTTTCTTTTACTTCTTTGCAAAAATAAAAAAAAAAGTTTCAGAAATTACAAAAATTGGATAAATTCAGTCCATTTAATTGTATCATGTTGAATGATGATGTTGAGCATTTGTTGAAAGAACCTTTACAACTGACCAAAACCATAAGATTTTGTTTAAAAAGTTTGTACTCTATGATCTTTTTAATACTGTGATTTCTTGGAAATGAAAAAGGAGCAGCAAACACTGACAGTGCAACCTATCAGGTTAACGCTATGCCAGTAATTCTGAGTCAATAATATATTGATAAATTTTGCTGTACGTCAAGAACAAAACACAACCTTTCCAGAGTCTGAAGAAGTTAGCCTTCATACACAAATACACACATACACAAGCACAGCTCTGATGACAGTCCCTTGGGTTGAAGCAAAGGTCAGCAGAGCTGTGTGAGGTTGTGGTAACACTGACTTCAACCTTTAACCTCCAGCTCACCCAAGCCTTATCTCTTCACCCTTTATTTTATCTCTCGTTTTTCACTGTCCATATGTCAAGCCATCTTTCAGGAGGAAACCAACATGAGTGAGATGTGAATTTCCAGCTGAGCAATTTTAATGGATTCCTCCAAAGCTTCAGAGAGAGAACAAGCTAAGTGTAACATGACCCCTGTGTGCCTATGCGGGGGGATTATGCCAATGTAGGATAAAGCTTCCTGCTAATTGTAACAGAAGCCGAGCTGACCAACGCTAACCGCCCTAATGCTGGAGTCAACCCAAGGTCAGAGCGAGGAGATAGAGCTATCGATCCCAGACAGCACAGTAAGGAGGAAACTTCCAGTCCATCTCAGGGCTCATCGCAGCGTTCTTCCAGATCCAATCTCCGCTCCAAACACCATTAGTGGATCTTTGTCAGGGGCTCTGATCTCAATTGCCCCAGTGAAGCTAAATGTTATTTTACTCTTAGAGAGACAAGGAAGGACTCTGAGGAAGATACACTATATCTCATCTTCTTTGATTGCCCGTGATGGGGTTGGAGAGAAAAAGCACTTACACAGAAATATAATGTTGACTAAGTAAGCATTACAGCTGATCTTCCATTTGCTGTGTGATATCAAAGTGCTCCACTACCATGAAGGATAATTCTCATTGTCTTATTTTCATATTTTTGAACATAATTCATATCAGCAGTATCAACACTGAATCTGGGAATGTAGTTGCATCACTAAATAGAAGTCCTCAGGCACAAAATATACAACATACCAGGCCAACAATTGGAAGAGAAAATGAATGCAAACAGTAAAATTATTCCCAAAACTGTTTCATCACAGTTTTGGAGCGTCTCAATGGACGACTACAACCTGAAATGTGAGGACCACAATGTGTCATGTCAGTAGGCCACTTTTCAGTCACCGTACTAGCCTGTCTGCTTGCACTGTGAGAAAGTAATGTAGCGAGAAGCATGTAACACAGCTGTGTGTCAAGTTTGTTTTTGCTTTGTCTTTGTTCTTTCACATATTTAGCAGCACAGTGCTTTAACAGTTCAGATGGAACTGATGCAAAAACTTTGTACTTTACAAGTTATTATAATGAGAAATAAAATAAATAAAAAGGTAACCTCCCTTAAAAATATGACATTATACCCTGCATAATAATTTAGAGAAACATAATTTAGAGTTAATCAGATTTAAAACCACACTAAAGGACAATGTGGATCTGAATTTTTTTCTTGCAAATGTGTCCCTCAAACACTTTAATATGTGGATATGGTGTCCATTAAAAGACTTCCACCAACTTGGCTCAGAACACCTGTCTGAAGAAATATAATACTACTGTAACCTAATTTCTGTGGTCCATAGTGTTCTCCAGTCCTTCTGGCCTGTGTGTAAGTGGGCTACAAATTCATCTTTGAATTACACTGACACAGCAAGACAGTGCACACCCATCTTCACTCTCGCTGGGTCCACAAAAGCTCTTCTGTTGCACATTTCATCCGTCACACTCACAACTGTCCCTCGTAAGACAAGGCAGGTAGGAACTAAAGTAAGTCTACTCTTAAAGGCAACATGAAGCAGCAACTTAGATGCAACACATATGAATATATAAATAAAACAATATAATTGGACCCTATAATACAGTGAAATAAAGTGTTAAATGATAATGAAATAATTGACCTATGCAAATTATGGAAAGTAAGAAACTTAAATACATAAATTAACCAAAACATTCATATGCACACTTAGGTTACCGCTGTAGTAAAAGAAAACAAATGTTGTTGTTTTTTTAACAGATTCACACTGAAATGTACTCAGTGTAACATTTGTTAGTAAAATCTCATAAATAAACATTGTCAAACCCACAGTCAGTGTGGGCTCTAACAAAACACATTAGAGCTCAAAGCCATAGATCAGCTGGTAGCTCGCAGGAGTTTGTCAAAGAGCCTCCCATCAAAGTTTACAGACCTTCTGGTTTAACTTTGAAAGTGTGCGAACGTAGTTTTCCTGTAGAATGAAGAATTATTATCAACATTCCAGATGTTTTGCATATAAAGTGGTTCGGTAAGCTCTGGCTAAATTGCTGTCTTGTTAACAAGCTGTCTGTCAAACTTTGTTGTAGTGATATTCATCGCATTCCTTGATCTCAGCAGTTACTTTGGTGAGAACAATATTATTAAAAATGATAGAAAGGACAGACAAAACTACATTTGGATTTTATAGTATATCTGTAACTTCTTTGTATTTTTGTGTGTGAGCAACCAAAACAAAGACACATTTCCTTTGTCAGTCTGTGTACTCTGGGTGTGTGCTGTTTGTTATGGACTGGTGTGAACACATCATTAACTCCCAGTGTAAAGTGACCTGGAGTCAGAGGTCAATTGACAGAGCTGACAGTGATGTCAAGTGGCTCGACATCGACAGCGAGCCCCATCTGGCCCACGGGGGAGACGTGACAATCTGGTGTCACATTCATATCACCTGGTGTGACACACACACACACACAGCAGACATGCTGGCAGACCAGAGAGGCTACAGCGGCTTTTCCAGTACCTCCAGATTTTAGGAATTTTCTGGCTCTGGTTCCATCCCTCAGTGTGTCTGTCTCTCCGCCTGTATCACATCAATGTAAAAACTAAATTTCATCTTTTGTTGCTGACATGCCAAAGAGGCTCCCAGGGCTGAGCTAGTCCAGCTATTGAGCTCCAGTAATATACTGTAAGCTGGTTAACAGCACGCCATGTTGTCCACATTTGGATGCATTTTTAATCTGCCATTTTTGGAGCAGTTAGGAGGTCTATAGGTGCATGCACTTACATAGTACACACAGTTAGAAAAAGCAAAATGAAGGCCAGAAATCTGAAATCCTGGGTCTAGTGGAAACCTTTCCGGTCCTTCATAAACCCGAATTATACTCAAGCAGTTTGAGTGACTTGATTCTTGTTCCCCTGAGTCTCATTCATGTGTGCGTGCCTTCAGAGTATTTCCAAGTTTTCATGGAACAGGCTGAGAACAAAGCCACATGACAACAGTAACATCTGGCTCAGGCTCCAGAGATGATTACTCTGCTGCTCTGTGAGAACTCATCCACACAAGGCCTCTCTCTCTCTCTCTCTCTCTCTCTCTCTCTCTCTCTCTCACTCCCTACTGTACACACACACATGCACAACAAGCACTTCAGACACACGCATGCACACATGCACAGATTGGCATAACCAGATGGCAGAGTCTCTTTGACTGTCACCTAAACCTCCGTGGACTAGCTGTGGATATGTTTGGGTATGCAAACAATACAAAGAGATTCATTTCACAGGAAGCTGGGGGATCATATTTGGCACTTCGACTTTGAGTCCTTTACTTAAATTACTTTTAAAAAAAAAGTGACTCATTACGTTTTTTGAGTCAAACAATGAATTGTAAAAGTTAGAAATGTAACGAGAAAATGTAAATCTTGGCCACCACAATACATATTCACCTTTAATTGAAGTATATAAACTTTGTAAAAGAAAGTAAAAAATAAAGAGTAATGAATTTTGACAGTCGCTAGATAGATAGATTCCCTGCCTTATGTGTGCGTACCTGTACCAGTCCAGCCCGCGTGCGTAATGACGGTCGAAGAAGTGTGGCTCCGAGCCCAGAGCGCGGATGTCCGGGTGGAGCCGCAGAA
Organism: Scatophagus argus; assembly: GCF_020382885.2. Taxonomy (NCBI): domain Eukaryota; kingdom Metazoa; phylum Chordata; class Actinopteri; family Scatophagidae; genus Scatophagus; species Scatophagus argus. Next base: position 3,484,836 of record NC_058513.1, read on the forward strand.
ACTCCAACAGAGCCCTGGTGCCTCCCTTTTTAACCCCTATGATGAGGGCCTGGGGTAACCTCCGGGTGGCTGTCCATTCTTTCCCCGAGTTGTTGGCCTCCAGCCCGGGATGACCGCTGTATGCGCCTTCGCCAACCGCGGCGGAAACCTCCTTGGCAACGCTTGTTCCGTTTCTCTCGTACGGCCATCCTGACCCTGACAAGAGGAACTCGCGCGTGGGTGGCTTTATCTCAGAGTTTTCTGTCAGCTCCGACTCGCAGCATCCGGTCAGGAGATAGACCAAGGAGAAGCAGAGGATGCTCAGAGAGGACGCGATGGTGAGCCGGTGGAAGAGCCGCCGCAGGTCCGCGCTCGGGTGGTGGTGGTGGTGGTGGTGATGATGGTGGTGAAAAGCTGCCATCCCTCAGTGATCCATGTAAAATAAGTTGCCATTCTACCACAAGTTCAGCTCACATCCCTTCATACTCTTAACACACCGCTAACTCTTGGAGTGTGCGCTCCGCTGCTCTCCTCCTCCTTCATGTTGCGCGTTCAGAGCGCACTGAGCTCCCTAAATCAGTCTGATTTAGTGAATCACTAGTTTTTGCGTGACATCCAGAATGTGAGCCCACTTACTCAGCCACCCTGGAAACGTGGGGAAGAATAAAGCTCTAATATCCAAGCCGGGCTGCAGCGGGGATCTCTCTCTCTCTCTCTTTCCACTCCACGGGATACTCTGCGCCTCTCCAATACGGCTCATCTCACAGGGATTCGCATCCAGGGATCTCTCTCTCTCTCTCTCTCTCTCTCTCTCTCTCTCTCTCTCTCTCTCTCTCTCTCTCTCTCTCTCTCATATACCTTAGCTCGGAGGGTCATGGCCTGAGGCACGTTTAATTCTAGTATTATTTATCGGGGGAACCTGAGATGGGACGAGCCAGGGCGCAGACGATGCCCCATACCTCATTTTTGCTATTATCACTCTCATCTAGCCCGATTGATTGATTTGGATTCTGTCACATTTTGTGTTGTGTCCTCTGCAGCTTTGTGCCATATGATAGTAGATATAATACCACTGCCTATGTCTAAGGCGAACAAATACTGAAGTACCCATAGAAATGCTCTGATCAGTTGATTCGGGAATATATTCATCAGCGGGTGCACAAGAGTGGACCACTGGTGCCATTTGGAACTGGATTTATCCCACTATGAAATCTTAGACCAATCACATAATTGGCTTAGTGGTCAGAGAGTATTAAACTACATAGTGCAGCTGCCAATAGTCTGCTGATCCTGACCCATAGGACAGTCTGTGTGACCCGTGAACCTAAATCTTACATCAACAACACTTAAAACTGATCATTTAAGCAAATTGTACATTGAAGTTCTGAAAGAAACAATTTGCCAATTTACTGACTGAAGAAGAGGTTTTTGCTTCCTAAGTGGATGCTTTATCACTTGCATTAACAGAGGCGCGTGTTGTGTTGCAGTCTCCTGTTAGGGAGCTCTGCAGTGTTGGCTTTTATTATTGCCGAGCGCGGGGCTAAGGTACGGATAATAGCTCATAGGAGACTCATTAGTTCCTCCTTCCTGCCACGCGCGCACAAGCGCACGCACGTACCCGCACACACACATTCATTCACGCACACTAATACGCACATACTTCATGTTCCATTTGGCTTACCCCTGTCATTATCCCACAGCAGATGTGACCCGTGCCATAAAACCACTGCATTGTCCTGCAATGATAGACAGAGCAGATCTGCCGTCCATTTTCAACAAGATTAAACTTTGTGTTATGTGACTGTCCCTTCTAATTATTATACAGACAGAAAGCAACCAATCAGGATGTACGTAAATATAATTTGTAAGGTATTTTATGAAATATTTCCTGGTGATAGAAATTAATTTGCATGACATTGTTTGGAAGCTTTCATCTAAAAAGGTGAATATAATCTACAAAAAAAAAAAAAATCTTTTAGCTCCTCTCACATTATAGAGTTTCCTGTCTCATTTACACTTAGCTGCCCCACTAACCATCAGATTGGACAAATTTCCTTCATAAACCAGGAGAGTGCGAGGCCCATGAATGTCGAAAGAAGGAACTGCAAACTGAGGACTGAGGACTTTTTTCTTCCATTAAATCCATCACCATAATGATCTTCTCATCTTTTTGGTTGAGTACATTTGAGCCAGGATGTTGTAAAATTAGTTTTACTTAACTCAACCTGCTGAACCATCTTTAATACTTGGCTGAAGTATGTAAGGCCCCCAAAAATACTTAGGTTGCCCTGACATTTTCAGGTGGCTTCCTTCCAGGAAGAGTAGCAGAAGCATCATGCTCTTGGCATTGGGCCTTGATTTTCCTAACTAAGTTTGTTTGTTTGTTTTTTTCTAAAAATGATGCATATAACCTGTCTGATCATGTTATTATATTGTGTATCAGATATTTTTTAATGCAAATACTGCAATCATTCCATATTGGTGGCCATAATAAGTCAACAAAGCCAAAGCTAAGGACATAAATGGATGTGGTAACATCACACTGACAACTGAGGCTGGTGAAATGTCTGCCCACAGGGCATCTCCAAATTAAAGTCTACAGGAAATACTTTGTTTTCTTGTGTTTGAATGTCAGCTATGGTAGAAAACCACACAAAAGCCATCCATCACCCCAAACATACTGTTGTGCTGGGACACCAACACACAGATAAGCAGCTCTGGTCTTCTATTGCAGTGCATATTATATTTTTAGGACTTTTCTTTTTTCTTTTATTTACACCTCTTTTCTGTGTTATGTTAATCTAGAAGTCAAAGTCTTGGTTCTTATTTTGTACATAAGAAGAGAAATGTGAAAAATGTTTTTTATTTAAGAATATTTTTGTGTTTTTTTATGAAACAACGGACATTATTGCTCCAATGTTTTGTTTTTACCGTTAATGCTTTTATTTGGAAAACTGTGGGAAACAAATGTTTTGTGTTTATAAATGAACAAAGACTGTTTCCACAGCTGTTTGTCCGGATGAGACAGTCAAAAATATAATTGTGCTGACAAATTGTTCAAAAGGAACAGTCTAAAGCTGGTTATCAGTCCAGTAAAAACTCCATGTAGTGCTCAACTGACCCTGAAATAAGAATCATTATATGCCCCAATCACTCAACACTTACCACCAAAGTCACCCTCAAGTATCCCTTTATTCCACCATAATGTGACAAATGACTCACACACAGACATTATACACTGTCCATGTATAAATCTATATCTTTCTTATTATTTCCTGTTTATTTTATTCACCAACCTCCATCCATGGATCATGAGGCAAGGTCATCAGGGGTGGTTGTGTGTCTTTTGTCTGCAGTCGTACAGCAGATTGTTCCGTGATGAAGTGGTCGTCCATAAAAGTGTGACCCTGGGGTCAGGGCCGGAGCACAGGCACTGATTCATTACCCGACACAGGGCCAGAGCGAGCTGATTAATACGCTCCTGCATCACAATGTAGGAAATGAAGAGGTTTTAGAAATGTGTTCATTTTAAACTGAGCGAGTCACTATGGAACTCACTTGCTGTAAACTGCAATGACGTTTCGGATGTCTGTGACTTAACATTTGTGGTCTATGTCATCGATTTTTCGGAAGCTTCTATATTTTAATGCACCATGCTCGTCTTTAAAGTCAGCATATTTGTCATCAGTCCTGCATCTATGAATCCCTTACAGGGAGTGTGTCTGCATCCCTCATCCCTTACCTGACTGACAGTCTAATTAGAGCTAAAGTAATGGTGTTTGTAATCAAGGCTAAATTACAGCCATAAGTCACTCAGTGGAGAGCCGCATACCTTCAAGCCAATCACAGTCGCAAACTAATGAACCACACACGCTGACCACTCATCTCACCATCCATTTCAAACATAAGGACCCAGTACTCACTTCTCACAGCACCACAGGCCATGCCAAAGTAGTTCCTGTGGTGCTCTTAACGGCTCAGTTCACCCGTTTTTTTAAAGCATATTTTTCTGCTTATTGGCATAAAGCAATGTAGATTCAGTAAAGCGAGAAGAAATCTTTCTGCTAAGCCATATGAACAGCAACAAGATGCTAAAAAAGACTATAAGGAAAGAAAAAAAAAGCATCAGGGGGGTTACGTGAACATATCAGACGTGAGAACAGTAAGACGTGTGCACACTTAAGGGGTGAGAAAACAGACCAGAATGACTGAGAGCGAAATGAGGAGATCCACATTAGGAGGTGTTTTGTGCCATAAACTGGAAGAAATTGCAAGAGGAATTAACAATTCCCATCTGATCAGAGTTAATGATTTAATAAGGTGTTGATAGTTTTGCACAGAAACTGGTGAGGAAAGACTGCCTGTTTTATGGTAAGATCAGCTCACACTGTTACTGTGTATGTCTGTCTTATTAATTAATATTTGAAATGAGAGTCTCAGTATGTGGCTTGACACGTGACAGCTGATAGAGATGGCTGACTGATGGCTTTAAATGGAAAATGAACCGCGATGTTGCCGTTACATTGAATGGAAAATATTCACAAATACAGTATGTATAGAGAGCCTGTTGTCACTCTCGCCTACACACTAATATTATGTAATCCTGTGGTTTTGTACAACTGAGGTTCTTCCTGTATACTGTACACTCCAGTCATTTAATAGGCCTTTGAATTTTTTCACCAATGTAGCACATCTTGTGTCTGATATATTAATGGTAAATAGCAGGTTGACTTACTAATGTAACATCTAGAATAAGGGGATGCTTTGCTCTCGTGCAGCAGACAAGCACATCTTAATTATTTGTAAATTGCCTTTGTGTGTTTTATTCATCTTTGAAACAAGCCTGCAATACTATTTCTATTTCTGAATAACAGAAATGTACTCAGTGATCTCAGCATCATTTGGAAATTTAGGGGGACTTGTGTTTTCTGTATGTACCTCCAAATCCAACTGAAATTGGAGTGAATAGGTCATGTAGTAGTGGCCTAATTACTGTCTAGTGAAGAGCCCTCATGTCCCACTTGTGTCCCTGGGTTGGAGGCCTGTAGGGTCACTAAGTCTTGCCAGAGCCACACCCAGATCAGAGGCCTGCACCTCCTGCTCCCCCAGCACCTTCTCCACCTGTCATTGATCCACATGCTGGCAAAGATACCACACAGTGTCCCAATGAAGAGGGAGTGTGTGTGTGTGTGTGTGTGTGTGTGTGTGTGCATTTGACCCATAGAGTGAACAAGGATGAGAGGTGCCAGATCAGATCAGAGCACTCCAAGAAAGGATAAGCTCTACTTATGCTGCTTTGGGGAGTGTCTGTGTGTGTATGTGTGTGTGTGTGTGTGTGAGAGAGAGAGAGAGAGAGAGAGAGCCCTCAGGCCATTTCATGTGTATATGGTTTTGGTTTTAATGAGCAAGGTGCTTCTTTGACCCCTTCATGTCGTAGCTGCAATGAGGTTATTGTGTAGTTGTAAAATACAGGTCATGGTCCACTAATCCACTGAGCTATTTCAATTATAAGTCAGTTGTAGGCTGTGACAAGGTTTTCACACCTGCAGTGAACTATTACATTTATTCTTCAGATCCAGGAAGTAGATGCTGCAGTTGCTTGGATATCACCTTTCTATTAAATATCAGCTGTTTTGTGTTGTTCATCAAGGTGCCGCTGTGACTCCAGCTACATCATCTTTTATTCATTATCAATTCATTGTTGAATAAGGGGAAATTAAAATTTCAACATGTTTTTGTTAGTGTTTCGTGGTTTACTAAAGCTCAGCTTCTGTTTTTTGATAATGATGACTTGAATGGGTTTCAAACCATGCTGTGTTTGAATGTATCTTGTTCTTCAATTAAAAGTCAAAGGTACAAGTCTGTGTAAGTGTATGAACTTAAGGATAAAAGTCAAAACTTTGACTCCCAAGGCTCTCGTTGTATCTTGCTAACAGCAAAGCAAGACAATTATGCACTGTAGAAAGCTAATAGCTTAAGAATTTAGCAGTTTTATTAGTTTTCTTCTCTCAGACCTTCTTTCAGTACCACCAACTGTGACCGACTTCCAGTTTCCCTGGGAAGGACTGAAGTCTTAGAGAAATAAGAGGAAAGCTGCAGGATGCAGTCAGGATGCTATCAGAAAGCCGTGACAGCAGGTCTTTCACCTTATCTTTGAGTGTGACCACTAACCTGTTGTGTTCATTTTGTCAGGAACAGCAATGATGTTCCCATGTCAATTTGTCCCAATGCATATTTTATTATCCAAAAGAAGTCTGAAAAAAAAATCCTAATAAGCATTGTTAATATTTAATTACAAACTCCATTACTAACTATTTTGTCAATATTTAGTGTAATGGTGTTCCTTACCTCTCACAGATAATGGTTCAATTAGGATAATTCAGTCGTTTTTTCATCAAAAAAAAAAAAAAATACATGTTCAGTGTTCAGTTTCATTTTTCTGACACCCTTTTAGCCCCAGTTTGACTGCTGGGTCAGATTGACCCAAACAGTATCTATGTGATATAAACATGCGGGGTGGTGGTTGCAAATGAGATGAGATGAACCATTTTCATGTTATATGTTGATTATTCTAATTAAGGCAAGCAGAAGAAGTTTCATACAGAAAAAAATACTATTTTTTCTTGATCTTCAAACTTTAACACAGGTCAAATTGACCTGTAACATAACAGAAGGGTTAAACACCATCAAATCTTCCATCTTTAGTGGTGGCAGGACAACCTAGTTCGTTTGAAGCACAGTGTGACCTTTTTTACCTCACTTTATCTTGACTTGCAGATGCCTTGCTCAGGGGTTGTGGTTTGTCATGCCTCCTCCAGAGCTCAAGAACAGACAGGGGGGGTTTAATGAGTTTGCTAGGTCGACATTAATCTGCCCTAATGCCCTGCTGCTGGTGCCAATGCCACTATGGCTACATCTCTACAACAAAGTCTGGCTAATCAGCTGAGCCACACCCTCTAACCCCTTTAAGTTACAAGATTAACACAGTGGAAGGGATGAAGGCTTTTCGCATGGAAGGACAGACAACATTTACAGTTTGTTCAGGAGCTGGAATGAGCCTGCAGGTGCTGCCTGACTCTCTGTATCGACACAAGTGTTTTTCGATGGAACCTAATGGAATAATAATGAATTGTAATTGCAAAGAGCCTCTCTCCGGGTCTCCATGCATTTTTGGTATTGACCTGTCTGCAGTCAGCTGAAGCATGAACACCTCGCATTCCATATTGATTTGGCTTTTACAAGGAGAACCAGCCGCATGATGTATTTTTCTGCACCGTTTTCCACGATTAAAATGCATTATTACACTCAGGCCAGAGGAGTTGTATGCACATGCATGAACGCACATCAACACACGCACACATACAGCTGATAGCACTCCACTCAAGTCGCACCATCGGGCTTTAACCACTAGGGACAACAGGTTAATGTCCTGGCAAAGGCAGAGAGTTCAGAGAAAGACAAAGTGTGGCTGAGTGAGTATGAGAGTGAGAGACAGATCAGGAAAAGAGAGATTACGATTACCTGCTGGAAAGCCTGTCCTCATTTCCGCAGGCTTCCAGACACATCTGTTAGCATTGTTTAACCTCCCTGTTGTAAAGAGACAGATTATTGCTCCCCATGGCCTCTGAGAGGAGGGGGACTGTGTAACGACATGGACGTTATCCCAGATAAATCTGTTATCCAGGGTTTGTACAGGGATACTCTCTGAAAGGGGATTAAAGACACACAGAGAGAGAGAGAGAGTATAGCAATATGGGAGTAATCCCATCCAATTTCCTGTTTTACCTTTCATAAAACCTACTGTCATGGATAGAAGAACTTCTCCCCATGAAAGTATGTCCATAAGGGTGTGTTTCTGAAATTTACTGGCTCATTTTAAAGTTTATTGATGTTCTCCATAGCTAATGGATCTATCATTGGAGTCTTGTTTCATTTTCTCATTCTACAGCTTACAATGAAGAAAAATTAATCCTAAGAACCACTCATATGGATTTGTTGGAATAATTATGCGCTCGGTTTGTCTCCGGGCTTTCATTTGATTATAATGAAAAAAGACTTTGTTATGGATATAACGTGATTTAACATTGTGGATTGTTAGGATTTTCTCAGATTTAAACAATAAAACTTTTGTTCACACTCATTATCATCCATTTATTTGCTTCAAGTGACCCAATCCATCTGACAGTGTTTTTCTAATGCAATGCATAACATGTTGTATATTAGCCCTTATTCATGTGCCAGATCATGGAAGCGGGTTAGCTGAATCACAATTTATCATGCATGGCTGAACTGGGGATTATGTTTTCCATTTTGTATCTCCTACTCTTGGATTAACACCCCCTTTGACCCCTAATCTCAAGAAGGATCATACCGCTAATGTATTTACCTACCTCTCATCACATTTGAGCCCTCCTACAAGTGTCGATGAGTGAAATATCACGAGTGATTGTCCTCACCTTTTTGAAATCCCATCATGTCAGGACGCTGGATGATCCCTTTCTCTTTAGGGCACAGCATTAGGATTTAGGACTTTTCATCGTTCCCCAAAATGTGCCTGAAATTTGGATCATTTTCTGATAAATTCTGCTTCTCATCAGTATTCTTAAATAAGCTTCTTGAGTTGTGTCATTCAGTACTCAGTGTAGTCCATTCAATATCACCCTCTCATTCACGTCCCCCAAATGAAACCCTTCTCATCTCATCTTTTCCCTCCTGACAGCAACAGGTAGCCAGAGACTGATGACCATCTTCATTTAGCCAGCCCACAGGGCCTTCATCTCACTGGCTTTCAATAGGACACACACATGAACGAGTGAACACACACAGTGACACATTTGGACTCTGTGGAGGTGTCTGTCATTCAGTGCTTTGTATGTTTCTAGCACAACATGGCTAGTGCATTCACTGTTTAAAGCGTGTTGTCATATCCTGCTGTTGTGTTTTGATCTCTGCTATTTCTTATGTACTGTTTTAAGGCCTTGTCACATAAGAAAGTGACACAGTGTTGAAATACCTTTATGAAATATGGTTCTAGAAGCTTTGTGATGGAGTGACTTCTCACAGGAGTAGTTTGTGAACTCCTGGCTGACATGCTAGACATCAGGGACATGCTAGCCAAATGATGTCCCACAATACCTGCTTTAGCTCAATTTTCTGTTCTCAGCTGTTTACTATTTCCTGGCATTTTAATCTGCTGATTGTACTTTATTTAATACGGTTAAGAGAGAGGAAAAGGCTCTCAAAGCTAATGAGATTACACAGTCACAGTTACTTGTTAGTTTATAAGCTTGATTGCAAAAATTACAATAATGTTCCAGTTTATTATTAAAAAGATGTAATTGAACCGTTGGCTCCTCTTTGCAAACCAGCCTTCACACAGGCTAAAATAATAGTGACACACACTTACTAAGCTATGATAACTTAATCTAGTTTGGACATTCCTGCTCTCCCTTGGCTTGTCATTGGTCAGAGGCACAGATTCACTGGTTGAAGTTCTCCAAAATTTATCTCAACAATTGTGTGAATTTACTCACCTCAATGTAAACAATAACTTCAATGTTTTAAATGTTGTGAACATAACTTTATACTTGATTATGTTTGTGAAATCATAATTTTTGACCTGTCTGTGAAGTATATCGAGTACAACCACTTTAATCAATGTCCCACAAGTAATTTTAGCAAGTTTAACATTTTGAGCCTTTCTCTCTCTTTTTCATTAATTGAACATCATTAATTTCATTATTAATTAATTGAACAGAAATTTTAACAAGACTGTATTTTTATAGGCATTGATCATTTAGGTGTTTATTCTGCGTTGTTTTTGAGTTGCTGCTACTGTATCTCACAAGCACTAAACATGACAATGCAACACGTTAAAAAATATACCTTGAATTATTTTTGTTATTGCTAATGGCCCCATTTCCACCCGGCACCCCACCATTCCTAATTATACAGTGAAAATAATCCCATCTTGTAAGGAGGTTGAGCATGAAGGACAGCTTTACACATATTTTCCTTGTGTTTGTGTGTGTGTGTGTGTGTGTGTGTGTGTGTGTGTGTTTGTGTGTGTGTTTGTGTGTGCGTGCGCGCGTTCCCCTGTGAATGCCAGCTGTAGGGAGTGTATTCCCACTGAGATTGAAGCCCATCTGACTGAGCTGTGACATATGCTGCTCTCACTTAATGGACCCACATGTAGAGACATTGCTCTCTTGTATCTACAGACATAAACACAACACAAGCCCATACAGACTAATGGGCCTCGGGACGATTTACCCTTTGTATTGTGGCCATTTACAGTCAGTGACAGAAGGTTATTGAGGACATCACCGTTAGCATGTTTACCACTCCTGTCACCATTTCTCTTCTTGCAGCGCAAGGTTACAAGGATTGAAAAACACAGGCTGGAAGAAATCATGTGTACCTATTATCATGGAACTCTAGTTGTACTTTTAGACAGCTTTGACATTAAGTCGTCATCTAGCAAACCAGAAACGTGTTTGAAGTTGTGGCAGTCAAGTCAAATCAAGTCCCAAGTGCTAAATACTGAGGCTGTGACTCCTAAAAATTAAACAATGGGTTTATCACCATTGTCATTTCAATATGTAAACGTCAGAACTGTAGACTTAAGATCTGGACTCGAGTCAGACTTAAAGCTGCATTGATTGATTCCAACTGGGGGCAAAACAACCAGCTGTAAAACTTCATCACTTTGTAAAGTTGCTATGGTAAGCATATGATACAATAGCATCAGTAGGTGTCACCTGCAGATGTGTGTGGCACTGCAGTGATGCAACCAGAAAGGAGCTGCTTGGAACTGCTTCTCCCAAGCAAAACTTCCAGACTTGTTTGGTTTTTTTTTTTTTATTTTCCCTGAATTATTGAGTTTTATTTCATGTAATGAAGCTCAACTGAAAAAGATTCATATTTTGTCATGCAACAGCCTTCTTATAAGGGGGTCCACAGCCACTAAATTTCTTGAACGACATCAACAAAACCCTCAGCCGACTTTTTCATATCCTCTGGTCTGTTCTGGTTATCCCACATACCTTCTCTCCCCTGGCTCTGCCCAAGATGCCCAGACATTTATTTTCTGAACACCTTGCACTTACTTCCTTTTGGTTTTATGGAAAAACTATTGTAAACAAATACTAAGTAAGTGAGCGCACAATTCAACACACAACTCAAGTCAATCAAGATTATTCCTGTCTTGCTTTGTCCCTGAGAAATGTTTGTCGAGCCAAAATCCCAGTCTGCCAGTATTTGCGCTCATCCATGTTGAGTAAATAACATCATGGGATTCTAATCCAAGAATTGTTTTATACTTAAAAGTTTATTTTTAAACCAATTTTATTACTGTAGACAGCAAATATTTTTTAAATATACAAAAATCTTTGTATAAATAAAAATGTATAAAGTTTGAATAACATTTTTTTCATTTCTTTGTTTAAAGCCCACCTAAGCTTCTCAAAGCTAGCCTTGCTGTTATCTACATATTCTACTATTCCCACAGAGACCAGAGCGGTTGGCCATTATTTCAGCTGAGCAGAGGAGATCCCAGCCAGCAGTCCCCCCCATCGATCCCTAAGTCCCCTGGGCCCAACATAGCCTCTACTAACATCCCTATAGTGACCACTGCTGCCAGGCCTCCATCAGGATTAATAACAATCCCAAATTCATCAAATGGTAATAGGCTGATAGTGTAATATTAAGTGTGCTACCCAACAAAGTCACAACACAGTGACAAATTAATAATAAAAGTTTGGTTAAGGCCAATATTTGACTTTGACATCTCCTTTACCATGTAAAAAATATTACGTGTCATGAACATGAAATATTTGCAGTAACTGCAAAACAGAGCAAACTAGAATTACTATCTGAAGGTTGTATGCCTCAGTACACCACTTCCAGTTCACAGCCATGTCTGTCCAGACTCATACAGTACATGCAGTGGCTGCTGGAGAGATTCATCACATGGCACAACAACAACATCAACTGAAGCTCAGTATCATCAAAAACATTGAACTTGTGCACTTAATGCATCAGATATGGATGTTGAATGAAGCCACAAATAACAAAAAAACATAATGCTTCACATGCTTCTTCAAACCGGTAGCACAGAGGAGCTGTAGAATCAGTACAGTTTCAAGGTGGACACCCAAGAGTTGAGGTGTTAAGTAGTGGACAGATTATTATGATGTCACAGTAAAGTTGAGCCTTTGTCCTTTTGGAGATAAAATGTCATCAGTTGTGTGAAATTTTGTCATAAGTAGGGCATGAATTTTATACAATGAATACAGCATAACAGCATTACAACCATTAATATACATTAGTATACTGTTTTCCAATCATCAAAAAAATCCAAAATCATACTATAATATAATGGTTGATTGGTTATTTAGAAAGAGCCATTATTATATCACTATAAATAATTCATCTGTTTTTTCCTGGTTTAAACAGCTGTTCGAAAGTTTGCAAAACATGTTGAAACGCCCCTTTAAAACATCTTCTCATGCCATAAAGAAACCTGCGGAAAAACAGCTCAGTGAATGGAAGCACATGTACGCAACAAAAGCCACGTTCTTTGGTCCATTATACAGTTGGGTCCCAGTAAGTCACAAAGATTACCCAACAGCCCACATGGCCTCCATTCACAAATCCAAAATAACCCTTCCTGCCTGCAGCAGCGGCACCACTCCAGCTAGCCAATCAAAGGGCAGGGTTCTACCAGCAGAAACACAACGGTTACCAGCCGCTCTTTTCATAACCAGTGATCCGAGACCTGTTAGTGGCCACGTTAAAGACACACAAACACACACACACACACACACACAGGACCTTTTAGTGAGTGCAGAAAGAAACATGCTGTCAGCCCTGTGCAAGAGAACAAAAGTCTTCTTAACAGACAATTACAATTCCAGCCTATGTCCTTGTCTACTTCCATGCATGCCTTCCCTCTTTCTCCCACATTCTCTCTATTCCTGCTCTGAACCCCCTCATCCATCCATATCCCCCTCTGTACCCCCTTCAGGCCTGTTTGCACAAATTGTCAGCTCTATCAAGGACCAAAGCAAGAGAGTCTGAAAGAGACAAGACACCCAAGGGCCAGAAGAGAAATGTTATGTGACTGACATCAACACTTAAGGCTTTGACAAGTCTGAAAATCATAGCGTGTAAATTCCGTATGACAGACAATCTAAATGTAGAAGACGAATCGAACTGTTTTGATAGGGTGCAGTGGTGAGGACTTGTTTTTTGGAGGCAATTTTACCTTAATGTTTCCCCTGATGAATCTAATTTTATGATCCACTCCACAAAGCACAAGGAGCTCTGTTGTTACTGGCGAGCTCTACCAGGTATTTTGCAGATTTTGGTATACAATCGTGCTAAAATTTGAATCTTCCTTTTAAGGAAGAACAGTTTTAATAGTTTTAAAAAGAATAGTTTCACTACATTTCTGAGTATCATGATGGTCATAACACTCAAAATGATCAAAAACAGTGGCTGTCAACAAATAGAGCATTTTTCGCATTCAAAAGCAATTGCTCAAGGGGATTAAATCAGATCTATAATGTGTGACTGAGTACTACATATGTAAATTTCAGTGAGCATGTGTGTGCACAAGTATGCTTTGAACATAGCTTATGTAAGGCATTTCTTGACCAGGGGTCACTGTGATCCTCCAGAAGTTGATAGTTATGCTGAAGCACATACACACTCTTCTTTGTTACTGCAACACAAGACGCCGAGAGGCACAGTTCCCCACATTGATGTTTTTTCCTTTCACAGAAAAATCCAATCAAGCCCTTTGAAAAGACTCTGCCTCTCTCTGAGCCTTGTTGGGTCAGAATATGGTGGCCCAAGGAGGCCAAGAAGGTGAGGAGCTGAGCTAGGGTCAAGGCATCCAGAAACAGCAGGCTTTAGAAATCCCTTCTGGCTTGGTGCCCCTTCTGTTTCATTAGCCACCCCCTCCTCTCATTGTCACCCCCCCTCTAATTTAGATGAGGGGGTGCGAGCGTGTGTGTGTGTGAGGGTGGGGGTGGGTTGCGGTGGGACTGTTTGTGTGTTCAAGTTTATTTGCTTGTGTGAGTGTTCTCCATCTCCCAGCCAGGCAGGATTCCAGTGATGCAACTCTTGCTTTTCTTCCTCTAAAATAGCAGCAGACCTAATGACCCCACTCTAATTGCACAGTGTCAATAGTGTTGCATTTGGATTCCCATAGCTCTCATATAATATGCACAAAGAGGGACGGCTCATCAGAACTCAGTATGCTGGAGCTTAGCAACTTAGCTGGTGCGTAAACACTGATATCATGTTTCATACTCTGACTGTCTGTATTATTCTGCAGTTTTCTTGAAATCTATGTGTGTGTCAAACCAAATGACTTTATTGGGTCTACTTTTGGAGCTTCTGCTTTGGTAACTGTCCATTATTTCTGTAATTATAAAAGAATTTCAGAAATCTACTGATAGTTAGTGATACAGAATATACATATTATATGTAAATAAGTTGTAAAATATAAAAATATTAATCTAGATGCCATTTACCACCCTTAAACTAATCCTCCAAATATTGTAACAATTGATCCCCAAAGGAAAAAACACAGGGTTCTCAGTTTCTAACAAGCCCATAAACTTCTGTGCCAATGCATACTAAAATAACACATGAAGTTCCTTGTCTTGGTTATTTGCACAGCAGCAATAAAGTAAACACATCAACCCAGCACCTGACGTTGAACACTGTGTTACCACCCAATACTTTGACTTACAATAGGCAGACAATCAATAGAGAGACTCAAGCTTTATTAACACCTTCAAATAGACCCAGTCAGATCAATAAGGACTCTGACATGCTGGCATTTTCACAAACAGCTGTACATAATGGTCAAAATCAGACTCCAAAAAGAAAGGAAAAGCTCTGCACTTATCAAATTAATCTAGATCTATTTTCAGTAGAAGGATCTGTGCTTCAGTTTGGCTTTTGTTGCATTTGCACACAAAGGATTTTGCCCAGCCAGCTAAAATGCTTATTCCTTGAAGTTTTGCACTGATTTAAATCTCTCTCTGACATCCACTGGTAACATAATTATGTCTGTGGTCCCTCCTGATTTGAGGGTCATGAGAAACATTATAATGCTTTTCTGTCCAAAAGCAAGAAAATTGAAGGATTATGGTAACCACCATTAAAAGTCTCTAATCTGTAACTGGCAGTGCAGTTTTATTCTTGTGGAGACTGTTGTGTGTCAGTGAGAAAGTGTTCTGAAGTGAAGGGATATGAGAAGCAGCACAGGCTGGGATTTATAAGAGATTAAGGCAAACTTTCCCTTTAAGATTAAATATGTGTAATCTTAAAACCAAACAAGACTGAGGGATTAGGAAGACTTCTACGACAAAAATCCCCTTTTCAAGATGACGTGTGATGCCAAGATTATACCTAAAAAGAATGGTTTAATCCTGTATAGTTCACTCAGGCTGTCAGGTCAGGTCTCTCTAAATTTCTCTACTTCAGTTTGCAGTGCTTTCAGTTCCAGAAGGCTTTTGCAGGATTCAGTATTTCGGAATAACTTAGTCGGTTGAAAGTTAATTCACTATTTGAAGCAGCAGTTTTTGCCAACTTACTTCATAATCAGATCCAGAACTTCATGAAAAGAGTAACAACTTGCCACAATTAAGGTGTATTTTGGTGGCATTACAAATTGTAGGATACTTAACATATATTTTCTTCATATAGTGAAACTGATACCTTCACTAAACGGCACCGTCAAGCATTGCTGTTAAGTGTTTTTTAAAATTATCTAATTTAATTTCTAATTATCTAACAAGCTAGCCCAAACCCATCCTGTCTTTTAATACCACTTTGTACCTCAAAAGGCGATAGCTAAGCTAACTATCTAACTGCAGCTACAGTTAACAGCAGCTAGCAGTTACTCCGGTGCTAAACTGCCCCCTAATTGTTGAAAGTCAGAATATGACATGTTGCAAATTCTTACATATTACACCTTTAAAGCTAAATAAGTAACTATTTAGCTAGATGCTTCGCTTTGTTCACTGAAGACAATGAGTGCCTGTTACACTACAACAGGTGGCTGATGGGAGCTGTGAAAGTGAGCCAAACAGTCAAGTTGTGGACCTAAAATCATAGCAATTCTTAAAATACTAAAAAGTGATGAAAAGCGGAAGGCTGGTTGATAATTCTCTGCGCATTTGTTGTTGAAAGTGATTATTTTCAAATCACCATCCAATTTAAGCTTAACTTAACTTAGCACAGCTTGAAAACAACACTGCAATGAACGCTGTCCATCCACTTTTTTTTTGGTTGTGCTGTAAACTCTTACAAGCTGCTCCTTTGTTGTGTTCTTGACAGAGTTCTTTCTGAATTCCTTTTCATGCTTGTTTGGATACGTCCTGATGCTGTACAGGGGTTAAATCAACCAGCCATTTCACTATGCCTCAAGCTCTCCATGCTTCAAGAACAATTTATACACAGAAAAGAAAAATTAAGTCATTGAGTGACTTGAACAAATAGAAAAAGTAGAAAAAAGAATTTTTGTTGGTTATTTTTAGTCAGCTATGCTAAACAAGGAACCTCCATCATGGTGGAAATGAACAGACTCAATTTTTAGTATGACCTAAATTGTCATTTTTGACACACGTCTATATGTATCTCTTTACAGTTACACCATGGTGCAGAATATAAATATCCTGAGCAACAGCAGATGGACAAAGAGAACCCCACTGTGCAGACATTGCCTTAATACTCACTGGAGCAATAATGTCTGCTATCAACCAATATTTTAAAGTAAGAGTCGGCCCCTCTGGTGTTGTCTATGAAAGCTTAGGGAATCATTACCATGGCCTCTGCATAACCTCCATAAGTCAGGTAAGTGTCAATAACCTGAGCTTTAAAAATTGATAAGGGTGATCACCTCACTCATGGAAAGACCATTTCTGAGCAGCAGACGTCCCTGTGAGGTGATTCTCATCTATAAGTCATGCCTCACATTCAGGATGCATCGCTTGCTGAATATCGCTTCAGGACAATCATCTTCGCCATGTTTGGGCCTTATCAACATATTGCTCACCAGAGAGCCCAGGCAGATGATTGAGAGAAACTATTAGGCTCAGATCATTCTCAGATATTACTGCACACCTCGATGCATTTTTCTTTGATTTACCTTTAAGCAGAAATGAATCTGACAATTTCATGGCTGATATAATACAACATGTTCATGATCTCACCGGAAACTTGTGAAATAATTATTCATATGCAAGACTGACCTCCATTGCTTGCAATGAAACATACGTGATCTGGCAGTTCTGTGTGACATATGTAAATGTGTTAGATCAAAATGCCAATTTGGAGAGTCCAGCTGAGTGCTCTAAAGAACTCCTTCCTGTGTGACATGCGGAATTGTCATAGAGCTGCATTTATTCATGTGAACATTAGAAACACATTCCTGTCCGCCAACCCTGGAGACAAAAGATGTTGAACTCCCCAGAGGAGAGTGACCTGGAGGACAGACTCACGCATACCAGCTGGACTTGACGCCAGTAGTGCTTACACACTGCTTAGACCAGCCCCTGTGAATTTACTCCTCATTTACATCACAGAGTCAGAAAAATGGGCTTTTGTCACTGAGAATGTAACATGAATCTACCAAATGTGTTATTTTATACATCAAATAATCACCAAATAGAAAATCCATCATGTTCAGAGCACATGGATCAGCATTGATCCCACCAATGTAATCCTTGCAGGATAATACCATCCTGTCCTCCAGCCCTGAAGTGACGACTGCAATAAATTTATCAGTGACATGTAATTGGATGTAGCGCATCTGTGTAAACGTCAAACCTTCCCCGAAGGTCTTTGGTGTATAGCATTTGTTATGAAGAAATCTTTTATTGTGTAAATTATTTTATTTTACTTTTTTTTTATTTTTCATTGCAACGCACAAGCAATTATTGCAACACTAGATGATAAGTGCCAACAATTCACAACAGATATGAAAAAATGTGTCATCATCTGATGCTTATGCTTAAGTTATTTCATAGTTGACAAGTAAGGAGAGTTAACTGATATTTCAAAAGCACAAATAATGGGACACTTTGCCCCACATAAGCAAATGATTGTGAAAGGAGGTCTTGCAAATGCTGCTCTCTTCTGTCACTCATTGTTAATAACTATGTGTTACTGCCACCCAGAGGACACATAGAGGAAGGCATTCACACCTGAAATCAGATTAGACTACCGGATCAGTACATTTAGTCAAATCTTTCCTTCTGATGATATCTACATAATCTATCTATATCTATCTACATAAACTGTTCTGAAGAAGTTTTAAAGGAAGTAGTAACAAAATCACAATAAAAACATGACTCTGTTACAAATAAAAGTCCTGCATTCAAATTATTTTATATGCATTGTATTATTAAGAAAATATTCCTATTCTATTATTACAGCTATAAAGGTGTATTTTAATTTTGCAGCTGGTTGAATTGTAGCTAGTTTAACCTTTCAACATGAACATATGGGTGAAAAAAACTGATCTGTAATGTAAAAATATCTGTCAAATAATTCAGTAAAGCACAACATTCTTCTCTGAAATGTTGTAGAGTAAAAGTATAAAGTAGTATAGAAGCAAAGACAATAGTAACTAGAATTTTATAGGAAGCTGAAGTTAAAGTAAAATTCAACCACAAATGTATTTCAGTGAATGAAAAGATTTTACTTTGAAAACAATCCATCTAAATTCCCTGGAATTTCCAGAGGGTAATTCCCCGCTGTGTAATTTCAGATGAAAACTAAAATCTATGTATTCAGGCTTTACTGCCATTTTCCTGTCCCTCAAATCACACAGCTGACAAAATCTAATTTAAAAAGACAAAGGTCTGACCAGTTCTATTCAGGCTAGATTGTTTATCAGGTGTTCTGTAAATAGTCATATTGCTTCAGATCTCTGCATATGCTGTCTTTTCCATCTGCACATACTGACATGCACATCTGCATGCAACGCCCTGCATATACTGTATTTCTGCACATACAGTGCATTAGCTCAGTTTGTAAATCTGATCAAATGAAAAACTTACTGTGCACACATGGCAAGATTCAAGCTCAATATTTATTACATATTTTTGATTTGCAGTTTGTTTTGTAATTGTTTAACCTATACTCACAAATACTATGAAAGACAGGGTTGTTTTCATTCAAATCTTAAGGATTTTAGCTTTCAGTTAGCAAAGACTAATTGCCACATGATGAACCTGATGGTCCTCAAGGGGTTGGGATCCTGGTGCAGTTGCTTGCTTTGCCCAGTTTGTGATCCCGCCTTATGCAGCACATACTTTCACTAATCTACCATATCCAAAAAATCCATGCTTTCTATCACATCTCTGTATGATCCCATCCTGTATTTCAGCCTTTCTCCTACTACATCTGCTCAGCCAGGACTGAGTCCTTCACTCCAGCACCCAGCACAGCAAAGAGGAAGGAGGGGATGAGGGAGCGGAGGTAGACGGCCACCCTGGGGATGGGGTGGGCCATCACAACTTCCTTCCTCTTCCTGTTGACCGTTTGCATAATCTCATTGGCCAGAACTGACGGACGCACGCCGTGGGTCATCTGTCTGGCAATAACTGTGGAAGAACATTTAGGTTATAATACATACTCAAACATATTCCAAACATTTGAAAAGTCATGAACAACTAAAATGTGTTTCCTCTACTTCAATAAGCCAGTAATACATCATCAGCTGGAAAACACTCACCCTGATATCCATTTCGCATACACTGAAACATCTTTGTAATGATTTATCATGTATCGATACCTCCTCTGTCACTTCCATACCAGTTCTATTACTCACATGCAGACAGAGTGTTTGGTTTAGGAGCGGGTTCCTCGACAGGCGGCGGGTCGGAGGCGTTGATGAAGGTGTGACTGATGGTGCTGACAACGATCCCATACTCCTCCACTTCAGCCCGCAGGCAGTCAAAGAAGGCCTGCGCCGCATGCTTAGATGCAGCATCTGACAAGTGCCGACACACACACACACACACAGAAACATAAATTCTTTTGTGCAAACACAAAAGAGGTGTGACTCTGCACTAAGGTCTCATTCCATACATTGCAGAGGACATTCTTTGTCTAATAGTTTTCTGTTCTGTCACAGGTGTGTTACACCACACTGTGAGAACACGTCTGAGTCCTCAGCAGGTTGGTAGTATTTCATGTAAAGAAGGCATAAGTGCTAAAGGGATCACATTTTAAAGGGTCGCGTCACCTTATTAAAGTTACTCTGGAAAATCCAGTGAATGTGCTGTCAGCAGATTTCATGGGGATTGTTTGGTAGAAAGTAATTACAATTTGAATACAATGGGTTTGCACCCGCACTGTTCCATTATTTCCCTCCAGTCTGTCTCCTTTTTTTGAAGTAGATTTATCACGACTGCTTGTACAAGCAGATTCTTTGCATCACCCCAGATTCAAGGTCTTCTTCTCATTAACATCTTATGTAATCATGCTGTCTCAAAAATCAGAGTTGTGTCCTACTTTTATGAAGGCTATAATGTTCAGCTCGGAGAGGTGACTCTGTTATTTAGTCTATCTTCACTGATATACCCATGTGGCCAAAGTAATAGCAATACTATCAGTACAATGCAGTATAATTCAAGAGCATCACAAAGTACATCCTCTAAAATGATCACAGTTAAATCAACACCTCTCAGTCTCACCAAAAACTGAACATCATAACCTTCATGGAAGTAGCATTTATTGAAGGATTGTTGTATTAGATGGCATTACTTTAACTGACTAATTGTACCTAATTCACTGGCAATTTAGTGTTTTTTATTTTATTTACTAATTTATTTATATTTACAGATTATCCAATAGGGACATGATGATATGGCCACAATTTTCTTTTATTCACAAAAAATGTCAATGTTATTCATGTCCATATTAAACATAACTAAAATATAATGTATTACTCTTGCAGTTGCATATAACTTTTTCAATAGACACTTTCTTTCTCCTGCTCAACTCATTATTTGGATCACTAAATGTACTTCTACTTCACTGCTTCAGGCTTCACCATCCACCTCTACTGGCTGCAAAAAATATCCTTTTCTGTAATTTAATTGAACCAACTCTTTAAAACTGATGGGGAAAAGTATCTCATAGAGACTTCTGTTGGCAACTCACATGAACTTCTAAATGGAACAGCCAGTCTTCCCTGGATGCTGTTGACCAGCACAATCTGCCCTGATCTTCTTGAGATCATTGTTGGAAGAACACCTGCCACATTAATTGGACATATTTGCATTTAGATTAAAAAAGGTCACTAAGACAAAACACCATTCAAATAGTACCACTAGTGTATCTGGTTATGACATTCTCACGAATGTCTTGCCCACCTTTGGCCAGAGTGCTGGGGCCGAAGTAGTTAATGTCCATGATGTTTCTGTCCAGTTCCAGGGAGACACTCTGTACTGGGGCCTTCAGCTTCATACTGCTATTACAGATCAACACATCCACACAGCCATAGCACTCCAACACTTCAGCCACCACGTCTTCCATGCTGTACATGTCGCTAAAGTCCAGGATCACCAGCTTTGGGGCAAACGTCTACGAAGACACAGGATTGTATTACTGAAGTCCTATGAGTGGATGTGTTCTGTTCATCAAGCATCGGTGTGACTGGTGTTCCTGCCTCCATTACATAAAATATTAGCTTGTTAGAATGGCAGCATTTTCTCAGTTACAGTGCAAATGTTTTTTAGGTTATATCAAAATCTGCTCATGCTATGTTTTTCTCATTATTCTTAAGTAATAAAATGATTCCACTTTAAATGAATAGTACCACACTTTAATAAATATACTTTTTTGCTAATACTTTGATGACTGCATCTCTGTCAGAGGAAAATTCCACTTACCAGAACACTGTAAGACAGTGTCAAGCTACCAGTTTCCCCCAGTAGAGTGTTTATGCTAAGCTAAGCCAATCACCTAGTGGTTAGTTTCACATTTAGAATACAAACACGCGAGTTGTATTGATCTTCTCATGTAGCTCTAAGCAGTGAAATTAATAGGGAAATCAATTCACTCAGAAATACCCTGCAGTCTTCATACTGTCCACATAATCTTAGTTTACATTTGAAACTGAATCATTTGGTGGGTAGTAATAACAAGAAAAAATGTTTCATTATAAGAGGAAAATATATAACATAAAATGATATCATTCAGAAAGAAACTGAGCAGATATTCTTTGTCGTGGTTGTAGCAAAATAGTCCATTGTCATAGACTGATGCACATTTAGATGTTGGAACGGGAACAACAAAGGTAAGTAAGCTTGGAGCGCCAGTCAGTGATAATGCGTAGAAAAGCAATCTTAACAGTAACCAGAAATTGATATGATTTGCATCATCCACATTGAAAACATCAATAGCCATGCACTCATTTGATAATTAGATGATACTGTGAACTATTTATGTGCTTCTTCCATATAAATACATCTGCTCTGGTCTGTGTATAGAAGATACATACAGGACAGTGTGCTGTCAGACAGGATATCCTGCTATTGTGTTAACAAAAGTAGGAAGTGGTGACCTGGGAGGTGGCGATAGAGGAGGATTAGAATAAAAACAAGGAGAGAATCTGTTTTTCACTTGCTTAAAACATTAAACCCACCATATTATGTCGGTGTCATGTATTAATCCTGAGCGATTTTGTGGCATGGTAAAGGCTCTGCTTGCTGATAAGAATTGTCACTGTACTATTCAAGTTTCCAGTGTATATTTATACACATGAGATAGTAGTGTTTATTGTAGCAGCCATAGTGAAAGATTTGTTTCTCAGCTAGTTTGCCAAAAAGATGACTCAGCACCTCAAAAAAAAAAAGAGTAATGGCTTTAGTTTGGAAATGTTTGCTAAAGAGTCTGGTATGTTTCAAATGAAAACTAATACTGGAACAATTTATATCCACATTTTATATTTTTCCTCACCTCTCTGGGGTCAGCGTCATTTGTCAGAGAGTCATACAGAGATTCCAGTTTATCCCAGCTAGTCCCACACAGAATAAGTCTGGCGCCACCCTTATGGAAGAGATGGGCACACTCTGAACAGAGAGAAAAAAATCATGTTGAATAAAATTGTCACTTCATTAAAGTTTGACTTTTTTTAAAAAACAAAATACACCTAATTGAGTTCTTGCTGAGATTTAGATAAGATTCAAACCACTTTCATGTCTGTACAGAAAATATGAAGCTAGCACCAGGAGGTAGTTAGCTTAGCTTGAATACTGAAGGTGGGCAGGGAACAGCTAGCCTGGCTATGTCTGAAGTCTGGACCATGAAATTGTAGGATTTTTGAACTTTTGTATTTAATAACAGGATAACATCTCTTTGTGGTCAAAGCCAACACTGCACTTAATGCAGCTAAATGAAAATTAATGTTTTATGCAAATTACATTCAGAAAATGTCATTTAGTTCTAGCCATGTTTTTCAAGCATATCTCATGCTTGACACAGAAGGTTTTAAAAGATAAATATACCAAATCATATTCTAAAAAATATTCTAAAAGAAACTCAAAACTTACTAATAACTCTTAAATGTTATTTCCTCTCAAGTACAGAAATACATTAATGTGACAGCATTCAACAGCAATCATGTTCGTGATCGAAACCAAAATGTGTTTTTGTCTTTTTTTTTTTTAAATTTATTTTATTTTACACATTTCCCATGAAGAGGGAAACATTTATGGTCCTAAAAACACTGCTACCTCAGTGAATGTGAGAAGTGGTCAGAACAGACATGAGAATTTTTTCTTAATAAGTACTCTTTTGCATTAGTACTGTGTATTAATGTCTTCAGCCAGTGAAAACAGTATTGACAGTTTTTGTCTTTCTTTTACCTTTTAATGTTGGGGACACAAACTTAACAGTTTTCATCGCATGACACGTCATTTGTTTAATATAAATAAAACCAGTCTGAAAATGTTCTTACATTTGGATAGATCCAGGCTAGCTATTTTCCCCTTGCTTTCTTTCTGAACACTAAGCTAAATTAACAGCTTCCTTCCTGTAGATTCATATTTTGTATACAGATATTATACTATATACAGACTCAGTTCAAAGAAACGAATCAAATCGCACAAATCTAAGCTTTGAATCACCACCTAAATCAACTGTTCCTCACCCCCTAAGGCTTACAAATAGTGAAATTTCATAGAATTTGCTTTTAAACATCCTTCTGACAGGCAGAGACAGAGAAACTAACAAAGAAGGGTGGAAACAAACCTCCATGGCAAGGAAAGTCAGGTTAAATTTTGAAAACACAAGTGGGATCATTTACCAGTTCCCACCCCGGACACAGCATCAGTGATCACCACCACTTTGTTTCGCACTAAGGACTTGGACATAAAGTGCATGACCTCATTGTAGATGTAATAGACCCCTGCCGCTAATACTATCAGCAGGGGCAACACCATCACCGAGGGCAGGGCCATGTCCTGTAGAGGAGAAAGCACAGGATCAGTGCAGTGAACAGCTACAGACCTACTGACCCGCATTGGAAGAGCCAACAGTCTGTGCTGACATAACAGCTTGGATCAAGTTTTAGGTCTCCCAAGGTGTGGCTCATTTATGGTGTAGTGTCAGCAACAAAAAGTAGGCCTTCATCAAACTGAATGTAAATTCAGAGGCCATCTGAGTTATCTGAAAGCTAAAAATCCATTCTCTGAATCTTTTTCTTTATCTTTAAGTCCTCTTTTGTGTTTGGTATTGATTCAATCAGGGAAACCAATAATGGATGATGGGGTTTTTATCAGGATAGTTCACAGTTCGTTATGTTTTCTAAATCAAGCGTGTATCAACAAGATCTGTCAGAAGCAATTGTTTGAGATGGTAAGCTTACGAAATGCTTTTCCACAGTAGCGAGGAGAAAACCTCAGACTATGAAACAATGCAGTTCACTGTAGCCTATCATACCTTCCTGTCAACACTGGGAGGAGTGAAGTTAGAGTAAATATTGGTAGTCTAAGTAGTCTAAGACAGAGGTCTAACATCCAGTCTACCCTGTTTACAAATTAATGAACAACATATCAAATGTTAAAAGCAGATAAATGGAAACTAATTCCTACCCTAGTCATTTGTAGCCATACATCGAAAAACACTTACAGAACAATATATCCAGTTACTTTATATGTACATTTATGAACTTTGACTGTGACAAACTATAGTTTTCTGCTCTAAATGTGTTAAGCCCCACGAGGGAAGTATAACACACTTTCCATGTAAAGTGAGCTTGAGGAGAGCACCTAAATATATTCTGGGCATGCAGCAGCCACAGCATGCCTTTCACTATGTCACCTCCCGGATATTGTCATAAGATACCCTGAGGCAGCCAGGAAGGTTCACATTTATAAGCAATGGATGACCTTATTTTCCCAGATTTACTTGAGAAAATAAATTAAGATAACCTGTAATTTACATTAAAACTAATATATGATGACACCAGAGACCCATATCCCAGCTCAGCTGACACATGATCAGATCTCAGCGGGTCATTCGGCTTGTGAGTGTACGTCTATAGCAACCACACAACGGACACACACCTGTAATCTGTGTTATTCTTGGTTCACTTACAGCACGGACAGGGAGTTAATCCTTCAGCAGGGTTGGTTGTTGTTTTTTTCCAGGTTTAGTTAGGGAACAGAGGCCCTTCTCCTCCTTCTATGTCCCTCGTCCATTCACAGAGCTCTATTCCTCTGTCTCTCTGTCCCGCTGCTGTCTGCTGGAACTGCTTATAATAGCCTCTGCTTGAGTCAGCCATTAATATACACACATAACATTTGAGGCATGTTCCCTTGTTGCCAACATAAGGGGATGGACGACAAATGTGTTAAGGGGCAAGTGTTTGCATTGTACTGCTACTTAAAAGTCAGTTGGTAATGTTTTCCAACTAAAATTCCAACATTCCAATATATGATGATGATTTACAGAGGCTCTTCCTCTTCTTTGTGAGTTATTTTACTTTTCGGAGTTTTAACACATTTTACAATACTTTGCATGTTGTGGAAAGCAGTAAAGTCCATTTCCCATGTACTACATTTAAGTACAATATTGACGTATTACTACTTTGATTGAGTTCTTCTATTTTACGCAATTTTATAATGGATGCAGTTAATGACTATCTTGACTTACAAAATACTTAAAGCACATTTAGCTGCTGACAATTCCACTTAAAAATAATACAACCCTTCTTCTAGTATTTAAGTATAATTTACTTTGTTTCCACCTCTGCACCCCTGTACTTGTACACTTTTGAAAGGGTCGCGTAATTATTATATATTGAAAAGCGCGATAATTGTGTTCCCTCTGTGGGCGGCGACGTTGAGCTGTTATCGCGAGACTCCTCAGAATTCCAGGCTCCTGTGTGTGTGTGTGTTCTCTCCGCTCCCCCTCACTCCGTTGGGAACGAAGAAAATAAACCTCTTGCTGCTAACCAAGCTAGTTATGGAACCAAATCCCAAATAACGCTTTCGCAATTTGTGACTGGCTCGGGGGTGTTTTCCTTACATGCTACGTCTCTCTTTGAGAGAAAAGCGCTGGGACTGGATTTCAGGACCTTATCTTTTTAAAAAGTCTAGTTAAAGACGCCACCCAACACAGGTTTTCATTAGCTACCCTATCTGCGAGGAAGCTAACTGGGCTAACCGCAACCTAGCAAAGGAGCACTGGATGAACTTCGCATGGACTGACTGCTGCGACTGGGATAGTAGCCTTCTGTCTGACTGCAAGTTTTCTTCTCATGGGAGTCTGTCGTTACTTAATGGACGCTATCGCCCCGGAGCTTAAAGGCGATAACTGTGTGCAAATGTTTTTGTGGCATACGCCATCACCTTATTGATTTTGAAATCCACTGGCAAGCTAACAGGATATTAGCCACCTTTCTCACCACTCCGCTTTGTGATTGCAGGCCATGGACTGAAAAGCATTCATCATTGACTGAGTGATGAGACGGCTGGCTTGATGGCAGCTAATTATTATTTATTGGGAAGCGGCAATTGGATACAACTAAACTGACAAAAATAACTTTTCATTTGAAAGTTGTTCCCGAGCAGTTCAACTCCCGTTTGATCTTTTTACTTGAAAATGCATCGAAGTGCTGAAGCTTTTTGGAAGTTGGGATAGAAGAGACGCACACTAAAACAGCGGGATTACAACTCCACTGTTGATAAAAGTCATCCAGATTGTCTAAAAAGAGGTAAAATATAATGTCTACCGCAAAAGAAAACTCCTGTAGGAAATTTCAGGCGAACTTCTTCAACAAAAGTAAATGTCAGAACTGCTTCAAACCACGAGAACTGCATCTTTTGACGGACCAGGATCTAACCCAGGTAAGCTAAGCATGTTACGAACAATATTAATAACATCAGTGTCATTTAGATTCCCTGTACTTTAATAGTTTTTAGTCTCTTGAATGAGTGCCAACTAAGATAGAGTCTTTCAAGAGCTGTTGTTGCTGCCAGACTGGAAAGTAGAAACGATTTTTAGCTGTTAAGTATGTAACCAGGTTGTCAGGCTCATGAGAATGTAGGCTGAGAGCCACAACCCTTTTAAAAACGTATTGCTTGTATTGGTAACGATTATGATTCCTATTTGAAAATGTAACACCCATCCTTCTAATGAGTTAAACATCAAAGTCAATTTGTAATGACCAGCAGGATGTCCATTAAAGAGACAGTCATATCTGTACAGTGTGTGTGGTACAACTTGATAAAAAGTGCCATTTTGATTATGATGTAGAGAAGTTAAGGTGTTTATTTTGGCTGGACCAAAAAACATATATGGTTTCCTCACTTCTTTCTCGTGCCTGTCTCTGTCCAAGTGTCTGTTTCTTAACCAGACTGGGGAAAGTTAATTCCTGTGGATTTCTGCAATGGCTACATTTGCCTGCCAGTTTGGCCCCCATGATTGATTGTATAACCTTCAGCTGTTGTTTATCTGCAGTTGTTTGTTTTGAGTGTGTACCCCAGGCTGACCAGAGAGCACTGTGTGGAAGCTAATGGGGAGAACAACAAAGATAAAGTGAAGTTGTGTTCAGCTGTGGAGAGATCATATTCTTTGCATGTTTTCTGGGTCCCTCTTCTCTCCCTCTCTCAAATCATTAGTTTAGTCTCTGTTGTATCCTGTAATTGATCCCAGACATCAGGCCCAGATGGGCCCTTGAACACGGCTTAAGAGTCAGAAAGCAACGTCAGCATCCTCCTCTCCTCTGAGAGTGTGTGGGGGCACACACTTGCTTTATTTTTCAAAAGCATTCATTACTTGCTGCACTGAGTGCATTGGAGGTTAACCGTTCTGATTCAAGACTCCTGAGTCAAGATAGACAGCTTATGGTTACATCACTTCCTCTAATCTCCCTGTGACCTGGACCCGGAACCAGCGAGATTTACTGCTCTGGACTTTGAGAATGATACGCCATCAGTCCTTACTCTTCACTGTTGCCCAGTCGCCCACACGCTTTAAGCTGTCTACAGACTGTCAGCTTTTCAAATGGTTAGCAGGGAGCTCAGCTGCACAAGCAGGTTTTGTAAGGATTCTATCTGGACAGCCCTCAAACTAGTTACTGCTCAACACCTAGGCAATTACTGTCCTAAATCTCTATTATATAACAGCACATAAACAATGTTAAACTTCTGTGTTGTTCAGCAGACCCAAGGTGAGGTTTAGGCTTTTTATAAAATGTCCCCAGTGTTCAGAATGTGCTATGGGCTGACTTAAAGGAGACAAACTCAATAACCCAGTGAAAAAAAACAACTCTTGTATAGCTGCATAATGATGTTAAAACACCATGAATAGGTGATTTAGCTAAGTGAATTTGAGCCCTAAATTAAATGCAAGTTCTTTTGAACTTAAGGGAACTTGAGCTTGAGAATATAGCTTTGAAACAGATAGCCCACATGGAAAAGTTATGCAAAGGGAAGAGAGCTGAAGGACAGTATCCAATATAAACAATCTCTTTGTTCAGCAATGTTAGAGTAAAAGGTGGACTGGGGAGGGGCTGCTTCTGGAGCCTGAGTGCATTATTTTATTTCAGTCGATGTGCTTCTTAAAGAGTTTTAGTTCCCTATGAGTTCTAAAGTCTGTTGTCACGGTTTTCACTCGGTCACTTGAATCGTTTATGTCCATAAGAACTGAGATGCTGTGGTGGGAGGCAGGGCAGTGATGGAAGATGCAGGCAGGCTGAGGTTTACATGTACGTGGGAGGGACGGAGAAAGATGGGCAGTGATGTGATGGGATTTAAGGAGTGGGAGCAGGAGTCACAGGGAGAGAAAGGAAGCGTGGGGTTGGGAAATCAGAGTAGAGTTTCCCAGAGGCTGCTGCTCAACATCCCACCATGAGAGCTTATAATGATACACAGTGGAGCTCATAGCTTTAACACGTACCAAATGTTCCAACACAGTTACTGACTGCAGGCTGTTCTCAGAATTGTTTTCATCACTCAAGGACAGACGCCATCACTTCATGCCAAATAGACTCTCACTCATATCTGTGGCTCTGCTCCAGCTTAATGCAGTGTTTCTGTAAGGGCTTTTTTGTGTGTGGAATCACTGTTGTGATAATGGAACAACTTTCATTTGGATCTGCTGTCACACCCAGCTCCCTTTTTTTTTATTTGTCAACCACATGCTGGTCAGTGACAACAGCACACTGCTAGAATGAAACCACTCTTTACAACCATGACCACGTCCACAGTAAAAAATACAAATTTGAAAATACGCCGTTTTCTCTCAGTTTTTGCTGCTGTTCCACACTAAGCCTAGTCTCTTCTACTCTGAAAGCAGAGCTTTAAAAATGCTCATCAAAAAGGAGTAATGCATATACACACTGGTCTCTTATTGTAGTTTGAATGGGGAAAGAGCCTTTTGAAGACGCTGGTTGACAATTGAGTGTTTCACTGTGGCAGCATAGTTAAGAGGCCAACTGTCTGTCATTCTGTCATGTGTCTGTGGTCCTGTCAGACCTGGTGTTAATATTCATCCTGCGTGAATCGATCACATGTGGACAGGTCTATATACACCCAGGGATGTACTGGATGATGAGGAGGCATTTTAGATATGAGCACTCAGACCACATGAGCTGTCTTACCTGCTAAGGTGAGCTGCAGGTGTTTGTGAACACACGACTGTCTTTCACCTGATTTCACCATCGAATTATTAACCACAATATCCCCCGACTCCCTCAAAAACTGCAAAATCTTGAGAGTTCTTTAGCCAAGAGAAACTTAAAAGCTTTGCCAGACAGCAGTGGAAATTTCTAAATCATTCTTGCCTTCTTGTAAATTCAGCTTTTAATGTAGTACATGAAGTTGTTTCTTGTAAAAAGTACTGCTGCATCACTGTACCAGCCTGTCTGAAATCTGTCTTACCTGCCAACTTTTAGCAGCTGTTTGAACACGCTGTTTCAACTGATCTCACCATTTACAGTACGGTAAATTTATGAAAGAAGACAACATGTTATTGACTGTAAACAAATCAAACTTTAATGCCAGATGTGAACTGATGGACTTTAAGCTGTCCACTTATGATTAGATTACTCAGGGCATGTGTTCATACAAGGTCTGAACAGGTTCTACGATTGCTCATTTTGTACGTCGTTAATGCCAGTCGTACAGAGCCAGTCATACAATGCTGTGAAGTCACTGATGTAATTGTGTTTATGTTGTCATGTGCCATCACAATTATAGAGGTGGTTGAAAGTCTCCCCAGCTTGTAAAGCCTTTGTGAGACAGCAGTTATGAGGTGTGATCACAGTTGATAGTTTTGCAGTCATCTAGGAGAAAGGAGTACATGATTGTCTTTATGTCAGTTTCTGTAACTTTCAGTGAACATCTGACATTCTCACCCACTTCACATCAGCGTTTGCGAGTTACGCAGAGATGAGAATGTAATATGGACTTGAACTGCTCTGTCTAGCTCTGTTTTTCATTCTTGACAAAAGAATTTTGGTCATTTGAACAGCCAAGTACAAGACTATGTATGGCTTCCAGGAGAGACTATCTGAAAATGTGCACCGTTCTCTTCATACTGATTGTAACATCTCCACCCTTTCTTTGAAGACCTGCTTTTTGCCCCATCTTTGAATGTGGCCCATCAGCTGTAAACACTTTTGCCCTCCATCTAGGTCAGACCCGTTCTTTTTGAGCCTCAGTCTGCGATCAGACTGACAGTTGCACTGCAACTGAAACACACCTTCTTCATTTATTTCAGTGAGACCACTGTATTATCTTGGCCACTGTGCCAGCAAAAATCGCTGATCTTGGCTCAACATTCTCTGTAGTACACTGCAACATCATCCAGGAATAGCATGCCATGTAGCATGTCCTTTGCACTGTGCTAATTCTACTGGTTTCTTTGCACGGGAGAGATGAGCTAAGGTTCATTTTATAGTTGATACTAGTTTGGATGAAAGGGCACTGCAGGAGTGTTCCCTGCAGGATCAGTGGGGAGGAGGTTTGAACCATTGTGTGTTTTTGCAAGTGTGTGAGCATATGCAGGGATGTGTTCTTGTTCCTGTCCTTTCTGAAACAGCTGCACCATGTTTAGTGACTCTCCCATAGTGTTTGTCTGTGTATGCTTTACCATTTTCAGGCTGTCTGTCATGATGTCTGATCATGAGTGAAATGGTTTGTCATCTTCTACCTAACTACTAGACTGATTTTGATTTATCTGGGTCACAGCCTGCTGCCCCTCCAAAATAACCTTTTTAATGGTTTCAGCTTATCAAGCTTGCCTTCACAGGCACGTCTATGCATGTTCAAACAAGGCATGTATAGATTTATGGCAGGCATGCAGTGACATGGAGCAGTAACAGGGCCAGTATTAGAATAGCAGGCTAATAATTGGATCCTTCTGCTTTCCAGCAGAGACACTTTAGTTTTCGTCTGTGGTCTGGTATGAGAGCTGCTCGCTAATGGTTAACACTTAAAGAGAATGTTAGTGTTAATGGAGAGCAAAGAGCACCAGTTTTAAAGAGCCTGCCCCCTGCACAATGGGAGCACGCTCTGTGTTTATATGTTTCTGTGTCTTCTGAACTTTTCTACCTCAGTCGGACTGACAGTGTGAATCGTGTATGGATGGGATTTGTTTGGTTTGAGAATATTCCCTTGGTCATACTGATCTCATGAGCTGTGGGGAAACAGGAAAGAGAAGCACTCAGGCATGCCATCAAACAGAGTTGATTACAGCAAAAGGCTCGACAACTAGTGTATGTGTGTTGCAGCAAAATGTACTGTGAGAACCGAGAAAACATCTGGATCCAAAAAGCCCCCCCCCCCCATCACCCTCAGCTCACGCTCTCTTTCCAGTTTTAATGATTACCTAAATTGCTCGTTTTCTTCCCCCTCTCTCTTTTACAGGCTAAACCTATTTATGGTGGATGGCTGTGCTTGGCCCCTGAGGGAACTGACTTTGACAATCCAATGCATAGATCCCGGGTAAGAGCATGCATTATTGACCTGCAAGTTTGTTCACTAAATGGATGTGCATACACACAAAGTATACACTTACATATGCTGATACCTCTCCCTTAACTAAAGCAGTAATACAATGGAAGTTATCTATGCTAACTAGTTAGTTTAACTCTCAATGAGACTAATCTCAAAACAAGCCAATCATGCACCGACATTACAGCGGTACAATAAATACTCATAACATGAGCTAGGCAGTGCAACATGATGAAATACATCGTGTTAGTTAGTTATCGTGCTGCATGGACTTATAGTAGTCACTTCTGCACTGCTATCAATGGCAGAAACACATAGCAGAGAGAAAGAAGCAGAAGCAAACCCATAATTTCAAAATAACATTTCAAAACAAACAGAATGACTGGATATTTTCCATTATTTTTGTCAATAACTAACTAAAAGACTTTTTGCCCTGGTGGGGGTTATAGGTACAATTATAGGGGAAACATCGAAAATAATGAAAGGTGAGCCTAAACTCTAAAGCATGTGTTTCCTCTGACAGAAATGGCAACGGAGATTCTTCGTGCTGTACGAACACGGCTGCCTGCGCTTTGCTCTGGACGAATCAGTAAGTAAAGCATCTTGTCAACTGTTCAGACTTCCTTAGTCGGCAGATTGTGAAACAGATCCTAAAGTCTGGGGAAATGCAATGTGATTTGTGTAGAACTGTTAGAGCCACAGTTTAATGTTCAATTTTGCAAGTGTATCAAGTGTGAGGACACAGAGTTTATTCGAAGCCTTGATGTATTGTGATGGTTTCACATATTGACACATTGCTACATTTCTCTGCGCATTACAGCTGCAGACTGTGGATCATTGAAATAGGCTGAAACTGCACGATGAGTGTACTGCATTGGAGACGTGTCATCCAGATCAGCTATGGTTGATGTTATTGCTATGCGTCCTCCTACTGTGTGCAACAGCAGCCACCACTCAAATCTTACCCCTTCTTTGGTGCATTGTGTAGACAGCTAGTTGGTACTGTTCATGGTTTGTGAGACTTTCGTTTCTTGCATTACTCGTAGTGCGTTTCCAGCTTTAACCTTTTTGGCACCTGTCGTCATTAAATAAAATGTGACAAGAGTTTTTGTGCAGGATGAAAGTAGTCAAGGATTTTGCAAAACCATAAGACTAAAGTGAGTGATGTTGAACGTGTTCTCAAATTTTCCCTGCTAGTTCAGTAAGTGGTAAAAGCCAAGAGAGAGACACACACTATATCACACTACTATATACCATTGTCAGATACGCCCCATCATTTACAAAGTATGTTGGTAAAATACATGTTGATACTGATAAGCACTGTGCTGTGAAAAGAGTCTGAGAACTAAAGAGAGGCTGGGAAGTCGCTGCTTGGTGCCCACTCAGGCTTGTGTTTGTGCTGGTGCTGTGTCGCTAGGGGAATGTGACACGGGTGACCAAACCCATACCGGCTGATCAAGCTGGAGATTAGACTGCTTGTCTGTAAACACTGGGGGCCACACACTGCCAGCCACCCTGTCAGAAACACACATTTACTTCAGTATGTGTTGTGAAGACCAGAATGATTTGATTTCTCAGCTGCAGTTCTTCCAGATGAGCTACAAATTAAGAGTTTTAGGCTATTTCTTTCCCAGCTTTTTACATGAAACACCCAGACTGTTTGAGCAGGTGTGTCCCTGTAAGTGAGAGGGATGGGGAGAGGAGATGAGCTGACTTTGTAATAGCCTCTGTATATTAGCCAGCTGTTTGAACTCACATTTGGTGACTCTCTTTGTATTGCCAGTGATGACAATAGGAGGAAACTTAGTCTGCGCGAGTGCGACTGCGTGTTTCCACTGTGTAATGTGTTTCCAGTGACACCCAGGCTGGTGTGCAGTTGTGTTTTCCTCTCATTGTAACAGTGATTCCAAAACTGTCTGCCTTATTGTCCTCTGGTCTTTTCATGTGCTCCACAAGGCAGGAAAAGTGGGTCAGGGAAATGGCTGCTTTGTGCTCCGGGCCCAGAGGATAGGAACGGAGCTGATAACAACACATTAATGGTTTTGATCTCATTGAGCTCATCATTGTTTATCCAGTGGCTCCGGCCACCAGTGGAGGGCAGATGTGATTTGTTTGAGGTCAGGGTTGAAGTTTGCATTCATATGCCCCATTCCTCTCATGTGACTTTTATATAGTGGAGAGTTTCACAGCAACCACACCTACCCCCTCTTTGTCTTATAATTCTTTTGATCACATTATCTGAACTTTTATTGCTGTTCATCAGTGAACAGTACATACGTAAAGACATTTAGCTATTTTCTTCCCCGTGTTTAATGGTTACAGTGCCATGACACTTCAGCTGGGTTCAAGCTTACGGTCATAGGAGATTGACTTCATGTCTCCTGTTTATGTCCATGTTTTGTGCTGACTAAAAGTAAAACGATTCTTTTGAATTTGACTGTGGTCCACAACCATCTAACATAATCAAGATGGTCTAAGAAAAATGCCAGAAGTGCAGTGAAAAGTTTTTTTCCCCTGAAGATGACAGGATCATATTTATTAATGGAATTTCGTTACCTCAGCATAGTTTAATGATTGTTTACGTGGCTAGTTGAAGCAGAGAGAACTGTGAGGTGGAGGTGGCCATATTTCAGCTGTGGTTGATTTAAAAAGAAAATTAAATGTAAAAAAAAAATAACCAGGCACTTTTATTGTGATTCCTTTCCCTCTTTTAATGTACTGTGATGCAGAAGGGAGATATTTGTGCTTCTCTAAAGAGGCCCACACTTAGCCAGAACTTTTTCCAGCGCTAATACAAATGTGGTTAAATGTTTGGCTGTGCCAGACTAGGGCTAAACTAAACACGAGCTTGTACCCAATGGCTTTAAAGGAACAGTGAAACAGCTCTGCTTTTTTACTCTTGCTAAACGTCATGCGAGAAGAATACCAATCTCATATCTAAAGGCAGCAGTGTAAAGGCTGGACACGAGGAGAAACAAGCAGGCATGTCCTGAGCCCCGGCTGAGACATGCTGACACCTAGTCCCTCAAATGGGCCCAAATACACTGGCTCCCACACTACCAACTGTTTGACAGTCACTGTAGGCAAGACTAGCTGCTGTCGTTGTTAGCTGTTAGCCTAGTTGGTCTCATAATCTGGCCTCAGAACCTACCAGGAAATCCATGTATATGTGGTATTTTCATCATTTTGTGCATATGGTGGAGCCAGGCCACAAGGATGATCTCTTTTTGCTACTTTTGTGTGTACTCTGTTCTGGATCAGAACAGCCATCAGAAGGCAGCCTGTTGTCAGCTCTCAATGTCACTACATTGCACTGGAGATTGCAACTCCACAAGAAGTCATTGAATCAAGCATTTTTTCTCATATTCGTAAACCTCTAGAAGAACAAGGTTTAAAGAGTGATGACATCGTCTGCTATTTTTTGCCCAGTAGACAGCAGGGTGCTATCTGAAGCAGTGGCTTCTTAAAGCTCAACTATTTTCCTCACAAGCAGAGGGAAAGATGCTCTCCCATCTAAAGCAGGATTCCTCCTCCAATGCCCTTATTTGGTGAACTGTAGTGAGCTCGCAGCCCAGGACCACAGAGAGCAAGAGAAAGGGAGCTGTAGCCCCTAAAAACCACAGAGGAAACGTCAGATATGCCCCAGACCCAGACATTCCACACACAGCCTGCCACAGCAAGGAACCAGTTCTGCTGCTGCTGGTAATGCAT
This sequence comes from Scatophagus argus, assembly GCF_020382885.2. Taxonomy (NCBI): domain Eukaryota; kingdom Metazoa; phylum Chordata; class Actinopteri; family Scatophagidae; genus Scatophagus; species Scatophagus argus. The sequence goes on from NC_058513.1 coordinate 3,521,027, forward strand.
CAGAATGAAGAATAGTCTAGTTAGAGTATATCACTATTACATATGAGACTAATCTATAAGACTCTAAATGGACAGATAGTGAGACAAACTGAAATGGAGAAACAGTTTTTTTCCTCAAGGATGGAAATATAGTGAGGCCACCCTGAAAGCTTTAAGGTTAAAAGGTCAATGACCATGAGAACATGCTGGAGGACGGGTCAGAAGGAGTCCACTTAGCTCCAGAGCTGCTTCTATCCTACATTATATTTTAGAAACGTGAAAGCACTTTCTCTGTCAAAATAATCCACTGTATTCTTTCTTTCTGGTGGTATAATTCTTCTGAAAGTATTTCCATTGAAAGTAGACCATCAGTTCCGGTCTGTTAAGAGTTTTGATGGAAGGTGCTGTGTCGAGGCATATGTACTATATAAAACAGCAGTCTCCTCTCCAGAGCCTGCTGAGACGGACTTGCCTTTGGCTTTGCCTGTTAAAGCCTCCTGGAGTATTTATTATTATTTATGGAGTGGGTGTACTCCATTTAATTCTACAGCTGGCTCTGTTGTTTTTTTTTCAAGCCATTTTTTTAAAGTTTACTGTTGGGCATGAGCTCCAGTAAAAAATAAAGCTTTTAGCATGGGGTAGTAACCTCACAGACACATCTCTCTTTTTGTTGTATAAAGCATTTTAATTGTAGGTCTCCCGTGGATTGTATTGTTTCTGTTCACTTGAGTGTCTTGGTGTGTTTTATAGCCTCTCGTGTCATGTCGCCCACAGTGACAGACATCTCAAGAGGAGTTTGTGAGAAAGTCTTTTAAGGCTTTTAATAATATCCCACCACAAAGCTAAAAATAGGCAGCCCCATGGAAGCCAGAGACAATTGGAGGATATGAAAATTGCCCCAGTGGTGTAGAAATCAAACCGACAACAATCTATTTGTCTTTGAAAGGTAGTCTTGGCAGATTTGTCCCTTTTGTTTTGGTGCGAGTAGCAGAGGACAGTTTCTAAGCAACCAGTTACTTTTAAACCAGGATCAGCTGGACTTTAACAAATCCAGGCTCCACCTAACAGCAGCAAGTAACCTGGAAAACTCACCTTCAGACATCATCTGCTGACTATGTGGGTGGACAGGGATGTTTCCAGTGCTATGTTGTAAAATTGTAGACTGTCAGCACTCTGTCTGTTTTTTACCCGATGGTACGATCTGTCTGTCATCACATGCACATCAAGACTGCTTTCAGTCGGTGCATGGAGCGCGCATGGCAAAAGAAGGAGAGAAAGAGGAAAGGTAGTGGTGAGAGGGAGTGCATTAAAAGCAAATGCTGTAATGAGCAAATATCTTCGCAAGCCAGGGATGTGGTTGGCGTTTAAACAAGAAGAAACATATAAGCAGGACCACATTTAGCACATTACAACCTTTCCCAAGTTGATTCCGTTTTTTAATTATTCCATTTTTATTATGCTATACAGGAAGGAGATGTGTATGGATTAAAATAACATGGAAAATGAGAACCATATACTTCTTTTGTGTGTGGTGGAAGAGCCACATTCATAATAATAAAGTCAGAGCTCTATGGAAATGCAAAGTGTAAAATAAATACTCCTTAGCTGCAATCGACTAACTCTCGTAAACAGCGATCAGAAAAAAATATTCCCACAAAATAATTTCAGTAATTGTTCTGTGAATGGAGTGAATGACAAGATTGGCCTTGACTGACATTAGATTTCCGACCTGCATTGGTATTTCAGTCCGGTTCCAGGTACCAACAAAGCTCATTTCTGATGGCTCTTGAATTGTTGAGGAGAGGTTTGGATGTCTTGTTTTGATGAATCAACGGTTTAACACAAGTGTGCAATGTCTAAACCCTCACATTCGAGAAGCTAAAACCACCATATATTTGGCATATTTGCCCATTGGTCAACGTGAGTACTCAAAATAGCTTCTAATTAGTTTTCCGTTGATTGACTAATTGTTGCAGCTCTGATCTTAGCGTCTTCCTCCAGATGTGTTCAAGGAGGTTAAAAAGGACCTCTTCCTGGTTTAGTTCCTGTTGTTCCATTGTGATTGGTCAAAAAGGGCTATTAGTTGTAATTGATTTCTAGAGTGCATAATATAATCTTATCTTTTCTCCACACTTCTTGAAAGAACTATATGTGTGCCATCGTTCTCATCTTGACAAATATCACTAAGATAGTGATGTGGCCACAGATTGCACCACACTGCAGGCTTCCATACTGGCTACTTTTTCTCAAAGATGGTGGTTTCTTTATAGTGGAGGAAATTCTTCCACTGCGTCTTGAGTTCTAAAGTGCGACACAGTGTAATTGCCATATTTGGCAGCCCCTGGGGGTTTACAGGCAGATCTTAATAAAGCTGGATCTGTGTTCAGTGGCCTTAAAAGGAGCTGGAAAAAGACCCAGCACCTGTTTTACATCTGTAGCATGCATAGCCCAGCAAAGCCTGATAACAGAGCTACAGGATTCAGAGCAGACACACAGAAGGTTGGTGAGGAAGTTTAGGGGATTTCTTTCTTCCCCCCTTGATGTTAATGAAACAATAAGTTATCAGGTTCAAATAACAATGCGTTTATTATCCTGTCATAGAAAGCCATGCCAGAAGCTTATGTCAGAGTATCGTCTGTGGCTTGTCGAATGTATATTACAGAGATATTGAGGTTTTAGTGCTTTAGGTCAGTGATTCCCAACCACTGTGCGGCAGTTGTCGGTTGTGCGGCGGCGGGGGGGGGGGGGGTTTGCATCCGGCTTCACCCGATCGGCGCTTTGGGCGGACGGCGTGCGGCCGCAGGCGGAGCAGCCAACTGATCCAAACATTTTTGCCTGCCGCGCAATCTTTCTAAAGTTAGAGATGTGCCACGGCTCAAAAAAGGTTGGGAAACACTGTTCTAGGTAAAGTGCTTCTGTGTGGCAGCTGGTATACGAAGAAAACACAGGTCCACGTTCTTCACTGATCAGACACACAAAGCAGCTTTATCCGGCATCCCATTGCTGCCATCTTCCCCTTTCACTCAGTGTGAGCTACAATTGAAAGGATTTGCCTTGTTACCATGGTGATCTGGTGATAACAATAGAATGTTCATACAGTACAGGCCTGATGTGTCTGGAATCTGCCTCTTTAAAAGAGAGGGAGACTTAGTCTGTGAAACACTGCATAGCTGTTTGAGCTGTCTGAGTATTTAAACTACATGAAATGTGATACCAATGATATCAGTGTTTAGTCGGGAAGTCACCCATCCAGTATGGAACCAAACCAGTGGATGGACAATGGATGGAAACACACCAGTGACTCAAGCATCCCATTCAAACTTTTTCCACATTTGTCTTGCCATTTCTAATATTTGGGACTGTCTGTACATTTTTAGTGTGTTTAGTAATGGTGATTAGTGATACTTGAAATTGTTTAAACAGCTCTTTCATTGTACCTTTGTGTATTCAATTGTCTGCTCCAGCCTTCATTGAATCCAAACATGAAATCACATAGTCCCATACACAGGCTAATGTCACATGTTGTGTCTCCTCTAGCCAAGCACGCTGCCTCAGGGCACGGTGAACATGAACCTGTGTACAGACGTCATAGACGCAGAACCCAAGACAGGCCAAAAGAACTCCCTCTGCATAATCACCCCAGATCAGGAGTACTTCATCAGAGGAGAAAATAAAGAGATCATCAATGGGTAAGTTGTCTTGATGCTGTTTGGTTGGGTAGGTTAGAATGTGCACACACCAATTAAAAAAAACACTTTTGTTGGTCTCCAGGTGGAGTGAACAGCTAGTAGTGTACCCCCGAACCAACAAGCAGAACCAGAAGAAGAAACGCAAGGTGGAACCGACAACCTCCCAAGTAATCCTCCTTACATTAAAACTTCTTGTCACAGCTTTGTATCAGGTTCCACTTTTCTTATTGCCTTGTTTTTGACTGTTTGACATGTACACTTCCAGGAGCCAGGCCCGGCCAAGGTTGCAGTGACTGGCTCTGGTATCCCTGAGGTGGAGAAGGTTCCAGACTCGAGCTCCATCATCTGGCAGGAGGAGCTGAACCAGAGAGAGGCTGAGGGGACTGCTGTCTGGACTGCTGCTGACCTGCCTCCAGGGTCACCGCTGCCCCCTGCAGGTAGGGAGGAATGACACCTTTCAAGAATACTGTAGAGAAACTATGGTATTCTAAAGTATCAGATATTGTGGATGTTCCAGAAGCGTTACTGGTAAAAATTTATAACATTAAAGACACGAACAAGCATAACAGAGATACATATTCTATATACTTGTTTTTGTTCTGAAAGTGTTGCATCTTCTGTTTTTCTTGTCTAGGTGACTGTGCGTCCATGGCACAGGGCTCTGACGCAGGCTCAGTGAATGGTGATGAGGTGGACCGGGGAAACTTGGTGCTGCATGGTTCTGCGCCACAGCCTACCAACGACCTGCTCTCCCCGACAGGCTCATGCTCCAGCTTGGGGGGTGTCCCACGCTGCCTCTCCCCGGCCCCCAGCGACCCCTTTCCCTCCGGCAGCTCCCTCCTCTCCAACGGCTCCCACATCAGCGGCTCAGTCAGCTCTCTGGACTCGGATGCCAGTGGCAGCACAGTGACCAGCACAGACAGCCACCCGGCCATCCAGAGGGGCGGCCACACCTACAGCCACCACGACACACCTCGATCTCGACGACTAGAGGCCGAGGCCAGAAAGGCGGAGAAGAGGAGCAGGTTTAGGAGCCCTGACAGGCAGGAGAGGGAGGCCGTCCTCAGCCCCGAGAGGAGGTCAGTGTCTGCTTCTTCTGTCTGACTATTTACAGGTTTTTATTATACATTGTAGTTGTCCATTTGGTCTGTTCTTTTGGACCTGCTGTACTTCTATATAGCCGAGCTGTCTCATTTGCTCTGTTCATGTGTGAAAACAATTTGAACATTTCTTATGATATTTCCTAAAATTTTCCCTTGAGATGGATCTCGATCAGCATCTCTTCCATGAAGTTTGGGACTCACAAGAATCATTAAAAACTCGAGGATCAAAATCATGCAGCAGAGGCCAAGATTTTCTTGTCTTGTATTTCCTTCAAGCATTGTCTTTCAAACCTTGCTTTAGGTGCAGCTGTTTCCACAAGCTGTCTAAGCTCAGTGTGTTCAAGCTTCTATGTATGACATTGACAGCCAAAGCATGTTGCACTAGAGCCCCACCATCCATGAACTGGCTAATGCCCTTCTCACAAACACTACAGGAAATAACTGAAAACATTTGAGGTGAAGGGCTGCCTCATTGAGCTAGAAATGCTGGTGTTGATATAGTATACAGTTCTTGTATGATGGGCCCACGACACCTGACCTTCAGCCAGTTCTTTCTTCGGACACTTTGGTAATGCAGTGTACCAGGCTCAAATACGACAAGAGACTCATTTTCACTGATCCAGGTTGAAATTTCTTGTGCTGGGAGAGACTTGAACAAAACAGAAATGACAAATTTATGTTACTTTGGAGCAGAGAACACCAAAGACTTGGTGACTTAGTGACAATTAAGGGAGCCAGAACATGATTGAGGCTGACATAGGAAAACCCTTGAACTTGTTGCAGAATTTGTGATTGTTCTTACAGTAGCATTTAACATTAAATTCCTTTCCCCTGAGGCCTGACAAAGACAGTTGATCTATTTTTTTTTTATATATATGAGACCTCCTTTTCTCCTCAACCGAACAGTGTTTTCTCAGTGGTTCTTTTTACACCTCATTTCCATGTTAAACTATTGAAAACTATTGTCCACTTTGACGGCCCTTGTTGTAGAGGAAGTGATGCACACCTCTCTGTCCTTGCTGATAAGTGAAATCTTACATCAGCCTCTGATTTAACCTGATGAACCAGGTTAGTGGACTGCCTTCTTGGAATCCAGCTCCATGCTGCAGACACTGTGGTCTGGAAATACTTGCGCCTCCGGCTTATCCTTTTAAAGGCATGTGTACACACATACACAGACACACACACACGCAGTCCAGTGACGCACAGACTTCAAAAGCTTTTGATGTGCACACATTCACAACTGGTGTGCTTTTAATGGAAGGAGGGAGAAAAAGCTGTTTTTGGAGAAATGAAGACATCTCTCATGCGTTTCTGAGAAAATCTGTCGTTGAAGACCTCCCCTCTGCCCCTCCATGTCAGTTTGTTCCTTTTTCTTTCAGCAGTCTTACTTACAGTAAGCATAAACTGTATGAACACACAGCCTCTCTACTTTCCATTCAGTAATCTGGTTGCTATTGGCGAGGAGGTCACAGGTCTCACACATATATACATACACACACCATGTTTTAAAGAAACCAAGTGGGTTAGGTGGAGGTCATCTTTCTCCTTCCAGAGCCAGCTTCCTGCTCTATTCAGTCCCTTCCATCCATGGCAGGAGTGAAAGGAAAAGGAGGAGAGGAAAATGGGAGTGCCCACATACTGCCCCATAAACACATTACTGGTCCACTTGAGCCAGTATGGGGATTAAATAAAGCAGACTCTCCCTCTGTACAGACATGCCCATACAACACCCAGGGAGACTTTAGCCTCTGTCAGATATGTGGTTCTTTACATATCATGTGTGCGATGAATGTGTTGGCCTCTTATCTGAATAAGCACCTGAGTCACAACAACAGCCAATTCGACATATTTAGGGGGATTATTCCCATGTCAGATTTTTCTGTTATGGCGATTGTGATTGACAGGTTGTTACCACAGCGTGTCCTTGGCTTCTCGGTGAGATGTCCCACCCAACTCCACCCTATTGCCAAAAAAACTATGGCCATGACCATAATGCCAGACTTAAGGCTTCAGAACCCGTGGGTGATGTCACAGTGGGTTTGCACTTGATTGCATCTCTTTCACCGTTTCTCTCTTTCCTTGTTTCCTGCTGTCTCTACAACCAGCTATGCATTCACTGGATTTACTTTTGACGACGGATAACTTGCGTTGCAATGAAAACCGTAGACTGGAGCCAGAATTGCTGGTAAAGTGAAAGTCACCTGCTAACTCAAAAAAATGGGTCTGCATCGATGGCAAAATGTGTTCTAAAATCCAACATTTGAGCATCCTGTGGGTGTCTATCTCAGTCACAGACGGGGCCAAAATTAAAAACTGGGTCCCAGTCGAGGGCCAAATGGGGTCAACATTTATTGAACAAATTGGACATTGTTTTCACTAATATTAGAGTTATTATGACAAATTTTTCATAGAGAAATATGACCTTAACTGCTCTTACAGAATTCCAAACAAACCACAGATGTAGAAAAAAAAAACAAAGATCAGATTTAAAATAAAAGGCACATTAGCATAATTGTTGTATGTTTCCCTCTGTATTGGCTGTTTTTCATTTCCAGTGGAAGGTTTGTCACAGGCAGTCAAAAGTTTTTCTCAAGAAAATCAACTGAAGAGTGGGTCAGTAGAGCAGCAGTAATGGGGGGCCTGGTGCTTACAGGTTTTGAATGGCACGCCAGCTGTTGTAGTGCATTCTGGGATTTATAGTGTCAGTGGTTTGTGTGCTACATACGGACAAGTCAGTTAATGTGGACATATGATATCTTGCGGACCAGATAAAATCGTACCAAAGGAATTGAGTTTGATGAGTGCGGTGAGAGAACAGAAAACACTCTTGTTCCTTCATATCAAACCTTTATTAACTACCCACTGAAGTCGTATAGAAGATTATTGTCACTTACTGTTTGTCTGAGTGACTTGAACACCATAAATGAAGCCAGCAATCTGAACTGTTCCTTGTCATAAGATTGTCATCTGAGGCCAAGTTCATTTTGCCAGACTTTGTTTATATCTTAACCCCTGGAAGATGAGCAAACTGCAAAATGTGTGGCTGGAGTAAGCTTGAACACAGACTTGTTTTTAAAAAAGCCATGTTTGTTTTTATTAGTATATGTTCTGTCTTTAAATGCTTTGCAGAAGAATGAAACAGAAACTTTAGTGGATGAAATGGTGAGCTTGTGTGTACTGGTGTCACTGACCAGGGAAACATGATGGATGCAGACAAGACTTGAATTGTTCTGGGACAGTTAGATCTGACCTTCTACTAGCAAGGTTGTGATGAGGTCAAATCGATTCTCAATTTGAGCGTGTCTGGGACATACAGTGGGAGTTTGTCCTTGTCCTCCTCCCCTCTCCTTCTTTCCCTTTTAAGGACTGCAGCCTTGGCTGTAGAGTCCCCAAATAAGGGCAACATTTAGGCAAAAGAGTAATATAATATTTCCCACTGCCTCCCACCTTTTTGCTCTGCAGATTCCTCTGTCATTTAGCAAAAGGCCTGTGTGGGAATGTGTCTGAGTTCACTGTGTTGCAGTTTGACGAAGGTTACAGATGGACACCACTGAGCACAGACTGTTTCTTCTTTTTTTTTTTTTGCTGTGTGACTGAAGCTATTACTACTCTTGTACAGCTTCAGTCAAACAGTTAACAAACCTTAGGTGGTGCTACTAGGATTGCTATTAGAAAAAGAGGTGGATTATTTTTCTTTTCATTGGTAGATTTAAGGAACTTAACCTGCATTTCAACTGCAGTATCACATGTTAAATTTTGTTCCTCTCAAACAGTTGCAGATTCGCATCTTGTGAGTGGTGCTTTCTGATGACCACAGGGCTATCAAGGTGGAATTTGCAAGGATCATTGTCACTGATCTGTGAAACACAAAACTCACAGGATCAACAACTTGTGTACAGCTTAATTCACATAACAAGTATTGCGTTCCACTATATTAGACTGAGAGGTCTACATTTTTGCAGTGTTGTAGACAGAGTGTATTTGAGGGAAGCAGGGGTTCATTTGTGAGAAAACAAAGTGCTAAAACAAAAATAAATTTGCTAATAGTTTCATTACAGTTACATTCTAAAACACTTCTGAAACACTCAGCAGATGAACTGCTGTGAAGACAGAAACTGAAGTTTTTAGTCTCCTCTTAAATATATGACAACCAATCAGATCTCCATGGCAGCAAATACAAAGAGCGACATGATGACTAATGTGGGAAAATGTCTACTCGCTCCCTCCGTGCTTTGATATCCTTTATCAGTTTGATTCGCCTAATCTTCCTTCGTTCTGATTTCATGGAAGCACAAACAAGAAAGAATAACCAGGGCTTGTAGTTCCTACTTTACCGTTTGGTTAAAAGGATGTTGCAGATATTTTGTCTTGCACCATGTCCCATAGTCCTTTGTGCCTTTCAGTATCATTATCATGAAAGGAAGAGAACAACAAGAAGAAGAAGAATCAGCTTTATTGACAGTGTATATATTTTTACATACACACACTGAATTCGTCTTCTACATTTGACCCATCCTTAGTTGAACACACACATGCAACACCCGGCAAATTACATGCAGTGAAACACACACAGGATGCAAAGTGCCCGGGGAGCATATTGGGGGGATAAGTGCCTTGCTCAAGGGCACATCAGCCGGCTAATGGAGGGGGCGAGCATTTTTCGCATTAATCACTCCACCACACCGAAATTTTTCCTGCCCCTGGTGGGGGAATCGAACCGGTGACCCTCCGATCACAAGCCGCTTCTCCAACCTCTAGGCCATGGCTGCCCCCCAACAACAACAATAATAATAAAGGAATAATAAATGAATTTTTGGTTTTACTTAACACTGTGTTACATGTATTTGTATTTGCATTTGCAGTCGCTCCGGTGTTATTGAGAAGTTAGAGGCCTTGGAGTTGGAGAATCCAGAGAAAATGGACGTGGAAGAGTCAGGGAGGAGTGGAGCCAGACAGGGCCGCAGTGAACACAGACGCTTCCACAGAGAGGTAACGCTGTGTGTGTGTGTGTGTGTGTGTGTGTGCGTCCCTGCATATTTGATCCAACAGTGCCAACATTGTGCAGCAGTTTACAATAGATATGGTAAGACTTGTAAACAGAGTCTTTAAACAACATCACATGGCGGTACAGATGTGAGCTCAACATTAGACCTACCAGCGTGGGTTTTGCCCCCCCCACACACACACACACACACTCTTCTATCTTTTCCCTTCACCCTCACCCTCTTCCCTCCATCTCTCCCTCTCTCTGTCCTGTCTTTGTTTTAGTTGTAGGTCAGAGGTCAGCAGTGTGTGCTGTATTCATTTCCAGTTTCCACTCTGTGGTGGGAATCCCCTGGGGAATATGCTTCCCTTCCCCATCCTGGCCCACCAAGCTGGACTAGAACCATTCTAAACTCAGCTTTAGGAACAGGAACACAGAGACCCATCACACTCATACAGAGTCAGACACTGTTATGCACTTTCTTGTCCAGGCGCAGATCGTTTCGCAGATGAAACTATCACGTACATATACAGATAAATATGATAAAGACTTCTTGTGTGCCTCATACTGCACGCACAACGAAGTTATCTGTTATTCTTACTATTGCTTTCAAACAATACACACAGTTAGAGCTGGCAAGTTTAGTCTCACGCCATCAGTGTTTTGTTTTGTTTTTTGAAGGAGGGGCGGGGGTTTGTTCTCTCTGGTTCATTACAGGGTGAAGTTGATTCCCACAGAATATGTGGGTTTGACAACGAAGGAGCTGACATTTTTCTTTCACGTCCCATTAACGCCCACCGGCACAGACTGAATTAGATGATATGCACAGTGATGACAATATGACTGTCACAAAATAAAAAAAGTGTTCTTTTTATTATAATGCTATTTTGTGAGAGTAATGTTGCCTTGTAGAAAAATCTGCTTGTGTTTATGTGCATTCTTTAGGAGCAGAGGCGTGACGTGGGACAGGGTCTGGATTTTCCCTCCACCTTGCCGCCTCTGAGGAGAGCCAAGTCCCTGGACAGAAGGACCACTGACTCGGTCATGACGGTAAGCATTTCCTCTTCTCTCACTTTTGTAAAACAACCTCATGAAAGGCCCAGGGTTCATCTCCACAGCATCTTCTGTGACCGTCAAAGGTTAGCATGCATGTAAACATGAGTGGTCCACATGTTCTTCGGCAGGAAATAACTTCTCATCATGACCACTGTGAACTTGCCTTAACCAGTTATTATGTTATTCATCTTGTTTATAAATGGCAGGAATAAGGGAAGCTTCCTTGGGAGATAATAATATAAAGAAAACCCAGAATGTTTGTTTGTGTGGTCAGGCTGCCCTTACTCGTATGTAAAAGATACATTGGGAATTTTTTTTTTTTTTTTTGCTCCCAAAAGAGCATTGAATCATAAAAACAAGCAAAAAAGATGCTCAGCTATCATCATATCACAGGCTTATACATTTGTATTTTTCAGGTGTTGGCAAACAGTTGTCTGCTTCATCATCTTTCTGATCATTTGGGAATTATAAGTCCAATATTTGTTCCAGTAGTTGTTCCCAATATTTGTTTTTGCCTCTAGATCCTGAATCTCTAGATGCTTAAAAGTTGACTTAATTCACAGGGTAACTTTGAGTGTTTGGCTTTGCGTGCTGGGTAGTATGTAGCATGTTTAGACTGAACCACACATTACATATGTGGGCCATAACAAGGAGCTAAAATGGGTTATAGAGCTTTGTGGAGCTGTGGAGTCACTTAATTTTTCATGGCATTTGAAGCAGGCAGGCAGCACTGCCAAAATGTTTACCATGCGGGCCACAGCGAACTTGACATACACTATTATTCAGAGCTGTGGCTCCACCTTTTTGTCACAGTCTGCTTAAGAGAAGAAAAGAGTGTAGCACGTATATTAACGGGTTTTAAAAACATTGTGGGACTTGTATTTGTTTGAAAATATCTTCCAAGTCTGAAAATCTAGATCTGGAAAAGTATGGAATTTTGAATTCATTTCCTATTTCAAAACTTGAATTAGGAAGTACCTTTTAAATTGGTCATCAAACTTGTCAACAAATTTCTGTTTGTTTCAGCTCTATACCTGAAAACAAAATTTTAATCTGCACATCAGGCTGCATGTTGTGCAGTGCATTGGTATAGGAGATTGTTAGAAATAGAAAGAAATCAGCTGATGATGAGCTGAAGGTTTGGGTTCAAATTAGTTCTGATTGTTTTGACAATAACCAACAGTTGTATATTGAAGGTCCTTGTAAAGGCCAGTGTGTTTCAGCATGTCTCTGGTCTCCCAGACAAAGCCTCTCCTGTTGTGCTAAGCTGTAGGATCCTGGCTCAGCGTCAGTGCCAGGCCTTCAGCTGTGTGGAGAGAGGTCGTCGGGTTGTTGTTGGGTCTGCTGTTGGGTAACATAGTTAGGAGAATTAAATATTGAGAAAGGTCCCTGTGGTCAGCTTTTCTCAGAAAACTATTTTTTGGCTATGTACCGTAGGATTATGAGTTTAAAAAAATTCATCCATTCATGTTTCTTTTAAGTGACTCGCAACTTTGACCTCTCCGTTAAGTTCAGTAAGTGAACAGAGCACAATTGTGTGAGAAGTTGAGATCAGTCTATGATTTCTGTTGTAGTTAAAACTGTCTTTCTCACGTTTTTTTGGCCTTGGTGTGATGGCGCAAAGGTGTGGATATTGTAAGGCAAACCTCCTTGCTGCAGGGGGCAGCACAGCCCCCTCCCCTGCCTCCCTTCTCCAGGTTATATTCCTCATTCTGCTCCTGCTGTGTGCAGATTTTGCCCGCTGCTTGTATTGATTGCACCCGTTGTGCGTCGTGTGTGTCGTTGTATTTCTGTCAACTGGAGGAATGGGACAGGTGTGTGTATCACAACTTACCACTGCTTCCTGAGGTCACCATGCACATGTTTGTTTCTTCCACTGTGTGGATTCACAGCAGACTACAGCAGTACTGAGCACTGTGTCCTGCATCCTCAGCTGGAGTAGCACTGAGCGCCGACACGTTTGACAGAATTTGACCCTAGCCAGTGGTCCATATTTCTCAGATATCATCTCACTTTCATTTTTATGATCCATTGGTAGGGTCAACTTCTACCCCCAGCTGACTGAGTGAGCATGTGTTTTTGAACAGTGACAGTGATTTTTTGTACTTGGATTTGACGTATTAGCCATGTCATTTAGGAATTGCTTCTGGTTACATTTTGTGGTGAATTTGTATTCTGTTTTGAGATAAGTGGTGGTAAACCACTACAGCACTTTGAAAAAGCAAAATGACAAGGTTTATGTTTGCATTTAACTGCTTCTAAGGTCATCTTGCATGTTGAACGAAAATGTTGTTCAGTCATATGTGACACTGATGTTTTCCCAATATCGTTTGTCGTTTTCTTCTAGCCGGATTTACTGAACTTCAAGAAAGGTTGGATGGTAAAGTTGGATGAGCAAGGACAGGTACTTTCTGACCTTTTTTTCTGAATTTGCCTTGGTCTGTATAATATATCATTTTTGCATTTTTTTTTAAATATCTGATGTTCAAAGTTTTTTTATTTATGATGTTCAAAATCATTAAGTTAAACCTACATTGAAAGAATTTGTCTAACCTCAAATCATTCAGACAGATTGACACAGACTGTAGTAAATGAAGATGTAAATTATAATGTTGGCATTTATTTGTTGCTCTTTGACACTGTTAGTTTCTTTATGAAAAGGTATGATGGAGTCGTCAAAAACGGAGCCAAAAGCCAGTTCAAACAGCATCTGAACTGTCCACATGAAGCACTCTTGAATGTCTGTAGCATTCTTTGGCCTTTACAGACTTTGATGTTGTATCTTCAATGGACTTAAAAGACAGGGGTGGAGCCTGAGAGATTTAAAATACATCTTTATATGATATACAGAGAGGCCAGAGAGCAGGTTTATCGACTGACTGCACCTTCAATATGTGACTACTACTTTTTTATCTCTTATTACCTTAGCATAGTCACATTTGTGGATCTGACTGGCTGCTTTACAGTCTTTAAACTTTGTGTACCAAATCTTTGTCTTGTTTTCCTGTCCTTGTTGTAGTGGAAGAAATACTGGTTTGTTTTGACGGATCACAGCCTGAGATATTACAAGGATTCAATTGCAGAGGAGGTGAGAATTTATTTATTTTTCTCTGTTGCATGTTTCTGTGTGGAACAGCTGGGGGGGAGTTAACGTCATATTTTCATTTTGACTCATCTTTGTATTACCTCAGGCCTCTGACCTGGATGGTGAGATTGACTTGTCGACTTGCTGCAATGTAACAGAGTACCAGGCTCAGCGCAACTATGGTTTCCAAATACATGTAAGACACTTTGCTTTCCTTATGAAATGGTTTGTAATAGGATAGGAAAAGTGTGTAGTCTCAATCATGCATAGCCCTGAACTTTTAAATGCCACTCGGTACGGTGGTCTTGTCACAACTTATATAACCACAAACACCTCAAAAGCCCCATATTGTTGTAGACAGGCACACAGATGCCGTTAGTGGTGGTCTGACTAAGTGGTGGACGTATCTCGTATCTGTATGAGTAATTTTATAATATGTTTATATTTTGTAATATAGTAAATGTTCTGCCTGAGAAATCATGTACGTCACGATATTAATGCACTAGATAAAGAAAACAGCAGTTTCATAAAGCCACTTTACAATGACTTAATACACCCAAATATATTAAACAGATATCTACCACTGTTATAAACAGGATGGCAGATCTCACCCAACCAATCTAAACAAAAACCCAGCACTGAATGAATTATTATTTACTGAAAGGTTGTTATGTCACATTGCACATAGCTGGTTGTGTTTTCTGGCTCCACACTGTATATTTTATGGTATGTTTAGACCCAGGAGGGAGTGCACACTCTGTCGGCCATGACAGCAGGGATACGCAGGAACTGGATCCAGGCAGTTATGAAGAACGTCAGACCCTCCACTGCTCCTGATGTAGCGAGGTCAGTACAGTCATGTCACCACTACTGTACACATACATCAGCTTCACAGATGGATAATTCTACCTCTAATCTGAACCTGAAAGACGATTCAGTTCACAAGTACGCTAGACGCAGCAGCATGATGTTGCTTCATATTGAAAAGAAGATAAACGGCTAATTTATAACTGATTTTATTTTATTTTGGTACACAATACAATGTCTGTTTTTTGTAGAAACAAACTAGTTTCTAGGAGAAGTGGCATAAACATGTTGAACTATTTTTATTATGCAAGTAAAGATTTAGTCAAGAAGTAATGATCATAAAATAATTGTCAATAATAGAGGTCTTTATATGCATTCAAAAGTAATGGGAAATGAGAATTTTGAAGAGTAAACTTACTTTCCTGTCCTTTTCACTGCATTTCAGCTCAACTGAGGATCATGGCTCCTTCTCGCCTTTGGAGGGTCTGGTAAGGCCAGATGTCACCCAGGACTCTCCCTCCTCAGAGGCCTCATCTGTGGAGAGAGAATCCACAGCCGGTGTCATAAAGAGCCGAGCGCGTGAACGCAGAAGAGAGGGCCGCTCTAAGACCTTCGACTGGGCAGAGTTCAGACCCATCGCCCAGGCTCTGGCTCAGCAGCGGGCACAGGACGCCGAGAGCCTCCAGGCAGACCTCGGAGAGCTAGAGCGCAGTCGAAGAAGAGAGGAGAGGCGGAAGAGGTATGAGTCCGTGACCAGCTCATCGGGGGAGAACACAGCCGTTAACGAAGGAGGCAGGACAGACCATGAATGCTGGGAAGGAGTCGGACAAAACGATTCGTTAGGTTCCACGTCTTTGGATAGGCAGCAGAGGGTGGAGGAGGTGATTGAACAACACTGGCAGCAGGTGGAGAGCACGCCCATACGGGAGGAAAGGAGGGTGCCTCTGCCCACTGTGGTGCCGTCCAGAGAGACTGCAGAGCTGGAGCAGCTACTGGAGAATTACAAGCAAGGGGTACGTTTTCTCATTATGTCTTTATGATAGTGTATTCAGACAGTATGAAATTTAGGGGGTACACACCGAACAAGTTGCAAACTAGAGGAAGAATTAGCAGCCCAAGAAATAAAATGGAACTGACTTGTGGTATTTTTTTCATAAAACATTTTTATTTTAAATCTAAGTGTAGAAGTTTAACTTTTACAAGCAATACAGCAAGGATCTCCAAAGTCATTGTCAGAAATCTTCAGCTCTGGCTTGCCACAGGTTGTTAAGACATTGTTAATGTGAGTCATAGCGTAAGCAAAATCTTAGGTCTTGTGATTGGAAAAATACAGTCTTTCCAATCATATCAATGAATTTTGACATCTAAACTATTAATTGTTTAGGTCTAAACACAGACTACTTCACATTTTTCATTTTAAACTATTCACAACATTCTCCCTGCTGCTCCTGTAGATCGAGGACCTGAAGGCGCAGTTGGAGAGCTGTCACCAGCAGCTCCTTGACTCAAACAAGCACAAGCAGGAGCTGGAACTTCAGCTGAGAGTGGCTCTGGAAAGAGAGCAGGACATCCGGACAGGTTACATCTCTCCGGTGAGTTATTAGTCCTTTGTGTGTTTGGAGCTGCATTGCAATCAGTGAGCCTGTCCAGACTTTGTATTAACATCTGTCCTGAGTGATCCAATCACAAGTGGCCAGCTTTAAGTCTGTTAGTTCACACCTGGAGTTATGATGCGTCTCCACATGATTTCACTTCCTCACTCCATATGCAAATAAACAAGTACATTACTGGGACAAATTGACAGAGTTTCTCTTACAGAAAGAAAGAAATAACTTACCGAATTTGCAAGGAGGGCCAAATAATTAAGGATGTGTTGTAGACACATTTCATAAGTTTATACAGTTTCTCAACTCAAAATGAATGTCAGTAAAATTTTGTTGTCTTTCATAAATTTAGTGTAAATGGTGAAATCAGTTGACACAGTGTGTTCAAAAAGCTGCTAAATTTGTCAGGTAAGATTCACTTGAGACACAGAGCAGTCAGACAGGCACAGTGATGCGCTTTTTACAAGGAAACAAACTGAATTTACAAGAAGGCACTTCAAGTCAAGGATGCTTCCTGGGTAGGACAGGTTTATCCAAGTCGGGTTCTACATATGCTAGGCAGACTCTCCCGAACATTTGGAGAGCACATATTTTTGAACAAGCTAGTGAATGCGCGTCATTGAAAAGGTCCCCCCCTTCAGTGTACATTGTGTTATTTTGCTATGTTGTTCCTTTGCGCTTATTTATTTGCGATTTTTACAACAAAGAAAAGGCAAAGCATTGTGCACATAGGATTATAGGTGATTTTGGCAGGACACGGATACATGATACATAATCCTTGATAAGTGTCTGTGCGAGGCACTCAATTCTTTGTAGAATTTGAACAATCCTTGATTTCGGATCAGTCTTTCAGTGGTATTCAAGGGACCTAGCATCCTTGAAGATTCATCCTTGACTTTGAGATGCATCTGCTGAGTACGCAATTTGCATAACAGTAAACCAAATGGAAATCAGAGAGTGTATAATCCATTTTACCTGTTGTTGAAGCTTCTATTTGTGCAGAGGAGGTCTGTTGAGTGAGGGATCCTTCAGTGTAGCCGAGGACATGTTCGCAAGCATGATATCTGATTACTCCAGAGTAATCACATATCAAATGAATCATCGTTGCATCTTTGTTGCGTTCACATCTGTACTTATAGCTGTCCACTTAGAATGGGTCTTAATACCAGGTCTGAACAGGCTCTGTGTCATTCTGCTATGATGGGAAGTCCTGTTGTGGATTTGAGGCATATTTTTCTCAGTTGAGCAGTGTTTTCTCCTCCATTTTGTAACATTCTTTGCATGTTGTATTTTATTGTAAGAAAACATCAACAAACTGACATCGAAGCAACATAATGGCTACAAGATATGTGCCTTTGCATGAGTTCATTGCATGTAAAACAACATTGATATCTTATTACTACATTGGCTTCTACTAGTTAATCTGCTGTCTGTGTTATAGGTCTGTACTATCTGAACTCATGCCTGCAGTTACTATTGTGTTGATTTAGGCTAAAGGAATTCAAGTTTTGTGGTTGCTGATGTGACTTTCTTGGAATTATTTCACTCTAAATGAATAGAAACAAGTATATTCCTGCTAAGAATGTTTCCGTTGACTTTGTCAACATTTTCACTTCAGCCAAGCAGTGTCTTTTGCAGTATGTCAGCTTTTTCAGTTTCTAGTTTTGATGTGGATGAAAACATACTTAATGTCACCTTCTAAGTTATGTGAAATCCATTCCTCCTCATTTGCATATTCTCAAAAGATGAAATACTGTCTATAAAACAAATCTTAAAATGGAAAAGTGCAAATGGAGTACAATGGACATTAACTATAAAGAGACAAAAACGTGTGTAGTTAATAATTTTCCACTGAAACGTCCTATTAATGTTACAATTATTTCAGATATTTTTGTCAGTCTTTAAATTATAGCCTGGTTGTTTCTAGTAATTGACTAAAAATAGTAACTTTTTCAAATAATTATAACATTTAGAGTGATATTATCCTCTATAGTCACTGGCACAAAAGGCCTAGCTCTACTTGCTGAAATGTTTGGCTCAAGATGTATGAATAATAACCTCTTGGCTTGTTTTCTAATGATTTGCATGAATGTCAGAGTCTCATCTTCTATTAATTGCTATACAGACCATACATTTGTTATTCCGTTAAGATATATTTTACATAGTTATGTAATGGCATAAATGTGTGATGTTGTATGAATTTCTGTGCTTTGATGTATGGATCGATTTGCCAGAATGATTACCTTTAGATTCAGTTTGTTTATGGTTGAGTTAGTCATCGCTGTGATTTTGTTTTAGAATTAGAGCACTTAAACTGCTGTGAATTTTGCAGAGGGTTTTGAAAATAAATTTGATTTAGATTTTAGTTGGATAATACTATTCACTATCTCCACTCAGAAAAGAATTGCTTTGGTGCAAGACATGAGCTTGGACCAGAGAACCTCAGAAATGTTTTGTAGGACCTGGTATGCCTTCCATCCCTGAGTAAACCATCTAGCTGAAACTAATATTGCATTAATTAACACATGAAGTGACTTTTAACCATTTAATGTGCATGCTCTGTTGTGATTAACTAATCCCGGTCATTAATCTCTTTCCTTTGCTTTGAATTTACACCATTTAAACCTCATAGAATTTTGCATTTGTTTTGAATCACTGTTAATTTACATACTTTTTGATTAGCATATAGGAAAGCTAATTGTAATGGGACTTTTAAATAGAAATGAGAAGAACGTGATTGGTAGCTAAGGCTGAAAATTATTAGCTAGATTTGTGTCACCCCTGCTGTGTGTTAACCAAATGTCTGGTCCCCTTTTCCAAGCTGGAGCACCCTTTGGGTCTGGAGGCTGATGTGATGCCCCAGATGAAGAGGCCCGAACTGGTTAGTTCTCAAGCACAGAGTTTAACAAAGAAGTACCAGGAGACCAAAGAGCTCCTGAAGCTGCAAGAGCTGAAAAAGCGCAATATGCAGGCACAGCTTGGCCTCTCACTTTCTCACATCAAGGAACCTTACTTTTCTGAACCCCAAAAGCCATCCATTCTGGACGGTCCTCCACCAGAAATTGTCCAAAAAACAGTTAGTTTCTTGCTTGAGGACAGTACAGAGACAATTCAAGAACTAGAAGAGTTAATAACTGGTAAACCTCTGACCCTGAAGGAGCTGGCAAAATTGTTGAGATCCCATAGTTGTAATAAAGATACAACAGAAAAACATCAACTTCAGAAGCTCTTAGAGACCTGGAAGTACCAACAGGAGATAGAAAATGAAACATTAAAAAAGAGTTTAGCCAGGGCTGGAGAAAGCATCCGTGAATATGAATCCCGTCTACTAACCATGGAGGATTTGGTGGGGAAGGTTCAGAAGCAAAGTTTTGAAAGTCTTAAAAGTCCCTATGGCCCACTCTCAGATATTGAAAGCCATTCTGAGACAAACGACATGACGATTGGGATGCTGTCTCAGAGGGTTGAACTTTTAACGAGTGAAAATGGAGCCCTGAAACAACGATGTCAGGAGATA
This sequence comes from Scatophagus argus, assembly GCF_020382885.2. NCBI lineage: Eukaryota > Metazoa > Chordata > Actinopteri > Scatophagidae > Scatophagus > Scatophagus argus. The sequence goes on from NC_058513.1 coordinate 3,540,854, forward strand.
GTCAACCAGCTGACTGAGGCTGACAGAGAAATAGACAGACTGAAAGCCGAGCTCATCGGCCAGCAGGGCGGCAAACAACATCATTTGGTCATGGAAGAGCTGAAAAGACTCAAGGCTGAGCTGGCTGAAAACCAGGCGAACGCTATAGACAGGGAGTATTACGAGAGGGAGTTGAATGAGAAATCCTTGCGGCTTCATGAAGCTCTGGTTACATTGGAGGAGCTTGGCAGCACCCTAAAAGACACTGAGAAGAAGCTGCAGTTGAAAGAAGCCACACTGAAAGGTCTGGGCTTTCGAGCAGATTATGACGATGAGGAGCTGCACCCAGAGAACGAGCAACTCAAAGAGCTCCTCGAAGCCTCACAAGCAAAGTTATCTGAGGCACAGACAAACCTCCAATCTACAGAACAGCGTTGTATAGAACTTGAAGCCAGGAACCGTGAACTAATCACACTGAACCAGGAATCTGAGAGAGTCAGTAGCGAGAAGCTAAGAGAAGCAGAAAATGAGATAAAGATGCTGCGAGAGAAGTTAGAAATGAAGACAGTTAGTGAGTGTGTTGAGGCAGGAGGGAAGCATGTTGATGATAATGGACTTACAGAGCAAGTAGTCAAAGAGATTGAGATGGAGTCTGAGGCGATTAGTCAGGTTTTAGAGATGTTAGCAGTGGTAGATATTAATGTAGAGAGCATGTTAAGTGATTTAAAAAGAAGTTTATTCAGTTCTTCAAAAGAAGAGCTACTCTGTGTGAATCGGAAAGACATGAGGTTGGTAATAGAGGGAGAGTTTTGGAGCCAGTTGTTGAGTGCATCCAAAATAAAGCCAGAGAAAGGCGGGTACAGCTGTGAAAGTGTAGCTGAAAAAATGATGGCACAGAAACGCTTGATGCTTCTGACTGAGAGGATTTGTCCACAAGCAAAAGCTGAGCATGAGGTAGTAATAGAACCAAATGTTGCTACCATGTACAGACTGTTTGATAATGAAACAAATGCTCTGATTCATAAGGAGTTAACAGAGACTTTGGAGGCAAAGTCAAATGTTTTGAAACAGGTTGCATCCAGTGTCAGGTCAGCTGACGATGACAAGCTTCTGTCTTTGGCTTTAGCCAGCTTTGGTTTTGGTCGAGAACAGAAACACTCCTCTGAATATTTGTTTGATGCTTTGAAAGAAGCCTGCATGTCTTATGTGATTACTAGGCTGATAGTCCAACATGAGAAAGAACTAAAGCAGAAGCAGACAGAAGATCACATTGGTAGCTTGGATTGCCCAAATTGTCCTAAACTGAGAGAAGCTACCAGAGATCTCGAGTCCAAACTGGCAGATCTTCAGAGTCAGCTAACTGAGGCTTCTTTGAAAAATTTAGGGCCACAAACTTTAATACAGATCGAGGGAAAGCCCATAGACTCCTTGGATAAATATATTGAGCTTCATGACATGATAGCCAAACACAGGAAGGAACTACGAGAGGTCAAAGATGGCTATGAGCAGGAAACTGAAAAGTTGAGGCAAGAAATCTCCAAGGCTAGTGAGACACTGCGCGTCCGTGCAGAAGAAAATGTGAAAGAGATCGACTCATTGACAAATTGCATGGAGAACCTGAAAAAGAAGCACGAGCTAGAGAGGACAAGCCTCGTGGAGAGGTTTGACAGGGAAATGGAAGAGCTGAGAGGTATGATTAATCCGGTAAACCCACAGAAGATCTCAACAGATGAGGACAGACTGCCGCATCACACCTCAACCCAAACATCTACCCTGAAGGAGCGCATTCAAGAACTGGTGACCCAAGTCTCAGTCATGACCCAAGAGATGAGACGCCGCGAAGAGCAGGGAGACATAACAACTCTACGGCTGAAATACGAGAAAGACCTGGAAAACCTGAAGGTGGAAGCGCTCCTTGTCCTTGCCGTCGTCCATATGTGATGCCTTGTGTTCCTTTGTGGCATTCCCAGATCCCCTTTCCTTCCCCAAACCCGATTCCCCTTCCTAACCTGGCTCACCCCACTCTCGCTCTTTCTTCTGAAAGCTTATTTTCTTCTGTGTTGCATGAAAACTAACCTGCATTAGGTTAATGTCATCATTGACGCTGCTGTAGGTGTGTAGTGAGGAACCCATTTTGTTGAAGTTTCATCACTATCAGTTGTAGAACTTTTAGTAACTGGAACATAAGATTAGCAGTGAAAATGAACTACAGAGAATCAGATTATCAGATTCATTGACACTATCACATCATATCAGCCTACTCTCTGAAATGAGTTCCTCTGAGTGTAGTTCAGTGTGCTTATTAATCTGACCCTTTGATTCTGCTGTGCTGTATTTAGATTGTTAAGGGCAAAGAGCTGACCCTTTTTAACAAATTTAAACTATTTTGAGCTAAAATGACTTTCGCTGTGAGCTCAATTTGTACGGGTCTGATCTCTTTTCCTTTGATGGTTTCTACTAACAGTTCATTTTTAATCCCTCCTTTCTCTGAAAGCCAGTTAATAGCCTAACATTTCAAGTAATTTTAACTCAAGGTCTATTCACTGGCTCACCTAGAGCTTTCAGCTACATCTCACAGTCTTCACCAAACGGAGCTGGCTCTGTTGGGATGATGTGACCAGGTGACCTTTAGACATGTGATAAAAGCCATTATTGGATAATTTTGTAACAATTTAGCCATCATCTTCATTTGCTAGTGAAGGCAGTGGAATATGGTTGAATTTTTTTGGAAAAAGCGGTAAGCAGACCTTATGTTCTGGAAAATTACTAGTCAGCAAGGTCAAGAATAAACTTTCAAGAGCAGGTTTTGTATTTCTTTTCAAGATGAAGGGTCGGTCCACCCAGCTAACTAAAGTACTTATTTCCTCACTTAACTCGGCTGTATTTGGCCAAACAGATTAGGGCTGGGTGTCATTTACTATGAAAACAATCTCTGCACACCTGAATGTGTGACAGAGCGTGTCAGAATAAGGTACAAATTGAAAACTGCGTATCATTTAAAAAATGGTAATACTAGTGCAGTAAAGAGATACTGACACTACAGAATGCTTAATTAGAACTTTTTTTCCGCTCTGTTCTTGATGTGGTATTTTATCATGTAGTCGCAGTTCTTCCTGAAATCAAGACACCGTGTGTGTTACGGCCATATGGCCAGCTGTGTGGGTTACAGATCACATTAGACCTTACAATTAGTCTTTTTGTTTTTTTTAGAGCTGAGTACGACAAAGATCAAATGTTTGCCTGGAGAAAGTCTTACTACTTGGTGAGTTGGTGGGTTATTTCATTCAGTACCTTAAAGGTATGAAGTAACAAACACCAACCTTAAAACAGATAGTTCAGATGGGTTTATTTGTAAATTTACTAAATAAAGTGGAGGTGAAAGAAATTTTGTTTGTGCTGCTCGAAGCTCCCAGAAAATGTCATTTGATAAAGGTCTCTGTCTCTCAGTGTCTCTAAAAGAAACTCTTCATTATGAACAATGCTCATAGCTGCATCTCTGGATTCACTTGTTTCCTGTTGAAGCTTTCAAAAATATTTGAAATTAGGCTTTAATGTTTTGTGTACCACGGATGAAATTCTATTCACCTCTTGTTTTGTTAGTGTAGTTGTATTCTAGGAGTATCTCAAACTCAAAATTCAGCCTTTTTACTAACACGTGTTTATTATTTATCTTGTTCTGGTCATTTAAAGGATACAGATAGTGTTATTCTAGATTTCTCTTACTATCTGCCAGATGCCACGAAAAAGACCCACAGCAACAGTGTTTTATTCTCGGGGCTTTGTCACTTCTTCACCATGTCTGAGAGCCACAGATATGATTTGGTTGGTTTCTACTGGATTGATAGTGTCATGTCGTTTTATTTCTCAAAAAATGGTCATTTACTGGTCAGCAGCTGCTCATCGTAGTTTTTAACAAAAGTTACTTAAGTAGGGGGAATAAGTACATTTGTTAGCCACTGTTTTCACCTGAGGATCGCTACTCATTTAGCGGGCTAGTGAGTAATTCGGGCCACTGGATGGTGTGTGGGATTGAGTCAAAATAAATTACAGTGTGTAACAGTGTGACTCAGTGATATGTTTTTAATTTTTTGGAAAACAACGCAGATCTGTAACACAGAGGAAAAAATGTGTCAGGGTTCGTTATATACACAGTACTTATTAGTAGGATACTTGTTAGTACGGTAGCAGTTTTTTGGTTGTTTTATTTTATGGGCTTTATTGACAGTAAAAAAAAACAACAAAAAAAAAAAAACACGTATTATCACCAGCCGTAGTCTTTAAATGAAAGGCTTACTTTCAGTTTGTTAATTTAATTCCTGTTCATTTAACCTTGGCAGTTAGGTGCTTATGAGATTGTAATGGAATGTTGAAAATGTCTGCCGTCCAGATTGGAAGGTATGTAAGATATCCAAGTATGCAGCTGACTAACTGTAGGCTTGGACTAATGTGTGGTGGCAACACTACTCACTGATATTATGCTCAGATAGTCTGCTGTGTCCGAGTAGTGAGTCGGTACATATTTACACACAAGAAACTGACATGCTTCTAAATCCAGCTTGTGCGTGGTCTGATGTCAGAGCAGGAAGTTTACATTTGTTCTGTGAGGTGGGGGTTGGGACGACTTTTCAGCTTCTCACAGCAGGTTCCTGGGTCAGAGCTCTCAGGGGGTTTGATCCCTGTGAAAACACACTGGCCCTCCCATTTCCCCTGGCTGACTGGAGTTAGAATGAGAGCAGAGAGAGGGACGCAGGGCAGGGTGCAGCCGTCGACTGAGTCCTCAGATTAGTGACTGTGAATAGGGGACGGAAGCAGGACAAGGGTTTTATTTGGGCTAGTGTAAAGGCTATTGAAATCCCTTCTAGTGGAAACTTGTACCAGAGTTATAATAGCAGTCTAACAGCTCTTTCTAAAAGTGTGTTGGAAGAGGATTATTTTCCTCCCTCCCTTTCTCCATACCCAATGGTGCTAATTTGGCAAGCTGACGTCAGAAATGCACCACACTGAAGATACATTTAACTGCAGCGTCTAGGCTATTTATGATTGTGTCAGGGCATCGGCTTAACCTCGCATTCCATCAAAGATTTGACCCATAGGCAGATTAGGATTTGCACATTAGCTGCAGACTTCAGCGACTGTTCAGCATGAGCTCAGTTTATGCAACATCAGTGGATGATTTGCTGTGAACAGGAAATGGCAGCATATACTTTCTTTCTCCTTCCTCTCTTCCTGCTCCTGCTCCTCCTCCTCCTCCTCCTTACTGTTGATGAATTCCTTCATCATATCATGTATCCTGTTATTCGCCTTAACCCTTTTTGTACTCACACAGGCTCGACTTGCTCATGGCTAACAGGCTGTAGCTTGCAAGTTATTTGCTGGAAACAAGTGATGATCTGCGCTGGCGTATATTGTAGGGCCCAGGGGTTTTCCTCTGCTCAGCGTCAGGGGAACCTTTTGGTCCGTGTCCAGATGGCCCACAAACTCACAGTTGCACCATGTCTTCCTGTCTCATAGGCCACCTGCGAGAGGGGCTTCGCCGCAATGGAGGAGTCCCATCAGAAGGTGATAGATGAGCTGCAGAGGAAACACCAGAGAGAGCTGGAGAACCTGCATGAGGAGAAAGAACGTCTGCTAGCAGAAGAGACAGCAGCTACCATCGCTGGTACACTAAACAACACTAACGCCTTTAACCCAACACAAGAAAGGCTCTTTGTGCTAAACATGTTTGATTTATCAAGAAACCAGGAAGGACAAAGTTGCTGGAGGTTTTGTTATTCACAGATGCAATTCAGGAAGAGTGCATGATCTTGCTGCCGTATCTTTAGCTTATTCTACCACAGTAATACAGTTTCAGTGTAAGAGTGTTATTAAGTATATACGTTTTGGTGTAAGAATTGTACTGTACAAATTAAAGCTTTTTTGTCTGTTACTTTAGCAATTGAAGCAATGAAAAACGCCCACCGAACAGAGTTGGAGAAGGAGCTGGACAAGGCTCGTAAGGCCAACAGCAACACGGAAAACGCAGACATAGAGGAGATCCGCAGGCAGCATGAGTAAGTTTCCATCATAAAGCTGCAGCAGGGTCTGAAGAACCAAAGACCTCTGATCATAAACTCTTCTCTTGAAGTATAGAGCTTTTAATTACATGAAGAGTACGGTCCGAGAACATGAGGAGAATAAGCAGGACCAGTACAGACTACTGTCCTCCCTCAGCAGTAAGAGCTGACTGTTTGTCCACAAGCATGTAGACACGTAACGTCTTTGAATTCTGCTCATCACTCTGCTCCGTTAGCCGCTCGAGTGATGGGCTAACTCGATAGATTTGTTGTCATGATACCGTAGTCACCCCATCTTTATCTGTAACTGTAGCATAGAAACAAATCCTTTCACTGACTTGGTGCTCGTCAAACACTTTGGTGTCATGATTAATCTATTCAGCACGATCCCTTTTTCTGTTATTGAAGAAAACAGCAGCAGCCCAGTTCACTGCCAGCTGAGTGCATGGAATAGACCCTGAGTACAAAGCAAAATAACAACAGCAAATAAAACAAGCACGTCCTGTAAATGTGATGTTGGATGAAGTTTCTCAGGCCAATTCTTCCATGTAGTGGAAATTCATTTGATCTGAATTGGCTTAATGCAGCTATCAGTGCATATTCTAGTGGACAGGTTCATGAAATAGCAGTACAGAAATGCCAAAAGATATTTGAGATTTTTCACATGTAAAATATCCCACTCAGTACATATGTTGGTCTGAGGAAAAAAAATATGGGGCCCAACACTGTTTTATATTTATGTAAAAATAAAAACAAAAAAACATTCCTATCAGTGAATACTTTTTTTTTTTTTTTAATCTTATCGTATTTTCGAAACTTAAGATTGTTGTTAGCCTGTGCGTCCTCTCAAACTGCTGATTTTCATGAGCTTTTTAATCCTGATGAAAGAAGGTTCCATTTGAACTGAGCCAAAGTGCTTTCAGGTATCTCACGTTGCAGCCGTCGCTTATGACCTGCTGGGACGTGTGTCGAGGTTACTCTGCGCTCGAGCTCACCTCTCTGTGTGGAAGTGCTGGTCCTGACAGACATTTCATTAATCTGACGAGGTTTTTAGGTCTGTGTGGTGGCTCATTTCGCTCATCCAAGAGCTTCTTCACTGACAATAAAGGAGGATCACAAACTCCTGCCCCACAACCTGTCAGCCTGTAAAGACTGACTGTTACCCAACCAGAGGCTGAACATCTAAGCTGTGTTTGCACCCTTTTGCCTGCTCGGTATCAGATTTTCTCTCAGTGTGGTTCTGTGTTACGTTTCAGGGAGGAGCTGTGTTCCTTCCAGCGGGAGATTGAGGTGCTGTCGGAGCAGTATTCCCAGAAGTGCCTGGAAAATGCCCACCTGGCCCAGGCGCTGGAGGCCGAGAGGCAGGCCCTCAGGCAGTGTCAGAGAGAGAACCAGGAGCTCAACGCACACAACCAGGTGCACACAAAGATGTGCAACGCAGCTGCATTCAAAGTTTTACTCAGGGACACTGTGTTCTGCTGTGTTGCTGAACTTTTCTAAGCCTCTTCTTTGCATTCGTAGGAGCTGAACAACCGTCTCGCAGCGGAGATCACCAAGATGCGCTCCATGACATCTGAGGATGGAGTAGGAGACACAAACGCTACGATCCAGGGAAAAGAGCTGTACGAGTTGGAAGTAAGGGTCAACCGAGTGCAGAAAATCCTGCATATTAGACATATAAAAAAAAACCATCAAATCTGCACTAATGAGGTTTTAACAAGAAGCTGAGGCAGGTTTGTGTAAAGTCAATCTTCTTTTCTAGGTGATGCTGAGGGTGAAAGAGTCAGAGGTCCAGTACCTGAAACAGGAAATCAACTCCCTGAAGGATGAACTCCAAGCTGCCCAAAGAGTGCGTTTTGTTTTGCTTCTTCCTCCCTTTTAACCTGGGATGTCCAGGAATTCAACAACGTGAATGCACTTTATCTGAACTGCCAAATATTGTGTTTTCAGGATAAGAAATATGCGACAGATAAGTACAAGGACATCTACACAGAGCTGAGCATCGTCAAGGCCAAAGCCGAGCGGGATCTGGGCCGGCTCAGAGACCAGCTGCAGATGGCTCACGAGGCTCTCGGTGAGCCGTCGCTGGAGGAGGTGGAGCGAGGAGGATATGGTATGACATAAACAGAGACACAGCGGTCCTCGGGCAAGAACAGTTTTGTCTTCTTTTATCGTAAATCAACTTAAATTCATGAAAAGGTGTAATCTGGAAATGTGATCATTTGCGTTGTTCAGACTATGACAATGATATAGTCAGTGGTGTAATGAGGATGTTCCCTAGGACAGAGACCTTCATAAAGCTGCTTGAGGGAGAGACCTTGTGCTGCCGATAAAAATCTAATACATTTGAAGCCATTATAACATATTGATAATATAAGGATGACAGTAAATGAGGAAGAAAGCATGGCAGCGAGGTGTTCTCAGCTGGAATCAAACTAGGGACCTTACAGTTCAGGGTCTGCATCTTAACCTGTAAGCACAGGGGCAGCCGCGTATATTATGTTGTTATGTTATATATGTCGAACAAGAGTTTTTCTCCCTGTCCGTCGAAGGCGGATCCTTCCAGATGTCACTGGTATGACAGGTGTGGACCACTTGTGAAGAGAAAATCTGTGGATTTGACAAGCTTTCTAAGTTCACTTGTATGTGCCAGTTAAGAATGAATCTGTTCAAGGGGTTTCTGCATGAGGTCCATTATTTGTCAGCTAAATGAACATCCAGTACACCCGAAGACTGAACCTTTTCTCTGTTGTCTCCCTTTATTTAAACTCTCATGCATTTCCCCTCCCAGATATCATGAAGTCCAAGAGCAACCCTGACATTCTCAAGATGGCAGCTGCTGCAGCCAAACGCTCAGAGCGCACCATGAGGTCGAAGGTGGGTTTTCTGCTAAGTGACACCGTTTAGTGTCAAACCAGTGCTTCATCCCTCTGAGTTAATTCAGGATGTTCTGTGGAACCGCATTACCCATTGTGTCATATTGCTTGAGCAGCAGCAGACTTTGGACTGACAGAGAAGTCTTGTTATGACATTAGAGGTGTCCCACCGAACAAAGACTGTGAAACAAGTGACATACTGCCATCTACTGGCCACCTACAGAGTTGCACGCAGCATTGCATGCTCACTGTGCATCATTATTGGCAGTGTTCCTGCAGGGCTGCATTTTGTTTACCCATTTTGTGACTCCATCAAAACTGCAGTCTTGGGATTGTGATGCAGATGAAACACCATGGTAGTCTAACACACACTTGCTGGTGTGTTTTCCCCCTTCTGTCCTCAGTCTGTGAGTCGTGACATGCCCTGGGACAGTTAGGGCTGCTGAGGACGTGTAGGCCTCCTTCCCCTTCTCCTTTTAGGTAAATCAAACGAGACGCACCCATGGCTGGTTTAAGCACATCCTCTTGTCCTTCACCTTTGATAAAGCACTCAACAGATCTGAGTCACTGCTTCACTCTTATTATTCACGGATATTCCACTGCACAGACGCATAATGACGAAGAACAAATGACAGCACTGTGTCTCAGATATGAACGTATTTCTGATTATTACTAATCTGTGTCCTTTAGCATTAGTGATCATTTGTTTTATGAATGAGTTGTTTACACACTCACTGCCATGCTAAGGAGCCCCAAAACCAACAAAAGTCAGTGAAATAGAATCAGACGAGTCAAACATAGAACTGAATACATCAATAAATATTACTGTCAGTTAAGTGATTTGAACATGTGTGATCTGTGTTAAGTTTAAAAAGAAACCTAAAGCTTTGTGTTTTTGCTTCACCTCCTTTTAGTTGAGAAAATAATTTAAAACTTGATTAATTTTACCTTATCTTGAGATCTTATTAAAAAAACAAAAAGCAAGGTAAAGATCGGTATTTCTATAGACACACAGTTTGAATGACAGTATTGTTTATTGGAGTGTTGCAGGAGAACTGCAGTTCTATTTTGGGCTGATCTGATAACCTTTTGCCGCCTTTTGTCGATGTCAGGGATCACACAGGGTGCTGTAATGTGGTGTGTGGGATCTCCTGACTCTCATTTTAGAGATTTTTTTAATCACTGAGCCGGGGGTCAGGGGACACGCTGCCAGCTCAGGAGCCGCACGTCTGCCAAGAAAGGATTCTGTGTATCATAGTCATTATTAACAGGGTTTTTTTTTTTGCCTTTCCATCCCTGCAGAGTCTAAAGGAAGGGCTGACAGCTGAGCAGAGACTCCACCTGTTTGAAAATAAAGACACTAAGGAGTTCTGACAGTGACGCATCACGTCTGCCTACCTTGCTGCATGTTTAGAAGCCCACTATATTTTAGCTCTGTAATTTCTTATTTAGTAACACTACACACTGGTCACAAAACACAGATCATATATTATATTAAAAAAAAAAACATGGTATGAAGTTTGAATTTCATGTCTAGATTTTGCATTCCATGCACTTCAGTTACTGTGACTTTTTTTTTGTATTGTTTAATTTTTTTGCTGCCGTGTCGTTTCTGTAAATACTGTTTTTAATTGAGCGTCTGTCATGCATACATTAAAACTATGACTGTGTAAGCTACTGTTTTAACTCTCTAGACTGTTGCTAGCCAAAGGCATAAATGTGATGTTTAATGGCTAAACATGGCGACATATTGATGAGTGTGTGATACTTGCATAACTAAACCATAGGAATGAGTCTGGCATTCAGGTCTGCACGTTAACGCTCCACCGCTCCACTGATGGAAGTGTTGCTCGGTAACCAAGCTATGGAACAAAATGCTTGTCTGCGTTAGAAAACAAACACCAAACACAAAAATTTAGATAGTTTTTTTTTTTTTTTTTTGGCTTCTCTTCGCTGCAATCATTGGTCCAGCTGTATAGGAGTTGTTGGAGTTATGTTTGTAGTCTTGTTCAGTGACAGTCCCTTATATTTATTTAAATGGTTGGGATTTTTCTTTCACATTCCCATTCCCCTGTACTCTATTATTGTAAATATAAAGCAAATATACACCAACTGACTACAGGTTTATTAGCAATAAATATTTTTGCACCCTTTTTTTGTTGTGTGACTGTTTTCACGTACTTCTGTTGCGCATCGAGTGTACGAAACACCTGCTGTTAAAGGCCTGATAACGACAAAACACTCCAGTATGCTTATGTAACGCTCAAAATTCCAGTTCACAGAAATAACCAGTGGGACAACTCAGATTTAATGATTTATTGGTGTCCTAATGTTGATGGCACTCTTCCTGTCTGTGGCTGCAAAGTGGTGATTGTGCTGCAAACATTTGGTGACATACAACAACAACAAAAAAAAGGCAGTTACTGTTGAAGAAGGAACACACAAGATGAAAATGAATCATTGATTTCCAGTTATGTTACTGTTAGTGTTTCTCATAATTGATGTGAAATTACATTTAATAGCTTTTTTTTTCTTACTGCTTAAGGAAAAAGAGTTTAAACCCTTTGTCAGGGAGCGTCTGTAAAGTTTAATTGAAAGAACATCTCGTGTTTTCTTGCAGTAGCTGTCAGGTTTCATCCAAAGCACTTGTGGGACTAATCGTCTGCTATGGCTCAGACCTTAATCATGAAGGGTTCATTCTGCAAATATCAGTTTGACAAAACGGTCTCAAAAACAGATAGCCTTACTTTGCGTTTCCAAAGCTTTTAACCATGGTGTGTTGTCTTTAGACAGTTATTGAGCGTGAGTGTGTCAACATTCACTGACAGGACAACTGAGCAAACCTGATATGAAAAACCTGAGAGCCTGAAAAAGCTAAAAAAGTGGAAACTGAGTCAAGATTGTTTTGTCACTGGCATTTTGACGGGAAGCTCATGCTTAACGTTTGTACACTGCAATTATTGCAATTTCCTATTATGAAAGCGGTTTATGTGGTACTCTTCAGGGCATTAAAATTGTGATTTCTTATTTATTTATGTTGCACTTATCAAAGGTGAATACATATTGTCTCAGTCTTCTTAATTTGAGTTGTCTGATTTTACAATCTGTTTACTTGTCAAAACAAACACTAGTCTGCTTGAAAAAAGCTGCTGTAATCTTCTGTGGCTCTAAAAAAGGGCTTTCAGAGGTTTGAAAAAGAAACCCTGATGATGTCATCAGGATTCTCTCAGTTTCGAAGGTTATAAACCATGGACACCATGGAGTCTAAAAGACATGGACTGTGTCCGAAATTCCACACAAACGAGCTTTTTAGTGAACTAAAAACAGAAACTGATTTTTTTTTTTAGTTGCAGCATAAATATCCCACAATGCAACACAGTAGTGACTTTGACTTTTCAATTTAAAAATCTGAAGTTGCGCTTAAGTAATGATTTATTTCCTCCTCAAAAAAGGAAGCGAAAATAAATTGAAGTACTTGGCTTCAAAGGATTGTGTGAAACAATTGTTAGCAACAGCAAAAGTTTAAAAAACATTCAAAAAGTGTACGGTTTTTCGATTTGTTTTAGAAACTAAAAAATGATACCAAATGTGCAACTTGGTGGGAACAGGTCCGACCACTTTACTCCCATAATGCCTCGCTGTTCCCGTGACAACTGTTCCTCTGCTGCTCGGCTTTACTTGTCAAGCCCCCCGGAGTTAGACAGCATACAGCTCAAAGTCATGCCAAATTATGTCACCTCGAGAAAGAAACAAAGAAAGTAAGAAACAAAGAAAGAAAGAAAAAAAGGAAAAGACAGCCCTTTTCAACCTGGCCGGCCGGCCTATATGTTTTTGAAGTTCTGATGCCTACATGCAACAGTTGGATAAAGAGCAAATTATTTTGACTGAACGGCCTTCTTGGTAAAATAGGACTTGAGCGTTCAGTAATTCCCATCATTCTAATGTATGGTTTAACTGTACTCTCTGCTTCTATTCTTTGAAATTAAAGAAAGAAAAACAATGAAATGCACCGCGTGTAATTTTATTCTGAAGGAGCTTATCCGGAAGTTTGAGATCACGCTCAAAACAACTTGACACTGCTGTTATCAGAGTAGTGGGTTCCTGGAAAGTGTGTGAATCTTTATTTAATTTGGGACTTTCTTTCTTTGTTGTTGTGTTAGGATTCGTGAGAGTAGCGGAGGTTGTTCAAAGAGATGCAGGGTGGGGCGTATTCTTAACTGGACGTTGAAAAACGTTACGACCTCTCCCGTCCGGGTAAGTTTTGATCAGCAGCACAGCGCAGCGCATTACCTCCGCTCTGTCTTTGTTTCATCCAGCCGGGCCTTGCCCCGATGCCTGCCGTTCTTTTAAATGGAGAGAACGTGTTGCCAAACTCCACGAAAAGTAAACGATAATTTAATAATACGTTGACGATCGTTTAATTTTGTAATCGAATAGAAAACTAAGTATACTACTATGAACCATTATGATCCACCCTTTAATTCGGGATCTATCTAATATTGCAAGAAACATCTTTTGAAACAAGATTTAATTCTTTAAAATTGGTCTGGTCGTTATTCTTATAGCAAAGTTCCTAAGTCGCAGTGGGCAATCACGAGCAATGTGGAGCACAACGCCATAAAATAGGGCATTTTATCGAAATAATAAGCTTCTCTAGGGAGCAAACGTCGCCGAAGTAAAAGGTGATCGCTATCGATCATTAGAAGTTGGAAAGTTAAGTTTTATTGCGTGTGGCTTTCTGTCTTAAGTGGAAATCACTTTAAGCTGCCAGAAATAAGATGCAGTTCGGCGTCTGTGAAGGTTACCGGAGCTAAGCCGGGCCTAGCTTGCTAACGTCAGCTGTGGCTAGGCTAAGCTAACCATCGTTAGCGACCCTGACCTGTCAACGTTGGTAGTAAAAAGTCAGCCGGTTGTCTGAGAATATTGTATTTACTGAACGTCACAACCCGATATTATAAACATTCAGTAATGTCAAGATATATGTTGAACAAACCAAAACGTAAAATGATAGTTAACCTATTTTGTTATGCCTTAATGAAATTCAAGCACACGCCAGTTTCCTAGCTAATGTCAGCGTTATGAATGGAGATGTAAGGGCTTGAGGTTTAACTTTCTGCTTGATTTCTTAAAATAAAATCAGGTTAAAGGGAAGGTTAATGGTTAAAGGTAGCTCTACTATGACCTCAAGTTCTTGGAAAAGGGTAACTGTGCTCAGTCTATTTAACAGTTGGTGACCATAAAATAAAAGAAACAAACAACAAAAAAAAAACCCAGTAATGATACCTTTTGATTAAATAACTTGTACAACATAAATCATGCGTAACATCACTATCTTTTCTCCTCTGTATATTACAGTTGTTATGGAGCAGCCACCTGGGAGTGTAGATGATCTACAGCCTCAAGACCTCTCCACCTCCAGCATCGCCACTGTGATCGACCTGACCAGGAAAGGCGAGGAATGTGTCCTCAACGCCACGTCCCTCGACGCCCTCCGGATGGTCAAGAGCCCCGGCTGGTACCCAAACTCCGGAAGCAGCAACCCCGGATTACCGTTCTCAGAGACCAGCTCCTCGGACATCACACTCCAATCAGGGGATCAAATTCAACCAGACAATGCCTTATCCCACACTACAGTCACCCTCTCCTACGTGAGCAGGTCTTGCGTCTTCTCCACTCACGACTCCCTGTCTCAGCATTCGCCTCTGTGTGGTGTGCCGCCCATCAGCAAGTTGTCCCTCCACCCTCCTTGTGACTCAGATGAAGGGCTTACAGAGACTGGCTGTACACTCAACCAGCATTACTTGGAGCAGGTTGACAGGCCTGTGGACCTCATCACTCAGACAGAACCTTTTCAGTCAGTGTCTCGGGCGCAAGTAGACCCAGAAAGCGATGGGGGTGTACGTCAAACAAAGGAACCTCATGACATCAACGGTGGAGTTAGTTGCAGAGACGAGAATGTGGACGATCATATAGGTGGCAAAGAGGAGCACAGCCTCTCTCAAGAAAACAGTACTGTGCTGGAGAATGGTCAGGGTGATAGCTTGTCGAGTTCAGGACGATGTGCTGAATCCTCACCGGAAAACCTCACCCCTGTCACAGGGGAGGATGAGGAGAGGGGAGGCTCTGAGGTACTTTTTCTCATGTCTAAGAAACCTGAACCAGCGGTCATCCCGGACAGCTTGGTTGTTAGAGATCTGTGTTCACTGAGCAGGGAGTTCATCAGTCCCCTGGAGGACCCCGTCTCCCCTGCCACTACCTCACGAGACGATGTGGAAGATGTGTTCGTCCTGCCTCAGGCCTCCAGCTCACCCAGCGGCGACAACTCTTATCTGGAGGCAGCTGATGAGCTTGCGTGCGATGGCTTGAGTACAGAAGGGGCCATTCACCCTGGATCTGGCATCAGTGATAACACCACGAAGTTAGATGCAAGCAACGAAAATAAGCAGCCTTTCCAAAGACGGAAGGCAGTGTTGGAGCCTTTGATCGACTTAACAGATGACGTTTGTGTGTCAGATGTTTCGGAAAATAAACCCAAGACTGTCATTCCTCACATGAATGGGAATGCAAAGGCACTACAGAGAACTTTAAAAGAAAAGAAACTGCCAGTGCGTTCCGGCAGGGGCACGCGGTTAGAGGCTATAGTTATGAACATAAATTCAAGCAGATATAAAGTGTCAGGGTGCATACGTACTAATACGAAATCAAATGCTTCCCCGTCGACAGCTAGTCATTCCAAGTTAGCCTGTGCTAAGAAGAATGACGCCCTGTCTGTGGGAAAAAGGACAAGAAGAGCGGAAGCGTCTTTTTCGGTGAAGACAATGAAACAAAAAGCAGTAATTCCAGTGAAAAGGGGTAAAACTAATGACATTAACACTGACAGTTGCAAAGACTCTACCTCTGATTCTGAAATCAATAATTCTAAAAAGTCACATAGCAGCACACCTCCAAAAAGCCCTCAGTTTGCCCTGCACAAAAACTCCATAAAGGAGCCAGAGCAGCTTTCTCATTCCGACCCCTCGGTGGAAATTCATGTGGCAGGTTTCTCCGCACCACCATCAAAATCTCCAAAGAAAAGCCAAGGCAAAGCCAAAGGCAAGGCTACAGGTAGCAAAATGTCTCCAGCTGCCAAGTCGAAGGGGGCTCGCACTCCCAAGAGCAGGCGAAAGAAACACAAACGGAGCCAGTCTTCCTCCATGTTCTCCCCCAAGGAGCCGGAGATCAAGTTGAGGTATGTCAACTATAAGGAGGAGAAAAGGGACTTGAGGTTGGACAGTTTCTCTCCATTCATCCGTGTGGAGCGTCAGCAGTCATCGCCATCACTGTGTACTGTAATCAACTATCCCGAGGAGTTAAGGACACAACACAAGAAAGGTCAGCAGGCTCACCCAGGTGGCTTTATTTCTGCAATCGTACCCAGCACTTCCTGTCTGCAGCTGGGTCGGGCGTCCACGCACAGCCAGCACCAGCGCTCTCTAGTCTGCTGCCTCTGTGGGTTGTCGGCCAATGCAATGGACTTGGGGGACCTTCATGGTCCTTATTACCCTGAAGGGTACCAGCCAAGTCCCAAAACACCAGCCGGCGTATCAGGCCTCAAAGAGGACGAAGATGACTACAGCGATTCAGACTCTTCGTCCTACACTATCAGGAGCAGGGAAAGGAAACGTGCCTTTCCACACGCACCACGGCCCCTCAGGCCAGGAGCACAGCTGAAGGAGAAGGGCCTCCTGGTGAGTCAACGGTGGACCGGTGACAGCACCGGCAGCCCAGCAGCTAAGCGGGTTCGGTCAGACGCTGGTTCTGCCCATGTGGAGGACTGGTACAGCCCCCCAGTGCTGCCCCTGGAGCCCTGTGAATACTGGCTCCACGAAGACTGCGGCATCTGGTCCGCAGGCGTCTTCCTTGTGAAAGGCAAAGTCTACGGGCTGGAGGAGGCTGTCAAGGTGGCCCAGGAGACGGTAAAGCTGCATTGTAAACTTGTATGGTGAAGATGTTGTTACCACATGGAGATGCGGTTTATATGATGGACCTGGAGATTGACAAAACCTGAAGGATGTTAATGCATTAAATGTCTGTTCGCTTGTTTTCTAGGCCTTTGGGTTACTAATAGTTTTCAGATGTAATCGAATGAGTAAGCATGAATAACTGCCAATTACGTCAGCCAGAGAAAGACAGAGAAAGACTGGAAGTTCTTGGTGCAGGCGAAGGACATTGAGACGTTGTTTGTACAATATGAAAAAATGTAGCTTTGCCTCGGGGTTCGTCTTGTTGTGCATTTCAAAGAGACTGCATTAGTGCAAGTCCACAGCGGACCGAACGATCTGAGCTCCTACCTTGTCAGAACAATTTAGCAATTTCTGCAAACAGTTTCAGATCCAACTCTTTATTTTTAGAGGGCAAACATTCATTTTTCATTTATTATTCAAAACAACAGTTAAATGAATGTCGTGTTAGCAGAGTTTTCCTTTTAGCTCATGTGACACCAGGTGAACAGTCTCTACAGAACAAAGTCCATCCCCTGAGGAAGACGTGCGATCGAAAACTTTTGGGAGTAGCAGGAATCAGTCAGTTGTTGGGCAAAAAAAAAAAGGTTAATTGAGCATTAAAGTTTTTGTAAATGAACTTTTTGCTGAACAGACAGTCGTTTTAGACTAAGGGCACATGTTCCCTTAGCCTGCAGCCACATGTGGAACCAAAGTTCAGCTCTAGTATCTCTAAAGTTTTGCTCATTAACTCTATCACTACTCATAATCATAAATATTCCCTGCAGCTGCTGAAGGGGAAAAATCTGTGTGTCTTTATGAAACACAAACATTACTTAACCTTTGGGAAGTTTATTTGCGCTCTGTCTTGTCTAACCGATGCACTTGAATAGAACAGAGTCGTGGTTGATGTTCCCACTGAGACGTGTGCGTTTATCTCTACGGCAAGTCAAAATGTCTGCTTTGAAGAAGCATGTGAAAGGATGTTCTCAGTTGTTAATTTCCTGGCGCGGTACAACATGTTTGAGGTTTCTTTGATAAATGAGGACCTTGAAGAAGTGATAATGTGTTAATAAGGTGTTTCCAGATCCTCGTTTTCTTAAGTGAATGAATTGAATTTGCTAACGTAACGTTTGCTGTTAAATTCAGACTGTATGGTTTACCGTATATTCACAGAAAGATCTTGAAGGAGTCACGGGGCGTCGCATCCAATACATTTTCTTGTACTTTGTCCGCACTACCTGCAGTATTGTAAGTACATACTCAAGAGTAGACCACCTGGTATTGACCTTTTGTCTGCTGTGCCTCCAGATGTGCTCGGCTTGCCGCGACCCGGGTGCCACGCTGGGCTGCTTCTTTAAGAGCTGTCCCAACAAGTACCACTACAGGTGTGCTCTGGAGTCAGGTGAGTGACCTACGTCTCCGCATGTCACAGGGGAACCAAGCGCACTTCCTGCTTCTTATGTGCGTGTGGGTTTGTTCACCCAGTTAACTCCTCTCTTATCTAACCACACGGTTCATTTTTGTTCTATTTGCCCAAGTTTAGATGGGCATCACTTGTGTCTTTGTTGAACATCACACCTGTTGAATGGACCCACGACTGCTGCTTTATGCAAGCGTGTTTGAGTTCGTGAGTGTGTGTGTGTGTGCGTGCGCGCGTGCTGCTCTGGAAATAGGGTTTTTTTGTGAAGTGCGGTCGGCTGTTATCACTTCCGCTAAGCCTGAAGTCGCACGTGTGGGCGGCGGAACCCTTTGGATGAGTCAGTGTGGCTTCTTTAACTCCTGTTCTGTTCTGCCTCTAACAGATTGTGTCCTCATTGAAGAAAATTTCTCCATGAAGTGTAAAAAGCACAAGGTGAGCAGAAGCAACTGCCCTTTGAAAAGTCACAGTGGGAAATGTTACTGTTTAGAACCGATAGAGGACTTGCTGTGTTCTGTGCTAAGTGCATCATGGGAAAAGTTGAGACTCTTCTAAACTGTTTTAAAACAGACTGTTTTAAATACTAACTTTTGTGATCCCTCATCTGTCCCCAGAACAAGACTTTCAAAGCCCCTCCAGGGAACAGATGGGATGACAGGTGACAAAGTTAGCTCATGAGGTTAGTAAATACCTGCTCTGCTTTCCTGTCCTCTGCAGATCTGGAGGAAGTTGTTGTGTTTGAAGAAATTACTCATCAGCCTCTAAAGTGGTGTCAAAGTAGTCTCTTGACTAGCCTGCAAATTTAAAAGTGAAAAGCTGCTTTATGAACTGGGTCATGGGGATCTAATGAAAGAAGCTGCATTATGGGAAGTGTAGGCGAGTTTTGAAGCTCAACTCAACTTACTGGTGGTTGAGCAAGTATCAAGTACAGATAATATGCTTTTATCAGCCAGGTAAAATGTGTCAGCGTCTGTGCTCGTGATGAAGGGAAATCCTCATTTTAGTTTATTCATTCAACAAAAAATAGTTGGAAATATGTCTCTTACTCTTCTGATCAAATACTGAGCAAACATTAACTGGCAAGATGTTGCCATGGTAACAGGATTTAAGATTTGTCACTTACTGATAGTAAACATGCCATTTAAAGGTGCAGTACACGGGAAAGACAGTTGATGAGTGTCATTCCCAAGTCGGCCAGGTTGGATTAATTATGCGTCTGATATGTGTTTGATGACCTGGAAATGAGACTCAACAATCAGCTCTCTTTCTTCAGAATTATCGACATCCAGAAACAACCTGAACACAGCAAAACACTATGAAAACGAGGAAATAGAGGCTGAGGGTCACAAGTGATGATTGAGAGGGATTATTTTATGGTAGCGAACTATTAAGTTCTGCCACCTTTTGCGCGATCTGAATGTCAATGTTGTCAGAACTTCAGTGTTGTCACTTAGTACTTTAACTAAGTTTGCTAACTAAAAATAGTCAAAATTTTGCTGCATGCTGCAATTTTGAGCTTAATATTCTGCAGCATAATTGTAATGTGGGAGAGAATGTAAGAGACTAAAAGAATCTAAAAGATGCTACGCTTTATAGACAAAAGTATCCAGACACACCTCTTTATCAGGCTGTTTTTCAGGGTTTGGGCTCGGCCCCTTACTTCCAGTGAAGGGAAATCTTAATGCTTCAGCATACCAAGACATTTTGGACAATGCTATGCTTCCAACTTTGTGGCAGCAGTTTGGGGAAGGAATTTTTCTATTCCAGCGTGACTGTGTCTCAGTGCACAAAGCAAAGTCCATAAAGACATGGATGGATGAGTTTGGTGTGGAAGAACTTGACTGGCCCTCACAGAGCCCTGACCTCAACCCCATCCAACACCTTTGGCATGAACTGGAACAGATATTGCAAGCCAAGCCTTTTCATCCAACATCAGTGTCTGACCTCACAAATGCTCAACTGCATGAATGGCAAAAATTCCCACAGAAACACTCCAAACTTTTATGGAAAGCCTTCCCAGAAGCTGTTGTAGCTGCAAAGCTGACTGTGTAGTTTGAATTAAAGTCCCTGTTGGTGTAATGATCAGGTGGCCCAATACTTTTGTCCATATAGTGTGTCTTTACCCTTAACTACAATTTTTTTGTTATGAGAACAGTGCAACAAAAAACAGTGTACATGTTAGAAGTCATAAATGTCATCTCAACCACACTTTGTATCTAAGCTGTCGGGTGCAGCTCCTTACTGGTGGATGGTGTTGAGGGGCAAACAGAAGAAGATGGAGACGCACAATATTTCACACAAGAAGCATTGCTGAAACTGAAGAAAGCGATATTAGAGTTAAACTGTGTTTTGTGTCAGCAGGCAGTCAAAGTGGTTCTTGTTTGTTCAGAACAAGAAGAAATGTGCTCAGGAGAATTCGTCACTTTGAATTCTGTTTCTGTCTGTTCATCCAGATGTTTACCTGGAACATCCTGCAGGGGCTCTCCTTCCCCTTCTGCTGGTAACCATAGCAACCACGGACCAGGGTTCTTCTGACTGACAGCTAGCACCCATAAACCTTAACTTCTCCCTCTGCTCTTCAGCTGCACTGTTCACACCCGACACTGTGACTGGAGGAGCCCAGTCACCGAATCCTGCCTGAGTGCAGTCTGACGGTACCCATCAGACACCAGTTAACACCTACAGACTGAGGAAACCTACTCTCAACATCACATAAAGTAACATTTGTGTTATCACTTTGTAGTTATTTATATGGATTTTTTTTTTCCTGGATTAAATATGAATAACAATCAAAGATATTTAATTTTTTAAAGATTTTCTAAGTATTTGATTTATATTCGGTTTATTTATTCCTGGAGTTTTCTTATTGGCTTCTATAGCTGTTCTCAAAGAGGTTTGACTGTGTGTTGTTGTTTTTTTTTTTGTTTGTTTTGTTTTTTTTTAAGTTATTTGCTAAAACAGACTCAGTGCTGAAATATAAAGCCAGACAAGGAGATCGTTTTTATTTAAATGATGGGAGAGACAAAGGGCTGGACACTTACAGAACAAGGTACCTGATTGAACACCGTTTTGGATCAGAACATATGGCATTAAAGATTTGTGCAACTGAGAGCGGCCCATGGGGCACGTGTCATTTCCACCCAAATGACAGCCGCACTGAACATTGGGCCCAGTTGATGTTACTGAGGAGGACTGAACAGTGTGTGTTTGAATGTATTCTCCCCATGTGAGGGGGTTTTGCAGGAAGCACTTTGGAGTGGCGCTGAACTCGTGTGCTCCTCTGCTCCGGCCGCAGTATTACCTTCTTCAGCTGACATGATAGTAACCTTTCCCTCAAGCTCACTCACGTGGCTCTGTGAGGGTCACAGGTCGTCCTGTGAACTTTAAGAGACGCATCTAACCATCAGGGTGAGACCGTGTGATTTTATTTGACTGAAAGCACTTTGGCCTCCCGCTTCAGGCTGGGAGAATTTAAACGTGCCCATGTTGTGTTCGTCTGCACGGCCCTTAAATCAGTTGATATTTTAATAGAATTCCTATCCTGTTTGTTGAGAAAGCTGTTACGGGGATTCCTTTCGATGCAAGTCATCTGCCGTTTACTTGGACTGTAGGAGCTGCAATAATTTCTTGCTGTTCACTTTTCAGAATTTTGCAGCACAGTATTCACATTGGCTTCGAGACACTTAAGTTTAAGAAGGATGTGTGTTTGCAGATTTCTGTGCTGAGAATCTTTGGTTTACATCAATCCTAATTTCAATAGGCCATGCTATTATTAAGATTCCTGCTATAAGATTTTAACTCTTGATTTTATCTCTTGGCCTAAATGGTGAGTTTCCACCATAACCTTTCTGAAAAAGCCTTATCTGACACGCAAGAGGTATATACAGTGCTTTTTTCTATTCTCACTAGCTTGTGGTGCAACGACAAATCAGTGGATGTACGTCACCCTTCTTTGGACATCCTGATGACTGAAGGCAGCTTGCATGCACTTTTCTGCTGCACACTTTGTTGTTATTAATACCAGGGGCATGGTAGGCCATTTGCTAATGAACCCTCCGACCACGCAGGTACACACTGACTCTCTGGGACTTTTTAAACCATGTACTGAGATTAGTTCCCGGTGTATTAGTATCTGTTGAATCAGGTGATGAGGTCAGGGCTGTGGCCTGTCAGCCTTCCTGCCAGTTTGTTTGTTAGAGAACAGTCTCTGTGTGATCAGTGTTGGTGTAACGTCTCATGTACTTTTGCATAGCGCCACTAGGGGCAGCATTGTGCTGTCTGAGACCAATGTGTGAGGTCCAGTAAGCCATGCTTCATGTCGCACCAGCAGCAGGACACACACACACACATACACACATACATCAGTCTCCCTATCCTAGAACACCACATCTGTTTTGTTTGTGCCAACCTTTTGTTCATTTTATATTTTGTTGCAGTGATTTTCCTTTTCTTTTTATATCAGCAGGTGTAAGCCAAAAATTTTCACTGCATTTCTTTATTTATTTTTTTTTTTTAATTACAGGAAGTTGTTTGCATTGTACCAAATACAGCTTTTGGAGTATGTTTTATTCTTCCAAAATGTTTGGATTTTTTTTTTTTTTAAATTTGTCCATGTGTTAATCTCAGGGCTGAATCTCAGATATTCTAATGATTTGAATTTTATTTTGTGATTATTAGTTTTTCTCTTGTCTTTTTTTGTGTTAACCCCACATTGACTGGAGCAATGATGCATGTAGCAGGATGTGGTTATCTCCTCAAGATGCAAAGCCTTTTGTCCTGGTACGCACTATTCATCACATTCCAACACCTCCTCCATGTGTCTGTCAGTGCTGTGGTGTTTTTAGGTTTAACATGGGATTAGGACTGCCAACTCGTGTCACTTTTTTTCATGGTTCTTACGTTATGGCAACATTTTTTTTTTCTTTTTTTGTACCGTCTTGGTCACCTCTCGGAGCATCAGAGGTCTTGTAATTGTCAAAAATAAATATTTTGTTCAATGTTGTGGTTTTCCTAAGAGATTTGTGTTTTTGGATGGCTGGGGGCTAAATCTTTCTTTTTGATTTTAAGTATTTTGAGTTTCTGTTTCTGTCTAACACAGAAATCCAAAATGCAAAGTATAAAATAAAACATGACAAAAATCTAATTAAGTAAGACTTTATGGAAAACTAGGAATAATACCTCACTAACTAGTTAATTGCTAAATAATGCAATATCTTATTAAAACAACCTCGGGTTATTGTGAAATATTTCATTGTTTTTGTACCTTGATTCCAAAAAAGCATTCTGTTTTATTTACGTGTCACAACTTTTTTTTTTTTTTTTTTTTTTTTAAGAATCAGCGTTGTTATCATTATAATTAGAGTTAGGTACATATGTATTGTGTCTATATATTATACAATTTTAAGTTTTTTGGCATTTGGAATTGTGCACCACCACATTGAATTTGAAATGAAACACTCAAGGTGTGAGCAGAGTGAAGACTTTCAGCTTTAATTCAAAGGGTTTGACAAAAGTGTTAACCATTTAGAAACTACAGCCATTTTTATACACCACCTCCATTTTTGGTGGCTCACAAATGATGGGACAAACTAACATAATTCCAAATATAAGGATTGTCAATGACTGCCTGACGTCCGGAACCCATGGACGTGACTAAATGCTGAGTTTCCTCCATTGAGATGCTTTGCCAAACATTTACTACATACTGCATTTTGCTTGTTGGTCGTTCTTTTTGCCTTCAGTCTGACTTCTAACTTGGCCAAAGAAGGGTTGCCTTTACTGTATGTTTGGATCATTATCCTTCTGCACTAAGAAGCAGCATCATATAAACGTTCATCGCCTGGCAGAGAGCACAGAGTATAACCCTGAACACTTCAGAATTCATCCTGCTACTTTTATCAGCAGTCAGGTCATCAATAAACACCAGTGACCCAATTCCATGGGTAGCCATGCATGTCCATGCCATGACACTGCCTCCACCATGTTTGACAGATGCGGTGGAAGGCTTCGGATCATGAGGTGTTCCTTTTCCATCGTTCTGTTACAAGTTAATCTTGGTTTCATCACTCCAAAGCATCTTATTCCAGAACTGGGCAGGCTTTTTTAGGTGTTTTCCCGCAAAGTCTAATCTGGCCTTCATTTCGCTAATTTCATTTCAAATTCAATGTGGTGGTGCACAATCCCCCCCCAAAAAAATTAAAACTGTGCCAATATATACAAACCTAACTATATATTTATAGCTACACTAGTTGATATTTTAGCATCTGGTTCAAATAAGTGCTTATGGTCAGAGGGATGTGGTGACACAGCATTTTGACTTGTTACAATAGCGATGTTCCAAAGAACATGTTCTAGTCTGGTGTCCCATGACAGTGGACCCTTATTTTCATTAATATAAAAAAAACCACAAAGCCACTGATGACAACATGGCGTTGTAAGTCCATTATATTCCATAGTTTACACTAATTATACAACAACCCGCCTTGTATGTCCTGCTTTGTCTTACTGCATCCCAGAAGATTCTTGAGGAAAAAAAGAGACAAAAAAGATCAACAAGAATTCTCATTTTATTGACTAAATCTCAGCTTACAGGAAGACAGTTGTATTGCAAAGACAGAACTGGATACGAGTTCTAGTGCTGCAGTCATCTACTCACTAAAACTCCACCAAAGTTATGATGCTTTGAAATATGCCACTGGACAGTGAAGACACTGGAAGTCCACTACAACGCAGTATGTTATGGATGAGGTGAGGAGGCAGCAGCGACTGAATCAGACCTTACAAGGAAGAAAAGGGACGGTGACGTATCCCTTAATGTCTAGTTTGGTATGACTCATCCTTCCTCCCATGTCAGGTGTCCTCAGCTGCAGCAAATACTGGTTCTGATTCTAACAGGAGCAGCTTGTGTTGCTACACCAAAATATCCATTCTAATTTTCTGTTAAGGCATAAATCATCTAGGATGAAATTATGCCAAGATTATGCCCAAAATCAGCTTGTTTCTTTAGTTTATCTTTCTTTAGTATCTTTTCTTAATGTCAGCCTAGGCTTGTTTTATTGTCTTAGCCATTTTGTCTTATAAAACTCTGAAACAAATAAATCTGCATTTTAACAGGCAAACATTATCTCACAGAATTTAGTGATGGAGCCGAATAGGTTTTATACTGGTGGCTAAAACAACTAATCACTTTGTGACAGAAATCTGTGCCTTATTGTGTTGTTTTTGTTTGTTTTTTTGCATGGCATGGTGACACTGGTAAAATAGTCACTTTGGATCACTTTAAAAAAAAAAAAAAAGAAAAAGAAAAAATTCACACACTCCGTAACAGTCATTGCTAGATCAGCCCCAAGCCAACAGCACACTATTAGAGATAACATTTAATGAGGTTATATATATTTAATGGAAGTTAAATGACATTTGCTTATGATCAAAATTGGGCCAGCTTGTCTAAAGTGAGTCCTGAATATTCTCATGGGCCAAAACAAAACTTCAAAGTCATTACGCTGATGCAAAGCAGGTGCACAAATGTCTCTAACTCTGAAAGACAGTCCTTTAAAGGTACACTGTGGAGCTTTTGACCACTTGTAGCTATGGATTATGTTTTTGCATATGAGTGCCCATTTGCACATACAGGAACTCGTATGCACATATGCAAGAAATGTGCATCCTGTCATGTTTTATGTTATTCTACTGACAGTTAGTGGCAGTACTGCCTCAAGAAACAGAGACAGGACATCATGTTTATTTACATTAAAAACTCCACAGGGCACCTTTAATATAATTCCTGCAAAACATATGAAAAAGCTGGTTGGCTTAAATATTTGCAGGAAAGGTTTCCATAAAGAAAACAGGGGACTAGAAAAGTGGTGCTGCGTGTGATGACCAGTGTGGTGGTGGCCACTAGAACTGTCACCTTTTATTTGAAATTTAAACTGCCATTTTTACATGGTAAAAAATTTTCATCGTATTTGGTTAAACCTGTAGATAAAGATAAAGCTGTTTACTGCCCTTTCAAAACACAAAACTCAAGTCAGATGTTAGCTTGATGCTAATTAAGGCATCTGATGCACAGCTGAACAGAATGTCATTTCTGCGCCAACTTTATGTGCGTTGTGTTACATATAATCTGAGCAAATTACATATTAGTTAATTTATTTATTTATTTATTTTCAAAAAGTGACAGCACTTGACACCATCACTGGCCACCCCTTGGCTCCACCACTGATTTCTAATCACACTGAATGCTTTGATAGCATGGACGTTTGATACACTGTAGGGACATCTCAGTAGTGCTAAGGAGAAGCTGGAAGTTGGTTTCAGGGGGAATGCTGCACAGAAGGAATGGCATAATGAGGTAATGTACAGGCCCGTGTAATCTCTCCTTTAAACGGTCATGTGAATCTTCTGATGTGCTGGAGTTCACACAGTAAACGCTGCAGAGCCAGCGCTTATGCAGCTGCTTATGGAGAGCAAACGACTGCAGAAAACAGCACGGCTACAGTGTCTGTATCAGGACCGTCCTTTGTACTGAGTCAGAAGGCTGCGGATGAGGTCAGAGATTGTCACAAGATGTAGTAATTTGCATACTCGCTCGCTGATCCGGGAGCAGCCTTGATGGACATGATCCAAACTGTTTATGTGAGGGCTGAACAGAGTTTTGCTGATCCACAGTCAGGCATATCCAAGCTGAGGCTAATGACTCTCACAAGATAAAGAAACATGTTGTTTGCAGCTATACTACATCTACAGAGTACTACAGCTTGTGACAGGAGAAACACAGAGCAGGTTTTCACAACAGAGCTTTAGCACATACAAGTTCATGCAGATTTATGTCCGGAAAGCAACACACAAAACGCCCATTCCTGTGCACGATCCGATGCTTTTTTCCCCTTCAAATTATTTACGTAATATTCATGATGACTTAAAGCATTTGATCCTTTTTTTTTTTTTTTTTGCTGTTAATTTTAACTTGGTAAAAAAAACATCTATGCCACACTACTTCACTAAAAGTGGCAATTTAGAAGCAAAAACCTCTTCTAAAATTACATCATTTAATTCTCTACCTGTTTTAAAGTCAAGCCTCTCGCTCTATGTCCTCATGCTTTGCTTTTTTTTTCTGTTCCTGAAGGTGGTAAGATGTACACAACATTAATAGCAATACAAGTACAACACACTGAATAAAAACTGTTAGATTTTTTTTTAGCCCTAGGATGTCTCATGACGGCAATATTTACTCTGGGACAACAAATTGTGCTACGGCAAAAATTCCACATCACAACATTTTATCTTTTTTTTTTTCTTTTTTTTTTGTCCCCCCCAAATTTTTTTTTTTTTGGAAAGCCAGTTCAAATTTTTCATAAATGTCATTTTGAGCTACTCTTCATGCAATTTATAAAAGATGACTCTTCAGCATCTTTTGTGATTCTTTTCCTCAGATCCAATTGAAAATGCTAAGCGATCATTTTGTTTTTCAGACCATACATTTTGCAAAACATAAACAATACAAACAAATTTTTTTTAAGGAAAGGTTTCAAAGGAAACAGAAGCTGTACAAACTGAATTTTGAGTGAGTAGAAAACAGTCTTCAGATATGTTTGACATAAAGAACAGACATCATAAGCCTTCTCTCAGTCCAGTCATGGGCGGTAAAATGTTCCGTCTGAAAACCACTGGTTAAAGCTCACACATAACACACAGCCGTTCATACCAGCATGTACAGCAGCCGACCAAACGTGCAGAGAAGTGGATTTGGCACAGCTGTGCCAGAGCATCAAATTACAACGTGACATCTAACGAAAAACAACGAAAGCTGCTTTACAAAAAAAAAAAAAACCCAATAGAAAAAATAGAGTGTGTAGTCTTTTTAGATTCAAAATAAATAAATTCTCAAAGCAAAATAAATCCACTTCTTCTGGATTCATACATACTGAACGCACGGTGATACACAGACACACTCACACGTCCACATTTTTGTTTACACATGGAACATTTAAAACCACCGTTCGCTCATTTTTATCCTATAAGGTCTTTCCTTGAACTGCTTTAGTCTACTTCAAAAATACAAATCGTTTGTCCCTTGGCTTCATTAAAAAATGAAAACCGGACACGTCCTGAAGAGATCACACAGCACTCTTCCACTTTTGGGTCTCCGTTTACTTTTTTTTTGCTGGAAGTATTGCTTTAAGAAATACATGTTGGTCTTCTTTTCAGATGGTTTTAGTGAAAGAATCTCAGTTTTTCATTTTTCCTGTTTTTCACAAAACTCCGTTTGCACACATGACTGAAATCAAAGTGTAAATGGGGCTTCTCTTGGAGTCTTCTGACACCAATCTGACCAAAAACTGTACCTCTCGAGGAATGTGTGCAGTCTAGAAACACTTTCTAAGTCTTCCATGTGTGCTCTTCTTTTCTCAAGATGTTTCAAACAGGATACACGTTAATATTCTTTGTCTGTTTCTTTTTGGATGCATGCACATCTAAGTGGTTGGAGGTATAAAAGTGTGTAGTGGGTGAGTGTGACAACATTAACGTCCTGACACACTCACACACAGATTTCAATGGGTGTAGCCACCAGCATGCGACCACCGGGTGAACTGTTTTCTCGCGGCATTCGATCATAACTGTTGGTGGATGATACAGAGCTGTTGGTGGAGACGGACACAAAATGGTGGCCGCCGCCCGGTTCTGTCATCCCACCCTTAGCTCCGGCGCCGCTACGCCTCTCTACCACGACCGGAGACAGGGGTGAGAGGGGTGACAGCGGTGAGAGAGGAGATAAAGTCTGCTGCTTCATCCTCTCCACAAGGAGCTCCTCGTCTTCCTCTCCAGATGAAGATGACGAGATGGTGCCATCCAACTCTCCGCGCACCTCTGCTCCTCCACCTCCTCCCCCACTCACCCTCTCTCCACCACCTCCGCTGTTGCTATTGCCATTGCCGTTGTTGTTGTTCTCTGCGTCCAGCATCCAGGAGTGGCTGAAGTAGCCGAACACTTCTTTGACGGAACAGCGGCGGTCCTGTTCCACGGAGAGCAGCCTGCGGAACATGCGAAGGGCCTGCTCAGTGAAGCGCCTCCACTGAGACGGTACTGCGTTCGTCCTCCTCCTCTGCCAGCGGATGAACTCCTGGTAGAAGGAGTCGGATGGCAGCGCCTTCTCCCAGGGGAAGTTACCAGTCAGCATACAGAAAAGCAGTACGCCAAAGGCCCAGACATCAGTGCTGTAGTCCACACAGAAACCCTCATGACGGGAGACGTCGCAGAGCTCCGGGGCCGTGTAGGGGATGGTACCACTCACCTAAAAGTGAAACTCGACAGGTCAGCGCCACGGTCAAAACAAGAGAACTGGAGGTCAGAGAAAGACGTGTTACTCACTCTTTTCACAGGTGAGCCGGCTCGGCGTGTCATGCCGAAGTCGGACAGCTTGACCTTGCGGCATTCTCGGTCAAAAATGAGAATGTTTTCAGGCTTGATGTCCCTGTGGACCAGTTTCTTACAGTGCAGATAGTCAAGAGCAATGGCTACTTGGTGCACACAGCGCTTCGCCACCGCCTCAGGAAGACCAACCTGAAGAACAGAGGGAGAGATCAGAGTCAAACACACAAAACCTATAACGTATACACTAATAAAACAGCATCACAGCAATTGTGTGTTAAATGGTTTTATGTAATGACCATTGAAATTTTAAGGTGACATAATCCTTTTGGATTCCACTTGATTTCAAAGTATAAATCTTTTAACTAATCTTTATAGATAGAAGCAGATAACACAACGGCAACAGGTTCAAGAGAAGTCTGGAAACCAACGTTGGACTGATTTCACAGATTTAATTTACGCTTAACTGTTAAAGAACTATTAAAAACTTATCGAGATTGTGTATTATTGCAAAAGCCCTCGATCCCAGTAGCAATGACGCTAAGAAGCAATCATGAGAATAATAAACGAGGTGGAGCACCTGTGGAGGAATGATGTCGAAGAGGTCGCCTGCCAGAGCGTACTCCTGTGCGAACACATAGTAGTCGTCCGTCTCAAAGGCGATGCCGAACATGTTGATGATAAAAGGGCAGGGGGACAGGTAGAGTGAGATGCTGTACTCTCGCAGAAACGACTTCAGCTTGGTTGTCTTCTTCTTCAGGAACTTTAGTGCCATTTTTGTACCTTTTGGGGTGAAAGAAGAGAAACAACCTCATAGCCATTGGTGTTACTGTAGACCTTTCTACTTATTTACATCAGCAGGTTATCGCTCTGCGTTAAAGTACTTGTTTGGACATGTCCCCTCACCTCTGATCTTGTGGATGACCAGGTCCACCTTGCCGTAGGTGCCTTTGCCCAACTCCCGGATCACCTCGTAGTACTTGTTAACCTCGAGCCTCTCCAGGTTCTGGGCTGCAATCAGCTGCAGCTCATCCAGGATGTCCATGTTGGCTCGAGACACCAGCGGAGAGGAACTCATTCTGATGACCACTTCAGGGGACGGACTGGATGGAAAAACTGGGTAACAGACGCTCAGGCAGGACAGGAGCAGCAGCAGCTAACACCTGGTGTTACCGTGCAGAAACAAAAGAGGATACCCATTCTTAAATGAGTGAAAGACAACATTTTTATCCACTTTTTTCATTCATTTATTTTATTTTTTTTTTAATTTTTATTAAAATAAATATATGAACAGGGGTGCTGTAGTGAATACATACATTTAAATAACCATAACTTTCTTTAACTTCTGAACAATTGATCACAATCACCAGACATATCTTGAGCTTAATCAGTGAATCATCAGCATGAATTAGACCAAGTTAGGAATTCTCTATCTATATTCTGTCAAATTATGTAGAAAGTGCATCTTTGGATATTGACATTTGTGTCAAATTTTGATGCAGTCTACCACCTTGGACACCACGTTTATTTGCAAAAAACTACACATTCTAGTTTTTGTTTTTTTTAAAATGTTATTGTTTTTTATTGTTTTATTAGAATATAGATTATTCTAAAACACATCTATATATACCTTTATGTAACTTACGTAAGTAAAAATCACAGCTTACACCTGTGGCCTTATGGCATGTGGACAGCAGAGTGTGTGTTTGGTTTTCAAGGTCACTGATGGACAACAAGCCGTTGATGTTGCAGCTTGATCTGCAGTGTGATAGTCACTGAAAATGCTAATTATCTGCAGTAAAGGCTTAAGTAATTTTGAATGCTACTCTCCAAGGGGGATGCCAGAGCTGAGCTGTGAGCTGAGTCACCACACACACACACACACACACACACACAGTCAATAACTTTCGAGCAAAACCATTCCCTGCTGCAGTGTGATTATTCTTAGTGATTGCTTTCCCTTTTTTTCTTCCTCAGCAACGACTGCCAAGTTCTGACCCTCTATAGATCCAAGCACACGTGGAAAAAATAGAGGAGTCTGCACACACACGCAAACACACACATGCAGACTCACACACTCATTACATAACTTGTAGTGCTGGAAAGCAGCCTCTTTCCATCCCTGAGGAGATTCGTGTAAATCTGCCTTCCTGTTGTTGCTCACAGAAAAAACAGCAACACTTGGCCTCCTGTCATATTCAGCCTCAGCACAGATCTCAGATGATCTATGAACAAATTACATTTGTCTAATCTTCTCCCCAAATCCTTCAAAGAGTCAAATTCCTTTCCATCGTCCAGCTTCAGGAGGCAGAAAACAACATTCTGACATGGACTGAGCAGCTGCAAGCAGTCATAACCTTCCTCTTCACATGTTAAGTCACCGGCTATGTGACAGAAGACACACACACACACACACACAGCAGCAGCAGCAGCAGCACACTAGCTGAAGTACCTCGTCATCCCCTCCACAGGCCTCTGTGTTCCTCTGTGGGAGTGTAATCTTTTTTGTGTGAAGCTGACAGGAAGAGCAGTTGACACCAGCAGGTGAGGAGGGATGAGTCAGTTTAGGTGATAAATGGCAGAGCAGAGAGGATGTACTGCAGCTCGCACGCTGCCTTGAATAAAAGCTCCCGGACACATGTGATAAACACACACACACACACACACACACACACACACCCCAACACATACACAGGAGGGAGTGCAGGGTGTTGTAAACAGAGAAAGCCATTTGTTTCTGTCCAGAGTCAGAAGTGCTTACTGTAGTACTGCAGGATACATGCAACGCTGTGTGTGTGTGTGTGTGTGTGTGTGTAGATGTGTCATACTCGCATTCACACAGTCACAATGTGGGGGCGCGTCGTCTCTACAGGGACAAAATGTCCCCATAATGTAAATAGTTAAATTTTAGGTTGAAGAAGTGTGTGTGTGTGTGTGTGTGTGTGTGTGTGTCTAGAGCAGATATTCCCAGCAGACGTCACACACTCTCGTCACTCTCCTTATCTTTGAGTTGGCAGCTCAGATGAATATTCATTTGAGCGTGTGTGTGTGTGTGTGTGTGTGTGTGTGTCTACCACAAAGAGAGCTGCATCTGTATTTATATAGAAACAACATTAGTCTCATGGCTGAATGAGTCATCAGGTCAGGACAAATGTCGGATCTCCATGTGGAGTCTGCTATCCCACTCTGTGTGTGTGTGTGTGTGTGTGTGTGCTGCGTCACAGTGTTAACAATAACTCAAGACACAACTAGGTCCATTTCACACGCATGTCACATCCTTGGCACAGTATCCACAGTATCCAGCGCTAAAATCTGACCAGAAAAAAAGGCATGTACATGTTGTTCTATACCCTGGAGCTTATCCACCTTAACGGTATTTTTTATGAAAGATCAAATTATTTGTGATCTCTCTCTCTGTGATCATGTAGAGGAGTATCTGACACAGTGTGGAAATGACCAGCAGCTTCTTTCTCACCCCATTATGTTATTGTTAACAGTAATTCTAATTATTTATAGGATTTCTCTCCCCTCTGAGGTGGCCTAAGTTAGAACTGCAGGTCATGTGATGCTCCCTTTCAAGCAGACAAAATCTGAATTAAAAGAATTTCAACAATTACGTCCACACCAACATACAACTAAATCTTCATATTATCCAGACACTGATCCTCATGTGGCACCCAGCAACAGAAGCAGGAGAAAACTTATATGAAATATGTCCCACAGCTTCCAGCTGGATGAATGGGCTGGTTTTCCACATCAATGTAATGTAATGTTAAATCTGTAGCTCTGCTTACACCTAAAACGTCAATATCTTCATATTAACAACTGGTCAAATGTGTAATATAAAAGGTGGCATGTGTAAAAACAAACCCACAGAGAATTATCATTCAACTCGGAGGTAAGCAGCTCCAGGAAGCCTTTAAGCGTTTTTCTACTTTGGTTTTCCAGCCTAGAAATTCCACTCTTATTAAGCACATTTTCAGACACAGCAGGCAGCTGTTTTCAGACAAGAAGCTCTGATAATCCCACTGTACAAAACAAGTCCAGCACCAGTCAGCAGCTGGGTCTGGGCATGGACTGGGCTCGGCTCAGTCTCACACTAACTGAACTTCTCAGAGGCCACTGTATGATGCATTGTTATATTGATTATATTCGAAATGTTATACATATAGACACATTTAAATCACATGCATGCATTAAACACTTTTGTTATTTGTATACATTACAGGCATGTTATTCATGAGCATCATGTGAGGAGTTACTTTTTCCTCATGACGTTTGCAGGTAAAAAGGGAGCAGATTTGATTGTATTTTGATTAGAGATTAGCCAGCTGGTGAGGAGTTTTTTGGGTCATTCTTCTTCAGTTTCTGTAAAGTTAACATCACAAAAAGACGAGCCAGCCTCAGCTGGACATTTTGGGGTTCGTGCACAGCACAGCTAAAACGCCAGATATTCCCCCCAGGGGTTGATGGAGACCAAAACAGAGCTCCAAGCAGGGTGAACATTGGACTTTTATCAGGTGATGAGAAATTTGACTCCAAATGTTAATGTGGTTCCATTGCGTCACATGCAGTTTTGCTGACAAAATCATGTCAATGATGCACTCAGTTTGGTCTGGAGTTGATCCTTAAACTAACGCAGCAGATTTTTGGCAGCCTGCTTAAGTGATTAGTTGATTAATCAATCAATTGACTGACAGAAATTTAATCGCAAACAATTTTCATCAATCAGTGTTTAAATTATTCACCAGGCACCTGCTGGTTCCATCCTGAGGATTGAGGATGTCTGGTTTATTGGACTGTAAACTGAATATTCTTTGGTTTTGGACAAAAGTAATTTGAAGATTTAAGCCACAATAAATTACAGCTGGTATTTTTCACTAGTTTTGGGCAATTTATAGAATAAATACATGGCTGATTAATCCAAAAATCAACAAATTGTTGCAAATCCTAGTAATTAGATTCCTTCGCCACTGACATTCCTGCTTTCCTCCTCGGGACTGCACCTGTACACTCCCACTGGCTTTCAAATGCAAACAGAAAATACACCATTTTCATTTCAACTGACAGCAAATCCAGGCCTCTCCTCCTCCTCCTCCTCCTCCTCTTCCTCCTGCCTCAGCACTGACACTCTGTGCCACCAGGTTCAGCACTCTGTGGAAACAGAGCAGCGACCAGGGGCTGTAGCTGACTAAATCCCAGACTGCTTATGCAACAAGCAAGCAAAGCTGACCGGCTGAGCACATTCGGCGAGCCAAGGCGTTGATCGCAGCCACGTCCACCCCCGCCGATGCAGCCATGCTGCCCTCCAACAATTAGAGAAACGCCATCTTCATCCTTTTTCCATTTCAATGACCTTTCAGTTTTCCTGATGCACAAGACGCGAACATGCACAGTCCTGTTTACCATGTGAGGAGCATCAGCAGCACAAACATTAAGCAATGAAATTTATGCCCACATAGGATCTGTCGTCTGTTTACAACAAGCTAGCATGATCAGAAGTGACTGACTGCTGTGTGTTTGTGTGTGTGAGACTGACCAGGCAGACAGGGAGTGGTGTATGGGAGAGAAAATAATGAGAGGGGGAAGAGAGGGAGGGCAACACACCACGACAAGGACCGCTGAGCTGCAAAGTACCAGCAAGCGTGTGTGTGTGTGGACGCGTATTCCTATGGTTAGGAGACAAAAACAGTCACACTGTGAGAACCCACCTTACTTATGGGGACAAAATTCAAGTCCCCATAATGTAAATCATTAAATATTGGGGTGAAGAGTTGCTTTAAGGTTAGGCTGAGGTCAGCGTTAGGATTAGGCAAGTAATGTTTATTGTTATGGTTAGGTGGTGGTTAAGCCTCTAGGAAATTAATGTAAGTCTATGTAATGTCCCCAAAAGTGATGGAAACACAACCGTGTGTGTGTGTGTGTGTGTGTATGTGTAGTGTGTGGTGTGGTGGCCAATATTCTTCCTGCACTAGCCAATATCACAGACTGACAACTCAAATCCCAGATTTTGGACCACATGTACAGCCTAATCTTGAAATCATAAATAGATTTATTCAGACCTCCACCTTGTGTAACTGACCTCGGACCTTGCTGTAATTAGAAATCCAGCGAGCTAAGACTGTGTTCAAACCTTCCCATTAACAAAAAGAACGTCAACAATCACGCGTTCTGGCTTTAAAGGGGCACTCCACTGATTTTGTACTGTGTTATATAGTGTTGTCGCCGTTGCTCTGAGGAGCCCCCTGATGATGTCACCGTCATGTCATCAGGGTTATCTCATCTTCCATCTTGTACCAGGAGACTACAAATTTGTGAAAATCTGTGTTACAAACTGGAAGTATGGAGTTTAAATTACATCAAGATTAAGATCAAGATTATATCGAGTCACAGTATGTGAAATATAGTAATATATGAAGTGTTTTTTGGATCATGACATATTGTTTAGATCAGAAAAAAACTTTTACATCAGCATCCTAGTTGTGATTCAGACTATTAACATCTCAAAAGAACAGTTCAGCATTTTGGGAAATGAGTTTGATGCCACTCCTCTGTACAGTAAATATGAAGGTCAAGGAACCAGCCTGTTAGCTTAGCAGAAAGACTGGAAGCAGAGGGAAAAAGCTAGCCAGGCTCTGTCTGAAGGGAACAAAATCCACCTAACAGCGCCTTTAAATTTTACTTCTTAAAGTCTCTCTTTTACAATGAGGTTGTGTGACAATCAGCCACAAAGAGTTACTGAGCATGTCCAAAAAGTACTTCATGCACGTATCTCCCTGTAAAGCCATTTCCCACTGTCTATAAGCGAGGCTAAGCTAGGCTAAGCTAAGCTAAGCACATCCCGGCCCTATCTTCACATTTGTCCTACAGATTTGAGGGAGGTATTTATTATCTCTTCTAATACAGGAGTGGGAAACTTAAAAAAAAGAATTTCCTGAAATGTCAAAAGCTGGTTGATAATTCAGGTTTTTGCATCATAATGTAACCACATCGTTATCATTCTCCAGATTTTTTGCTGTCTAAATACGACCTTGGTAAATATTCTTTTTTTTTATGGTGTCATGCACTGCACAAAAATGTGAATCTTAAAATATCTGTTTGATTATTTGTACGTGATTGTACATATTTTTGCCATATTGCCATATATACTGTAAAAAGCCCTTACATATCCCTCAGCACTCCCTAACAGCAAGGATACTACTCAGACACTGGATTTTAACCAGTGAGGCTCAACATCAGGATGGTTTCCATATTCCTACTAAAGTTGTCTTTTCATACAATGAGGACAAACCTAGAAGGTACCACTGCTGCCAACGAGACGTCCGTTGGCGAGGATTGTTGAACATCGCAGTGTGTATATGACCTACATCATGATCTGTGACTCATCAGGCTGGTGGGTACCTTGCATGTGTGTGTGTGTGTGTGTGTTTGTATATGTGATGTGTCTGCTTTTATGTGCCCTCAAGTAGATTAAACCCACTTTGATCAGCTGTGTCTCAGACTTTACACACACACATACACACAACCAGACAACCTCCCACAGAGGCTCAGAATACATAAAGCAACAGAAGATTACTCTAAAACAGCAATTAATTACAAGGTGATTCACGCCTACATCAGTTTTGATAAACAGTAATTAAGAATACCACAAGTGTTAAGTTTTCTGGATGAATACTGCAACATAACGTGCACAAATGGTTTGTTGCAACCATTAATTCTTATAAGGAAGACACAAAAATCACTGGACGCTGGCCCAGCGAGCCCTGAGAGCAGCATGCGAACGGAGGCAGTCTGGATGTAAACATTCTGCTCTCTTATTATTCTCCAGACATCCTCAGCTCCAGGGATACGTCATGTTGGATCCCACCTGCAGTGTGTCCTCAGACAGCGCTGACTCTGAGGAAAATCACTATCAGAGTAACAGAGCCCAGAGCTGAGTGACAGGCACACACACACACACACACACACACACACACACACACACACAGACAAGCCGCTGCAGATACCTGCCTGCTCCCAGTATACAGGATGCATGGTGGAGGTGCTGATTGTGTGTGTGTGTGTGTGTGTGTGTGTGGAGGGGGTGCAAGAGGTTGAAACACACAGAAATACTGTTGACAATCTAAAATGCCAACAAGCTGCATTTTTGCTGGAGATAAATGGAACAACACACAGCCTTCAGGACCAACCACAGCATTGTGTTCTGCTGCACATAAAAGGCCTGATCGATCATGCACTGAATACAGCAAAACACAGTGTAATACATCCCACTTATCAAAGTAATTGATCTGTAATTAAGGGAGCCTGATGCCGGGTTCGTCCGGGGGCAGGTGAGGATAGATGAAGCATCAAACCGGGTTTGTTCCGCCACTCACCCTTCAGTTGGTTCCCATATGAGGGCTGTGGAGTCCGCCCTGTCAGCCCAGGCTGCTGGTAAACACACAGGATGATCTGAGCGCATACTAAAGCCAGGTAAGCCGGGAGAAACGCCTGCAGTCGCTTTTCTGTGAGAAGCCTCCGTGCAGCCCTGTGACGGTGGATGTGGCGCCGAGCATCCTGCAGCCTCCTCCGGCTCTGCGTCCTATTGTCTCCGCATCGCTCCGTCCTCTAGGATGGAAGGGGAGGGGAGGGGAGGCGGCAAAGGAGAAGAGCGCCAGTAGTGAGACTAGGAGCGGAGAGGGGGGGTGGGGTGGGGGGACAAAGCCCTCCCCCTCCTCTCCGATCTGGCCAATCACAGCGCTGCTCCGCCGGGAGCCGCCGCTGCTCGCTGTCTCCGTACAGACTATGCTGCCTTCATGAGCAGTCGGGAATACCAAGACAGGTGCGGGGATGTCATTAATAGATCTTCCTGTGTTATTTTGTGGCCTAGAGGTTGGAGAAGCTTGTGATCAAAGGGTTGCTGGTTTGATTCCCCCACTGGACAGGCAGGAAAAATTTGGGTGTGGTGGAGTGATTAATGGGAGTGATTGAAGTGAAAAATGTCCCCCTGCCATTAGCTGGCTAATGTGCCCTTGAGCAAGCTGCCCACTGCTCCTGTGTGTGTTTCACTGCATGTAATTTTGCCAGGTGTTGCATGTGTGTGTTCAGGATGGGTCAAATGTAGAAGACAAATTCAGTCTGTGTATGTAAAAATATATATACTGTCAATAAAGCAATTCTTAGTTCTTAAATACAGCAAACATATTATTATTATTAACAACAACAACAATGCTAATAATAGAATATGAAATCCTCTTTGTGGCATTTATTTAAAAAAAAATTACAAAACCTGTTAAATAGTCGGGCCTCGGGAGTTACTGCTTTTCCCATTTTTATTCTCTCTGGAAATAATTGAGGTGTTAATCCGTGCAGAACTAATAGCCTTTTTCATGTACTGATACTTCATAATGCAGTTCATCTTTAATATTTTGAGATCTTCCTTTACTCAGCTCAGCTCAGACTATCAGATAAGTTGCTGTTGATGTTTTCTAATGTAAAAGGAAGTCAGTATGAATTGTGGACATTGTTTCAGCTCAGGGCAAGACAACAACAGTCATATTTTTATTTGTAAAGTAATTTCAGTCAAAATATTGTCACACCTCTGAATAGTCTGCTCACAGTTTTGTCAGATCACAAAACATACAGAATATCTGTGGTGTGTTGCTAACAAAGCCTTCA
Organism: Scatophagus argus; assembly: GCF_020382885.2. NCBI lineage: Eukaryota > Metazoa > Chordata > Actinopteri > Scatophagidae > Scatophagus > Scatophagus argus. Next base: position 3,580,188 of record NC_058513.1, read on the forward strand.
TGTGCTCGGCTCCAATTACTCTGAACAGTCTGCAAAAGCAACTTCTCTGGCATGACTTGCAAACTACCTGAATGTCTCCATTTTTAATTGTCCCTGTACAAAGCCTACTTTTTGCATAAGTTTAGTATCACGCTTTGTTTTGTTATTTAATTTTGTATCATTTCATTTGCAACATTTCATTTGTCTCCCTTATAAAATCCTCTGCACCTCAATGTACATTGTACATAATAATAATGACTAAAAAAATAGATTCTGTTAATAATCCTCTACTAAGCACAGTTCTTTAAATATACAAACAATCATCACCAAGCGGTTTTGTGTCTCAAGTTTGATTTTGTTACTGTTTCAATCCAAAAAAAAAAAACTTACCTTGTGAGCTCTGACGTTGGAGTTTACAAGCTGCATGTGAATGCCCCATAGGGCTAATACAGAGGCAGTTTCTGTGCGGGGTTGGGTGCCACTAATATAAATGTGTTTTCACCTGGTAGTCATCTCTGTTCTGTCTCATGACTGTGGCTCAGTAAGAGTCTCTGTAACATCGGAACAATATTCAGTTCTGTGACCCACAGCAGTGCAGCAGATTAACAATTTGAGGGCGTTCATTTTTTCTATTAGGGCATTAGATTCCTATGAAATGTATTCTAAGATACTGGACTGCATTTTAAATGAATAACCTATGTTAACCTATGTTATGCTTGTGCAGTATTATATATACAGCCTTACATTAAATAGCCGTTGTTCTGAATGGAAATCCGCTGCAATCGGCTCATATATACATATATGCATATATTTAGTCTCACAGGAACACATTATCCATGACTGATTCTTTGTAGAAAACAGCCCTCTGGTTACCGAGTGGTTGCATCACAGGATGAAAATAGGGAGGTGCTGTCCCCAGAAGCTGTTTTGGATGTCTCCACCAACGCTCATCACATGGGGTAATAAGTGTCCTGTTTTGCAAAGAATACCATCCTACAGCAAGTACACAGACTGTGGCTCTCATAGTGAGGTTGAGGGACTGCCAGGGGTCCTTTCTGGGGGGGAGGCGCTCCACAAAAAGTTTCGGTTCTTTTCACACAATGTGATGCTGGATTGCTTTCTCTGCATTGTTACCTCCCCCACAGAATCTGCCCTTTTTTTTCCCGTTACAAAGCAAAACAAAAAGGTGGAAAATATTTCAGAGTCAGATGTTTTCTCTTGGTCAGGCTTGAACTGTGCAAAATGTTCGACGGCCTTTTCTTCGAAGAGTAATAGCTGTATCAAAAAGAGCCTTGTAAGTGGTTATAGATGAGTGGATAGAGCTGTGTGAGCATCATACAGATGTTTTGTATGCTTGCACTATCGAAGTGCAGCCTGTGACAGTGTAATTACCAGGAATGATGGGAGCCTATGAGGGACCTGTCCAGTCAGCTGCACTTCCTCTTGATTTAACTCAAAACCTCAGCTACAATCGCAGTGAGCAAAGTTAAGATGACAGAATCCCTCACTGCTAATGATGTGTTAGAACCGCCCGCAGGCTTATTCAAGGGGTAAAAACAAGCTGTGTCTGTACACATACGGTAGCACAAGACCAACACATTGAGCTGTCAGAAAAAGGATTTTATTTCAAAGTAATGCTTGAGGAAAGGTGAGGAAACGGGAATTAAAAAGAAGGTTAGCATTTGGTAAAATCCACTTAAGAATTTAAAATTGTACGCTTACTGTGTGTAGACAACTGGCAATAAAAAAACCTTGAACAGTCAGATGAAAAAGGAATGTGCACATTTTTTCAGCAAGCAAAATAACATACAGCACTAAAACAAATAAAAACACTAAAATCAGTGCAGTTAGGAGGGACTTTCAGAGGCAAATGAATGGTTTACAGTGCAGTTGTGGTACGGGTTAATAAAGTGCAAATACCTCCACAAACACACCTATACGAACAGGTAAAGTGCCACGTCTTTGGTGTGGAGATGCTGTGCCAGGTTCTGAATGCGACACAGTCGAACATTCTGGGCATCTCCTGCACTGTACACTCTGAATAAGTGATAGCGCTCCTTCTCTTTCAGCGCAAAGTGCAGCTCGTTGGCAGAGAGGTGGATGAACGACTTCTCTCTCTTCACGGTCGCCTTCACCTCCACGTACACCAACGTCTCCCGTCCTGCAGCTCCAAACGTGAGCCTGAAGTCGTAGGGATGGCCGCTCTCTCCGCTCTGATTGCACCACAGGACGTGTGTGGGTCGTCCAGGCTCGTTGCTGTCTCTCCAGTGGCAGAGGAAGGAGTTGACCAGCTGCTCCCCCCACTCGCCGATCATAGCCACATCCTTGGCGTCGTCCGACAACACCACCTACGCAAGCACAGTACAGTTTAGAAAATCTTGCTAACACTCAAACGCTGAGAAAACATGCCGTGTAGTCCGTGTACTGACGGTGGTTGGTCTCTGGCAGGTGAGCTCCATGTCCTCCAGTGTGGCCTGTGTTTTCCAGTTAGGGAAGTCCAGGTTCAGAGGAGGACGCACAGTCTCTGCAGCAGCTGAGGTCCCCTGGAAAGTACCGGAAAGCACCATGGCCTCAGGAACAATGCTGGTAAAGAGAAAAAGAAAGGCTCCGTTTAGAGACGAAAGGGAGCAAAAGAAGGTAGGGGGAATTGGGATTCTAATTGGAGTAACAGTAAAAATCAACATTGGTTTTCTTCATTCATTTTTCAGATTTTTGGGGATGAGAAGAAGAAGCCTACAGGCTGTTTGGAGCCGGCTGCTCGCTGGCTGTCTCAGCAGGCTGTGCAGATGGAGGTCTGGGAGCTGTGAGGCTCTCTTTTCTATCCTCGGCTCTGCCAGACTTCGTGGTCTCACTCTGTTGACTGCATTCTGTCGGTGATAGACAAGACCAAATGGAAGCATTTAACACCGGATGTGCTGTATGTCCGATCATGGTATCGTTCAATTCGTTCTGATGGCAGGGGGTTTTGTTTGTACCACACTCAGAACCAGCACAGAACCAATTGTGAATACAACATGCTCAGAAATCTAAACTGGACTAGTTTAATTAAGACAGACCATACTTAAATAGAATGGATTTATGGATGGATTACATATTTACCATAAAAGTAAGTTGAAGCTTGCTTTAAAATGCTGCCACACTATAGAAAAATTATTAAAATAATAACCAAATGTAAGTTCTGTCAAACAATCATCCCATAATTTATTACTTATCACCAACCTTTAAAGAGCATTAGCTTATAGTGCTGTATTATCATTAGCCAGTTCTGTTAAACAAACTTTGTAATATTTAACATTTAGAGAACTAAACCAATTTTCAATGTGACTTAAAGCTGCACTAATTCTTTTTTGTCCCACTTGCAGACAGTGGGACAAAATTAAAACACAAAATAGTCACACTATTAACTAATGAAGACACACAGCCTATTTATTTACACATTCAGTAGAAACAAGCCCACAAAGAGTTGTGTATCTGACAAGTCGAAGTGTGTAAATACAGTAGTTTCTCTGCTTTTAGCTCTGTTTTTGGTCTCCATCAGCACCTGCGAAAACGTGTGTTTCATTAGCTGCTTTAACCAAAACAATGAGCCCCACCCCTCCCCTCCCTCCTATAAAACTGAGGTCTCTGCACTTTGCTGACCGTTGAGAGTTAGGAGCGATTTGAGTGAATTACGTGGATTTAATATTGTGACTTAGGTCTTTCATTGTAATGTTAGCATAGATACTTTGGTATTAATTTTATAGTTAGTTCTGTGTTTATAGTATTCAGTAGGTTAGGCAGCAATTTTAGACAGTTGCTAGGTAGCAGGCTAGCTTCAGGTCATAGTTTAAACTAGTGTGTTTTAGAGGATTGTTTGATTTAGCATTAGTTAGTCTTAGTTTTAGTGTTCATTAGCTAGTGTCAAGATGGGTCAAAGCCTGTTGCTTTCTCCATTGCAAAAACACGGATCGCCCCCACACTGCGTGGTGTGTTGGAGGTCACAGCAACAGGTTTAGGCTGACCTGGATGGAGTGTCTGAAGGCTAGGCTGGTCTGTAGGTCTGTTGCTTATGGGTGGCTGGTTTGCCTCGCAGCTGCTGGTGCTGGTGCTGCTGGCACTCTGGCTGTTTCCTCTGAGGGCGACGTCCTTCTCTGGCTCTCTCTCTTTGGGCCCAGCAGGAGGCGGCCACATCTTCATGACAGCATCCACCACACTGCTATCGGCATGAACTTTTGCCAGAAAGGAAATTGCTGGAAATTATAAATGCAGTTTTGCATTGCGATAGAATGACCACGCTGGAAACAACCATCTCTTTTTACCTGTGCGACTGGCTCCTGTATTTAATATGGATGCTCGAGGAGGCCAGCAAACCAGTGTCTGTTCTCCATCCTCTTGTGCAGGGCGAGATGGCTCCTCTGGGGTGCTGCTGGAGGAGTAACTCCTTGATAGCACTGAAGCACAACATTTTCAGTTGGTTAAAACCAAAGCAGAAGAAGAAAAGATGCAATAAAAGCTGTAACACATCAATCATATACGACTGAACAGATTTGTGATGAAAAAGTCTTTTGATCATATTAATACTTGCATATGTGTGTGTGTGTGTGTGTGTGTGATAGAGAGACAGTGTGTGCTTGCTCTTTGCTGCAGTGAGGGATCTGCTTCTCTCACTCTTTGAGCCCTGGCAACAGCTGCTCTTTTATGTCGCCACACACAACAGTGAACAAACCCAAATTAGCATATGAGAGAAACACACCAGTTATCTGCTTGTGTGTGTGTGTGCGTGTGAACAAACGTGTTTGTGCAAAGCTGAGACTGAGAAGAAAAAAACCCCACATATTATGAAATGATAATGGAAATCGGGGCAAGTGTCACGGAGGGAACTGGAGAAACTGCAGATGCAAGATGTCACTTTTGCAGAGACTCCGGGAGAAAGCAGCACAGTGTTGTTAGGATTCATCTCATGCTCCAGTTATCCTCGTGTTCTGCGTCAAACTGTCATTATCTAACACTTTAACACCAGACTGCACATACATATTCCCCCTCTCTACTTTTGCAACTTTCTGTGGATTTGTTAATGAGGACGGAGCAAAGACCAAATGCAGTCCTTCGTCCATGTCTCAACACATTCGGACCGTAAAGGGAATTTCTTTAGAAAACTGGGCGTTCCAGTCGTTTGCAAACGTTTGGGATGATTTTGTTTTCTTTTTCTTTTTGGTGTGTGTGTATCAAAGGCTGATGTATCTTCTTCCTATGTGCCACGGAGCTCTATTGTCGTCTAAAGACTCATCAGTGAGCCATACTGTTGCACAGTGTAACATGTTTTATCATTAGCATCAACACAAACATCCACTGTCCTGCTGGAAATATTTTCTTGCACCTACCTACATACCTGAAAATGTATAAACATAATATAGAATACAGGACTAACACACTTTTGATTTTTTTTTTTTTTTTTAATGCGCTTAGTTGATAATAAGAAAAATATAGAATATAACCTGACTTATCCTTTAAATGCACAGCATGTCATTTCTGCTGCCAAGGGTTTGCCAATCAAACCAATGAAAACAAAAGGGGCAGTCTGATGACGCAGAGAAGCAGCATGGGTTCATGGGAGCTGCTGTCTTTACTGTTACAACAACCACCACTGATGATAAAAATCTATGTGTCACGATTTAGGCAGAATGTTCACAGACAGGCTTGAGTTTTACTATTCTTATTTGAATGAAGCGTGTACGCTAAGTTAACGGGATTATTTTGCTTGTTTAAGTGAGGCAAAAGGGGGATACTTCACTTTACAAGGTGTAATGTTGTATTTTTCTGCTTAGTAAGGAAAATATGTGTAAGAATAATTCCTTCGTTGACAATTTTGTGAGTTTGTTTTGTTTACTTATTAAACTAAAAGCGAGGAGAGTTTGTGAAGTGGCATTACAAGCCAGGAGCGAGCCTGAGCTAGCTGGTTAGCATGCTATCTCTGCAACACAACACACACACTTTTTCTCATAATGACAACACTGCTTAAGAATTTCACATGGCATCTGTAACAGGAAGATGCTATTTCTTCTGTCAAAAATGACATTTTGTTGCTTTAAGTGAAGTGATGAACTTTGTGGGAATGTTCACTGTGTGCCCTCCATACCTCTCTCCAGGTTCAGATCTAACTTGGGGGGCTCTGGGACTTCCCACACCTCCTCCTCATCGGGCAGCTCTCTGATGTCCTCCTTGAGCAAGAACCTCTTCAGGGATCCTGAGTCCTGATGAGCAGGGGGGGTGGGGGTGGGGGGACAATATGCAGCAAGGTTGAGATCTAATCTTGATGCAGGATATTATATTTGTTTTACAGAATTCCCTGATGCTTTTTTTTCAAGAATAGGAGAATTTCATTATTCTGTCTATAAAAATGGCTTGTTTTCAGAGCGAAATTAAATAGCTCAAACAGAAACTGAGGATTAACACTCAAGATTCGCAAAAAGAACGCGTCTGAAGACCAGAGCTGAGCAGATTTCCCCTTTCAGATTCTCTAACCAACAGAGGAAGTGGCGCTCCCAACCTCGCTGCTTCAGAGACGTCTCATCCCATTAAAATGTTGATGACCTTATTAACATGTGCAGCCAGTGACCGTTTGATCAATTCCCCGGAATAATATAAATGTTAAAGTGATATGCGAATATAATAAGTCGAGAGGCGGATGTGGATGCATTTTCCCCTAAGCCTCTCCTATCAGCATCAATCTGACTCCAGTATATTAAATCCCTGTAAAGTCTCACAACCACATCATTAAAATCTTCAATCAAAAAGTCAAAACTTACATGTTATTCACTTTGGAAAATCCAGACTTAAATTAAACGGCTGCATCTTTTCCACGATTCATCATCAATTATATAACACAGCCGAATTCTGCTGTGTGCCTCAAAGACGCTGCTGCACAAAGACAGGATATGAAACAGAGAGGCATCAAAGTCGAGGCCCGTTAACCTTTTTAGCTCTCCCACTTCACGGAGTGTCTGCTGCTGCACTGCTCCACCGAGATGAGAGCAAATTGCCATGTGATGCAAACGTGATTCCCACGGGGGAAACGGCCTATTAGTTCTAGCTGCGGTCAGCTCTGCGGCGCAGTGTGGAAGTGTGATGGACGAGACAGAGGACGGGAGGGCTGAGTGTGAGCGAGCAAACACCCTTTTCACTGGATGTGGATTTGTGATCAATGCTTGAAGGCATCGTACTTCACTTACACTGAGTGAGCCTATCAGGGAAGTCAGGAAAGACATCAGATCTTTCCTGTGGCTGCTCTCCGTGCAGAAAAGTTTCACCAGCTCCCTGAAACACACACAGATTCAAACATATAACACATATATTCACATACAGGAGTATGAAATGGATTTTTTTTTTTTCACAGTTCCTTTCTTCATGCTTTATTTCTTTACAAAGTTTGATTTCTTATTGATGGGATCAGTTGTAGGCACGCATGCACACACAAACACACAAACACACCTGCAGATGTCCAGGTTGGCTGAGAGGTGATCTTTCTGGATGTAAAGCTCCTTCTCATCCTTCAGCAGACAGTTAACATCCTGCACCTCCACCACCTCATCGCCAGCATCATCCAGCTGGTAGCGAATGTACAGCTTGCCCACCTGTAAACATACGGCACATTACAGATGACATAATGTTTGCTCTCTGACGCTCACTCTCTGTGCCAAAGATCAGGAACAATGAGTGGAAATCAGGATTGTCACTATACCATTTACAACCTGAATTTGGTGTTGTAAGACAAATCCACAACTGAAGGGCACATCTGGAGCTGTTCTTCACTTAGCAGAATAACATCCCTGTCATGCCTGCATAATGAGCCACTTCCTTAGTCAAATAAGCAATGTGCGCTACAGTTTTTAAAGCACTCCAAACCAAGTAGGTGAGATCTTCTGACCTGTCTGAAGTTAAGTCGTCTGATTTTCTCTCCAAAGTTGTTGTCAACCAGCTCTGAATAGACATCGGGCTGCTCGTAGTACAGGAACCTCTGGATGTAGGGTACGATGGAGCGCACCATGGCCTGTATGGATGGACAGGGTCTCAGGGACTCCGTCTGTGGCTCAGTCTTGACGCACCTGGACAGCTGACGGATCCCACAGATATCCAGAAACAAAGCTCGGTCCCTCTCCTTGAAGGCTGGCACGGTGTTGGCTCGTTCTCCCGGCACTGGCGGGCAATTATACAATCACAGTCAGGATTTCCATTTTAACCCAGGTTTTATTTGTAAAGTTCTCCTATTGAGTATCATCAAAAGTAATCAAGTACTAATCTAATATTAACCATATGCACAAAAAATAACAAATAAAACTGCAAAAACAGCGTACCCAAGTTCCCAGTCTTGCTCTTGCGAGCAGCTTTCTTCTCTGCTGCTGGCAGGTTGAGCAAGCAGACCTGCTTGTGATGTCTGAAGACCTTTTCCAGCTCTTTGTTGTCAGGAATCATCGGTTTGCGTGCCAGACTCACCCAGGTGTTGTCCTTGGTGGGGAAAACCTTCTTATCAGAAACCATACCTGAACACAAATAAAGGACAGCCAGGTTCAACCGAAGGCCTTCAGTGTGACACTAAAATGTGCCCTGTCTCGCTTTTTCAACCTCACCCTCAACAACAAGCTGAAGCCAACAGGAATCCAACAAGTCACTTCTCCAAAATCAGTTCTGTATAATATTTTCTACCCACTGAATCCTGTTGGACTTACATGACATCACAGCAGTCTTGATCATATTGCAAAGAGTGCAACACTGAGGGAAATACGCTGCTGAAACTGTTCAACTACAAAACCTCACAACAACTATTTCAACATTTCTCTCTATGTACTTTTAGTGGCTTAAACTGTTCACTTTAAAGGACCTAATGACCAAATGAAATCCTTCACTGACTCTTATGGTGTGCAAGATGTCTCCAAGAGGTTTTTAACAGTACTGGTCCCACCTGTTTTATTGATCGTAAAAAAAAAGCTCTCTGGCTTTGTTCCCTCCTCCCTCAAGAATGCAATGGCGCCCTGACACCACTGATTTTCAAAACGTTGGACCTAAATTCTAAATTACAGTTTTAACTGAAGGTTTCAGATAAGACTGTTTACCCAGACTTGATGAATACATTTGATATTTTTAATAAATTCCAGTTGGGTTTTCATAGCAGTAAACCCATTCTCATCAGTTTAATAAATTTCCTCTTACTTGTAGCTGATGCTGTCTGACTTTAATTCTTTTGGATTTGAGCTCTGCTTTTGACACTGCTGCTCATGCTATCCTATTGAGTTGCCTTGAACAGTAGGCTGACATCAGGGACAGTGCTCCTCAGTGGTTTAAATCATAATTATAAGACAGGACTCTCTCAGCAGCCATGGGCAATGCATCACCCTCAGTGACTCCACTGAGTTCCCCAAGGCTCCATTCTTGGTCCATCGCTGTGGCCATGATTTGCATCTCTTATTTTCTGTTGTTAAAACTACATCTAAAAAAAAAAAGAAAAAAAAATCCTTTTTCCCCACACTGGAAGAGCCAGGCCATCGATTAGAAGTCACTACTGCTTGGGAACAAAGCTCTTGAGGACTTCTCAAGAGGACTCACACATCTTCAGATGAGTTCCTGATTACATTAGCACTGCAGCTCACTCTGCTGCTGCCACACATCCACACAATTACAGTAGAGGAAGTCTAACAGCCACACAGATTAAAGATGCAACAAAGGGTCTGTTGTGTTTGCAATACAAATGTGTGTCTTTCTCACCCTTCAAGGTGGAGCAGTAACCAGGATCGAGTTTGGGCTGATGGATGTTTTCCTGATCACCAGATACTCGAACCAAACACTTCAGAGCTGTTAAAGATAGAAACATGTATTGTATTATATTATATTATACTAGTCAGGGAACAGAGGGAGGATGTAACAAGTCAAGAGGGAAACATAACAGTTGTTGACCAGAGAGATACTGAGCTGCAGACAGATGGGAGATATGTGAAAGAGAAACACTCTGAAACAAAACACTGACAATCTGAATGTGCTTACCAAGTCTGGCATAGAGCACAGACACATCCTGTAGCACTTCAGCAGTTGGAATGGGAGACGATGAACAGATCAGTTCCAACAAACCGACGTACTGATTCATATTGGGACTGGGATCCACATTCAGCAGCTGTACATAAGATACGTAATCACAGACACATGCAGAGTGTAGATACGTAATGGTGGAGTTTGGTATTAAAATTGGCTACAAACATAGACAGCAAAGTGCCATTTAAAGAAACATTTTATATGTGTAGGGGAATTACATAAGCTGCTGCTAAAAGTGACAAAAACTGACGCATGGGATCTTTTCAGGAAAACAGTCAAAGATCAGCATACATTGAAGAATTCTCTCATGCCATCCAGCGGGGTGTAGAAGGGAGCCAGGACTTTGGGCTCCTGGACAGGACTGTCTGCTCCATGAGTCAGCTGTTTGTAGCGCTGGAACATGCTCGTTGGGTCACTCCAGCACACCTCTTTCAGGTGGTAGAAACGTCCTGAACACCATTCATCGTTTCGTCTGGAGGACAAATACAGACTTGTGGTGACAAGATCGAGACACTGATCTTAAAAGGTATGCTAACAGAGCTGACAACGTACCTTTTGAATTCGACGAACACAGCGGGGTTATGCTGGAACAGCTCCTTCAGGCTGCCCTGGGGACAGTTCATATAAAGATGGGTGTAGACGTTGTGGATGTGCTGAACTGTGGAAGTGAAATTCGCCCCCTCCAACTCGTCCTCAGGCAGTCTCTGCTCCTTATCTCCTTCCTGTTTGACACACCACTCCTTCAGGTAGTTTATGAGAGCATCTACTGAGATACTCTGCCTCATTCCTAACAGAGGGGAAAAGAGTGACCAACAGAGTGGATGTTAAGCAACTGTCAAAATAATCTGCAGCAATTCTAAGATGACCTATAGCTATATGGACAGCAGACATCTACACCACAGAAGACACATTTTTACCTAGAGCTCTGCTAAACTCGCTGGGGTCTAGGTCCACATAACACACATGAATCCCCAGCAGGCTGGTGACCTCAGGTAAGTTCAGGTAGACTGAGTTCGGACTGAGGTACTTTCTCTCTTGCTGGTTTCCTTCCAGAGGGCGATACGCAGGCACCCATTGAAGGAAACACAAGAAGTGGTAGAAGGAGGACTTGGTCTTTTTAATTTCTCGCCCGTCACCGTCCACCACCTTAGCTGTGAGGTACTGAGAGTAGCAGTGTCTGCAAGAATGGGAAAGGTAATTATAGATAAGAACAGACTCATTCAAACTTTCAAACCACACTCTCTGCAGTGGAAGCAACAAACTAGATGACAGCCAACAATGCCACTGTTTCTTTAACAAGATATGTTTAATACATCATATAATCATATAATGAGATCATATAATATATATATACCCAATTTCCCCCAGGGATCAATAAATTTCTGATTCTGATATCACTTCAGAGGCCCAGTGATTACAGTGCATGGATGACAGCCTCTGTCGCTGTGACTACGGGATCTTAATGCAACTTGTGACAGTCAAACAAAGCGGCAGTGACTGTTTGACCTACATTCCTGCGCACAACGTACAGCACTCGGCAGGACTGCACGTGCTTACCGGTCAGTGTTAAATGCACTGAGAAATTCTTATCTGCGCTCGAAAGAAGAATCAACTTGCATCAAATTGACCAGTGTAATAGATGACAGTTTCTCTCACCATGCACTGACAGAGTTAAAAAAAAAAAAAAAAAAGAAAAAAGTTGTAGTTTTAGTTTCTGTTTGCCCCCCTGATAAACAGGCAGCCCACATCAGTGCTTCCCTGCCTTTAGTGGTTATTAACAGTGTTGACATATGAAGATTATTTCTCTCTGTATGACCTACATGTGTGATTTTATGCCATTACTCGCATGAACTCTTGTATTGTTTTCTTCCCACCAGGTAACTCGAAGAAGGCTTTATAGAGACCAAACCCAGCACAACACTGCAAAACATCAAAGCCGCCCCTTATTTTTTCACATTGTGTTTGTGTTTTGCTCAGTGGCTTCCTGCTGGAATCTCTGTTTTTGTTTAAATGGCTCACCGCAGATCCAGATAAGTGCAGTATGATTACAGCAGCTAATATTACTTCAAGTTGGCCTTCTTCCATTTTTTCTAAAAAAATCTTCTGATTTTTCAGTTTTGATAATTAACTCAACCACTGAGCATTTTATTTTGCTGATGACATTATGTTTTATGTAACTAACACATATAGGAACACATGCTTTCAGTTACAAAAGTGTCTTCATTTGTATTTCAGCAGCAGAAAACGCAATTTGTGTTCTCCATTAAGTTCCAGATGTGAATAAAACGTGCCAGGTCTTAGTAAAAGTCCCCTGGGATGTATTACACCCTAATGGAGTGCATCAGGACTGTTGTTTGTTTATCATCACTGTTGACTAAAATTCAGACGCACCACAATGTTTTAGTTGCATGCAGTCACTATTTTCCATTCCTTTTAGTACAGCCTTTCTTCAGATAGGCAATACATCATGAAAAATATGTACGTTTTTCAGAGTGTCTCTTATGTCACCTTTGCATTTTAATGCTGAAATCAGAGGGGAAATTATTTAATGAAAGAGTCAAGTAATTTGAATTGTCTGCAGATGTGGTGCATTTGAGTGCTGGTTTCGCTCTAGAACATTTCTGTGGCTGATCAGGACTGCGTTCAAAAAAAAATCAGAGCAAGAAGACAAACACGAACACTGTGGAAAGCTTAACGTGAACAGCTGCAATATAAAACACAACGGCAGTCATGTGAAGTGTAAGTGATAAATGATGCAAAAACGATGGTGCGATGCGTTAATTATTCATTCAGCTGTGATATAAAAGGGCGGCTGGTAGGAAGGGTCACGTAAGACTTAAATCGGCCTGTCGCTTGTATACTCTGCTTGCACCGGGAGTGCGAGTATGGGTTTTTAAGCTCAGGTGACCTCCTTACCTGACCTGCTGTCCTCCGCTCACACACATCTAAAACAGTAGCATCCATAACGACATGAGGCGGAGCTAAGAGCAGCTAAATCCAGATGAATTAATCCCCAGACTGATCCGTCTGGCGACCTCAAAATCCAAAAACCAAACAAAAGGCTGATGTGTCACCAACATTGAACTTACTTTACCCCAGAAAACACTTAATGGCCACATTATGGGAATTACTACCTGACCCTGACTAACCATACAGCCATTAAGATACCATCTGTGGCCATTAGGTTTCCTCAATACAACACACAACCAGTGAATGCAACTGCTCCTCAAATGGGACAATCTTCAACTAGACAACATGTGACACAGGAGGAGAAATAAGTCTGTGTGTGTGTGTGTGTGTGTGTGTGCGTGTGTGTGCGTTACCCAGTTCCCCAGTTGGTCGCCAGCAGATCCAGCAAGGCCATTCTCTGCTGCAGGAGAATGGTGCCAGGCAGCTGGGCCGTGGCCAGGGCGTGAAACTCCTCGCAAGGGTAGTCATCGAGGACATAGCCGTCCTTTGGATTTAGGTTCCACATCGCACTTTCCGCTGACCAGGGACTAGAGGCCTGGAGGAGCACGAGGAGAAGGAGGAGGAGACAGAGAGAAAAATGAAACACACACTGTTACTAAACTGGGTAGGACATATAAATCAATCGCATCATATGGGGATAACCGTGTTACTCATTCACACACAGCAAAGCTGCGATGAAAACATATAAAGGCAACAGAAACGGAGGGCAGTGTGTGTTCGCCGCTCCAACTCTGAGCTTCAGTCATGAGCCAGCCATCCAGGCTGCAGCTGACAGTGCTGTCAACAGCCCAGCAGGAGAGACACTCTGTGGAGCGCTAGGATTTTTTAACTGTACTGTGATCAGCTCTCACTTTTTTGTTTATCTCTCTGACTGTAAGGAAATCTGATATTTTCACACAGTGAACTGATTTAACACTAATATCTAAATACTATTTAAACTACTGCCAGTTTAAGGAAAAGAATAAATGACAAATTCGTACTCATTTTATTGTTTTCACAATTGTCTTTTGTGAAGTGCATTTCACTCTATAAATAAATCTTTTGAATAACAAATCATGAATATTCATGTTTTAACACTAAACATAACACTGCAATATAAACCGAAAATAACAAGCCCGCCACTGCATTGAAAATTTTGAAAGCAACCATAAACTGTTTTGTTCATTTGCTTAATATAAAGTTACGGCCAATTCCCAAGCATCTGCTAATGCGTACAGCAAGCAAGCAGAATAATGTAAGTACCATGTTTTCCCATATTACATGAAGGCAGCATAGAGACAATGACTGGTGGTATCAGGATAAATCCACATACTGTAAGATCCCTGTTTGCTGTAGCCCGGGATAAAACAGGGATCAGGAATATCTGACATGCACAGCCTCAGCTCTGTCTGTGACACTTCCCATCAGTCACCTGCTTTTTCTGCTCATCCTCAAAGGAGATATTGATCTCGCTAGTCCCAGTGTGACTCATAACAGTTAGTATCTTCATCCTTTAATCACTACCTTATCCATCATGGTGAGTCATAGTTCGTTTGCACTGTAGCCTGTTTCAGGATGACTGAGCTCTGCGTCTGGTGTCCACGCAACCGGTAAATATTGAGTCCTTACACAACATATCCACAACCATTTATCATCTATGCTCACAGGTGGGGCTATCATGACCTTGGTCTGGTTTTATGTATTGCATTTTGATGTTATCCCTAAATAGCTGAGGTAACAATTCAGGGATGTCCTCCTCACCAGTTCTTTAGGAGTGAGTGTTTGTCTCTGTTTGCGGATGATGAGACCATCTCTGACTCCCAGGCGGCTGAAGAGCTCCCGCCAACCTGCTACATCGCTGTCTGTCTGCACGTAGCAGGGACTCAGCAAAACCCAATCACAGCCTGGTGGAGAAAAAGCAGACAAGCACATGAATCTGGTGAAGAGCAGAACAGTAAAGAGGTAAAGAAGATGAGAAAGTGAAAGACAGATAGGAACTGAAAGAGTGAAGTGCTATGTTTATCATTTGACATCAGGTAACCATTTAAATCAGTGAAACATTAGTGTAATGAGTCAAATCTCGCAGGTACACTGCTACACTGCTTTCCCAATACAAACAGAACCAAAGCTTCAATAACTTCCTCAGTGAAGCCAAGGAGGAGAAAATATTAACACACTTAACTATCGTGATACTGTATTTTGTGATACTACACAGAGTCTCAAAAAGTCTCAGAGATTTTTTTTTTGGTGTCAAATAAGACAGGAACATAAAGAACAGGCCCCAAAAATATCCATCTATAGTAGCTTTATGTGACACAGGGTCATCATTTGGAAAACCACCAGTACTAACAACAGCAATGATGGGTGGCTGGCTGGTACTTGTTTTCCCCCATAGCCTCATTTGTTCATGTAAGGGACTGTCAGAGCTGATCAAGGTAACTAACTCCAATTTTTCAACCAACTGGTAAGACCACGGAAAGAAAATTATACTGCAACTGTTTTGATAATCAGTTTAAATATTTAAACAAAAAATGGCGGACAAGCTAAGCAAACCAGAATACCTTCAGCTTTGTCAGGTTTGACACTTGGAGACTGATTAAATGATTAATTAATAAAATAATCTTCAAATAATCTGTAATGAAAGTTATGGATAGCTGGTAAAGGGCAGCCCAAAGCTGACTAGAGGCAGCTCTGTCACCCTTGAGCCACACTTAGTTATACTCAGTATGTCATCAACTTCATCAACAAACACCTAAAACATCTGCCATTAGTTTCCAAAAGATGGAAAATGAGACCATGTATACAATAGTAGAGTACCTATTACTACTATTTTTAACAAAGTAATCTGTATATTACACTTTAATGGAATGTAGTAATTTTATAATGTAGGGACTTCCTATAATATGTCTTAGAGTTAATTTATTTGTTTATATTGATTAAAAAAAATCAGCAATAACTTAAAATCAGGACAGAACAGGAACGTGTGACGTTGACTACTTGTGTAATGTAGTCAGTGTCACCACGCATAACATTCCAAACTGTCATCAATGTTCTTGAACTGACAAACACACTAGTACTGAATGAGAACGGTGGCTCTGAGTCAAATCTCATATATAACAACATACCCACAGGCAACAAATCTTTGTCAGAAGGCTTGACAAGTGGCATTAAATGAACACCTTATTGTTTTAGGGTCTTCAATGTAAATCTGTGTGTTTGTGTGTGTGTGTCAGGATTTTCTGTACCAGGCAGTTTTTTTGGTAGGTCGATGTTTCCGTACTCTTCAGAGAAGTGCACCTTTTCGCTGGCCGGACACAACAGACCCCTGCTGGTCAGGACGGGCACTGCAGCGTCTGAGTACTCCTGGCTGGAGGAGGAGTGCAGCTTGATGAAAACCAAGTAACTCACCACCACGGCCTCTGACTTCGACTGGTCGTGGAATCAATGGAGAAAAAGGGGGTACAAGGAAAAAGAGAGTAATAAGAGAAACATTTTCTAAGCTTAAAACCTGTCATTTAAAAGCCTGAGGTCACTTCTGCAACAACTTTGTGATCCAGTATGAACAGTATGGTACCTTCCACTTGTTGCTCTTTATTGTAGGGTAGATGTGCTGCTCCAGTAGGTCTTGAGGCTCAAGTTCATGAACACCGAGTCTTCTCAGTAGCTCCCGAACCTGCTGACCCTCAAGAGGCTCCACACAGTTCAGCAGAGACGGGTGAACTACATTTACATCCTTATACAACGCAGACAGAGGTCCTGTGAAACAACACAGCGTGAGGGGTAAACTGGATTAACAAAGCTATTGATTAATTAACAAAAGAATCAACACTGACACTGACCGTGATGACATATATTACACTTTGTAAACTTTACAAAAAGCCATTTTTTTACAGTGCTGTTATGTAGCATTGGATTGTAGGGGATACATTTGTGCTTTAATATTGAATAGACAAGCCTCACAGTGATAGAGAGTGTTTCACTTGTTTCAGCTCATTTCTTAATTTACAAGCCCTTACGACTCGACAGATGATAAGAGAGGCAGAAGACTGTTGTAGTGACAAACTGACAAAATTTTAGTACTGATGTCTACACTAATTTTGACCGGGATTACAAAGAAGTCATTGTGAGTCGCAACTGCTTGCATTACTTAATGGCCTCTTTGTTGTTTTAATCTAAATGTGTTAACCAAAAACCTCCAGTGACCTACTTTTCTATGTTCTGAGAATAACATCTTAAGGAGTGTCTCCCCACTGATTCTGTGCTGCTCAATATTTCAGGAGAACACTGTGTTTATCTCAGCTGTCTCTCTTAAACGATCACACGCACACACACACACCTCTGTCCAAGGTTTGTGCTGTACAAGGCTTGCTTCACTCCAGAGAGAAGCAACTATACTCACTGGCCTGAAAATCAGCTTGAGTGTAGAGCTGGATGATATGGCAAAAACTATAATTTTGTCCATAATGATCAATGTTGCTATTCATCACAATATTTAATTTGCTGTCAGTTTCCAGTATCCTGATAATAACTGAAGTCTGAAGAAGCCAAGAGACTCATCGGTTAAAAATTAGTTCAAAATAAAAAATAGAACATTAACAGCAAATATTTAACTGTGAATAAATGGCATGGTTTAACATATATTATGTACTAAAACCACACTAAGGCTAAATTTAAACATTTAACTTTGCAAAAACGCTTTATCTGCTTTAACAATATCTATGTCTATATTTGAAGGGAAACACCACTTGTGATGCTAATTTAGCATTTAGCATTTCCATAATGTTGGGGTCTCAAAATAAATGGACAAGAATTTAAAAAAAAATCAATGCAGCAGAAGTCAAGATAAACTGTTTTGTAGTATGACGTACAAACACGGACAGACCAGTACACTGACTGGTCATCTGATGGATCCAGTCTGACGGGTTTGGCTCCTGGCCCCCTCCAGCTAATACGGGCACTAATGTTAGTCACATATTTAATCCAGATGGCAGTCCTTGTCTAACAACAGCTACAATACAGAACTTTAAAGCTATCTTTCTATCAGGAACTCTATAAGCCTCCTTGGTTCCAGATTCTCCATCATAAAACCTGGCCTCGGTTCATCTCTGAGTCTGTTCACTCTCAGTCCAACCAAGTTTGCTGGGTCCCGAGCCCGATACACTTACTCTCTGTGAACCCCAGAGAGAGAACGCAGCCAATCACTCTGGCAGCATCCTTCTGAAGTAGTCTTAATGGAGTCTTAAACTAGCATTGTGCAGTTTAAGATTAAAAAGAAGAAAAGAAGTTGAAGACTGATTGATGGGTGGATGTCATGTTATTGGTCGAAAGTGGTTGGTTCAAGCCTCCATAAGAACATTTAATATTCTGTTTTACTGGAAGAAATCATGATCGAACTGTGATATATAGAAATTCTTTTCTGACTGCTTGTGGAATTTCAGCTCAACTTTTCAAAATCAGTTTAAAGTCCAAAAGCACCTCTGAGGTGCTTATAAAGACGTCTGAGCACTTACACTTCACGAGTGTTAAAGCTAACAAGCTGCAGAGGCATGATGCTTACATCAGAGTGTGAAAGTCAATTATTCATGCTTGCCATTCTAAACTTCTGCTATGGGGTTTCTGCTTCTGTTTCTGAATGCGATGATGACGCACAACATGGTGTGTCCTCGCGTTTGTGTGTGCATATTCTGGTGTCTGTATGTCTGCCTATTCTCAGAGACGTGAAGCTCGTCAAACACCTACTTCGCTGCCCCGAGTGTCCGTGACTGTGGTGACTTCTGAGAGAACAGACACAGCTGTAGCAGCAGGTCCTCTCACAAGAGGTCAGACAAACAACATGGACTGCGTTTGTCTAAGCTTCTCAGACCAGAAAGAAAGTTTTGTTTTACAGCCTGAATTACCATGTCAGTTTATCTTGGTCCAAATGTGGCAAATAATTCAATGCGCTATTTTTATTCGTCTCATGTCTAACACGATCACACCATCATTTTCAGTTTCTTTCTTCATTTGTGAGCACAAATGGAACATGTTAGATGTGCACCTCTCACCATCACCACAGTGATACATATTTATCTGTTTTTGTTTGTCTACATCCATTTATATCTTTTTTGGAAAGTGGAAGCCTGTGAAACTGTACTGCCCTACATTCACACTGCTTTTCTTCTTCTATCTGTGTTTTGTTTTTGTGGTGGTGGATTTAGCACTGTGCAATCAGGAGGCACATGTACAACCAGAAGTTCTTTGCAGGTGCTGTGTGATAATTACAAACACAAAACAACACAGACACACACTGCTGTCTTGTTCCAAATTCTTCTCTGACTCTACATACCCATGCACTCTATATTGGACCTATTTTTAGTGATGTTGCACTGGTGAGATCTCTGCAATTCATTTTGTGAGAGAACAAATGTCCCAAGCTATGAAATAAAACCTAAGCTGTAACATGCATCAGATTTACCATATGGCTGAAATGAATAAAAGAAACACATTTTCTTACGGGTACATTTTCTTCTTTCTGATTAAACACTTTGCCTATTTGAAATCATACAGCGTCTTCAAAACATGCTTGCAAAAACAGAAAATATCTGTAAATGTTTGGTCTTTTCAGATGGAGACACTCTTAACAAGAACACAGTGTACAATTAAACCTGCCAAACACCTGTCACAGAGCCAAACTTCCATTGTCATGGCAATGGAGAGGGGTGCATTGCCAAATGAAGGTAAGCATCTGAGATGTATAACATTGAAGATGTTACTGCTACCACTGGCTACAAGTGACGATAATAATACAGTATGTTCTGGCATTCAATAAGCTGAACAATAATTGTACTAGCAGAGTATAAACTGAGGCGAAATTACCTGTCTGAGCCTGAGCGTTCTTTTTCTTGGTCTTGGTTTCCTCCATTGGAAAGAACACTCCCTCCTCGCTTAGTGCCACCACGCGTCCGTCAGCCAGCGGGATTATGGGTAGACCCCTGAGAGTCTGCAAGACGGAGTCCGTCTCTCCATAGCCGTGCTCCAGAGCTCGGAAGTTGCAAACCAGCAGCCTGGCCAGTTGACGCAGGCCGTCATCTAAAAGGAAATGGGTCTGGAGTCAAACATTTTCTGAATTTTACATGACAGTGAAGTTTTCAAAATGACAAAATGAAATTCTGTGAGTACCCAATGATGAAGATCAATATTACTTTCATGAAATATTCTGATATTTATCAGTAAAAAGAAGAGGAAGTTTTAAACATAATGAATAACAAAGCCACTACAGTAGTCCTTTAATTAGCAAATATTAAAATGGCTCCAAAATCTCACTACATCTAAACAGAAAAATGTGTGTTCAAAGTTAATCACATCGAAGTCTTTGAGTCACAGAAGAATATTTATAGACAATATGGTCTAAATTGCATAATAAAATATGGATTGGATCTTTTTTTAGTAAAATATTTGAAAAATTTTACTCTATAGAAGCTGATGTGCGTTTGCAGTGAACGCTGTTGTTATGCTAGGGAGCTGAATCACTCACAGTCTCTATGTTATCAGTATACATGCAATCCTGTTACATGTTGCGATCTCTTGGCAGTTACAATCCATCGTGCTCTGCCATCATTCGAAGTGATACGGACTGACTTTTCATCTAATTTCTCCCTCTTTCTCCCTTTCCCGCACTCTGACTGCTCACACCTGAATGGATGCCTTCCACTCTCATCAGCTCCTTGGCCATGGCTGTGGTTACCGTAGAAACATCAGAACCCCTCAGGTATCGGACTCCTAGGTGAGTGAGCAGGGAGGTGGGTGGCGCATTGCTCAAACTCGGATGGAGATATGACAGAGACAAGTGCCTTTCGAGTTCGTCTCCACCAATCACGTTGCGAATCACAGCGTCCTGACAGACGGCCACTTCGGACGGCAGCTTGTTCACAACCTTACCATCTGGGAGAGAAAGCACGGAGAGGAACGGCTGCCGGATTAGATACAATGTGTTCAGTTGTTTTTTGGGTGCTTTTAAGGTCCACAGATGTGATTAATACCTGAGCTGAGCGTAGGCAGGAAACGCTTGCCCTTGAGCAACTGAATAATCTGCCCTGCAACAGGCTTGAAGAAGTCCAACACTTCGTCAGGCAGGGGGATAAAGTGCAGGAACTGGCAGAGGCCATTCAGCCCCCTGAACTCTGGGTGCTCCTGGAATAAAGAGAACACAGAACACCATTTTAAAGGAAGAATCCAGCCAAGAACTAGTGACCTCCCTGTTTTCAAATTTGCTTGTTTTAATTTGGATTTACTGAAAACTTTTTCATCACGTTAATGTGTTGATATTACAAATCTGCTTAGAGTCTCTCTTCTAACAGAAATACTGGTTTTCATTCACTAATCATTTCCACTTGTTTTCATTTACGTTTATCGCTGCCAAGTCAATGAAGCACTTCCTGCCCAGATGCTTCACATTAAGGACCCTGAAAACAGATTTTCTCAGTCACGTTCTTCCTGTCACCAGTAAAATCCTACCACTCTACCAAATTCCAAACTGTTTTGTTGATTTGAAATGAGTGATTCCCCTGTTTGTTTTTTGTTGGCACTCTTCTTACTGATCTGATAACTCATTAAGACTCCTAAAAAATAGCAGACTGGAAGCTACTGGAATTAATATGTGAATAAAACCAGTTGCACACTATTCTCAATTTACCATATGACCTATTACAGCACAGGTAATTTCAACCTTCTGCAATCTTTGGCCTTGTCAAAGTCAGTCGCATACTTTACGCTACATATTTGCTTCTCTCCAATTGCTGCGTTCTACTTGTATTAATGTGAATGATCCTTGCAGAGATCATTAAAGTAACATCTCATTTGTTCTTTTAGTGATTTCTCTCCCTGTTATCAGTTCATAAAGACTCTCTAACCAATCCAGAATGCCACAGCACACGTACTGACAAAAACTCATATTAGAGAGCATATTTCTCCTGTATTGGCTTCTCTACACTGGCTGTGTGTGAATCTGTAAAATTCAGAATAGACTATAAAATACTCCTCCTTGCATACAAAACCCTAAATGATTAAGTGCCATCTTATCTCAAAGAGCTCATAGTACTTTATTATCCAACCAGAACTCTACGCTCCCAGGATGCAGACTTACTTGTGGTTCCTAGAGTCAGTAAAAAAGTGAAAGAGTAGAAAATTAGAACTGGAACCAGGGCCTTTAGTTATCAAGCTCCCTTCCTACGGAATCATCTTCCAGCTTTGGTCCGGGAGGCAGACACCTTCTCTACATTCAAGAGTAGCCTTATAACCTTACTTTTTGATAAAGCTCATAGTTAGGGCTGGCCTAGGCTGGCCACTAGTTATGCTACTACAGGCTTAGACTGCTGGGGGAATCTCCCATGATGCACTGAGCTTCTCTCTCTCTCCTCCTCTAACTCTCCTTTCACACACATTCATGTCCCATCAATGCATGTCACTGACTTGACTTCTTCTCTGGAGTCTTTGTGCTTTCTCGTCTCTCGGGTTCCCATGGATCGTGTCTGGACCTCCTGCTGTAGTCCTGCTTGACACTGATGACTGTTATTACCACCTATTATATTTATGCACCATTATTATTAATTCTACTACTACTATCAAAATAATAATTATTAATACTGTCATTGTCATTCAAATACTCTGTTGTTATTGCTATTGTTATGCATCTCTGTCTATGTATACCACCACTACTCTCTCTCTCTCTCACAACCCAACTGGTCATGGCAGACCGCCGTCAACACTGAGTTGCTAAAAGGAAGTTTTTCCTCGTGCTTGCTCATGGGGATTTTGTTCGGTTTCTCTTAAAATCAAATTAAAGAGTTTGGTCTAGACCTGCTCTAACTGGAAAGTGTCATGAGACAACTGTTGTTGTGATATGGCGCTACATAAATAAATAAACGGAATTGAACCGAAATTGAATTCCCCACCACCACCCTGCCGATACAGTGTCATCTTACAGTGAAGACATCCATGGCCTTGAGGAAAAGCTGAGGTATCTCAGATCGAAGCCACTGGTTCCATGAGCTGTCTCTGTCAACATCTTCCCGAGACGAAGGGATGTCAAAGTCACCTGGAGAAGAAAACTTGAGTGAGAGGGAAAAAACAAAACCCAGTGCATGCATGAATGGATAGCTCTACAATTCCAAACTCCTTTCTCACCCTGGATGATGAAACGGAAGCCGAAGCTGCGAAGGGGCAGGTAAGCAAACACAGGCTGTTTCTGTGGCTGCCATACAATGTCATTTTCTGTGCTGCTGCTGTCAAGCTGGAAAGCCAGGGCGAGCTCGGTGGACTCAACATCCTCTTTGATCTAAGGGAGAAACGGATCAATGTCAAAACAGAGGCTACGGCTCCCAGAAAAGTCGACCTCTTGCAGAAATTGATCTTTGTGCCCGTTAAATGGCTGCTGAGAAACTGGAACATAACATGTTTTCTCCCATTCAACTTCAGTTCTTTTCTCTTCTAACAACCTAACTGCAGGTGACGGGGAACACAAGAAGAAAAGTGACTGAAGAAGAAAGAGCAGTGGGGCTGTTTCAGGCTAACACATCATTAAAATCTGTCTGGTGGCGTTCAAGTGCTTGCATGTGTGTCTGGATTTTTTTTAGTCTCATAGAGGGAAATGTTATGAAATCTTGTTATGAAATCTAGATATGATATTTTTGCCTGAAAATCAGCTTTCCCACACCTTCTTAAATATCAAATTCAATTCTTGGATGTTACATTTTCCAAGCATATCCGAGGACTACTCGCTTTAGCTTTCTCGCTTGCTTGCCGTAACCTGCGTCACTGGACTTTAATTACTCCCGCTGCACACATGCAGACAGCAGAGTGTAGCCTATTTGCAAAAACATAAAATGTCAACTTCTGTTCTTGCACAAAATATAGAAACTAAAGCATTCGTGAGAATCCTTGAAAAGCCCTCATGATCAAAATTGAACAAAATGAAGCAACAGAATTAGATCTGAATACCAGTGTGGTTGCATTACCTTCTTGGGCTCCAGTGTGGTTTTGACCACTAGCCAGCGCTCAGTGCCCTCAGTGTGCTCCACTTCTAACACATTGTGACTGAGGTCTTTTCGAATCATTGTCACGAGGCGCTTCTCACTCTGCCGAAGCACACGGTGGAATAATAGGAAACAGGTTCATGGCTTGTTTTTGGATTGAAAAATATAACATCAATTATGCGCGTCTCCATACATGAATGTGAGCAAATGTGCAAGAGTCACCTGATTGTAGATGGTGATGGAGCGCAGGCGGTGCAGAAAGAGCAGCAGGGAGGGGTGTACGTCATGGAACAGGTTCCTGGTCTGATGGCTCTCGGAGCGCAGAGGAAGGCAGATCTTTGTGGTCCAGCTGACAAGAGAACAAATGCAGGTGATGTTATGTCACTTGTGTTTGTCAGTGCTGCATCAGTTTTTAGATACTGAAAACATAAATGCACCCACAGGGATTTTTAGGCATTAATTAGGCTGTCATGGAAGAGACAAGCCTTCAAATGTTCTCGCCATTCAATTACCAAGGATAAAAAAAACACACTAAAAGTTTTATACAGCGTAACAGGTGACAGTATCATGATTGCATGTGAAAGAGACATCCTCAAAAGGCTCAGTTGATCAGATGCAAGGATGGGGTGAAGTTCTCCTTCTATTCTCTTAGTAAATCAGAATTAGAATTAGCAAATCTAGCAACTTCTTCCTCTACAATCCCTAACACCATCAAAAGTTGTGTGAAAGATAAAAACACAATTCAGTGACTTGACAATCCTCTTCAACCTATATTCAACAGGTCGAAAAGGATTTGCTAATAACTGGATTGAGTTTTTAAGTTTCACACAGCATCCCAACTTTTTAGGAATCAGGTTCGTGGTTTGGACTGTTTGTACCGGAAGTATATTTACTAAGCTAATTACACTGTTCGAGTTATAGATTTTGGTTTACAGGCTGCACCTTCAGGTAGATGAGTTCACTCGAATGTTTGAATATGGTGACATTTTGACATGTTACGATGGAAAAAGCACAGGTGAACACAGGTGTAATGATGAGATATCTGAGCTCCATTTAGCTGCTTTAGACTCAGGATCCTGGTAGTGTGCATGCTGGCTCGCTGTCACACTGTCATGAGTTACAGGGACACTCTTAATGTTATTAATTAACACCTGAGCTTTACCAACCATGAAACGTTAAAATGTCTGCTGAGGAAAGCTATCTCTCAATCACCCAACCTGTGCTGATTCGTGTCGTTTGGCGGTATGTCCAGAGGCCTCTCATCTTCAGCCCAGTGGGGCAGGATGTATCCCATGGGGCCACAGGTCTTGTCGAAGCGCAAATGGAAGCCATTGGAATGAATCTCAGGGCAGTCTGTCACTTTAAACACAGACTTGAAGCCGATGCCCTTTTGTCCTGTGATGAGTGGAGCGTTCAGGATCATTAACAGAACACGTTAAGACGAGGTCACAACACACATTCAGTACATCCTTCTAACCATGACCCTTACAATTTCTGATCACTATCAAGGCATTGTGTACATACTTACCTATGTATCCATATTTGTGTTTGCCCTTGGTGCTGCGACCCACATCACAGATGGCCCTGATGTTCTTTTCCTGGAAGCCCGTCTCATTGTTGAGAACGGTGATGCAGTGTCTCTCCACCACAAAGGCCAGCGCTGGAACGAAACCAGTCTCTGAAGGGTAACCGTTGTCATCAGCATTCTGACAAATTGAAACACATGGGTTAGAGTAAGCCATAGTAAGACATATTTTGAATGAAACCGTAACTCTTCACAGCAAATCAAAATCCCAAGTGGATTTTCATTCTTAAAGAATAGTAATCACATCTGAAAAACTTTATTCTTTAATCAGTATTAAGTATAATACGCTTCTTCTGTGATTTTTAGCTTGAAAACATGCTTGCTGGATAATCTTTTGGAGTGGTGCAATGTTTACATGCTTTAACTTAGAAAATAAATAAAAACAGAGCAGTAACTGAAAGAAGATTCTGCTTCATTTTTAAGGCTGTGAATATTATAGAAGCCACCTGAATGAGTTCCAGGACAAAGTGTGTGTCTTTGCTGTACAGTTCAGTGGAAAGGCGGTCCAAGCTGCGGCCCAGCCTTTCCTGGTGGACCTGCATCAGCTTCTGGCCTTCAGCATTCAATTCCACACCGATACCAAACTCCCCCTTCCTGAAAAAAAAGAAGAGATGGAAGCACAGATCAGCTATGAGCACACATGTATTATTATTGTAAAGGGTGACATTATGAGAACAAACCTGATGTCCTCAATTATGACTCTTTGGAGATCTGATGTGGTCTCTGATTGGCAGCTGACAGCATCTGTTTCATTAGAATCAGACATTTCTGACTGTTCTTTGGCCTGGCCTCCTTCAGCGTCACTGCTGACATCTGAGATCTCTCCGTTATGAAGCGAGGCCAACTCGTACAGCTCCTCTTCATCCTCTCCCTCCTCAACCTCTACATCTTCCTCACCATTGACTAGAAGAAAGCATTTGGCAATTAAAAACTAAGAAAGGGAAACCGGTACAGTCCTTTAGTCAGAGTACGGCATGAAAATTCACATCCTCGTGGTTGAGTACTACTTTCACTCACCTTGCTGTAGGCTTTGGTCAAGGTGGGAGGAGGCAAAGCTGCTGTCCAGGATGTTATCCTCAAGATACTCATCTTCACTCATGTTTAGAGCTGACAGACTGCTGCTCTTGGAATCTATCAAATTAGACTGGAGAAAGAAAATAAAATTAGACACCAGGTTAACTCATTAAACATACAGCATGAACAAGATGCAGGAGTGAGCTGATTGAAGCACTTAATCAATCAGTGAAAATTAAACCATTTTGAAATTTAGGGTATACTTCAGACCTAAGTAAGGACAGGAATGCATAGTGCTTCATTACTGCATCCCTCTTCAAGCAACACAGCTACAACCTGTGTCTAGTTTGCTTACTGAAACTACGTATCAAACCTGAACTCATTTAAATCCCTCACTCAGTTCATTTAGGTTTAGGAGTAAAAGAAAAAAAAATGACTGACTGAATATTTACCTGCCACAATGAAATAAAAGTAACCTTTTAGCTTTGGCTCAGCTGAATTTTCACAAGTAACTTTCACCAAAAAATAGCAATCCTGATTCAGAACCTTTAAGCTAATAACAACAATAACAACAACAAAACCTGAAGCTTAAATGGGAGAATGTGACAGTGAAGCCAAAAGCAGGTCATTAGAGACACGAGTCGTGCAAATGCCGGTTTGTGCAGGCTAAAAATGAGAAGCTATGCTGCTCCTTGCTGATAAGAGAGAGGAGAGATACAAGAACTGATAAGAATAATTACAGTCAGACCCCAGAGTGTTTCATGTCCACAGGCAAACCTTATTTGTTGGCATTATTTGTAGTCTGTGTTATAACCCTGAGAAAATAATGTGATCAATACGGCCTAATGGCTTTGGGTGGCTGAAAGTGCTGTGTCATGGCAGTGGCGCCTTGGCATTACATTATTAAATACACCCTCGGTTACACTGGGACCCGTTCTTACTCTGTTTATTCAACTGATGCTACTGCTCAAAGCAGAAAAAACATCACTTCCTGTTGATTAGATTTTTTTTCCAAGAAATATGTAGACCAATACTGCTTGTTTGGATAATACATGTGCAAAGTCCACACTTTTAAGCACCAGGATTGCACTAATATTAATATTTCTAAGTTTGTAAGTATGTTTGTACTGTACTTCATATTTGTTTGATCTGTTCTAATATCTTGTATTCTGACCTTGGTGTGTTCTGCAGGAGCTGCGTGCATGATGCCATTTTGGCTCTGTGGAGGGTTCAGCTTCTTCTGGTAGTCTCTGACCCAGTCTGTGATGCCCAGGAGGATGCCCAGTCGATGCAGGCAAATCATGTGCTTCGGGTCAGACTGGGCCACAGCAATCAGGACCTGTTTAGACTTGGCATGGCCCAAGACACGGGAGAAAGGCTCCAAAAACACCTGAAAGTCACATTCACATCAGTCATCATGTTGCTTTTAGACATTTTGTCATACAAGTGAAAAGGAGTCACAAACTGAAGAAAGCCTAAAAAGACCAACAAACCAGGAGCTGGTGTATCTATCTGTCTTGCAAGTAAAGTCTGCGGTTGGCATGACAACTGGAACACTGATAATAACCACCTCCTCAATTTAGGTGAGCGGGTTAAATTCATCGGCTTAAGCTGCCCACTCTCTCGGTACAGTGTCTCTGTTTGTTAGTTAAAGGCTGTGCTCCATCTATTTGCTGGGGAAGAATGTGTAACTGTGCATTCTCAATATCGATGTTTATAAAGAAATAAAAGCCCAGCATCAGTATCTCCGCTCTTTATACTTTCAAAATTGTTATTTTTGAAGCTCTGCGCACGACAGCTAAAGATGCTGATACACCTACTGGTGCTGTGTTAAGCTTAAATGCACAGATTATTAAATGCACTGATTGGATTTCAAGTATATGAAGGTGGTTCTGCGATATCAGAGCTTGAATTTCCATTTCCTGTTGAGCCTTCCTAAGGAGGCATGGGATAAAATCTACCTAGACAGTTTGTTCTCACCACCTTTACTCGAAAATCTAAATTTAGCTTCAACGCAAATTCTCTCCAGAAACAACAAGAGGGTACATGATTCGATCCTGTAATCTAACACGGGCAATGCAGTGCAAGTGACCTGCTGCAAAAGAGCCTGGCACGTCCTGGTGGGGATTCGAGTCAAACACGCCAAGAGGAATTCGGCCACTCTGCTGTAACATGACACATCCTCTTCAGCCTGGGACAAATCTAAGGAACACGAACCTTATTTTAGTCATGATGATATAACCATGCAGCACTTGAAATACATTCCAATTGTAAAGATTTCCTTGCTATAAAGTGAATTAGAAAGGCATCATGTAATTAAAAAGTGAACATAAAACTCCCATCCCTGATGCATCACTACCTTCTTTAGCCACAGCTGCCGCCAGGGAGCTCTGCATGTGATTGGCCAGGAGGGCTGTGGGAGCGTTGACAATCCCATCAGCTACCACCATGGACACGAGATGGCCGGCTGTGCCGACGGGGTCAAGGTTGGTGGCGGCACTGGAGAAATGCTTGTCCCCTGTGTGAGTGGTGGTCCTGAGCAGCAAACCTGGCATCACTTCCAACGCTGCCAGGCCTGTATTAGCTGTGTCATAAGTGAAATAAAGATTAAATTAAAGAGTAAATTAAAAGTTTGTAATTGACATTTTAGTTGGCAGTATTCGCAGCTCTAACTTACTATTTGTTGCACAAACAACCACATTTCTGCACAAAGACCTTCAAATTTCCATTTAAAACCATTTGTATTCATCAGCATGAGACACTGGGCAGAATTTAAGTTTCACCGTACAGGAAGAGGTACAGTACATTTATCTACAAATAATATGACCACACACAAACTCACTGTGGCTGACTCCTACCTGCATTTCTTTCGATGAACTCTTTGAGGCAGCCATGAAGGGGCTTAAAGATCAGCTCCCATTGGCTCCACTCACTTAAATCCTCTAAAAGAGGGCAGGACAGCAAGCTGGCCAGGGCCTGGGCTTTAGACATTTCACCAAGGCGTCCCACTGCCTCACATCCACCTTCAGGACTGTAAACAGGATGGATGTGGGACAAAAGAGGACAGAGATGAGGACAAACATCTGCCTGCTCAGTTATAATAAAAACATTTCTTCAAAAACTACCCCAAATTGATATCACAATAATGTTTCAACTGTTGGCTTTGATAAAGGAGCATTCC
Organism: Scatophagus argus; assembly: GCF_020382885.2. Taxonomy (NCBI): domain Eukaryota; kingdom Metazoa; phylum Chordata; class Actinopteri; family Scatophagidae; genus Scatophagus; species Scatophagus argus. Next base: position 3,609,961 of record NC_058513.1, read on the forward strand.
ACCAATTTCACAAATGCAGTTAAGTTTACTCATCATGAGAGGTACTGTAGAGCATGTGAAAACATTTGTATGTATTTCTGCGGCTTAAAGTCTGTCTGAAAACACACTGCTGACCTCGATTTGCAGTGTTTAGCAAACAGAGCTGACTCGTAGTAGATGGGGCTCAGTCCGCCACCAGCCAGCCCTCTCTGGCGCTGGACCAAGCCAACCAGCATGTGGAGAGTGCCGCAGCCCAGGTCACGACTGTCACGTACCCTGTAGTGGGACCTCAGCGCTGACTCAATGTGGGAGAGCTGGGAAAAGGAAGGCGTTTGTTACCGTCAAATTGCAGAATTTAATTCACACAGACAAAGAGAAAGAATCTTTACACTGAGAGAGGAAGAGCTTTGTTCTTCTGGTGTTAAACGACTCACTTCATTTGGATCAGTGGAGGTTATGTCACCACATTGGTTGATGAACTCAAACACGTCTTGTCTGGTGGGTCTGAAACCAAGATCCATGATTCCACTGCCCAGAAAAACAGCAGATCCCAGTGTCTCCTGCAGCAGCTGAACACATCCAGAGACAGAGAGACAGAGAAGGTGACAACAGGGTACATTTTCATCTCATCACTGTGGTGAGAGCTGTACAATGCCTCGGACCTATAACTCACACACACACACACACACACACACACTATATAGACTGTGAGAGTTAGCAGAAAATAAAAGATTTTTAGAGAATTAACAAAAAAGAAAATTATACCTGAATGTGTTTTGCTAGGAATTCCAGAAAGTTGCCTTGCTCCAAAGAGAGGAAATCTTTGACCTGGAAGTGTTTGGTCAACTTTCTCTCTAAAGCAGCCAAGTTGGCCAAAGTGAAGATTGAGTTGTGAGAGGACATGCTGTCTTTAAGGTACTGCTTCACTTTGGCTGAAAGACACAGAGCAGATATATCTGTCAATCATGTCCATTAATGTGGACCTGATACATCATGAGTAGATACTATTAGGCTAGTTAACGCTACATCCTGCATGAATACCTTCACTGGGGATGTATGTGGCGGCTTTGTCCTCTGTTTTTGCTTGTTCACTGCTTTTGGATGCCTTGTCTTTGGGCACCAGGTCCTGTGGGACTGCCAGGGAGCCTCCACAGATGGCCAGCTGAAACAGAGCCTTTGCCAGCCGGTTTTCTGACACCTGCAGCAGGAAGTTCTGGATATGCTGGATTGGGTATCAAACAAAGGCGTGTATCAGAGACAGGAAATCCCAAATGACTGACTGAATTGTGCCTCTCTGGTACGCCACATCTAATTGTCAAGTCCATTTAGCAAGCAGTCATGCATCACATTACAATATGTGGCAATCAACCCACCCTCAGCTGTTTCTACCCTCAGCTGTTTCTTATACTGTTTCATTAAAGCAGCTACAATGAACTTCCTTTATTTTTTGCTGTTGATTCTGGTGGCCTCTGTGCAAAAGAAGTATGAGCACCACTGCCTCCAGATCTTAATCTGCCTAGTGCCTGTATTTGTTTTGCCAGTGAGTAAAAGAAAGATACAACATATTTTTATTTCTTTAAAAAAAACAACTGTTTTCAGGAGGCTTAGTGATGATGCAATGTAAGATTAAAACATGTAATATAACAATGGTGAAACAAAGTAAACTTCATCAGTGCAGATCACATACCCAGGTTACACGTAAGCTTAGAGGTAATGGATTCAGTTGCTCTGTGAAAGTAATTTGGTTGAGGTGAAGCTCAAGATATCACCCTTCCCTTGTAACATAAAATAAGCCAGTTGTTCTGCTCCCATCCGGCAATATAGAATTATGTGCTGTTGCAGAATACAGAGCAGCTTCTTTCCTCAGGCTGTGAGACTTCTCAACTCATCCTCAGCCATAAAAACATAGCCTCAATTTTCAGAATCCATGCCAGTGGCAGGCATTAAGAATAACATTATAATACACTAACAGCTCATCTTTATTGCTTACGGTCCTGTTTGCTTGTCATGTCATGTGAAGGCTGTTTCATAACTGTTTTTAAGTTCCTTATTTAACACTTACCAAAATAATTGGTAATTAAATAATTGTGTAAAGCAAATTTGCAGTCTTACTTACCAGCAAAAATTACATTATTAAAGCTTACTTGTTCTGATAAATCTGACTAATTTGAAACCTGAAATTTTTTGTCAGAAAAGGGCATTTGAGCGAGCTAACTGGCAGCACAGTGCTGTCTCACTGCCACACTTCCTCTATTGGCCTCAGAAGGAGGAGATGATTGCTGTGGTGGTGGGCATTTTCTTTTCTTTTCTTTTTTTTTACTGCAAACGACTTTCAGTCTGGGGCTGGTCTTCATCGTTTGGGGCCTTTGTTCTAATTAAGATTTTAAGCTACAGGATCCATTATGCTTCCAACATCCCATCTTAAAATATGTTGGAAACATACGGGGGATAACTGAATGGTGATGTTGTGTGTGGTCATGTTGACCTGGATATTGTGCAACGAATATTATTTTAATGATGATGAAAAAAGGCCTATTGAGCATGCAACTGCAGATAAGTAGGATAAATTCTGCAGCATAAAGATAATCCCAGAACATGTAGCAGTAGGTGTCAAGATGAGTTAAGCCACAAATCTCTGATGTCTAGTCTGTATTCATTAGCTAAAAAGTCATTTTTTCTTACGCCTTCATTAGGGATTAGGAGATTATGAAGGGTGACATTTTGTTAATGAGTTCAGAACTGGAGAGTGGTTCTGTAGTGCTTTCCTTATCCCCCACCAATGGCTCATGGCGGGAGGCTTAGTGAAACTATCACCCAGCAGTTTAATGCAGCAAAGACACAAAATCCAAAAAAGTGGACACAAAATTCCCACAGCTCTTTTGATGCACCTCAGGAAGAATCTGAGCCATTAATGAAAGACATCCATCAGAGTCTGACACCCACCCTGGCCATTCTGGGACTAAAAACCCCCTCCACGTTGGTGAAGACTGCCAGTACGACCTCGGATGCCGACATGGAGGCGTATCTTTTCCTGAGTTCCAGGCTGCCTGAGGAGAAGGGCGAACCCGCTCCTTGCACTGGGTCCAACACGCTTTTCTTTATCTTCCTCATCCGCTCGTGGATCTCCTCCTCCAGCTCTTTCTGGATGGCCTCCCTGGCTTGCTCCATGATGGTGTGCTCACAACGACTCACCTTTATAAGGGTCTGAAAAGGAGCGTTAAGCAAACTGAGAACTACAAACTTAACATTTCATCAACTATCCAGTGTCTTTACCAGATGGGTTATTGCGAATTCAGGTAGCACCTCTTACATTGGCCCACTGCAATGGAAATGCTGTCACATGTGGAGTAGTTACTGCTACTTTCAGCATTATTTTAAGTACATCCAACAATAAACTTAAGTGTGTCAGTACTCATGGGTGAGTTGATAACTATGATGTGGCCACCAATGATGACACACAGTGGTGTAGTGGTAGCATCACAACAACTAGACAGAGAATCATCAGTACCACAGCTCAGTGGCTATTCTCTTAAAATGTGTTCACATGTGGATCTAGTGAGTGAGTGGCTATTTTGGAAGTTGGTGGGATGCAGTGCAGTAAAACAGATCTCAGCATTAAGCATGTTGCAAAGGAGCACCACGAATATTAGTCTTCAAAGCCACCTTTAACCAAATTCCTTAAGAACTGAGCTTAATGTCAGACATATCTTTAGAGATGACACTGAAAACACAGGGATTATAACATTCCTGTCACACAATAGTAAAATGGATTTATCCACATACGTCATATGCATAAAAACCTAATGGGAACACTGTTATGAAATTTACAGCCGACATTAACGCTACTGATGGGTTTGAAAGACAAGATACACTATATAGACAAAAGTACTAGGATGGGGCTGTTTATCAGGGGTTGAGCGCGGCCCCTGACTTCCAGTGAAGGGAAATCTTAATACTTCAGTGTACCAAGACATTTTGGACAATGCTATGCTTCCAACTTTGTGGAAGCAGCTTGGGGAAAGACTTTTTCTATTCCAGCATGACTGTGTCCCAGTGCACAAAGCAAAGTTTATAAATGATGGTTGGAGGAGTTTGGTGTGGAAGAACCTGACTGGCCCACACAGAATCCTGACCTCAAACCCATCCAACACCTTTGGGATGAACTGGAACAGAGATTGTGAGCCAGGCCTTTTTGCCCAACATTAATGTCGGGTGGGCAAAAAATTCCACAGAAACACTTCAAAATCTTGTGGAAAGCCTTTGCACAAGAGTGGAAGCTGTTATGGCTGCAAAGCTGTCTGTAATATTTAGAATGCAATGTCATTAAAGTCTCTGTTGGTGTAATAGTCAGGTGTCCCAATACCTTTGTCTATATAGTGTAAATTTCTGCTTAAAACTATTTTTTATTTTCAGTGTAGCTAATGTTAAGACTCATGAGCAACAAAATCATCAGTATTTTGTTCACTCCAGGAAATGTTATTTGCCAGACAAGGTCAGCCAATACTACATTAAAAATGGATTTAGTGGAACAAAGCTGTGCATAAATCTAGATATTAATTCTTTTGCCCATAAAGCGTCACAATTTAGACCAGATGAGGGTACTGAGATCCAACTTGGTAACACATTAAAACGTAGGCTGACATAAGATGTCAGTAATCTGTTTGCATCTCTGTCCAGTTATGTGAACAGTTTCGGACCACTGTCTACCTAAGTGAATGGAAAACGGCTATCAAAAACAGGGAAAATAAAATGAAGTGCAGAACAAAACAGTAACATAACTAATAAATAGTAATAAATCTTCATATGTTGCAGCAGGGCATGTCTCTTACCGCTATGGGCAGCCCAACGCTGTGTATCCTGATACCCAGCTCATAGGGAGAATCACATTTGTAGTGGTCAGCTAGAGACTTCATGAACTCAGCCAGGTCTACTTTCGGCTTGCTGTGCTGCCTCCTGTAAATGCGAAGTTGCTAAACAATGGAAAGAAATTAGACGTATTCAATACAAAGGAAGTTAAAACATTATACAGGGCTCACATACAGTACCTAGAGCTAGAGGAACCTAATGTACAACTTGGTAGGTAACAAAATAAAATCAGTATGGACAAGTCTCATCATCAGGTAACAGAAACATCGAAATGAACTCTGAAAGGCATCCCTGCTGTTTTGTTTAGCTTCAATTTGAAGCTGTTTTGAACATCAGCTCTCATGGGAAGGAAAACAACAAATATACAGCAGGTAAAACAAGTATTGAACACATCACCATTTTTCTCAGTAAATATATTTCCAAAGGTGCTATCCATCCATCCATTTTCTATACTGCTTATCTGTCAGGGTCACAGGGGAGCTGGAGCCTATCCCAGCTGACTGTGGACGAGAGGCGGGGTTCACCCTGAAATGGTCGCCAGTCAATCACAGGGCCAACACACAAAGACAGACAACCACACACTCTCACACTCACACCAGGGGCAATGTAGAGTAGCCAATTAACCTAATGTGCATGTTTTAGGGGTTGTGGGAGGAAGCCGGAGTACCCGGAGAAAACCCACACAGGCACAGGGAGAACATGCAAACTTCACATAGAAGGGCGCAGACCGGGATTCGAACCTGGAACCCTCTTGCTATGACGACAGCGTAACCACTGCACCACCGTGCTGCCCCTAAAGGTGCTACTGACATGAAATTTCCACTAGATGTCAGTAAAAGCCCATGCAATCCACATATGCAAAGAAATCAAACCATAGATGTTCATAAATTATGTGTAATAATAACACTTGAAGAAAGGGAGGTGCAAAAAGGCATGGAAAGCCAAGACACCAGCACCATGCAAATTAATATCAGCTGGTTCAGCGCCAACTGATGGCCTATAAACAAGCATCTCATTACCAAGGAGTCACACAAGAAACATCTCATGATGGGTAAAAGCAAAGAGCTTTCTCAAGACCATCGCAACTTTACTGTTGCAATGGTCACAGAAGGATTTCTAAACTGCTGAATGTTCCAGTAAGCACTGTTGGGGCCATAATCTGGAAGTGGAATCATTTCATCATAAACCGGTTACAACCAGGTGCTCCTTGCAAGATTTCTGACAAGAATTATGAGAAACATACCCATGAACCAGAGCTCATTTCCTTTTACACAAATTAAATCTTCCCATACTGAAAGTGTAATCAAAATAAACATTTTTGGCTCAACAATTAATAGTCCAATCAATAAGATGACTCCAGTTATGGAATATAAATCTGTAAAGCTTAAATGCAAAGCTTGGTCGACAAAAAAACCCCCCAAAACATCTATTTAATATGTAACTAGTTTGTTGGTAAATGTTTAGTAGCAGTTTGATCAACTAAATCTCATTTGCCATGTGAGTGATACCTTTAAGATGTCTATTGTCTCAATCTGGTGGATATCATCATCTTTAGTGTTACTGTCGATTTTGAACATGCGGTGGACGAGGGGGAGTTTGCAGAGGGGCCCCAGGTTCAGCTCTTCATAGTGCTTCTTGTCCTTCAAGGCAGCCAGTGACCGGCCCAGCTCATACAGGGTACATATGGATGCCACTGCTTCAGTACTCTGACAGACAGAGAAAGAAAAAAGACTCCAATAGCAGGAAAAACATACAGATTAAAACATTTAAGAGCAAATGCATGTTTGCCAACCTCTATGAACATGTTGACCTCTCTCATTGTGTACTGAAGGTCTTTAAGAGCCGGAGTCGCCCACGGTTTTATCTTTCCCGCTTCCAAAGAGGGAATCTGCATCAACTCGCACACCCTGGATATCACCTGGATAGTGTTACATTGAAGGGAGGAAATCACATACAGTACATTAGATAGTTGTACAGATTCACAAATGGAATGCATCGTGAGCAAAATCTACCTTTAGAAGCTCTTGGGCTAATAGAAACCATACTCAGGAACATTTTGGTTACATACTCAGGAACATGGCACTTTCACACAGTAAACTGGACAAGCCTTGGCAAGTGCCCTTTCTCACATCTCTCAATTAAATAAATAAAGGTCACACCACACCTATACATCCATGGGTCTTCTACACAGGAGATTTAACATATTTCTAACTTATTCTGGGTGATCAGCACTCTTTTGTGTCTGATTGAGATCTTCCTCACTTGACTGTTGGCGCATGATGTCCAGTGACTTCATGTAATGTGCCTTAAGCCTGTGCAGAGGTCTAATCAGTCAGAATCACAATAAGTGAAAAGACCATTGCAGGGTGCCGAATGCATTAATGCAGTTGAAGTTCACACTATTTCATTACTCATGTTAGTTCAAAAATAGCAGATTTAGCACGTGCCTTCTGTGGTGCAATGAAACTTTGCTATTTCAATGCACTGGTGTCTCATATATGTGAAGGCATGCATACCAGGTGCATGCATACCTACTGGTGTTGCTGCACACCTCACAGACACCAAAATGAGAAAAGAGAAAAATGAGAAAATTATGACTACAGGGATAAACCACAAACAGTGGAACAACAAGTTCTAAAAGCAGTACAGCCTTTAACCTGATAATAGTTTCATATTTTGGGAAATACACTTATTGGTTGTCTTGCTGAGACTTGTGAAGATGCATGCCACTCTCACATTAGTATGCCAAACATGAAGGTAGAGCCAGGAAGCCATACACAAATGGGAAAGAAAGGAGCTACACGCTGGAGCTATTTCTAAGCCAGGTGCAGTGACTTAATTTCTTGTCACAACAAAGTTGCCAGGCAACCACCAGAGTCACCAGAATCGACTACACCCGTTGACATTCACAGCTGGAAACTCCCTTTTAAACCACGTTGTTTGTTATTATGCAAACGAGATACAGAGTGTGGAGTTTGGATAACATTTTAGAGGTGGGGGTGGACTTTTGGGTTGTTTTTTTTTTTTTCTTTTTACATTTGCTTCTCTAGTTAATGCTAAGCTAAGCTAAATCTGCTCCCTCTTTACCTTACAGACATAACAAACAAATGTATTTCCAAAAATGTTGAACCAGTCCTTTAAAATTCAAAGCGCTTCTGTTTCCTCCTCACCTTGTCTTTGGTGACCAGCTCTCCCTCTGCAGCTATTTCTCGTATCACCTCTTTCATCAGACTGTTGACCATATCTGGATCCAGCGCTCTTTTGACTCTCCTCCCTGTGAGCTCGTCCTCGTCCTTCTCCATAGCCTCTACTGCCCGCATATTAGCTCCATGGACCTCTCTCAACTGGGCGTTATAGGCCTCTCTAAACACAGGGGCATTGCTCTCTCTCTGAGTTGCACCTCTGTTTTTGCTCTTCTTCTCTTTGGTCAAGCTTACATCTTCGCCCAGTGCTGGAAAGTCAGACGCAGAGAGGAAGTTGGACAGAATGTCCTGTTGCTGTTGGTCTTTTACAGGCTCTATTGTCAGATTCTGTGCAGCTGTAGAAGGATATGGAAGCACATATTTATTTTATAAGTATGGATAAGTGGCAATATTTGTTTTTAATGCAAAAAGATGAATGTTGTCATGTTGGCAGCGTTTCCGACAGATTGACAGTGTATCTGAGACAGATAATGCTGATATTGTGGCAGGCCAACACAAATAAATAAATGTACCTGCAGTTGCCCCCATCACAATTTCTGGATGTGCTGTTGTTTCAGGTTGAGTGGTCAGCCTCTTGTGGCTCGATGCCTCCCAGGTGTCATACAGAGACATGTACTGTAAGAGAGGAAGCTGTTCACCAAAAAGCTGAAAGTAGCTGGCTTGGAGCTGGTCCATGGAAGGAGCTCTCAGCTGGTACTGCGTTATCACCTGGAAAACATTACTTTCACTGACTAGGTGGTTTACATACAGTACTAATACAGACTGTAGTGTTCAGGTCAAAGGTTAATTTTTAGATTAGATTAGTAAACTAAAGGCATAACCCAACATCCAGATGCAAACTACAAATATATACCAGTGATTAGCTTATTATCTTATTATATATTTGAAGTAAAACAAATCAGTAAAACAACAATACCTCTGTACTGTACCTTCATTTTCTGTAACTGAATATGAATATATTGAATATACTTCAAAATGCCAAAGTGCATAACAAATGCAAAATTTACTTTAATTAACTTTTCAAGTATTACCCCACAACCACAGAATTCATCTCCATGCATGACAGGTTTAACAACATTTCAAAGCAATGGGTTGGGCACCAACATTATTTTCTCTGCATCAAAAACAAGGGACTGATTGGTACTCAATAGGTGACTGAACTATGAATTCACAAGTGGCTCCTTAGCAAAAAGCCATAGATAGGCCAGAGACATCAGAAAGTATTGCCTCTAGAAGTAATTTGGTTAAATCAACAAGACAGAACAACTGGGTTTTAGGCTAAAAAAATCCCAGTTGTTCAAATTATAAGCATGAGCCCACAGAAATAAGATTTAAGGCGGCACATGATTTACACCATGAAACAGTTCAACTAGTTTTCAGCTCTAAAATACAACTTTGCTAATGAGAGAGAAACAACTCACAATATATTTAGGTTTAGTTCATGTCTGATTATTATTATTATTTATAATTTGGTTGTTGGTTTTCCCTTTTTGCTGTCAAATGCCCTCAGATGTACATTAGAAACAAATACTAAGAAAGTAAACACAAACTAAGTGAAAAATAAGCTGATCTGCTGTTTTCATCACCGACCTTTATGACCCTCTCGTACAGCTGCTCTTGGGTCAAATTCTCAGCTGGCTTGGACACGGTAAAAGGTGTGTTGACAGGAACAGCACAGGCGGTGGAGAATAAAGAAGCAGAGGAAATCAAGGGGGGGCCTAAAAGGTTCACTGTTGCCTGTGTGGGAGGCACATGGGGAGAACTGACATCCACTTGTGGCATGGTAACACTTGGGGTAGCTGCAAGCAATTCAGTCCTCTGTGGAGTTGCAGGCCTGCTGTCCTCTTTAGCATTTGCTGATTTCACAGTTCCAGGCTCACTCAGAGGCTGGTGGAGCTTATGGAACACCATTTCCCCTCTAACAACTAGATCCTCTTTCAAAGATGCTATGAGACAGGAAATAGTTTTGAAGCCCAGGGAGGCTAAGGTCAGGTTTTGGCGGTATTTCTTGTTGTAGGCTATAGCCACCATCTTCAGAGGAACCCCTTCTGGATGCTCTTTTATCATGGAAACAATTTCTTCCAGAACCTTGTCAATTCTCCCATCTTCTGCAGCTTTTACTGATGCCCCAGCTTCAGTCCTAGCTTCAGTCCCAGCTCCAACTTTGGCCCGACTTGCACCACAATGGCTTTTGTGAAACACCAGTTCCCCTTTTACAACCAGATCTCTATCCAAAGAGGCTACCAGGCTAGCCATGGAGTCAAAGCCCAGGGAGGATACAGTCAGGTTGCTGCGATATGTCTGGTTGTAGAATACAGCCAGCTTTTTAAGGGGGATACCAGCTGGGTGCCTCTCTACCAAGGCCACAATTTTGTCCTGAACCGTCTCCATCTTGAGTAAAACTATCAAGGGAAAAAGAGACCACCGTTAACAGACGAACACTACACAGTCGTTAACCAGCAGCCTGTGCTCTCGCCAATAATCCACAAACAAAAAATATGGTTTAAGTCATGTGCTGTAAAACACACACAAAACACACAGACAGCCTACAGAGAATGATCCCTAATGCTAGAGAGAAAGGAAAAAGAGGCAGGCAGTTTAGAAACAGTGACATTATTACTCTGTAGAATTTTCAGCTGTAAAATGACCCACTCACTATGTTGGTCTTGGCACTACGTCTTGATTTTAAATGGATAATGATCGATAAAGCACTACCAGTTTGAACAGTGAACTTTGAACCTTTTTGAACAGTTTTCCGTTTGTGTCTGTAATTACAAACACACACTCCTAGTGTTCAATCCCAAAAAATACATGTCTCTACGGATGCACAGGAATGCCACCACAAACACAAAAAAAGAAGATAATCTTTTGTTTTTACATGCACATGAAGCATTATCGTGACAAAAACAACACAAATAAGCAGGGGTCAGCTTGACAGGTATGTAACCAATTTTGTGAAAAAAATCACAAATCAATACCCAGACCTAGTCAATATTAAAACTACAATACTACATCAAAAGGCTCTAAACACCTAATAATTCACCTTTAAACTTTATACACTCTTTAAAACCATGCAGCAAATACAGTACAGTGATTAGTCACAAAACAACAAAAAAACCACAAACACAAAAATTATTAGCTGGATGGATTATTTCCTCTCCAGAGGCAGACCCAATGAACCGTTTGTGTTTCTTTAAGAACGTACAACAGACCGTATCGAACGACAGTTTATGTTTTCATTAACACCACAAATTCAAAATGGTCATCAACTCCTTTGTGACACTACTCCAACTTTTCAAATCTAAATTCCATTCATTTTGTTAATCCACGGCATTAACATAACAAAAATAATCACTACTGTAACTGTACTAAAAGATCAAAACAAGTCTATGCATAATATTTACAACATATAAAGAGGAACACAGTCAGCAGTACAAAGAACCTTGCATTATAAATAAGCAGCAATTCAGTCTACCTTACCTATACTTTCAAAAGACAAAAAGGAGAGATCTGTGGTTCATCTTCCTTAAAAGTTGAACTACTGTGTATAAAGCTGCAGTCCTCCTGCTTTAGCTTATAAACTGTACTCACTTCCTTCCCCCTACCTACTGTGCTTCTTTCTGAGTAAAGACAGAGAGAAATGAAACTGAAAGCAAGACTGGCAAGCACATTCAAGTCTATGGCTGCCTGTGACCAGCAGCCACACTCTCATATTCCTGGAAAATGGTGATGGTGGTCACCACACAGGCAAACCAATGATGGGACGGAGGGGAATGAAACAGTGGCTTTGAGTTTCACATTCCTGGTCTGCCTCAGCTGATTCACTTGTGTTGTGTAACAAATCACGTGACCTAATAATTCGGTTCATGCCCAGTCAGTGTACTACTTGCGAAAACAGCTGTGCACCTAAGGAAATGAAACACAGGTTAGGCGTGCTACTCTGGCATTGCAAAGTCTTGTGTTCTGCTTCAACACATCAAAAAGCTGATAACACTCTTGTGCCTAGTTCCCATTTAACCGGAATGACTGGCAGCTACTGAAGAAAACAGTTCACTACTTAACACACTGACATGACATGGAACTCCACCAACAACAGTTTTGATTTGAGATTTTGTGTTATGCAAGCAACATGACAGAGAGAAGGAGCAGGTCGCAGATTTCTGGGCACAGCTCCTTCCAGGGATATGAATTACCGGTACTACAACTTTTTTAACACATGCAGTGTACTCCCCAAGAGCAAACAGACTTCTCTTTTGTGGACATCCCCTTTAATTGACTAGTTCTTAGTTCGAATCTGCGCATTGATTCACATTGACAACTGAATTGCACCTTTTCCTCTTCCTTTCTCACGAAATATTTGCTTAGATGGGAGTGGCATAGTGACGGCATCGCTTAGCTGCCGCCATAGTAAACCAAATGTTAAATGCAGATTTAAAAAAATAATGATGATGATAGCTGACAGCAGAAGAGTGACAGGGCACAGGTAATTTATCTTTTCAGAGTCAAAGCTTATCAATCAAATCATTAGGCCACAGTTTTATAACCTGGAGAACTTGGAGAAGTCTGGCCCAGGAAGTTTTGTAGAAGCAGGGAAGAGGTTTGTGACACAACTGCACCTGCTTCCAGGGTGCATGGAGAAGGAATAATAAGTCTAAAGAGGTCAACAGTTTTTATTTTATATAAACCTATGCTGCTGTACAGTTATTCTATTTGCTACACATGATGCTGGATGTGGACGTTCTTGGGTTTTACAGGTTACAGAACCTGCAGAAGTCATCTTGGTCCCATACTTACTGACCCACTGACCCAGCACTGTTGACGCACAGAGAGGTTTCCTGCCTTCAGTGAGGGCAGGTGGTGATGATTTTGTCTGGCATGTAACACCGTATATATTACATTATATAATCACATTTAATATAAAAAACTGTACTTGGTAGAGAGAATGCAACATTTTGTGTGTAGTTATAGACAGTCACGCAAGATTTTGGAATTCCTCAATTCTAATATTGTGCCAATATATTACAAGCTGCGGAGAGAAGTTAAAGCAATGTTGAAGAATGTACTAATATTAAATTTAAATCACACCTGATGTCAACAAGTAGTTAACAGCCACAAACTCCTGTAAGACGGCGATGTAACGTTAACTTACCAGTATCTGACAGGAAAGTGCGTGCAACCACAGTCCCGACAAAGTACAGTTAACTACGTTCAGTTACATGCTAGCGTTACTGTAAAATCAAACACCAACTAAAATAGCTGGTTAGGTGTTGCCGACTGACTCTGGATATGTTATTGTACTAGCCAAGTATCACTAAGGGCAGTGTTCGGGTGTGCGTCCTCGCCTTCTTTCAACATCCTGAGACTCAGTGCTGAAGTAAATAACTATGGCAGTAAAACGATGGAACCAATGAGAACGTTTACTTTAGCTAGCGGACCTGCTATACAGGCTAACGTTAGCAAATAATACCAGATGTATTCTGATATCATTTTAAATAAAGTTCATTATTCGGTCGGTAACGAGCGTCAAAATAACAGTGCTCACAGCACTGACATTTCGGAATCTTAATACTGTTGCGATTAATGTACATATAGTACGGAATAAAAAGCGAAACTCGTTAGATTTTCTCATTGTTGTCACCGCTAACGGTTACCACGCTAACCTTATGGTGCATTCATGTTACACGCCAAAGATAGGAAATACGCCGCTCTCCTCCTCCATAAGAAAAATGTTCATGTACAAAAATTATTTATATATCATTTATTTCAGCCACCGATATTTGTTCACCTCAGCACCCCATTTGTTTCTTGAGACTCTGAGGTTTTGTCGGTTAGTTTTATGGTGAAACAGCAGATTGATTTTACACAAGCAGACAACTAACTATCGAGGATGCATGTTTCCGAGAGAACTGACGACTTTTCTGACCTGTGAACGCATGAACGAGTGCAGTATTGTAATAAAAAAAAGTGACAATATTTGCCAGGACCGTAAATGCCTCGTGAGTTACAGGCCAATGCAGCACATAGGAAAACAGGCGCAAATTTTAAAGAGCATATGAAATACAGTTTGATAGTGTACAGCATTAGATAACTGTCTGCGTTTTTGTGTTTTCTAAGACACTAGGGTATAAGAGAGACGGAAATTTATAAAATAAAAAGATAAAAATCCCCCGAACCAATGAAAATTCAAACTTCGAATATTGAACTGAATCTCAAAAAACTCAGCTGAACATAATCATTCATTATGATGTATGAAAAGGTAACCAAATTTGTGTCAAAGTATTTATAATATAATATCATATCATGTTGGATAAAATTTAGTCATACAGATCATATGGCCATCACATAAACCAGTGATAACAATTCATCATCTCTTCAAGAAACTGTAAAAGGATAGTCAAAGTGACATGTTCAATAAATTCTGTATATTATCTCAAATACACAGTAAACTAAAAACATATAAAGAGATTCTTTAAAATACTATCAATGGTCTGTCTATAAGAAGGATCAAAGATGAGATACTTGAGTGAACATTATTCTTCTTGTAAGTTAACTGAGAGAAACACTCTGGAAGTATTACTTATCCCATCTTGCCTGTTAATTTGCCCTGCTAATCTGGGGTTTAGTAGGGTTCATGTGGATAGGAGGAGCCATGGATTTAGCTAACTAACTAACTAACTAGCTGGAGAGAGTGATCAAGGATATATTTAAAGCATAACTATGCCCTCAAATTCTCTGTCTTGTGAAATCTGTCAGACCTAATCAGGGGCTGTGTCAAACACAACCTTCACAGCCTTGAAAGTCTTGAACTGGATTCAAAATTCCAAGTTCTTTTTTCTTTTCAATTCCTATAAGTTTATACTTTCTTTGTTATCTTTCAAAAATCAGGCAACTGCCTTTACTACCCCTGATCAATCAGAGAATTTCTGTAGAGGATCCAACAATGATCTGTCCTTCTTTGCTTTTGTGTTAAACGCAAGAGCCTTGTTCTGGATCATCTTCATAGATTTCTCCCAACTTACATTCTTGGAATGGTAGTTTGTTATGCCATAAAAACTTTAGTGTTTCTCTGTAGTCAAACGTGGTTCTCCTCATCTGGGTGGTCCTGAATTTCAGTTGATTTATGCCCACAGTATTGGTACAACTGCTGATATTGAGTCCTTTTCAGTAATCAGTGTTGCTAAAAAATTTTCAGGGAAAATGAAGTGCAGGCACATACGGTACTTAAAATGTTTATTCTTCAAAATAAAAAATGTCTTGTGCTTGATGATATATGACTTCCATTAAATTTATTGATTACTGATACTAAAATCAGTATGGATAAAGCAAAAAACAACAAAGCCTTTAACATTTAAGTAGTCAACAGTGAATTAGATCCTCTTCGCAGGATCCTTCAAGATCCTTCTTTGCATCATGGTATGGTGGAATGACTTTCGTAACATTTATTTTAATCCCATACAAATTTATATTTGACATCTTTCATTTTGTCTTTGTAAACTGCATCAAAGTACTCTGCTTCTGCTTCTGTCAGTTGGTTTGTCCAGTCTCCTGCAATTCCTGAAACACAACATGCAAGAGAAATCATAAAGTAATCAAGAAATTGTCTGGATCTAATTTCACACTCTGGAAATACAGAATGTAATTCGTTACATTCTACAAAATTTGTTCATAGCACTATTGTCAAGGTAGTCATTCCCAGTAAATGTTGCCTGGCTCTACAGACCACATCCAGTCACAGTGGAACTGAAATAGTTCTGTATATTATTTACTGAGACTCACCTTTCCTGAGAAATTCAGACTTCGTCTGGTCCATAAATTCACGAGGAACTGTAGAATAGTTGGACATTTTGTTCTGCTTCATGTTCTTGAACAAACATCGGTCTGCTATCTTCTCTATCACCTCAGCGTCCAGAGATTTCTCCAAGAACTGAGCTATTCGGGCCACAGAGTCCTTCAGGTCCTGCACCACAGAGAAACACACATCCTGTCATTTCCCAGCAGGGATTCACACAATAACACTGTGCTTTGTTGTTGTTTGTCTTGTGAAACAGTTTTGAAGATGAAAGCTACATCTCACCATTATCATCTCTTCATAGGAGATGTACATTATGTGCTCTTTATCCTCAGCATTCAGCCAGCTCTTTATATGATCAAACCAGGAGCCAAACATAACTAGAAGAAAAAGAATGTCACAAGTTGTTCTGTCAGCATGAATACATTAGAACTTTATTATTATTAATGATTATTTCATAAAATACAGTTCAGCTGAGGGTTCCCATCCCTTGCTGGCATGTGTATTATATTACAGATAAATACTGTATATTGTACAATGTGGACAACCTTTTCCATCCAGGAACTTGTGGAGGAACTCGCTCTGTGGGCCTGGGTGTACCAGGAAGGAAGTCATCCCGTAATAGTGAAAGGAAGATGTAAACACATCTTTGGGGTTCCTCATGACATAGATGACCTGCAGTGATGATATCTCATCCATTAATCATTTATAGAGCTTTGACCATTATATCCTTTTCATAGGATGTAGTGTGACAACACATACATGATATAGTAGCATGTATGTGTTGTTTCTTGTTGGCATCTCGGTGTCTGACCACATGAAGCTCCCCGTCTGCTTTTAATCTGGTGGTATGATCTCTGTCTGTCATCACACACACATAGACATCAAGTCTTTGCATGGAGTGCAAATGAATGTGGACACTGGCCTGGACTGGCATTAGATTCCTGACTGATTTTGCTGACATCTGTGCCTTTTATGTTATATTATGATATTATATATCATAATATATAATAATCATAATATATGTATATGTATATTATGATATTATATATCATAATATATAATAATCATAATATATGTATATGTATATTATGATATTATATATCATAATATATGCCATTATAAATTATTATATTATGTTGATATATTATGATACCTGGATCCCATGAAAAAGACATATGGTAATCATTTTCATCCTCTCATATGGGCTTGTATGGTTCAGATTAAATTGGTGGCTAAGTTGCTGTCCAGTTACCTTCAAAAGTCCTGCACACCCACACAGACATTTTCAATCACTCTGGCTGACCTCTGGTCAGGCTGAAGTTGGGTGAAGCCATGCTGAAGATTATAAGGCGGTGTTACAAAATTATATTACCATTACATTGCCAAACAGAATGATAAGTCATTTATGGGTTTAGTTTTTATGCCCCATAAAAGAGAATTGCTTCTGGAGAGCAAGTCTGTCAGTTCTGTAGACCCGGGACACGAGTGACTCTCAGAGACAAGAGACAGCAAACTGCTCCAATCTGTGAGCCAGAGTGAGCAGCTGAGGGGATTCCAGTCCGCCTGGTCTGCTGATGTATGCCACCGCACTTGTACTGTCTGACCATATGAGTACAGGGATACTGCTATCAGGTCAGGATGGATCCCATTAGAACGCCCTGAGTCAAACTAATTGACATGGCGGTTCCACACATGAAGAGCTGCCACACATTCTACTGAAACAATCACACAACAGTGCATTCGATGCAAGACAATGGACACTTCAGCTGATACCTTCATCCCCATCAGCTGCAGGCATGCCCTCAATGGTAAGAACTTTCTCCCTGTGGAAGAGGCCCAGATGATACCATTCTTTTGCTTATAGCCTTACCTGTTGAAATCTCAATGCACTCAATGAGATACTCACTCTGTGCATTGTGGCTGAAATTCTCCTGCCTGATATACTAAGAGCAGAGAGGAGGTGTTCAGAGTCCTCACCAATGTGGTGCCCCATCGGCTTCTGGCCTGTTCTGGTGTGAATTAGGAATCATCTTCCCTTTTAGAGAGGAGAATTTCAGGCAAGACATCTGAGTTATCAGACACTACTTCATCTCTCCACAGAACTTTGGTGGGGCTTTTACTGCTGGCATTGTTGTAATTGACAGCTTAGCTAGTGTATTACCACTCTCTGAAAGTGACTCTGACAGTGCCATGGGAATGGGTTTGTGAAAAACATAGTCAAAGCTGCAATTAAAAAGCAGATGGCTAGTGTGGGTTCTTGCTAGTTGACAATACTAATGTGAAAGCAGGCTCAGCTGATTCTTGTGAGGTGGAGTGACCAACCCAATGTCTACCGTTGACATCTGCCTGTCATTCTTCTGTGCACCGACTATCGGCGGGGTGGTTCTCCCTACGGGCCGGAATTCAACTGATAGGATAGTGATTTTCAACATCACATAAAAAATACATGAATGTTACAGCAGTTCATTATAATTTCATTATTACAATTTCAGTCTTGCGAAATGTTAAAATCATATTGAGGTGGTAGCAAAAGTGAAACTAAACAGTTGAGATTTTGTTTTACTTGTCTTTTTAGTAATGTCATTTCTCATGTTGTTAATTGCTTTCCTGCCTGTACAACATCCATTGTCTGCCCGTCCTGGGTGAGGGATCCCTCCTCTGTTGCTCAACCTGAGGTTTCTTCCATTTTTTCCTGTTAAAGGTTTTTCTGGGAGTTTTTCCTTAGTCGATGTGAGGGTCGCAGGGCAGAGGATGTTGCTGATGTTATGTTAAGCCCTTTGAGACAAACTGCTTGTAAAAATGGGCTATACAAATAAAGTTGACTTGACTTGACTTGACTTGAATGTACCCCCATAGTGAGATACCAAGCCAATGTTAGAGAAAAAGAACCCTTTCAAAAACTCAAACACCCAAGTTTACTGTATTACGTGTTTCCTAAAATCTAAAGACCTAACATGAAAGAGTTGTTATCACAGGAATGAAAACTTTCGTATGATCCCTGACGCAAACTATGTAGCAGATTTACCTTTGGCTTGACTTCAAAGAAGGATTTTGGCATCATGTTGTAATGGCAATGTGTAGCAAACATGCGTGGGGATGGCCTCTGTTCAAGGTTAAGGGTGACAGCCCTTTGTTCCTCCAGCCAGGGAACACGGTCCCAGTTAGGAAGAGTCTCAACAGAAGCTGGATCTCCTCCACTCATGATCAGAGGGACAATCTCCTGCATCCAAGTGGTACCTAAACAAAGGAAACAAGAGATTTTCTGTACTGTATACTTACAATAATGACAACTGCCCATCGTTAATACTGATCTGTTAGCTCTTATTTTGATCCTCCGAAATGAGAGCTACTAAGGTGTCATAGAACAAAACAATAAATGAAGGTGTTTGAAGAAAAATTGTTCTATTATATTGGGGTCGCATCCAGTTCAAAGTTGCATACTGCCTTTATTTCATGAAAAAAATTGTTAGAACCTTTCATCCTAAACATGGCGATGAAAATTGTTCAGTCCAGTCTCAATGTTCACTCTATGCTCTGAATAATATCAATGGTAACTCTTTTTTTCCAAATATGGATGTCATTACTACTCCTGTGCAACTTAGTCCAATCTAGTCCAGAGGAACTATCAGATAGGCTACTTCCTCATGAACATGCAGCAGTAATAGCAGTCATTCTTAAGTAACTTGTTTATTAAACTTTGTTTATGTAAGCAGTAACCAAGTATGTCTAAATGTCCTTAGGCACAAATTTTGATAGGTTAATATACTATAAAAGGATTACTTGCATAATGAGTACCTCTATGTTTGACAGTTAAATGGATTTTAATTTACCTGAAGAAAATGTTGAATGCAGTACATCTGCAACCCTGATTTCCAAAAAGTTGGGACTTGAAAACACACACGATGTGATAATTTGCTAATCCCTTTAGATATACACGGTACACTACATCGACACCTGCCTCTTACACCAACAGGGACTTTAATGACATTGCATTCTCAAATATATAGACATTAATATAGAGTTTGTCCTCCCTTTACAGCTATAGCAGCTTCCACTCTTCTGCAAAGGCTTTCCACAAGATTCTGGAGTGTTTCTGTGGGAATTTGTGCCCATTCATGCAGTTGAGCATTTGTGAGATCAGACACTGATGTTGGATGAAAAGGCCTGGCTCACAATCTTGGTTCCAGTTCATCCCAAAGGTGTTGGATGGGGTTGAGGTCAGGGCTCTCTGTGGGCCAGTCAAGTTCTTCCACACCAAACTCATCCAGCCATGTCTGTATGGACTTTGCTTTGTGCCCTGGTGCACAGTCATGCTGCAATAGAAAAAATCCTTCCCCAAACTGCTGCCACAAAGTTGGAAGCATAGCATTGTCAAAATGTCTTGGTATGCTGAAGCATTAAGATTTCCCTTCACTGGAAGTAAGGGGCCGAGCCCAGCCACTGAAAACGCCCCATACCACACCTAATTTCAATAATAAAGGAGTTTGTCCGAATACTTTTGTCTATGTATATATGCTTATTCTGAATTCGATGGCAGTAACAGGTTTCATTAAAAGTAAAACATTTACTACTCATCGTTAACTAGCTTACCGAAACAAATTTGAATAACTTCACTATATATTAAAACAGTATAACATTGTGTCGCCATGTTGATAAGGTGAACGCTCTCTCCTAAAGCTGGCAGGGCGGTACTCCTGAAAGTGTATATATGTCAAAGGTAGGTTTTTGCAAATCTACCTTTGACTGTTTTTTATACTGCGATGACTGCATGAGCTGTTTCGAGTGGCTTTAGTAATAATAATATATAATAGTGTATATAACTATAGTAGGCTACGACCTCTCAAAATGTCAAATTTGTCAATCTAAAACCAGTCACGACCCACCCACTCTTTGTCTATTTTATTCTGAATTTTTACCATATATATATATATATATATATATATATATATATATATATATATATATATATATATATACCATATAACAAACTACACTTCTTAGTCGTGGTATTTTGGTTTCTTCACGTAATGTTTAACATCAACAAGTAATTGACAACTTGCCTGACTTGGGATACGTTGCAATGATGATATCATCTGGTCGAAAAGAAAACTCCTCGTAGTATTTGAGGCTGTGTGGAGAATGCACACTTGAGGGCACGTAGACCCCCTTGTACACCGTGTATAACTCTGCCTCAGTCATGGTTCAAAGTGACTACACGAGCACAGTTTCTGCAGCTTGAGCAGACCAGCAACAGGACGCTACCGTCAACACTACGTACTGCTATGTTCCGGTCTCTACACCGCGGAAATAGATTATAAAACGTGTTGGAAAGGAATGTAAAGATCTACCATACGTGTCATCTGGATAGAATTATCAGTTAAGACGTGCTCTACGCAGGGGCAAGAGGGTGCAACGCCCTCTCAAATAAATTTTGTTTCAAATAATCACAGCGGTTTCTTACTTGTTTACCACTCCGGCTTCCAGCAGCTCACAATGAGAAAATCAATGCTGTGTAATGCATCCGTTTTTCACATCTTTTGAAAAGCGCAGTGCTGCTCCTGCCTGTACTGATAATAGTAGCAATGATGCTGCTGCTGCTAGCACATCAGAGGCAGCGAGCATCACTACTACTTTAGCACCTGCTTGGTGCACACGACCATGGAGAAATATTGCAGTACTGTTAATGAGAGGGTTGTTGTTTTTACCTTAACTAGTTTTAACAATTGGAAAGCAGCGCTTGACCGAGACAAGGTTTCTACAGAGGCATGTGTCCAGCCACAACCATGAACCATGTGCAAGTCGGACAAAGTGCAGGCCATTAGTTTTTGTTTTGTTCCGTATCAAAAATAGCATCATCAATGTTTGAGACATAAATCTTAGGGGAATGTGACACCTCATCTGACTCAGACATCAACAGGAAAATGAAATGTATGGATGGCAGACTGTGTCGTAGTCTGTGTTCCAGCCACTAGGTGGTGTGAGAGACTAGGAGTAGGTATGTTTTGTAATGGCCATGTGTCCTAATACTTTTGTCTGTATAAGATATTTCCACTTGGAATACTACACTGAAGTGTGTTTGTGTGTGCAAAGTTCACTGCTCATTTTCATTAAGGGCTTTGTGGACAGCAACCTTCCCTCCTGACTATAAGGTCTTATTTAACACAGTATATGTATGGCTGTAGCTTCTCTTGATATTATTTTATATGTACAAATTGCACACTGAATTGCCAAAAAATACTTACATGTGTGATTGCTTGTTAACTAGCACAACAATATGCATTTCTTGTCTGAACAGGCTACCGTCCAAGTCTGCCTGTGAAATCTAGAAGTGAGCTTAAAGTCTTGAATGTCTTTGGACATGTCAGTACATCTTAAACAAGACTGTTCATGTTCAGGTAGGACCTTATAAGGAATCCTGCTGTTCCAGTTGCTCATAAACCACAGACAGTAACTGATTGTCTTGAATACTCAGCAAGCTTTCATAGTCATCTTGATGAACACAACACAAATCTATGAAGTACTTTTCAACAAAATTGTATCACATTATCTTAATTGTAATGTGCTGGGTTACTTATCTAAAGAAAGTGTCTCTGCAAGTTGATTTAATTCAATTCAGAAATGTTCATTCCACCACAATGTTAAAATTCAAGTCTTTGTACACTAAACTTTAAAAAATTAATGATTGAACCAGGGATTCAAACTTGAAAATAAAATGTCAATTCACTTGACTTGTCAGGTAAAAAAAACAAAACAAATGGACACTGGTTTATAGAGGGAGAGGCTAGAAGAAATGGGAGTCAAACAGTTGTAGCAGTCGTAGTTGTAGTAGACAGATGCCACTGAAAGCAACAGTTCCTTGCTCTGAACCATGACTGAGGCAGAGTTATACACGGTGTACAAGGGGGTCTACGTGCCCTCAAGTGTGTATCCTCCACACAGCCTCAAATACTACGAGGAGTTTTCTTTTCGACCAGATGATATCATCATTGCAACGTATCCCAAGTCAGGCAAGTAGTCACTGTTACATTATCAGCGTTAAACGTGACTTGCATAGCACATTCTTGTTGTTAAATGTATTTTAATCCCGTTATTCTCTTCCTCTGGAGCTTCACACGTGAAAAAACGTTGTGTGAAGGCTTTGAAAGCTGATAAACAGCCTCCAGCGGAATCACCTCTGTGTCAGTGAGGGTAGAGTCTTCGAGGGTCCTGAAAATATGTTCCTGACAGTGACCATTAAATGAGTTACCAGGAATTGATCAAAATTTTTTGGACTTTGTGGCGCATGTATATGCGGATGCGTGTGTGCGCGCACACACACACGCACACGAAGAAATGGACTCTGTCGTCAGTTTATATTTTAAATGCTTGGTGACATGTTTGGCGTGGCGTACGCCATGGACGCTTCGGCGCTGAAAATTCAGCCCGCTGCATCGCTCACTCACCACAACCACAACTCACCCGCGTCAGTTTTCTCCCCGGTTTAGCATCCAGGCGTGTAGTGAGGTACCCACTACTCCTCCACCTCTTCATTTCAGTTTGTAAAGACTCTGGTTTGTCATACACTCACAGTCACCTGCACTCCCGGTCCGGCTCCACTGCTCCTCTGGGGAAGCACGCGCCGCTGCAGGGGCGGATTTTATTGAGCACGGGGGGTTTATATTTTTTATGGTGTTGGCTATGTGGTGTTTGTGAAAAATTATTGTATGGTGTGTAAATATTTGGGTGTGGATAAATTGAATAATGCCTTAATTTATTTATTAGGATTAGTGTATGGTATGGACCATTATGTTTGTTGGTAATCCCCTCCATAATGGTTTGGACCATTTGGGCTCAACAAGCAGCCCTATTTAAAGGAGCCTCATTTTGCTCTTGTGGTTCCTAGGGAGAACTATTATGTACTGCTGTGAGTTTTTGCGATTGTTGTTAAGGTCCTGCATTGTTCCTATCTGTGCAAACCTAGTGTTTCAGGAAAATAAAAGGGTTTTTCCTGGCACGTGACGCTTTGCTGCCTCCTGTTTCCAACCTCTTCCCCCTGAATCTGATCTTGCCTAGATCCCGTTATTCGGGGAGACCACTCTGGTCCCTCACATGACCATTAACTGATAAAAAGCTTAAATATAAGCCAGTGTGCTACTGTTCTTGGTGATGAGCATGTGATTCAATTTAGATTCAGTGGATGCATTTGGAGCCGTTCCCTTCATGTTGCATTAGACTTTCATATGGAACCAAGCTGGCCTGCTGCTCATCCTTATTTCTCAGATCAGCATCATCGTTAGTGTTTCACTTCCGTTTCCTGATGCTTTCCCTTATTTGAGTAGCTCCATGATGCGCAACATTCGCATATTCCAAAATTACCATCAAAATCTACTGAAGCATGGATGATTGTGTTAGTGTCAGTGGTACAGGTGAACAACATTTTATTTTTACTGTGTGATAGCTGCTTGCAGGACCAGTTGCGAAATTAGAAGACCAACTGTCATCTCCTATAAAATACCACCAGCTATTCCAGCAATACTGTGTCATTTGTGCTTGTGATGCTGTGTGAACTGGGGATATAAAGCAGCAGGGAGAATCATCCGCCATATTCAGACAGCATTTCTGCTGTGTTGAGCTTCTCCTAGTTGGCCCTGAGAGCTCAGCAGAAGTGCAGATCTCCGTTCCAGTTTTGTGGTAGGGCCATATTTACTTCACAGTAAAAACTATTTTTACACATTCGATCGATCGATTTCATTTACTCAGTAACATCAATAACTAACCTGAGATGAAGTGTTTGAGACAGACATAACCTATCAACTGACTGTGTCCCACAGTTTACTATTTTTCCATCCTCTCTGTGGATGACATAACTGTTGCACTGTCTGCACATAATAGCAGCCGGTGCCTTGACAATGACATTTTTTGTCACATTGCCTTTAGAGCAGGTACAGGTTGTGCCTAGTGATGTGAGTTATAGCAGAAGCACTTGGTATTTTTAGACTGCAGGGCCCTGAGACTGAGTGTCTTATAGTCATCAGGACTGGAGGCTGTTGCCCTAATCTGTCAACTAATCATCAGTCTGGCAGGAGTCAGACCCATCAAAGTTAATCCGGGGGCTCTATAGCTCCTATAACTCCTGAGATTACACATAAATCCCTGCCTTAGTGTAACATGCTCCAGACCGCTCACACCTGTAGTGTCCTCTAGTGGCTAAAGTTAATGCAGTTTCATCTAAACACATCACGGTGAAGTGGACAAGAAGTTTGGCGAAGCCTGATATTAATTCTTTGAGAACGGGGATGCAAAAAGGTGAACTCCAGATTTCAGAAACCCTCTTGATTCCTTCACTTAGGTACCACTTGGATGCAGGAGATTGTCCCTCTGATCATGAATGGAGGAGATCCAGCTTCTGTTGAGACTCTTCCTAACTGGGAACGTGTTCCCTGGCTGGAGGCGTGTAATTCCTGCAGTCTTAACCTTGAACAGAGGCCATCTCCACGCATGTTTGCCACACACTTCCAATACAACTTGATGCCATCATCCTTCTTTGAAATCAAGCCAAAGGTAAATCTGCCATGTGCAGCCCGTGGCCGCTGGGGGTGTTGTCTTTTAGGGCTCTGTAGAGGCTAGATGGGTACGAGTGATGTTCTGTGCAGTTTTAATCCATCATTGCAGTGCAGTTGTTCATACGCACCCCATGCCAATTTGGAGCTAATTGTTAATAAGAACTCTTAGGTTTTCCTACAGTTTCTTGACCAGGGATGTCCATGACAGGTTCTCTGTGATGCTGATTTCCAGGAACCTGAAACCTGCTTCACCTCAGTTCTACTGATATAGACAGGGATGTGTGCTGTCATCTCCTTTTTTCTAAAATTAATAATCTGCTTTTTGGTTTTGTTGATGTTGAGCAGTAGGTTATGTGTGCACCACCCTACAAGCTAGTCGATTTGCCCAGGTATTAATTTTGACTGCTGCTACTAAATGGTTGCTGAAAAGGCTTTAATGGTCAAAGCTCTATAAATGATTAATGGATGAGATATCATCACTGCAGGTCATCTATGTCATGAGGAACCCCAAAGATGTGTTTACATCTTCCTTTCACTATTATGGGATGACTTCCTTCCTGGTACACCCAGGCCCACAGAGCGAGTTCCTCCACAAGTTCCTGGATGGAAAAGGTTGTCCACATTGTACAATATACAGTATTTATCTGTAATATAATGCACATGCCAGCAAGGGATGGGAACCCTCAGCTGAACTGTATTTTATGAAATAATCATTAATAATAATAAAGTTCTAATTTATTCATGCTGACAGAACAACTTGTGACATTCTTTTTCTTCTAGTTATGTTTGGCTCCTGGTTTGATCATATAAAGAGCTGGCTGAATGCTGAGGATAAAGAGCACATAATGTACATCTCCTATGAAGAGATGATAATGGTGAGATGTAGCTTTCATCTTCAAAACTGTTTCACAAGACAAACAACAACAAAGCACAGTGTTATTGTGTGAATCCCTGCTGGGAAATGACAGGATGTGTGTTTCTCTGTGGTGCAGGACCTGAAGGACTCTGTGGCCCGAATAGCTCAGTTCTTGGAGAAATCTCTGGACGCTGAGGTGATAGAGAAGATAGCAGACCGATGTTTGTTCAAGAACATGAAGCAGAACAAAATGTCCAACTATTCTACAGTTTCTCATGAACTTATGGACCAGACGAAGTCTGAATTTCTCAGGAAAGGTGAGTCTCAATAAATAATATACAGAACTATTTCAGTTCCACTGTGACTGGATGTGGTCTGTAGAGCCAGGCAACATTTACTGGGAATGACTACCTTGACAATAGTGCTATGAACAAATTTTGTAGAATGTAACGAATTACATTCTGTATTTCCAGAGTGTGAAATTATATCCAGACAATTTCTTGATTACTTTATGATTTCTCTTGCATGTTGTGTTTCAGGAATTGCAGGAGACTGGACAAACCAACTGACAGAAGCAGAAGCAGAGTACTTTGATGCAGTTTACAAAGACAAAATGAAAGATGTCAAATATAAATTTGTATGGGATTAAAAAAAAAATCATGACAGTCATTCCACCATACCATGATGCAGCCCATTGTCTTTCACTTCAGTGATTTGTTTGCTTCATGAGGTTTGCAGAAGCAGAAGTCCAGAAGAGAACATGAACTAAGACAACAACTCTCTTTCAACTTATTACCTTACCTCTTATTACCTTTGACTGTTTTGTCTTTCTCATAAATATGTCTTTCTTACCTTTTTAATATTGATTGTAGACTTATCAAAAGCCATTTACCATCAAATTACCTGACAGAATTATCATACTAATGTATATTCATAAATAAAACACTGTATTAGTAATTAAAGTTTTATTGACTGGACAGAATGTTTAACATTTAATTGAGTGCCAAGCAGCTGGAACGAGACACAATCAAGCAAGTGCACTAAAGAAACAAGCCCCTCAAAAGAAATAAATAAACTCCACAAGACAAGCTCTATTTTTAGGGTAGTCCTAGAAAAAACAATTCTTTTTAGTCCCTGAATAAAACGACAAGGCAATGGCGTCACTGGAGGACAGCAGGAGTTTAGTGGTAAAGCTGGTGGAGTCTGACAGAACTGTTTCCCACCAGGCAGAAGTTGACTGCGGGGCTGAATCCACTCAAGGTGTAGTCAGGGAGTGTGTGGACTGAAGGTAGGAGGGATTGAAAACACAAGTTGGGTGAGAATATTCTGATTGTCGTCGCCTTGAGTATTAAAATCCTTTCCACACACATTATGAAGGCGTACATAAAAAAATCTGTGATGTGGTTTGTGCAAGAAAAAAAGCACAATTATTACAACCTTAAATGGGACACCTATCACTTCTCCCTCATGAAAATATGCTTAATATATGAATATATTAAGTTTAATAGCTGGACGCAAGATGTCTCCTACTTCACTGTAAAGTCAAGTCCCAGTGTATCACACTTGAATATGCTGAACATTTGACCAGTATTGGCTTCCAAACCAGTTGTGATGTCACAAACCATGCTTATAGGCTCCACCCTCTAGTCTCAAAGTCCAAACAAACATCATTCCAAACAGTGAAGCAAAAAAGATACTGCAGATACCATCACACACTTTAACACTTTTAAAAAATGTTTTTATTGCAAAAACACTGCTAACTATAAAAACTGTTTTAATAAGCCTATGGGTAATTAATAAAAAAAATAAGGAGAAAAGAAACATGATCATGACAAGAAGCCAACTGGTTAATGAGGAAACAGTGACAGTGTGTTTTTATGGTTCATGTATCAGCCTAGCATGAAATCACTTTGTACAGATGATAATAAATGCAATTACACCTTAATTAACAATGAGGTGATACTTATATCTCTTCACTGAAGCTTTGTGCTGTGTGTGTGTGTGTGTAATAGTCTCAGTCCCAGTTTCTGTGTGCCCTTTGATATACTGGTAATAGAAGCGCCTGGGGTGAGGGCCTCACATGTCAAAGTTTCTTAAAAACAGTCCTCATCATCCCATATAAGTGCTGCATCACTCCTATAGTCCTGATTGGTCCTGTGCCCTGTAGAGTGATTGTATGGAGGGCTTTGGGAGTGGAAACAATCAGTCAGTTGTTGGACAAATATTCTTCTGCCACTGGCTTTGAATATTTGAGGCAAATTCTTCTAAGTTTGATTTCACAATGCTGTATTCATTGGTACACATAAATAATTATCCTGCTATTATAACGTAAATTAAAAGCTGCAAAATTATATTACTGAGCAGCTAAAACCTGGTATTTGGCTCAACCAGGACATCATTTTGTAGTGCATTTTTGTTTTCTTAACACTCATATCCTTAATTAAGATCTATGTCCTGAACTTCAATGTTCAGCAAGCTTGTATAGTCATCTTTAAGTCACCTCTGGTTTAAAGAAAAGCAGCGAAAAAACACTGTCAGCATTCAGCCTGTATAGCCTTAGCCATCCAGTCCGATCTGGCCACCAATAACCTCAGTCTGTCACCTGATGACTGGATCAGCTCCTTCCCACTGACAGAGACAAAAAGGTAGAAGAGATGTGGAACAAAATCAGTTAAACAAATCTGATCTTTAAACATGACAATGCTAGGGTTTTTTTCACTTGAGCCATTGTTACCTCTGGTAGTCTAGTCCAAGCAGACTGATTCCATTAACAGCCAGGATCCTATCTCCTGGGGCCAGCTTCTCACACCGGGCTGCAGGAGTGTCTGGGACCACTGCACGGACAAAGATGCCTTTCACCCTCAAGGAAGTATCCTGGAAAATCAGAAGTTTGCTTGAATTATTTTGCAGCTTTATTAAAAATAATAAAAAAAAAACATGTATATAAGTATTCACGCCCCTTTGGCAGCCTCAAGTCTTTTTGAGTATGATCCTATAAGCTTGGCACACTTATGTTTGGGCAGTTTCTCCCACTCTTCAATGCAGAACCTCTCAAGCTCCATCAGGTTGGATGGGGAGCACCGGTGCATAGCCATTTTCAGATCTCTCCAGAGGTGCTCAATAGGGTTAAAGTCTGATCTCTGGCTGGGCCACTCAAGGACATTCACAGTTATCTTGAAGCCACTCCTTGGTGATGTTGGCTGTATGCTTAGGGTCATTGTCCTGTTAGAAGATAAACCGCCCCAGTCTGAGGTCTAGTGCCTTCTGGAGCAGGTTGTCAGCAAGGATGTCTCTGTACATTGCTGCTGTCATCGTTTCCTCAACTCTTACTAGTCTCCCAGTTGCAGAATGTCCCCACAGCATGATGCTACCACCACCATGCTTCACAGTAGGAATAGTATTGGCCAGGTGATGAGCAGTGCCTGGTTTCCTCCAGACATGACGCTTGTTATTCATGCCAAAGTGTTCAATCTTTGTTTCATCAGACCAGAGAATTTTGTTTCTCGTGGTCTGAGAGTCCTTCAGGTGCCTTTTGGCAAACTCCAGGCGAGCTTTCATATGCATTTTACTGAGGAGTGGCTTCTGTCTGGCCACTCTACCGTACAGGTCTGATTGGTGGAGCGCTGCAGAAATGGTTGTCCTTCTTGATGATCAATGGAAACAGGATGCACCTGAGCTCAGTTTTGAGTGTCATGACAAAGGGTGTGAATGCTTATGTACATGTTAGATTTTTTGTTTTTCATTTTTAATAAATTTGCAAAAGATTCAAGCAAACTTGTTTCACTACGTCATTATGAGGTATATTGTGAAGAATTTTGAGGGAGAAATTGAGCCTAATGTGGAAACGCATGCACATGATGCACTGTAGTATAACAAGATACTACGGGTATCAGCTAAGTCTAAAATTTCTAACTGCTTTTAGTTAACATTTGACTTTTATTGAATCTGCATGACTGTTTTGTTAGCAGTTTTCCATATCAAACACAAAACACAAGCACTGGATAAAGTTCTATTCAGCTATAGGTTAACTAAGTTCAGACACAGCAAAGCTCTGATCCAAGTGCTAACATAAGCATTCTAACATGCTCTTAGTGACAACACTCATAAAATGTGCTTAAAATGTTAACATATGATAGTTAGCAAAAAATCCTACAGCCAATGTGTTATGATAATTATTTAGTATAAAGGATAATATGCATGTTTGCTAGCTAGCTCTGTTAGCTTTATCCAACAACAATCACTAACCAAGATGTTGCAATCTGGTAAATAATTTACAGTGTGGACAAAATGTTCATATCTAAAAGAAAGCCTTGTTCAAAATCCCAGTGAGGTTTCAAATTAAAATAAATGATTGAAGAGAGTTGAGAAATTGACTTTAGAGGAGAGCATTGGTGTCGTTTAACGTTATGGACGAGCCAAACTATGAAGTACTCAGTATTGAATGTAGATGTGACATCATGACCTCAGCTCAATATCTTATCAAAACAGTACTTTCCTTCCCCCTTTAATTGTAATTTTTAGATCTGTTTAGTTCTACATCTTTTTCACTTACCCTTGTGTCAACCAGAGCAAGACCAAGTCCTCTTTCACCTCGCTCCAGCTCCAAGCTGAATAGTTCATCATTATTGTCATCATAATGGTCATCTTTCTCTTCCTCCTCATCCTCTCTGAGGCCAACAAATCTTTTCATACTGGGGTCATCTGATTTCATGTCTACTTTCAGTGCAGCCAGACATTCAAACACTAATCCACCTAAGTACAAAATAAATAAATAAAAAAAACTTTTTTCATTTACGGCAGACAAACAAAGAAAACCATGAATGGCAATGTATGTCTATAGTGTACCTTCATCGTGTGCGTTTACACCAGTGAACCAAGGAAGGGTCTCGCTGTTGCCCTTCACCCATTTATCTTGGTGTGTCTTCACCAAATCAACAGGATCTACAATGTGGGGGGTGTTGGGTGGGGTGAGGAGACAGGAGGGGTCCTGAGCTGACTTCCTCATCTCACTGGTTTCAGTCTCTCTCGCCTGCAGCTCTAGATTTCTTAACTTCTGGGACAAAAGAACAGCAGCACAGGAGTTCAATTCCTCCATGGAGGAAGGAGAAGGTGGTGATAGGGGTGATGGAGGCATGGCTCCAGAGGTAGAGGAAGCGAAGGGGTGGTCTTCAACAGAACCCTGAGGTAAGACCACCTGGACTGGTGATGTATCCAAGGCTTCCAAACTGGCTTTGGGAAGAATATCCATCTTAGTAAGTTTAGCCTCCATGGGAATGGTACTAACCTGGATGACAAATTGCATTAGAACAATTAGGAGGATTCAATCAAAACCACATTTGAAAACATAATTAAAAGGTGAACACTTGTCATCCTAGGTTAAAAGGTGTTGGTGAATGCTATTCAGGAGTTTCCATCAGCCTTTATGGCGACAGCTCGTGACCGATATGCCAACTTCTCCACTGTGGCCAAGCACATTATAATTCCTGAGATTTCTGTTGTCCTGTGACTTATATTGCTCAGTATACATTTTCATTTCAATCAAAAGGGATGAATGTCATTTTTTGTACCTTTTGCTCTTTGGTAGCTGTACCCTCATGTGAGTCTGAAAGCGTAGAAATGAACTCTTTCAGCCTGTCCAGCTCTAGCCCCAGGGCTGAATCTGTTACCTCCCTTCCCAGTTGAAGTTGGTAACCCCCATCTGGCAGCACCAGAGGGTGGTGGGTGTCAAAGCTCTCCAGGATATCAGCTGAGATAGGAAGGGCCATATCACAGTAAAATAAAATAACACTAAATTAAAAAAAAAAATGTATATTGGATTCGTGCAGATGATCCTATTCATAATTGGTATTATGAATTAAGGCAGGAATAATAGCTGACCCCTCACCAGTATTGTGTGCTGCAGCCTGCTCATGAACAGATGGAATCCAGGTGTGTCTGCGTGGAGACGGTGGGCTGTAAAGACTTAGCAGGTGGTTCAGCTGGGCAGGACTCAGGGCAGGGTAGTTAGACCGCAAGGACACCCAAGATGTCTGCACACACATACACACACAACTGTTTAGCTTATTAGTTTTCAATTATACAAATGCATTTTTTTTATTTAAAAAGACAAAAACTAGAATTACCAACTTCTGGTTCTATGCTTTCAATCTTGTAAAGGGTATTAAAGTATTTTTGGCTGAATGAAAATTATCACTATACTGACATGAATAATTTCAGGGAATAATTTCCAATGAGAAACACATTTCTTCACTTACAGATTATTTTTACAGAGGAGTAGAGAAGCCTGAAAAAGAACTTGTATACATACATGTATACATGTATATTAATGGGATTCAGATCCTCCAAGTGGAGAATCTGTTGATAGAGGATGTCAATTGCTATACAGATTGTCCCAAGAGGCCAATGTTTGAATTGTGATAAAGGGATATACTGTATAAATAACGCTGATTTGACTTGACTTTGTTTTTGTCCTTCTACTGTATGACTTTTGATAAGTAGGTTCATGGAGAGAAATTAAAACATTAAAATCCCTTTTATGTGTTCATATGTTTGGACAGTAAAAGTGATTCTAACTGAAAACAAAGGTGTAGCCATGACAGTAGACAATGTTTCAAATATGCTGCGAATGTGCAAATTCTAAAACATAATGTTTCACACACATCTTCAACCCAACAGCACAGAAGATCCATACAATCATCACAGCTTCAATGTGGACACCTAAGATTAGTGTCACCAATTCAGTTTCAGACCAAATGTGAAATATGGTCACAATCTGCCCTTCTGTTCCTGAGTTACAGAGTTGAATAAAGGACAGAAAACATCAAGAAGTCACATTGAAGCTGACCTTTGACCTTTTGGATACAGTGGACAGTTGTGATATAAGCAAATTCCCTCAAGATCTCTCTCTCCATATTACACTACCCAGCTTTACAGCAGAAACAAACATATTTACAGTCTGGTACAAAAAAAGATTTTGGTCTCTAGCTAATTTCCATGTTAATGACAACTGTAAGGGGAGTGAGAGCTAGGGGTCTGCTAGGTTCCACCTCAGCTAATTCAAGTCAGTCGCCTTTCAACTGTGTCTTTGGTGTTGGTGCCTTTAGGAGAATTTGTAATGCAAATACGGGACAGATAACATGGCTTGCTGTGTGGTTAATTGTAACAGACCGGAGCCAAAGAGGCCAGCGTTTTGCAAGTCATCAGCTGTCAGACCGCTGCTGCAAGCCGCTGAGCTCTGGAACGAATAAACACCAGGAGCTGAGAAGAGCAGATTTTTTGGCATTAATAAATTAATGATTTATCTTCACTAAAGCTTCTCAGCATCTGCAGTGCCAATGGCATGGAGCAGCTGAAATCCACTGTAATGGTACATTTTGGAAATTCTCTTTTGACACTGGAGGATGACAGAAAGAACCTGAGTTTTTGCTGAGTGGTAGTTTAGACAGAGGCTAAACTGAACACAAACACACAGACATACACTAATGTATAGTAGCATACTCTGGCTTTTTGGGTTGAATAAACCTGCAACTGGCCTCTCCCAAGTAAACATAAATAACCCTGCAATCAAACTCATGTGAATAATGCAAAGCAAGAATTTGCTGAAGAACACCTTCACACCTTATTATTGTGTGTGTGTGTATCTGTACATACATAGATTTTATTTTTATATTTGATGATTGATATTTATTGTTATATAGAAATATTTGATTTGAGATCAGGTTTATCTTAATAGCTGTTTTAAGTGGAAAGCAGTTGGTTCTATAAATATTTTATGCAAAATTGTACAGTTCACCCACCCACACACATATACATACACAGATACACACATACACACACAAAATATCACCTTTCGTCCACTCTGCAGAAATCACAAATCCTGAGCCTGTTATGTCTCTGGTGATTATTTATAGCTGGATAAATCCAGCTCTGCTGACTGTGTGACTGTGGAGTGTGAGTGTTTTGTACCTGCAGTAAATTCTTTCTAGGTGTAGCCAGGAGATTGATAGCTGATGAGAGAGTGTGTGTGTGCTCCAAGGCCAGTTCTCCCAGTCCAGCTGTGTGGGCCCAGTCTAAGAGCATGTCAAGATTGGCCCGCATGCGTACGCCTCTAGACCACTGGTAGAAACCTGGCTCGGCGCCTGTGTACACATCAGGAGAAAGTCATCTTTAAAATCAGTTCTCTGTTCATTTGCCTAGGGTTTCTCTTCTGTGAGGTGTTTACTACTACTTTATTATTCCAAACATTCTGCACATACTCTAATAATCTGCCTTTGTATGGAAAAGAGGTAAAGTACATTTAAAATCTACAATACAAGACAATAACCTAAGCACAAATTAAAGGACAAGTTCACATTGTTATATATCATTCTTGTTGTAAACCAACCCTGTGAAAAAAGCAAAACCAAAAACGAAATGATCCTGCTAACAAGTATTGTCTGTGTATCCCCAAAAAGACAGCCCAAAGGAATGGTTCTCCTCAATGTCATACACCTCCAGCAACACAGCAACAAGGGGCATCTCAGTGCCCAAGCGGTTTACTTTAAGACACTCACCATGCAATTGAAATGTCAGTGGTTTGAGTCTGAAAAGATTGGAAAGACTGCTTGCCCAAGCCCTCCCAACCATTTCCTGTCAGCTCTTTACCACCCTCTGTCTTACAAAGGCCAAAATTAAAAAAGAGGTGTGCTTCTTCTACTGTGTTTGTGACGAGATATCTATCTATCTATCTATCTCATATACTTTAAGTAGAAAGTGATGGACTGGTACCTCTCTCCATGAGTGAGTTGAAGAGTGATGCATTGATGAAGTAAAAGAGGTAGCCAATAAGCTGTGAGGAAATCTCTGGGTGGAGCTGACAGTCTGACAGTAGTCTCCAGGTGTCGGTCAGAACCCCCACAAGATGCTGTATCTCACCAGGCACGTGCAGTCCGCCATTACCCAGGACCCCGGCACTCTCGCCACTCACCTGCAGGCCACTAGTCTCACTGAACGGGTTGCAGACCAGAAGCTCTGGTAAGATGGGATAGAGGACCTGAAAGAACATAATTAGACATCTGAATGAAGACAAGTGTGCCATTCAGTCTGAGAGTGACTCACTCATCCATGTGGATTTGGAGATTGTTGACAATTCCTGTGGGTCAATTTGAGGTTGGAAAAGTTAACGTTGTGTGGTCGATGTTCTGATCGCTGGGAATAAATTAAAACATTGTAACCCTCTAACCCAGATTTCAGACCACCCATGCAGCCTCTGCATATATGTCGCTCTGGGTTTCTCACACTATAACATAGCTGATATAAGATCAGATGGCGAAGTCAGCAGAAATGCAAGAGACAGAATTTGTGACATTTCATCCTTTTCATCCAAAGGTCCTTGCTGCTCTTCAGAGTGAGCCCAGACAATGATAGCTTTGTTCGGGCTAATTGTACACAGACATCCCCCTTCCCCTCAAATCCCACTCTTACACCCACCAAGCATCCGAGGCCAGCGCCAGCTGTAGATCCACATTCCTAAAAAGCTGAATATGGCTCATGTGGGCTTGGCATGGCGCTACAACAGGCCTGTTGAGTGAAGAGTTCAGAAGGAATCCACCCTGAACAGATCATTTTACATTTACTGTAAGGTCCCTAAGCCAGAGCGGGCTGAACAGCAGAACATAACGACTCCCATCACACACGAGACAACGGGACGAACATTAAACCGAATAATCTTGCAGTATTTCTGGTTGGAAAATGTCGCTTAACAGAGCCAAGCCAGAGAGGATTCATTCATCCTAGGATTACCACATGCATCCATGGCATGCATTATTCCAGAGTCAAAAATTGTCTATTTTGTGTTGTCTGCTTATTTGTGCATTTGTTGCACTTGATGGATAAGTAAATACACTGTCTGCCCACAAGCCTGTTAAAGTGAGTCTGTACTGTATAGTGGCGCCTATTGTTTTCCAGCCCCCGGTACTTTTCCTTACAGCTGTCAAACAAGCATGAAATACCCCCAGACAAACAGAGATTTAAACAAATGTTTGGATGTTTGGATTTTGACTTGATTTTAATCTGAAAACAGTGTGGTGCCATTTTTTTTGAAAAAAAAAAAAAAATTGAGTTCAGTCTTCTCTTGCCTGCCTTGTTTACAACACCCCCTACGTAAACCAAATCTTGGGTCAAACTGGCTATACTGCAGTAAGCACTGACATAAATCACTATGTCAACTCAGTGCGCTAGAAAGAAAGGGATAGATACTGGAGCCTGAGCCAGGTTACTCCTCTGCTTGACACCAGTGACCACATTCCTCACAAATTCTGGTCTGTCAGCCCAGGAAAACGTGGATGTGAGCCTGCTGTGAAGTGACAGCCATGATGGATGATACGACATTCCTCGATTAACTGGCAAGCCCAAAAAAAAACCCAAAAAACTGAGACTGTGTCCACGGTTGACCGACTGAAAATGTTGAAAGCCATCCACACTGAGGTCACTAAAGAGACACTCCTTTTCTTGGTTGACAAACAATGTTTTACGCGAATTAGCCAATGTAAGCTTGCTAATGTCCTAAAATGATAAATAAAATAATCTGTCAGAATTGCTTGTCAGATGGTGAAATAGCTTCAGTGATGTCCAGACTTTTCTTTCCAACACTGACAATCTGACATTCACACCCACTTCTCCTCGTGATTGGGTATCTGTACAGAGAGGAGGAAAGAAACAGGGTTGGAACTTCTCTAGATCTCTTTTTTCATTTTTTTTTAAACACAACTATTTCTTGTTGCTTTTGCTTGAACAACTGAGTTCCAGTCAGAAGAGACTGGAAATGTGTCCTGTCCCTACATTTAAACAACACTGCGTCTCCCACTCTCTACAATGGCTGCAGTGTATGTGAACATTTTTAAACAAAACCAACTTGAATAATTTTTGATCTGATTTTCAGATCTCCATATCGCCGACATAAATCTAAAGCCGTACTGCTGTAGAATCAGAATAAATACTGACTGAATAATCCATGTTGCCTTCTTTTCCAGGCTTTTGAGACAAAAGTTGCCAACTTAAACACATCAGTTAAACCACCAATTTTTGATCATTGCACACCAGAATGTTTCTAGGAGACATTTCATGGAAATCATCATTACATGTACTGTAAAAAAAAGAAAATAGGTCTCCACTTCTTCCAAATCACACAGCTCACACAGTCTGTTTCCTCCTGGATATTTCGGCATCTGCCAAGCTAACCAGAGGAAAAATACCAGTTCTCTTATGGGAAACTAAAGATTTCTGGCCTCTAGATAAGTGACATATAACGTGATTTATATACATCCTTAATTTTGGTTTTGAGAAGTCAAACCATGAGATAAGTAACTGAACTGAAATAAGACTTACTTGTAATGGAGTTAATATTGGAAAACAAATTGTTCCTGTACATATACATCATATCTAGTTCCTAAAAGACTGAGCAGAACTCTTCAGCAAATGGAGAAGTTTGTGATTTAACCCTGCAGTGTAACATTTCTGTAGTGCTGAACCTCAACCCCAACTCATGTCTTTGAACTCATAAGTTGTCAGGACAGAAGACTATAATGCAACATTTCAAATAGACATCAAACTTAAAGTAGATCTGGCAAGTTTGAACTTCATGAACACACTGTATTACATTTCTGGACTACTTATGGATTTACTGACAAACCCCATCTGGAAGTCGTTTGGTTCATTGGGCAGACTTACTGAGAGAAATAAATGCTGTCTGAGGCAGGTACTTAGATAACCACATCCTCCAGCACTGAGCAAAAAATGTGCTGTCTAAAACTGGACAGCAGCTAGTTTCCTCTTTAGAGATGCAGTGTCATATCATAGACTTCCTTCTTGTAGGGAAACTACCTTGCTGTAGAAGATGCCTCAACCAGATGTATCAGGCACCACGTCCATCTGAATTTCAATAGCAGGACAGGAAGACATTGGCTTGGCTGCTGCTAAAAGCCTGTTGGATCAGTGCTGTCCTGCTATCTCTGATGTGGCTCAATACTAGACATGGTTTCCTTTCCTTGGCTTTGCTAGTTGGAAGCATCCAGGTCACTGAAGGGGAGGAGAAACTGGAAATGCAGCTCAGCGATGAGCTGGAAGTTTTAGTTCAGCTACTGGAGGAGGAGAAGGAAGAAATGTTCATAAAGGATTAAGTCAATGTAAATCAGATGTCACTGTAAATAGACCAGTCTCTTCATTAGGATTTTTTGGACAATCTTTTCACCACACCCACGTAGTTCAGCTGGAAATTTGTCTGAAACTTTCCCGGCACGATTCCATGAAATGGGTGTGGTGCTTGGGTGAAACTGCACACAACTGAATGCTGTGGCTACAATGAAATACCATTTTCTCATATTCCATGTAACACTCTGTGAGAATAGAGCTTTACATAAACTTTGCACAATCAAAAACAGCATTTTAAGCTGTGCTATTGAACAGTCCAGGGTCAAATGACTCTACAGCAGCCTTGGGTATTTATTGACTCCAGCTCTGATTGGCTTCAATGGAAACATGACACCTGGGTGAACACGTTCATTTTCACTCCTATTCTGGAGCGATGCTATGATGCATGTTAAAGCTCCAGACATTGGCGACATTGGCGACATTGGCGTGGGAATAGTTCTCCACCCTCCTCCATTCAAGTAAAGCTTGAACATCATCTCAACTGGTGTTGAATTTGAGAAACTTACATTTTTGATGTGCATTTCCAGCACATCAAATGTGGCACATCAGACAAAACAGTAAGACAAGCCCATGTATTGGAAAAGGGAAATAAGTTATTAGCCTGTTTTCACATACGTATAAAAAAACTGCAAATGTGCACCAACAGGGTCCATCCACATGTCTGCTGCAGTTAAATTAATTTCTGGCAGTGTTCGTGCATTTTATAGGCACTTGAAGGACAGTGTAAATGCAATATTGACATATTACCTGTTATATATGAGTTTATTTGGTGTTTCTGGGCAACCCAAAAAATGTATATCCAATAGAAGTTCAAAGAGAAATTTCTTTAGCTGCTAAAAGCTTCTTTGTTGCAATATTGCAAATATTACCTGCTGTTTGGTTCTGTTTTTTCACAAAAAACAGCTGCCTACTTTGTTGA
Organism: Scatophagus argus; assembly: GCF_020382885.2. Classification (NCBI taxonomy): domain Eukaryota; kingdom Metazoa; phylum Chordata; class Actinopteri; family Scatophagidae; genus Scatophagus; species Scatophagus argus. The sequence continues at coordinate 3,649,304 of NC_058513.1, forward strand.
GAAAAGAGAGTGATGTGAGCAGGGAAACTGAATCAAAGCAGTAACCCTGCAGGTCATGAAAGTAAAATGTTCTGTGGAGCTGAAGGGAATGGCAGAGCCGAGCGCCCTTTCTTTGGCTTTCACAGTAGGAACGACAGCTCTCACATTATATTACAGTCATCTGAGTCATCTGAGTCATCTGTCATATGAAAGTGAGGAGTTTTTACTGGGTAAGAAGCAACTGTTTCTTATTATTTTGTCTTCAATTATTTCACACAGGAGACACATTTCTTTGGCTCTCACTTTTTTGTTGTTTAACACAGCTTGTGCTTTTTGTTTGCACTTATATGAACTGAAATAATATATGATGAATGTAGCTTCTTTGGCAGCACTTGGAGATCCCTGGCTCTGCCCTCCCCCAAGCAAACCATGCACACACACACGCACACGCACGCACACACACACACACCACACACACACACACACACACACACACAAAGACCCATGGTGTCCTGTCTCCAATGTCATAATGCTCCCAGTATGGTCTGGCAGCGTGACTGGCTGTTCTATGAGAAAGCTGTCAGAGTAGCTAACTGGGCTCTTTATTCTCACCCTGTCTCTGATTATTTTTCTTTCTTAAACTACACATCATGATCATCTGTGAGAGGAACAGATGGAGCTGCCTAGCTTGACTCTTCTCTTCTGGCCAAGAATGTGCCTTGTTGGTAAGCTGAGGTTTATGTTTACTTTCCCATGCAAGAGTATAAATATATTTAAGTGACTACTTACTTAACTTTCCCATAAAAGTATAACTTAAAGAGATATTTAAGTACATACAGTGTGGTAAAGTCTAATTAAATTCTGCGTATGATATAGCCACACTCACCTTGGTGATGTAGTATACACACTGCTGGAAGGCAAGCATGATGACCTCCTCTAGTACAGCCATGGTCTCCTCACTGGCTGAGCGGACACAGGACAGACGTAGCTCCAACAAAGCTGAAAATGACAAAAGACAAAATGTTCCAGTGAGTAGACAGACTGCTGAGTAGGAAACATTTTTGCATTAAGGTTCTAAATTTCAATCTCCTACATCTTGCAAATAGGTAATATTTCCCTTAAAAATTATACTTAGTGCAGCTGTCATTTTTAAATGTCACGTTTTAATTACATTAGAATGGAAACTTAGTAGTTGACTAACCCAAATTTTCAACCTCCTTGTTCTCCTCAGCATCCCTTTCTTCTTCACCATCCTGTCCTAGCTCTTTTCGGCTTCTCCACTCCAGAATAAGAGGCAACTGGAACTGGATGAACTGCAGCAGCTCCAGACTGTTGGACATCCACACCACCAGGGGGCGCAGTCCTGAGATTACCTCAGGTAGACTGAGAGCAGGGAGGTCTTCTGGGTTTGAACCTTCCCTATCAAGACTGCAATACATGAGAAGAGCTCTGCAGTGTAATCTGTGAACTGCAATATGACTGCTGAGGAAGAACAGTAAGGTATACTTACTCTTCAGATTGAAGTGCAGCTAGTTCCTTAGTGTGCTCCTGTGTGACAGAAAAAGCTGATATTATTATAGTGACAACCTTTATTCATGCAAAATTACAGATGTTTTTCAGAAAGCAAAAAGCCAGAAAGCCATTTTTTCATAAATGGCAAGAGCTTCTAAAAAATGTATAATAATTGTTAATTAGCAATTAGATTACAGGGCCTATACAAGTCTATATAGTGACTTTTAAAGGTCCAGTGTATAGCATTTATAGGGATATAGCAGCAAATTTAATATAATATTTATATTTTCATTAGCATATAATCACATGAAACTGATAACTGTTGTGCTTTTGTTACCTTAGAATGAGCCTTTTTAGTATGAGCATTCAGAGAACTAAATTGTTGTTTTCTTTTTGTTTCACAGAGGTTATTTTCTAAAGCACAAATAAACACATCCACACCTTTACACAACCCTCCAGATTTAGTGTGAATACAGCCAAAGGTTTCAATCTTTCCCTGGGTGGCTGGTGCTCACACAGACACACACACCTGCATCCTGACCTCATGCTTTGATAGGCTGGGGACAGTGCTGTGCAAAGGCTGCTACCCAGAAACTATCCACTAATGCACACTTCTAGTGCCTTAGAAGTTATGATTGTGAGAAATTGCTTTTTTATGTGAGTCTGTACATTGTTTTATTTTCTTTTTTGGAGGAAACTGCTGCATATTACACCTTTAAGTATCCAATAACAATGTACTCAGTAGACTAGACATGATAGATTTGTTATATCTTGCCTATAGCCTAGGGAATCCTGTCTTGCTGAAGGTTTGTTGTGTGCTAGCTTATTTGTGGTAATTAAATACAATTATATTGATACATTGATTTGAAGCAAACTGGTGACAAACCAAACAACAAGCTTGTTAGCTCCTCTGTCCTAACAAAAAGTTGACATTTAAAATTCTGCCATTTTAAATGACCTTTATAGTGTCAGTTTGTTTGTACTTTGGTGCCAAAACAAATAATCAATGAATCAAACTATCTCAAACTACCTGCCACGCAGTAAGCCGAAGGCTTTTGCACCCCTGACTTTCTGTAGACCAAGAGCAGGTCTGTTGTGATAGGAGATGTCCTAAAAGGTAATCAGATCTCCTATATTGTGTTTTTCCCCAAACTCACCCACACGGCGCTCTGAACTCCACTAGCAATAAGCAGCAGCAGCCTGCGCAGGTCTGAAGTACGAAGGCATGTGGACGAATACTGAACACACAGACACAGCAAAAATGCAGCAGTCAGTGGTGGTCTGTCATTGACATTGCCACTTCCAGTAGCAACAATCTCCTTGACAACGTGGTCCTCATCCACACTCTCATATTTTAGATTCACACTGTGGCCTCCAGGTAATTTTAAAGAGGGAAGATCTCTGTTGTGGGAGACATTGTTGCTTGAGCCCTGGAGGTCAGTGCACATTGTGATGCAGGTGTTGCAGAGGATCGTTTCTCCAGTATGGCTTGCTGTAGAGGCAGAAGTCACCTGATCCAGCATCCAGGGGACAGCAGTCATGCCTGGCTCAGGAGCAGCATTGTTCACATCCTCCATTTCCAACAAAGAAACAAGAGTCATGAAGAATGATTACATGTATGTTTTTATGCTCTTACATATGTACTAAATAAAGGAAAACAAAGATTTTACCAAACAGAAATAAATACAGTGTTTACTTTGCACATGTACAATTTGCTTTCACCTTCCCTTGTCTCTTATTTCATTCTTACCTTGTGTGCCAAAGCTAAAGGATCCTTGAAAAGAAACAGGTAGCACTGTCCCAGGCCTATAACATCACCAGGGTTAAGCTGCACTTCTTTTGTCAGCACTTCACCATTTCTAGTTACCATGGCATCCTGACAAGGGCATAGCATGGTGGGGCTACCAACGCTGTGCCGATGAAAAGAACAGTGTCTCTGAAGGATATCAGCGGCAAAGAGGAGAACATCCGCCTTTGACCTGTCGTCGTGATCACTTTGTCGACCAAATACAATGTTTGGCCCAGCAAGCAGGTAGATGACAAAGTCCTAAGAGTGGAGAATAATGACAAGTTACCACACAACCACACAATCCACAGCAGTGGACCATTTGTTAATTTTTTATTGATCTATATGCATATATTGATAACTACTCCTTTTCTACTTTTCATTATCCGTTTCTGAAAGCATAGTTGAATGACTAATATAAAAAAATAAATAAACAGTGACCCTTCTGCCACCACTGCTTTGAACCTGTGAACTGTAAGTTTTGATCTTGAGATACAGTTCTGCTCAACTTGAGCTGAGAGTGAATCTCTCTGATAGAGTAGGAAATTAGATATTTGATACGATACACCGACATTTATTACTTGAACCACTGGGTATGTAACAACAGCCTCTCTCAGTGAAAGCAGTCTGATCTTGTGGAGGTATTAGAATTATAGCCTTGATCCAAGCCTCATTAGGCAACAATGTTTTACTAATCACAGCAAGCACAATGTTCAGGGATTATTATGTTTGACGTTCGCCTTGTGATGTGAGTCTTTTCCAACCCGACAGATTTACCCATTTGAAATAATTCACAGATAACCTCTCTAAACCTTGTTCATAATAGCATTTCTTGTGGTGGATTATTATATTCTCATGAAGGGTCTTTTGGGAAAACAACTGTGACGCAGAGTCAAAGCCTCTGTTTGTGCCACAGTGAAAACCACGAGTAATCAGCCAGGAAGCAGTGCCACGGTTCTCTTTTTCTGTTTCCTGATCAGTGTTTTGACACACGCAGTTTTTCTACGTACAGTTCGCTGACCTTCCACATAATGACTCTCCCCTCTGCCTCTCTGTTAACACTGAGAAAACATGCTGTCAGAGCTGCAGGCCTGAAGTTTTTCAATCCACATGTGAACAGTATGGAAAGATTTGTAAAATCAGCCTGAATGCATTTGAGTAATTTGTGTGAGAGGATGCATGTAGAAGACATGAAATGAAAGAAATCGTGCCATTTTTGTATTGAAAATGTAACAATTTTACTGTTGAGACATATCCCCGTTGAGCTGCTCAGTTTATCTGTTTGTATTTTCAAAAAGTAAATGTTAGAAGATAAATTGCTGTTAGGATAAGCACTATCCAAGGTGGCTGGCTAAAGTAACGTTGTGGCCAGGGTTGCTGGAGTGTAGATAAACTTCCCAAATCTGATGAAGAGCAGGGCAGAACTACTAACATTAACCTAAAATCTGATAGCATCTAGAACTCACACACTGAGAAAATACTACACGGTGAATATACTGTATACTGTCCTTACTATAGTCATTAACAGGGGTCGGAAAAAGTAACATAACCATACAACCTAATATATACCTGGTTAATGATGTCCTTGGCCTTGAAAGTAATGCTCAGTTGCTAAGCTAGTCAAATTAGTTTATCAGATAAACGCCCTGTTTATCTTGTACTTTAACCACTAAAAAGAACATCGACCTCCGAATCCTTTAAATGCCAAATATGTTGCGAAATCAAAGGTTTTACAGGTTTTAATGTATCTTTTTATGGTTGCTAAACCATAACTGGCCAATTGGCTTTCAGAGGACTTGTTTAGTAAATTACCTGATAGATTTTATGTATACACGCTTGTACCCTCTACCTTTAGTGAAAGAATCAGAACATTTCCAACATGGTTATGAGCCTGAACAGATTCACTACTTTGATAATTCATTATAAGAGAGTTTCATGGTGATCCAAGCCATACAAGGACTTGAACTGTGTGTCACTTAACATTGTAACTTCACCTCTGTTGCGAGCGTGCCTGAATGAGCTACCTGTGTGATGCTGCAGCCCTGTAGCAACAGCAGGTATGGACAGTCTTGAGGAGGGTGAATGGAGTACTGTGTGTTGTTATCGTCGCTGCTCTCTGTCTCCTCCCTCTCTGACTCCTCTCCTTCCCGCTCACCTCCCGGCCTCGGTGGACAGAGGGTCTCTGTCTTGGCTGGCGACCCACCGTCCCCCTCAGAGGGAACTGCAACACTGTGAATGTGACTCTGTTCTGAGCTTGTTTTTTGGCACTCATAACTCTGCGCTGGAGTTTGATTCAGACTCTCGCTTCGATCCTTACGTTGATCATTATCCAAGTCCTGTTTGGTCTCTGTATCAGAATCTAAGAGGTCCATCTCACTTTTGCTTCTCCACAGTTTGTGACTTCGCCCCATGGTCCTCTCTATGAGTGTGGAGGTGACTCTGGAGCGGCTCTTCTGCAGCTTTCGAGCCTGGGCATTGATACCTGAAGGGGTGTAAGCAAATAACACTGTTGGGCATTTGATTGAACACTTCTCTTAATGTGTGGGTGTGTGTTGTAGAGTTTTGAGATATCAACTGAAAAGATGTCTGCCTTCTCTTGAATATAATGGAATTGGCATTACGGTGTTCAAAGGTCCCAAAAATTACATTTGAAAAACTCAAAAGCAATGTCTCTTTCCAGAAATTACGACCTAGTTACTTAAGGTACTCCACAATACATGTTTTCCGTAACGCTAAGAGTCCATCATCTTATGGACGAGGGGCTAGTTATTTAAGCTAATTAAGCTAGCTAATGTTACAGTTCAGCTGAGGGGGACACCTTTAATATTTACATCCCTCCTTTCGTCCATGAGGAGATGCATCCTCCGCTTTCCCTCCGCTTGGTGATTCGCTGTATAGTCCCTACAGTTTTTCAAATGTATTTTTTTATGTCATTTTGAATTTGAGGTGAACTGTCCCTTTAAGCACAGGGATAATGGAATGTGGTGATAGGGCAACACCCATTTTTTTTTCCTGAAGCAAGGTGAGATGTGTGGGAGTCTGTGTATGTTCAGTCATTTGCACATCATGTGTTTATGCCAGAGTCAACATAGAGAAGCTCCATACAGGAAACAGACATCAGTGGAAAGAAAGACGGAGCTCATGGAAACAAAAAAAAAAAAAAGTTCACCCACAGAGCAGGCATCCACCAGCTGACACTGATAGAAGGCTATCGCAAGCTGTGACATTCATAACAGCAAAACACAAAACAGGACACACTCTTACACTATGACCTCAGCTGGGTCAACTACAGCATAGATGACATAAAGTGGTCCACCCTGCACATTTACAGTGCCATAAAGCGTTTGTGTCCAGCATCATGCTTTGTAAATATCAGGGGATAAAACAGTTTGCTGTGTAAAGCTTTTACAGCATTATATTAAAACATTTAAGTGTCAAAGAAAGGGTGTGTCACTGGAAGAACTTCAGTAAAGTCACAGGGTGTCTGCAGTGTTCATTAAATTTAAAGTTTCTTTCAAGAATGAAATATAAGTTCAAATTTGTAACAGAAATTGAAAAGAAGAAAAAAAAAATCGCAGACCTATTAAAATACAGTTTGGTCTGTGTGGCTTGGCTGAATTTCACTGGAAAAACAGCATGCCAACAAACCACATTTTTACTGTGAGAACTCTAAAACTGGATTTAATACTGACAATACTTTATTTAATGATAAAAAAAAACAAAACAATTTTATTCCAGGATATGCATACACCCTGAGTTAGGATGTGGTGTACTGTGAAATGAACAGTCGCTAAAACCTTCTGAGGCTATAGTCAGGCACTGTACCAGCAGTAATGGTGTCTTTGTCTTTGGATGTCTTCTCCTCTACCCAGCTTCTCCTCTGGATTTCGAACCGCCTCGCCAGACCTTCTCGGGGTTTCCAAAGTGACTGCAGGAGGAGGGGCTTTTCATTGTCGCCCACAACTCTGAAACCTTCTGTCTTCCACTGATGATTACCAGTGGAGCCAATGGTGTCACAGAGAATGTAGGACTCTGCCTCCTCCTTGCTCAGGCCATACCTAGAAAAAAATATTCAGGTTAAATATAATTGTCACAATGATAAAACTAACTAGACAAAATGAGTTTAGCCCTCTAAAAGTGGCAGTGTACTTTCAGAGACTTTTGGTTTCTTGCACTGTACATCACGATTGATAACAGTGTCTACTCTGTTTAAAGCCCATAGACAGTGTAATAAGTGGACAAAGCTTCCAGGTCTGAAAAGTGAACAAATGTCTTAAACCTTAACCTTTCTTTCTAATGGCCAGGAGGGGGCATCTCTGGTTGCAAAAAGATTTCTGATTGTATGTAAGCTTATGAGAAAATGAACCTACTTCTCACTCAATTTATGACCTCAGTAAACAGTTACCTAATGAGTTTATTTTCTCAGTTGTTGGTTTCAAAGCTTCTCATACAGCATGATGTTTATTTTGTAAATTATATCTATATTTATCACATTTTGACTACAATAAAGAAATCGAGGTATGTTTTATAGCCTGGCTACTTTTTGATTGACAAGTCACTATCACAGTGTGTTCTCATGTTCTCAATCACATCCAATCAATGTTTCGCTTCACCAGACTCAAGGAGATCTATTTTTTCCATAAAGCCCAGAGATGTTGACCGCCATAACACCAAACTCAAAGCTTCAAAAAGCTAGTGGACTAAGTTTTGGCAACTCTATTAGAAAAGACCCTGGTGGAATACACGACATACATCCCCAGAGCACACAACCCACTGATACTGGAAACACTTGAATGCAACATAGACAGAACCAGTATCCACCACCACTGTCTAATTGTCCGACCAAAAAAGAAGGAAGACTGTATAACTTTGACAGAAAAATGAATACATTCCCTCATTAAAAACGCACTGTTGCTCTGTTCAATACACTCAGGCATTTTTCTGCTACAGTCTTAGTTGGACTAATGTGACCAATAGCTGATGTTAACATATTTTACTGAAGATATATTAAATAGATATTTTCACATCCAATAACATGAGAATTGATTTTGGAATAATTTGTCTGGTCACTATATGAATGTTAGTCCAGTACATACTGTACTTTTAGCTCTACTTGGGTCTTAACCAACTCTTTATAGGAAATGTTTGGCTCTTTGGCAGCTATATTCTCCAATTTGTTAACCACCTAGACAGAAATCTGGAAACAACAGTGTAAAAGTGTTGGAGTGAAGCAAAACAGTAACATTTTTGGCTTCAGAAACAAAAGAGTGAGCTCAAAAACACTAAAACGCTCCATAGAGCTGAGGGGAAATGCAAAGTGAGATGATAATCTGTGGCTTCGTCATGACATGACTCCTTTCACATTATCAATAGAACAGTGTGTGTAATGACTTTAGTTTGATCCATTATCCCAAGTAAAGTAGATTTACTATGCAAACATTTATTTCTGCTCACTCACAGAGGTTTGTATTTAGCTGTTTCTTCAAACTAACTAAAGTAACACCTTATCATGGATATTCCATTGAACCTGCATATAGTACAGAACCTATCAAGAGTCATAATGTTGCAATGTGCTCAATGTATTTGCAAACCCATTACTAAATAAGCATCCAGTAATGATATAGTCAAATGTCACTGCTACAGTGTAAATTTCTCTGAGGGAAAAGAAAAAGGATTTACTCTTTCCTCTACAAGCTGAATACCACATGTATTAATCATTCCATTATGTTTTTGGCTGAAACGTAAGCAAAGACTGACCAACATTCACTCTCCAGAGAGGCCGCCTCAGAGTCCTGACCAACACTGGCTGTCTTTCACACAAGTCTGTGGTTTGCTTTAGACCTTTTCACAACTTCTAAATGAACGACTTGGCACACTCGCACACTGTGTGCACTGTACTGCAATTATAATAAACAGAACAATGGGTACTGTCAACTTTGTTCAACTGAAATGTATGAACCCCAACAACATGTCATCACCTGACAAAGCTGTGTGCATCAAGGACTGTTTTGCTGGCTCTTACATACAACTGATGCAGCACAACAATATATTACAGCAGAGGAAGCACGTGGACGGACATAATATAACTCACTCTGTGTAGACACACAAGGCCCCACGTAGGAAGCAGACACATATGGCAGACAGAAGCACACACACACGTGCACAGATAACACATGGTCTTACCGTTCAAGGGCCTCTTTGACTAGCTCTTTTGCACTAGAGTGTGTGGTGGCCAGGACGCTCTTATAGTGAGCTCCCTCACAGATTTCATTTCCAAAGATCTTCAGGATTCCTGGAGCAGTGATTTGATTGGATAGCTCAGATGGGTCATCAACTCTTAAAACATCTGCAGAGATCACTGCGTGACAACGAAGAAAAGAAGTTTAAATAATGGGCCTCAGTTATGGTTCATTAGTATCAAAGACAGGTAGGCATTTAGCATAAACCCAGTAAAAAAGATGATAAGCATTTAACAAAACTACTTATATAACACATACACTATACTTCATTCTTGTAGTGCATTATTTTGGCAGCTTGTATACAGTCTCACAAGAGAGAAACTGACTTACAAAGAAAAAGAACGGCCAAAATCAGATACTTGCTGTCACTTGTTTTTAGTCTCTACACTGGTTAAATCACCAGAAATGCTGACTCCTACATTTCCCACAATGCAACTTGCAGCATCTTTATGTTAGCCTGTCACTGCCTGTTAATCAGCGTGTCTTTCAAAGGCCACCTCCCCACTTAGCAATACAGGCTTTTTGTTTAAAACAAGTCCTCAAGCTTAGGTTGACATAACCCTAATAATACAATCAGGGGTTATTGTCTCAGCCTTTGGACAGCTTCTCCAGAGGGACAACTTTTCAACTACTTTCACAGACTGCTCTTTGTGACTAGTAAGCTGACATTTTATGTGTAAAATCGGCACCTTTTAAGTAATATTTCAAAACGAATGCAACATAGATTTCTTAATGATAAAATTCACCATGTAACATGCAGGGAGAAATGTACAGTCATTGTGACATACTGCTTCCTTTCCTGGCGTGGATGGACAGTGAGGTCCTGATGCCTGCTGTCAGTGCCATGGGGCCTGAGGCCACGGGCCCGCGGAGGAAGACACCCGAGAGGCGGTTGGTATGGCGACGGATGCGGCTCTTGCTGGGCTGTCTGACGGCCACGCCCTCAGCTGACCTGCTGGTGGATGAACTGCCAGTGGACGAAGCTGATCTGATGAACAGAGAAGAAAGATGGGTCCTTTTAAGAAAGTCTTCAATCTAGACGTATCCTGACGAAGTCCCTGTCAGCTGGTCTGTATCTTCACCTCTGACTTTGACCCCAAGACATTTAGGAGGGTTCCCACTGGGGTCCAACAGAAGGAAGACAGAAGAAGTGAATAAAGAACTACAGATGATTCAGCAGGAAAGGACATAAAGTGACATATAAGAGAAAAGCAAAGGATTTCGTAGAAGAGTGGGGGAAAAAACACACAAGTAGCAGAAAATGTGCACAAAAATTCTTCATACACACATTTAGACACAAATCTACATCACAAAGTTCTATCAGCAATGCAGCACATACATACATGTCTGTCCCTAGCACAAGGCCGTCCAGTCTCAGTCACCATGCCCGCCTCAGCTTCCTCAGTACATTAATGGAATAATGAAGTGTTGTTTTACCTCTGAACAAGCCTGTAAGCTTCTTATCCCAATGGTTCAAAGGTTCTCTGCACTTACGCCACCACTCAGATATAAAAGATTTTGATGAATAATATTAGTGAAAATGGCTGAAGTCTGTGGTAAAAATATACAAAGTACTGTGACGGAATATGATGGCACATGAGCAGATTGTCAGGAGTTTTACTGCATCACACAGCTGTATTCAGAGAACTTAAGTACTTCATGGCATGCTTTTAGTTGTTCAAATGCGCATTTAAAAACTAAAAACAAAAAACAACAACTATGACTTGAATTTAGAGCTGGATTTTTACTTTTCCTCATTACTCCATCAAATCATTGTAGACTTAGCTATCTGAAGCACCTTCAAAATACAGAACCAGACTGACTGACGTTTCATTTTTAAGAGCAAAAGAAGGAAATATCAAACTCTCTACAAACGAGAAAGCAAAACAGACAAGAGTCATCATAACTGTCACAGAACTGATTTGCACAAAGTGTCACAGCTGTGTTTGTTGTCGTTCGTACTCACTGCTGAGAGCCATCACTCGTCCTCCCCAACTTGACAAAACGTCTCTTTGGTGAAGCTGCAGGGAAAATCGGTGGTCTTGGTGGCAGAGAGCGCAACTCCTCAGAGGAAAGTTTCATCTGATTCATTCCTGTCTGGTCCACTTGGTTATTCCAGCTCCAGTTAAACTATTGTGGGTAATTTTAATAACAGGACTGCGGGTTCCAATCATGTCCGAGCGGCGTGTGATGCACACAGACGGCTTCGCTTCATTGCTGGGATGTTTCATCCAGGACCAGCGACACAAAACCACTCAGCTGCTGTTTCGTTTTGCGCACTCCGGAACAGGCGCTGCAGATGTTTCCAGCCCTCATCCAGCTGTTGGAACTGGTGCAACTCGGCTGATCAGTCCAACGACGACGGCTCGAGTTTCACCTTAACTTCACACGCTGTCTCAGGGATGCTGACGCATCACATTAACATTATATAATAACAGGCCAAAAGGGCCAAGGTTGACACATCTGAACAGGGTTTCTATTAACAGCTCGTAGGCCTACTGCAGGATGGGACAGTTTGTTTCAAATTCAGAAAGAACCGGCTCTCCAGATGTGAGTCGACGACAGCTCAAAAACGCACACCCCCGCCCGCCCATGTTAAAACTTTCAAAATAAAATCCTCACAGAAAAGTTGTGTTTTTCTTACTATTCCAAGTCCGCTTACCTTAATTAACCTAATATTTCGGCAGTGTTGTCAGTGAGGAAGTCTTTTGGATAGAATTGGTAGCGTCTGTGAAGCTTTAAGTCAACTCAGATTAAACGGTTCTCGTGTGTACCATGGAGCCAAGGACCAAGGGACCAAACAGTGCTGGGCTCATGACTCCATCTTCTGGGCACAGGGCACAATTGAGATTGCCAGATTTCTATAGTCTACAGCAAGAACCTTAGTGTACTTAGTGTACTACATGAAAGAAAGGGGTGGATAGCCCCTTTAAGTTAAAGTTTGTGACCCAAGATATCTGATTTTAGTGTAGCACTTTTTCATTACAACAGTTACTTTATTTTGCTTCGGCAAAGGATTTAAGGCCTTATCATAGCTAACTGGGTAATGCCAGTCTTATTGATCCTAATCCTTATCTTATTATGATAATATTAGACTACTAAACCATAGACAACAGTAGCAATGTTAAAGGTCTGGAGTGTAGGATTTTGCTGGATATACAGCAGATTGCAACCAACTAAACACCCCTCATCTCATCCACTATGCCCCCTAAGAACATGAGCTGTTGTAGAAACATGGCGGTGCAAAATAATTCCACAGCAGAATACACGCTCCTCCTGTAGATATATGAAGCTCATTTAAAGGTCAAAAAGTTTCTTATTTTCAGGTGATTATGCACTAATGAAAACATAATTATGAATGGTATATTTCTATATTTATTTCTGCCCTGTCCTGCACAGTGCGCCCTTAATACTAAATCTGATGCTAATACTAAAACAAATGTTGCAGCTTCCACGACTGCTATTCCTACTACTAAAACTTATTTGAGTATTTATGCCAATCATGATCGTAGTGCAATTTGTATGTGTGTCATAGTTATTCCCAGTTGACCACTAGATGGCGTGCTCAGCCCTGGAAATCTTTGGTGTGACAAGCTGAATTATTTACAATTTATAGATGAAATGCTAACATGTCATCAGGAGCACAATAAAAACTCAGAATAAAAATAAATATACATCTACATCACAATATTAATGGAGTAGCAGCAACATAGTGTAAATCTAGCTTTTATTCATTTTGTAATATTTACAAAGGCAGTGGCTTCTATAAAAGCAGCATCAAGACTTCCCAGGGCTTCAGTGACGTATAACTTTAAATTTAATACATTTAATAATGGAACACAGCATTTTCTCTGATGTATAGATCAAACACCACCCTGAGAGGCAGACGGAAATCCCTCCAGGCCAGCAGGAGAGATAACTGGGCTTACAGATCCTGGGGTGGGGCTGCTCTGTAGAGGCTCTACTTGCATAACGTGACACTGCTGACGCCTGACGACTCATGACAGCTCCTGCAGTGTAAACACAACACTGGGCTTCCCTCATATGTCCTAGTAAGTTCACACTCTGCCAGTTCTCTGCTCTGTGGCCCGGTTTACCTGCACTCCATCAGAAAGGATATCCAGCTAATCGGGGGCACAGTGGTACCTGCCTGTGGGCCAAGGTCAGCTCTTCTTGGAACATAGGAAGAGAACAGAAGGGCTTAACGTCTGGTAATCAGATCCCCTGTTGGAGAAGGAGGAGACTTAACAAAGCCTTACAGCTGAGTACCTGTACAGCCTATAGAACAGGAATTCCAGCATAGTGCCACCCCACCAACCGCCAACAAAATATATTGGCTCATTAGCACCACAAACCAAACAGTCTTTCTTCTATGTGACTATTTTTATGCTTTGTCTGATCAGTCAAAACTGATCAGTCACACAAACCACCACATCTCAGAGATTAGTGAGAACTTCAAGGCTTTCGTAACTCTGTGGCTGATATGACCTTGCAGTTCTCAGATACTCAATAACAGCGTAAACAGGAAGAACTCTTAGCATGCATTCTTTCCTCTTCTATAACATGCTTTAGGTGAAATCAAACTGCACACTGAATAAAAAAAAACAAGTACATAATTTGCCTTGACCAGTCAAGTACTTGCAAAGCATTAGGTTTCATTAGAGCTTTACGCACCACCATTTTTAAGGTGTCAGTATGCTAAAAACAGTTTATACCACTGTTCTTTCAACCAACCAAGTGTTTACAGCTCTTTCGAACTGCCACACTCAAAGGTGGGGTGAATATCCTGCCATCAGAATGAAAGTCAAGATGTACTAATCCTCTAAATCAAGTTATCAAGCAATGATGCACACACTTGGACAGGATTTCCGGCCAGACGATTACAACGTTGCACGTAGGTGTACACATGAAAATGTGCAAAATATATGTGAGATACACACACACATATATATATATATATATATATATATATATATATATATATATATATATATATATATTTATATATGTGTGTGTGTATATGTGTAAAAAAAGAGAGCTTAAGGGAGAAGTTCCAACCCTGCCTGCTTTTGTACATCAAGTTAAAGCCTTCATGTCTTATTAATGTTGAGTTATTGTGATTATGAATTTCCAACCTGCACATAGCTTTCACTCCAGACAAACCAAACAAAAACATGTGATTCAAATCAACCAGAGTCAATTGTTAAAGTAATTAGATGCAATTGTAACGGATATGGTGTTATACTGTCAGTGCAACTGTATTTTAATCCTCACATGACTACAACTGCGTAAGATGGCCATGACTGTTGGATTCTTGGTTTCGGAAAGAAATTGTTGGATGCAGCCCCATCCCCAAATCCAAAACAAGAAAGGTGTGGGGGACCAACAAGCACTTTGGTTAGAGCAAACTGACACCTTACAGATTACAACTTCATTACACCGGACTATCAGCTGCTTCACACCTGCATCCTCAAATCTGAGATTGCTGATTGCTCATGCCCCTTGCTCATTTCAGGGCTTATTACATGTCACCTCTGAGCAGGTTATCTCTGGCATTTCTCTCGTTCTGGAAAAGGAAATATAGATAGAATAACATGTGAATCAAGGTCCAAACAGGACAGTCATTGATCCTGTGGGGACATCTGCCCTCAGCATTTGACCCACATTAACAACCTAGAGGGCTGGTAACCACAAACCAACAAACTGAAGTTCTGAAGTCAGCACCTCCAAACAAAAACAAGCCATTTTTAAAAAATAAATGTTAATGTAAAATAAGCTAGATAAATAACTTAGCGTAAAAATTACAAAAATATACTACTGAAAAGTGAACAGTTATACACAATTTAAAACTGCAATATAACAATAATAAGAATAAGAATAAAAACAATAACAAAACAGTACAGGTGCAGACACGAGCAGTGTACAATGAAAAATGCAGCCACACAACCATGTGTAAAAAAAATCAGAAAAATCAGGTCTGGTGTGATTGGAACTTGACCCATAACAGGACTAAAAGTCACAATATCAGTATCACAATAAGTAATCTGTTTAACTGATTATATCTTTGAGAATTATCAGTCTGTTGGAGAGTATGATGACCTCTGCCCAAACTTAAAGAAGTCAGAAGTCTGGGAATTACCTGCATGACCGGTTTGTGAGGTGGGAAGGGGAGCTTTATACTCCCTCACAATGTTTGTATCCAACTACCCATCAGCTACATGTAGTCCCTCATTGGGCGTGGCTGTAGACTGGGTGAATGCATTTACAGATGTGGCTGTGAAGGCTTGAAATCGTGAATTCTAGACTCGGCCTCCTTTTTTTCTCTTATTTAAAGTTTCCAAATGGACTGAATGCGCTCTGACCTTGCAACATTAGAAGCTGTCCAACGCAACCACCCATTTCAGTGAGGACTTACAATAAGACCAAACTTAACCCCTCTTCTTGCCTGGAATTGACCCTTATTAAATTAATTAAGTTCGACCACTGAAATCTGACCTAGCATCTGTTAAGTCTGAGGCCCTTTTTTTCTACAAATGTGAACTGACGACATGACTCAGCAACGTGCTGTCGAGTCATGTTACGTGTGCATTTTGGGGAGACGGAGAGAGAGAGAGAGAGAGTAAGAGAGAGAGAGAGAGAGAGAGAGAGGTGGGAGGGGGGGGCAGGGAGGCGGGGCCTTGAGCGGACGCCCCGCCTTGCCATTACAACCTAGAAATAATTCTTCACCAGCCCTGCGTGACTTCTATTTTACGTTTCTGAGTAGAGCGGAAGAGCGGTACGTTTCCTGGCGCGGGTCGGTCCACGCTGTCAGGGGTACACAGAGACCCGAAGCGCCTCCGCAACACATACCTGTCTGTGTGGCATGTGACTGAGCGTCTTTTCACGCGCGAAGGGTTAGGAAAGCTGGTTGGCAAGAAAGGGCCGGACCTGTAGCGGGGATAAAGGGGTTTCCGGTGATTCCCGGTCTCCTGTCGCGACGGAGATGGAGAGGCTGTGCGGACCAGAGCTTCCCTTTTGGGTGAGTACGTTTCCGTCATCCTTAGCCGGTATCTTCTCCGGTGGTTTGTCATGACTGCAGTGTATGTCACAAGATACTGCAACTATTTTGGCCTTTTGTGTTCTTCGCGTCCTACCTGAAAAGGTTGTGCAGTGTTATGTCGTTAGCTGTTTTTGTTTTCCTTCCCGGCAGCCATATAGAAGTACATTAACGGCCATGGCTAGTTATAAATACCCCACTTAATAGCATTTACTGTGTTAACAAGCTCCCAATTAATGCCATGTTGAATTAGGTTCTTTCGTTTGCGGTATGAAGAAGTTCTTTCCTCGAGGAAGGACTCTATAAACATTGTAGTATATGCCACACCTACGACAGTAAATTGTAAACTTATCTCGCGTCAGTAGCAGCTACGTCCCTCTAGGATTAAAAGTGATAGCACAGCAGCGATAACAATACCATAGAAAAGGAAGTACTTAATGGGTAGCCTATTAAAGACACACTATAGTCCCACTGGGAATATTACGATGATATAATCACATACAGTGTCAAAGCTCACTTTATACAAATATCACAAAAGACAAACAACCATCAAGAGGTTGTTACATTAATATGAGTATTTGGCATCACAGACAACTTATTATGAATAGTGTAGGAGATGGGAACTAGCATAGGATGTGTTATAATAAGGTCACTAGTCAGTAGTACCACAGACAGTACATTTCAGTGGGGATATTATTATGGAAGCTGTCTGTCAGCATTCAGTACACCTTGCAGGCTACCTGGATGATGTCCCTCTGTTAGAGCTAACTGGGGTCATGCTCACTGTATTATTTCCTTAGAGCAATAAACTTTGAGCAATAAACTAAATTATTTGCTTGCACTGATATTATAGTGATACGATATATCGTTTTTGTCTTTTTGTTTGTGTTGTGACAATTTGCAGTGCATGTTGTTAAATTGATGAAAATGTTTTCTTACTTTTCTAAATGTTTTGTCTATTTGTATGTATTTTTTAAACTTGCAGCCACCGCCCCTTGAGTCTGTGTCTGTGAAATTGTTCACATTTTCAAGTATATGCTGATTGTTTTTTTCATTAGTTTGTGCTGTTTTTTTGCTTAACCTCTAAGTATGCAGTTTTGGCGCGATGATTTGGATTTGATGTTTTGATGGCTATAAAAGCTCCACTGGACTGCATTCTTTCCCTCAGTGATAATCCTATGATAAACAGCCGGGCTGTGTACTGACACTCCCCCACAGGCACAAACACACATCAGCGAGCCTCTCACCTTCTCTGAGCTCAGCTACAACACAGGTACCACTCGCAGTGTGTTTCTAGTGACCGTCAAAGCTCCAGCAGACTCTCTGTGTTTCCAGCATGGACAAAGAGAGTCTGGCAGCAGCTGCTAATGGCTAGTGAGCTCTGACCACCAGCTGGCTCTTCCTGCTACTCTGTGTGGTCAGCTTGTCAGTTCATAATTCACTCTGGTCGGTATCTTTTTACCTCCTATTGCCATGAGACCACACGCACTATAGCTGTTGTCCTGCATTTCTTTAAATATGCTGGGATGGAGAGAGCTAGCACAATATGTGGGTGCAACTACCCTTTAGAAGGGTATGTGCAAATCTCCCAGTAAAAACAGACAACGGAGGCAGAAGACAGAAAGACAGACAGAAAGCAGACTCATAAGATGTGGGTTTGAGGTGAGCACCAACACACTGTATCACTAAAACAGCTCTCACACAACAATATTATTGGAAAGTCGCCTGTCCTATTGAAGGTCTTTATTTCAGAATCTGTCTAAGGCAAAAACTGATGTTTTGGACTTGACTAGTAGCTAACCTCCGTATTGCTAGCAGTTGTCCTGAGGTCTCTTTGTGTACTTCCTTCACTGAAACTAAAATTGGCGACTCTGGATAACCAGGAGTTTCCAATTACGAGCAGAAGAGCAGAAATGGGAAGTGTTAAGATTTTATGGATAATAATGCCATTATGGATTTTACATGGACGTCCAAATCTTTAGCAATTCCCTTATCAATTCCTGATCAATTAAAAATAAACAAACAAAAAAACAAAAACAGGCCTGCACAGGTTTTCAGCAACAGTGCAGCTGTTTTATTATCTCTGAGTCTGAACACATTGTAGTAACCAAAGTATTAATAAAAAGGCAAGCATATGATCAACAGCATATTGCGGGTGTTTCTGGCTTCACTTGAACTGATCGTTTCACAGACAATACTCCTACGGTGGAGGCTTGTCGTTACCAGATATGTTGCAAGCAACTTAATCTGAACCACAAATGAAGTACTGAGATAAAATGAAAAAAACGCTTACAGCGACAATTAAAAGTGATGTTCATCAAAGTGAAATACAAACATTGTAGTTACCTAACTGGAAAGACTAGAAACAGTGAAGATTTTGCCTTTGCAGGAGCTCCAACAGTTCACATTTCTTTTATCCTGAACATGCCAATTTGGAGAATGTAACTTCTCCAAGGTCACTTGACAATTTTTTGAATTTTATGTTTATGCTGTGTGACTATGGGGAAGTTGAGAACTACTACTGTGGTAAATCAGTGTTCTCCATGCTTTGGCTGGGTGTTACACAGATAATATGTAATTTGTAAATGCTGTGATAGAGATGTGAAATGGGATCAAACAAAGGATTGCACTGTGCAGGTTCCATGTGTCTCTAATTGTTTGTGCTTCAAATATAACATTAATTTTTTATGTGCAAGGGAAGCCAAATAATTAAAAGCTTAATTTTAACTTTAGCATTTAATAAGAAGATGTAACATTTGCAATAATACTCAGTGTGTTCATTGTCTGCATTAATAGCCTGATGCATTCACAAAAAGCGGTGTTTAGCTTTTCCCTTGTGTGTATCTCATATGTCTACAGCTGCATTACAGTAAAAGCTTTCCTGCTGTGCTTCCTTCTGTCATGTGAATCATTTTTGACATCCCATAAGTTTGTAAATTTGTAGACATGGAGCAATATTATACATTTATTTCACTGGAGGTGTTTTTCTGTCCAATATTCACTCTCCTCTTAGTTCTTGTTTTTGATTTCCACAAAACCCATAAAAATATCTGACTTTTCAGCAGCTAAATGCTCCATTGTGCACAACAGCTTATCACTAACTTTGCCACCTACATGCTTTGTGTTGGGTACATGATGTAAAATGGTTTTACCAAAGCTTTTTAAAACAGCTGCCTGCTGCAGCTGGAAATGAGGGCGAGAGCAGTGAAACTGAACCAGACATGAGGTTGTCGGCCCCCTAAGCCAAAACGATGATCTTAAAAGGTGCTGAAAAGCTTTGTCGGGTTGAGGTGAGCTGCAGCGATGGGTGATAATTCAACCCGTTTCACAACAAACGTGGGCCTTTAAGTCTGTTGTCATGAAAATATTGATTAGTGCAGCTGTTAAAACAGGATTCAGACAAATCTCATCTTGACAAAACCGTGGGCTAAAGCTACGACATAGGTTGACTTTTAAGCCATTTAAATATCCCCATATTTGCGGTAAATCTCAGTAAACTTTGTCATGGGGCTCTATTTGACATCAGGAAGGCTGGGAAACCTTTAGGCCCACACTGCTATGAAACCCCACTTTATTGTTCCAAAAAGGGTTAAGACTATGCGACTGATTTTCCTCTGACTGGATATTACACTAAGGGCTCACTTGTTTACAAGGCCATCTGAGGTGACCTAAAATAGTTGCTGCTGTTTATGTCCACTTCAAACAAACTGGAGGCAGTTGTAATCCCCCAGCAGCACTCAACAGTGCGTGTTCAGAATGATCTGGGATAAACTCTAAGGCCAGACCAAGGATTTTATTTGCAGTCTCATTGTTTGTAAAAAGTTTTCTATGTAACCTCTCATATTCACCAATAAGTGGTAGTTCAAGCAATCCGTACGTTAGTAAAATTAGCCCTCACGTAGGTTATTGCCATGTCAGTAGATACTATGGACTGTATGCAGTCAAAAATGTGCTTTATCTTGAAGGTGTTCACATTCACACTTGACCATCAAGCATATTGTATTTGTGTTGTGTTGTATGTTGCTAGAAAGTCATCGAAAAGACCTCGAATTTGAATTAAATATCTGTGTCAGTGTGACCATGGGGAAGTCTGTTCGTATTACTGTTGCTGTGGTAACGGGTATTTCCCACAGCAGGACTGGGTAATAACACGCAGTGTGTAAATATTAAAATGGTGGTATAAGTTTGTACTTGTTTGTTTAAAGTATAAGGTCAAGTGAAAACACTGATTCTGTGGAAAGAAATCAAAACATAATCCAACTTTGTTTTAATCTGTCTAAAACCAGCTAAGGGCTACCACTAATGATTGTTTTTATTACTGGTGAATTTATTATACTTGAAGTGCAAAAATATCAAGTTGATTTTGTTGAATAATTTGCTGTCAGTTATTCAACAGCTGTACACCAGATGTTCAGTTACACCACAAAAAATATTCTGCATAATAAATGTGCCCTATTCTGTTGTGATGGACTGACAGTGAGCACCTTTCTTGTGCTGTATAAATGTTGTTGCTGTTAATGACTGCAGGTGCTTCACAGTAAAACTTTCATGTGTTGCTTTTTTGCTTATGATAAAATGACATTCAGTCCTATCAAGTATTGATATTAAATATGTATATTGTCAGAAGGTTAAAGTGTTGTGTGTGTTTGCAGTACATATACATTTGTTGTACATGGTGGGTTGAGGTGTTGCTCAATAGAGGCATAACCCTAAACCGAACACATGCAAATTTTTGGTCATGTAGCTGGATGCGCTGACTGGGAAGTGATTTACATGTCGTGTTAGATGTCTTTTCATGACTTTCATGAGTTAATTTTTGATTTTGTGAAGAAAAATTCGGTGAAACACTCACCAAAAGTTGTTATTTTCAACCAGTTATAAGGCAACTTTGAAGGCAACGTGACAATGTGCAGTCTCTTGTGTTGAACTCGTTGCCATCAGTTTTACCAACATATGCCGACAGTTTCATCTGTCTGGAGCAAGCTGTTTAACAGCCAGGAGGAGCAGAGTTTGTGTTGAATGCACCATGTTGTCTCAGACTGTAAGGTGTTGCTCAAGTCTGGAACTGTTGGTGCCTTCATCAGTTGGGCTGTTGTAGTGTGGAGCTCAATGGAAACTGAAAAGAGGAAGTTTTTGTAATTGAAGAAGTCAGAGTCATGATGACAGGGGGTGTTTGGTCCAGTGCTTCCCGGCGGTTATTGTGCACTACTAAAGATGTTTTATCTTTATGAAAGTCTGTCTAAGACAGTGTGTTGCAGAGATTTATTGTAGATTAAAGGTCAGAACCTTCCCATACCCTGAAAGAACAATCTGACTGCAGGGAAACCATAGTAGTACTGATAATGACTGGCTCGTGTAGTGTGGTAAGAAGGATGAAATAGTAGAAATAGAGAAAAGTAGAAATTCTTTTGTTCTTCTTTTGGTTTGATGACTCATCTGTCATGTATTTGCTGCACTTTTTTTCTGTAATATCTGTAGTGAATCATAATATCTGCAATCTGCAAAAATTGCCATTTTAATATTTAAGAAGGTAACCAGTAATGCACGTTTCTGCTGCTCACAAAGCCACTGGTCACTGAACCATGTGGTGTTAGCTGCCTGTGCATTTCTCATTAGATGTCTGATATCTTGAGCTGTAACTGTCAGTGGTGACTTAACTGTGTCAATATTACCATAAGTGGAAAAATACACACCACTACCACAATGTGGTATAAATATATATTGTTTGTAATGTTTACAGTAATGTAAAACTCATTTTAAGCATGCAATAATGTAGAAATTGCCCCAAAGTGTGAACAATAATATGGAAAATATTTTAAAAACTTGTACGTTAGGTAAGTCCTATGTGAGAAGAGTACGTTCCCACCCTTTTATTCACTCTCTAAACACTGCACTAGCATGCTTGTAACATTTTAAATATTTTCCAGAAAATCCCCAAATCCTGAGCCGAACTGCTAACCCCAGCAGGAAATCGGGAATTGACAGTTGTGAAACTGTCTTGTTTACATCTCAGAATGAGAGGGGATCTTACAGCCCTGTGACAAAATGTTGCTAAAAACAAATTACTAGTATATGTCAACTGTATGCTGTCATTTGGCTTTATATCATTTATATTTGTAGAATAAGCCAAAATCCTTCCAAACCTACCAAACTTCTTTCACATTATTCATATGTTTCAGCAGGCGTGTCTGTGATTAATTGTCCTTACAATCTGCACAGTCTCAGT
Source organism: Scatophagus argus (assembly GCF_020382885.2). NCBI lineage: Eukaryota > Metazoa > Chordata > Actinopteri > Scatophagidae > Scatophagus > Scatophagus argus. The sequence goes on from NC_058513.1 coordinate 3,672,082, forward strand.
CACTTCCTGTGTGTTCTGTTACATTTTTATTGGTTTAGATTCCCTCTAAATCATAACCTTTTGTCCACTATGAATAGGAATGTCTGTCTTATAATCTGGTCCGCTAAACTAGAAAGAGCACACGAACACCATTTCTAATGTTGTCCATGTCAGACTGTAAGTAAACTTGGCCAGCAGCAATTCCTGTCCCGCTGCAGTCTTTACTGTTGTCGGCCTTCCATTCACACCACTCGACAGCTTTTCAGTGTAATAGAGAACAGATGGACAGCCGCTCTAATTTATTTCCTCAAACCTCTGAGTACACTAGAAAACATAAGGGAAGTCTGCCGCCCCAATATTAAACGTGTTTTTTAATAACCAGGCTAGATTTTTCCCTGTTTCCTGTCTTTATTTTAAGCTAAGCTTTGTACAGTATGTGGCTTAGACCTCTTCAGGATTCTGTCTGGGTATTTGAGACCCTTAAAACGACAAGTGGGAATGTGGCGTAAGAGACTGCTCTTGTAGGTACTCGGTTAGGCCTCAGTTCTTTTACTCTTGAAGCTGTGTTAATCAGTGCTTGGCTTCTTCGCAAAAGAGCTGAAAACAAGCAGACTGACGCACACCCTCAACGTGGAGTATTATCAACCTTCTAAAGTTGCTATGGCTAACACGTTGCATACAAATCACCCTCTCATACATCCAGCAGACTCCAGTCGGCATTATCAGTCCAATAGAGTTATGTTTATGATTATAGTCCAAAATATGAATGCACTAAATACAACGAAGTGGGCTGCCTCCGGTGGGCAGGTTGTTATTGGTATCAAGAACATTGATTAAAGGAATGTGATATTTTATGGCAAATTTAACACATCAGAGACTTTGGGAGTACTTCCATTCATAAGAAGAAAGTTGTAAAGCTTCTTGTGACTCCAGAGAAAGCTCGGTGACGTCTGTATGACTGCACACTAACTTCTGGGAAACATTGGACCTGTCACTTGAGTTAGCGTCAGTTTGTCTGGAGACCACAAGTTAGAACATGAACAAAATCTGAGGCCATGGAGTTGGGACTGTCCCAGATTAGAATCTGTTGATGTTTTCTGACTGTACAAATCAGTTACACATGAGTAACTGGGTTATGTACCAATGTTCAGATTAAATTTTGTCAGTATGATTTCAAATATCTTTCACCTGAAGCCAGCTTGCCGCCATTGACTTTGTCACTGAGGTTGTTTGCCGACTGATACAATTATTTGATTATCGAACTAGTTGGCAGGTCATTTTATTTGGATTAGTAAATTGACTGCAATGCTGGTGTACCTCTTAAATTAAAGAGTCGTCTATATTTAACATTACATATATTTAACAGATTCTTCAGTTTTCAGTATTTGATTGATATGAGTGCTGATTGCATTTTACCTGATTAGGACTCCAACCTCAATGAACACTTGATAAACCGTTGTTCCTCCTGAACTCAAGTTTTGACATTAGATCCCTACTGCCATCATGTGATCACGACTAGCTGCTATGCAACCATCCCTCCGACTGATGAGAGTTACAAGGGAGGAAGATGCCAGGCCTGTTGGGTGTAGGTTAGACCTGTCTGCTTCAGGTTCTGGTTGATTTATTTCAGACTCCTTGTTCTTCACCTGATTGAAGTACTCTGCCTGTTCAAGTCTCTGCTGGCTGGCTGTTTTAACAAAGCATCTCACCCTTTTCATCTCACCTTTTGTTGAAGTTTCAGGTTTCAGTATAGTGACAACTACAACCTTGAGAGTCTGCAAAGTGGAATAAAGGCCAGACATTCTGCATTTAATAAGAACTACAGTGTATTAAGAGCAGCTTTTCTCTTCTTTAGAATAATTATCAGTAGAAGCCTGTTTTGTTGTGAAATGGTCATTTTTCTTCCCACGGTCAACACTTGACTGGCTTATAAAGTGTGCAGGGTTTGAGTATTTCATTATCTCTTGGGAGTGAATTACTATTAACCTTCTCAAGACTCTACAAGCTTCCATGTGCCTTGCAGTTGTATAATATTCTGTTTCAGATTGTATTAGCATTGGCAGGTTTGATAAGCACCAATGTAGAAAACGGCCTCCTTATCAGATGAAAGGTTAAAAAAAATTTTTAAAAAGGGAGCGACTTTAGGCGAGAGCTTATGCAAAATAGCCTTTACTTTCATCTTTTCGTTCATGAAAACTATTTACTCTTTGTCTTTCAAAAGAACACAGAAGTGCAAATACCTGAAGGCAATTGTGTACACTCACATGAGTGTTCCATTTAAAAGGTGTAGAGCCACCGTAGCAGAAACTAATCAGACCGCAACTTATGTAAATTTAATGCCTTTGTCACCATGATAAGACCTGATGAGGACAGAAAAAAACTCTTTGTCCAGTATTGTTAGTCATTAAACATTTTATTTGCTCATTGCCTTTTCCCCCCATTGTGCAGTGAGCCATCTGAATGTTTTCCGATTTGACGTTTGCTGTGCAGTACTCTGTTGCTCCGCAGTGAATGAGGTAGGGATGTGTGTTATGTGCAGTATGAACTCAAATAATGTGCTCTTGGCAGGCGAGAAGGAGAAATGTTGGTGTGGAGGACATTCAGGTTGTTGTGCTGGGCACACATTTGCAATGCAAAAACTACAGTAGTCATTACATCCATAACAAATGTATAGTAGAGGCAAAATTTTATGAATAACATTGGAGTGCAAGTACTATAAGGCTCCAGTGTTATGTCTCAGTTTAAACTGAATGGGTATACTTGGAAGCAGATACACGTTTCATTATGTTATTGCTTAGGCTTGTGGTACCATGGGAGTCACTTTGAAGGAACAGTTTTGACAAATTGGGAAACTGAATCAATCCCATTTTTGATGGGTTTAAAACTCTGTGACTTTTTTTCTTTTTTGTCTTACTTTGGGGTGTATTTTGCTTTCATGCTTTCACGATTTCTTCAGCCACAATGAACGTGGCTTTCTCTGCTGCGTCATTTTTGCTGTAACTTATCTGAGCGTTTTCTGTGGAGAATGCAGTCTGCTTTATAATTGTTTTCTCAGTAGTTGAGGTTAGTGTACTTGGCTGTTTGATGTCAAAGTGTGGTTGTAAATAGTCTTCCTTTGGCACTGCTACCGTCTTGTTACAAAAAAGAAATACTGGCTTGTCTCCATTAATCACCGACATTTATTTGTTTTCCCATGTCTCATTAAATTAAATTAATAATGCTAGCAGCTAGCAGCACTTGGCTGGAGTGCCACAGCTGAAAATGTCTGTACGATGCTGAGATGCTGTTTACAGACTACTGACATGTAGCGGCTAACAAAATCAGAATGCATTCTGGGCCATGGACAGTATAGACACTGTGCTTCTGTAACACATAATAGAATTATATGCTGTAAATTATGAGGTGCTGGGAAAAGGTGCCAGGAAAAACAACAAAAGCTCTCTGATTAGCCTGTCACATCTTGTCTTGCAAAGTTGACAGTGATGATGTGAGAGTGTTTTTGTGTTTGACAGGCTTCCAGGTTGCACTAGTTATTCCTTACTCATCACTAAGTTTTTAGTAACAGTTAGCTAGTTTTAAACTAGTGATTTACTGAATTGAGTTGGACCATTTAATCTTAAGGAATGTCTTGACTTGTAAACACTTTAAAATATGTAGTTTGGTTCCTAGGACACATCTGTTGTACAGTCCAATCTAAAGCAATCAACTTTCTAATTGACATTATTTTTTTAAACATTTTTTTAAGACTCAGGTAAAATGTGTCAACTATATTTTGTAGTACATGTTTTATTCCTCTTTCTAAACAGATACAGGTTACCCATTGGCATGATGACATTAGTTTTGTTATTTAACTCAAAGCTAAAAATACACAAGAGGATTCTTACTGAAGCTTTGACATCCCAGAAATGGTATTTAGGACAGCCTTACCATGGATATATAAGCCAGTTACTGTTAGTATTTGGTCACAATTCAGTCTTCAGTCAGCTTTTGGCTTCATGTTTACTGCACGGACATGAGATTTGTATTCTCGTTGAACTCCTGACAAGCGCATACCAAACTTTTCTTTTAAGATGACTGAAAGGTTCCAATATGAAATTAACCAGCACTATTTTAGAGACACGATTTTAGTTAGATGCACCATTTGCACAATAGAAAAACAGCAGCTGCATCAGACGTAAGTGATGTGCTGTGTTGTCCCTTTTTCCATTTGCTTCTCCCTTACTTTAAATGGCTTGGATTCAGTTGGAGGCAAAGACATTCCAGGTTTGCTGAAATGGAAAAGGCCAGCTGAATGAAAATATGTTTATATCTGATCCAAAGTGTTCATAGATCACAAATTTGGGTTTTCTCGCCGTGTGTTAAATTCTTGCTGTCAAGAAGAATAATGAAACCACCAGTTCAACACGGTCTGAGTATTCAGGGCTTATGACACCATGCTACACACGCACACACACACACACACACACCAGCACAAGCGGTTAGCTGTCATCTCCTTACTTAGCACCACAATACTTTCACACACATTTAGTCTTACACATATCCTTCAGCAGATGGGTGTGGTGTTGAATATTGGAGGCTGGCAGCTGTGTTTATCTTTGTTACATCTGTGGGTGGGCCTTCAACTGTGTTTGTTCAAGGGAGCACGATAACTGTTGTGTCAGGGCTACATCTCACTATGATTCATGTTTACTTTACCTTTCTCCTCCGGACTTCCTGTGGATTGGTCAGTTATTGTTCTTCAGCAGCAGAATAATATAAATCATACTGTTTTCACACAGTGTCATGAAAAAGTTTAACCATGACATGTTATCGCATGCGAAGCTCGTCTTGAACACTTTTCTTAACCTTTACTGGCCTGTGACCTTGTTTTAAGGTTTCTACATGCTTTTGTTTCTTCCTTTGGAGAGTGGAAGTGCCATAAACTGATTAAATTGTATAAGCTAGGACACTTAAAATTAATGATTGAGTCCCTGGTCGAATTTGCATAACGACCACAGTGCTCACAACTTGGGTCTGTTCAACCAAATTACAATAAAGTATATTTCCTCACTAATCTTATCTAACTGTTGCTGAGTTAACGTGCTAAAGGAGACTTACCTCCAGACTGCTTACTGTATTTCACAGTGGAATGTTGTCTGGCTGCTTCTTATAGGTTGCTTGTAAAGCTGAAAATCTTGGACCTTAAGATTATAGTGTTTTTACACTGAGACTGTTAGCCAGGTTTCTAAAATGACACATTGTGTTTCTTGATCGTAGAGACTTACAAAATATTCACAAAGTGTTTACAGATTTCAGTCCAAGGAAAACATCTGCTGGGATGAAGTTGTGGTGGTGTGTTTGTGTTTGTGTGAGTGGTGGATGCCAGTGATACATGTGCGTCAGGGTCTTTATTGCTGCTGGTCAGTGGCAGGATTCAGATAGCACCGTTTGTGTTTGTTTGATAAGAACTGCAGGACTGTAGGCTAAACCGCTGTTGTCCGTGTCTTCTGTGTTTCTGCAGGTAGCCAATCAGACGCTCCACACAGATCGGCCCGACCTCCCAGAGTGTTTCCAGCTCTCTGTCCTGTCATGGCTGCCGTGCATCTACCTTTGGGCTGCCTGCCCCATCTACCTCTTCTATCTCAAGAGGAACAACAGAGGCTACATCATGATGTCCATTATGAACAGATTCAAAACGGTGAGATGAGACTTTTTTTGTTGCATATTTTATAACAGAACTGCCCATTTAGTGGAAATCGGAATTATCCTCACTTTTTGTGTAGGGAATTTATAGTGATACTTGAGAAGAAGATAAAACCATGTTTGTGAAAACAGCATCTAGCTCCAGGCCTCTGGGCAGGTATAAGATACAGCTAATGGCTTTATATTGAATTCCTTCATGTCTTTGTGTGAGTGGGTTGACATGGAGCTGAATTGTTACTTGACTCGCTTGAAGAGGAAAAAGGAATCAGGCTTGTTCCAATATAATCAAATGAAAATAAGAAGCTAGATATCCAACAAAAATAAGAATTTCAGAGAGAATAAAACTGACGGAAATAAAGCCCCTTCTATTCAGCGGTGGGTCCCCATTGGCTAATGTAACATAAACCAAAAGTTCAGTGAGTTTTATTCACTCTCAAATTCTCGTTTGTGTTTGATATTTATGGTGCATTCCGTTTGTGAGTTGTTTTCTGAGTTCCGAAGCTGGAAGTGACACATGAAACAAACCCTGATGTCGGAATTGCAACTCATCAGAGGACAGAGGCAAATGTAACCCAACTTGGTTTTTACATTATCTCACTCTGAATCCTGAGTTATGACATACGAGCGCAAATGGAATGCACCATTAATTTAAGTAATCACAATTTTGACCAAGTAAATATACTAAGGATTTATTTCCCTACATCTTAGCAAGAAAGAAAATCACTTCATCTGCTGATTATTAAAATGAAAAATGAGCACTCTCCCAGCCTCCAGTGTTTAGATGAGTTATCAGCCAGTTAATGGTCTCTTTTACTTCCCTGTGTTTTTACAGTGTTATCAGTAAGTAAAGTCTGTTTTCATTGTTGCTCCTTTCTCTGTCTGCCTGCTTTCAGGTGTTTGGCTTGTTATTATGGATTGTGTGCTGGACAGATCTCTTCTACACATTCCACGAGTTGCGGCAGGGTCACAGCCAGCCGCCCATCTACTTTGTCACCCCGCTGGTCCTTGGCATGACCATGGTGAGGATATGTCCATCCGAAAGCGCAACAGTTCCCCTCCTGAGAATAAAGAAGATGCGTGGTTCTGATGTTTGAACTGTCAATTGTTTAAAAAAAAAAAAAAAAAAAGAGTTAACATGTTCAACATTTCATACGTCTAAAAAACAAGTCATGGCTTGGAAGCAGTATTGGTACAGTACGCAGATTTTACTGTGTTTTACATATACAAATACAGGCTGATGCAGAGCACACACTGAAGATACGGCATCAGAGGAAACAAACTGATGAAAGACAGCCACATCAAGCTTCCACTGTCAAAATGATTCGGACACTGGGTAACATTAATTTTGTTAATGCCAGTGTTGATTAGTGTGCACTGTCCAATATAATATAATATAATGTAATATAATTTAATATAATATAAGACAAGCTAAAAGAGATAAAGAGATCCCTTCTCCCATTCAGTTGGTGGAGCTTGTGAATTGGGTGTGACCTGTAGTGGAATCATCCAACTTTCAAGCTCCTGACAGTTTGCACACCTGACCTGTGGCACAGTACAGAATGTATCCAGTGATTATTTTATTAGAAATTAATTTATTGAGTATTGTTTTCAATTATTTGCTAATTTATTTTGCCATAAAATGTGAACAAATAGTGGAAAATATGTCTATCAGTAGATCTGAAAGTGACAAAAAAGCACAAAATCCTTTCATCTAAAAAGCTGGAATTTTTTGCAAACTCAATGACTTAAACAGTCAAGTGAATGAATGGTTGTCAGTTTGTTGCAGAACTTGTTGCCCCTCCCCCCTTTTTCAGCAACTGAATGTTTTACACATCCTGCTGTTGTTACTGTTGCCATATATTTACTGTCTGGAAATAATGTTTTGAGAAAGAAATGTGTGCTTTTGCATTCATGAGACATGTTTACACTGGCTGTTTAGTCTAAATTAAACAGTGGATAGAAGGGGTCGCACAATGTATTGATATGCATCGATATATTGATTCAGTGATCAGCAATGCATTGACCTAGATGCAAATTGAAAACGGATCCAAAGCAATAAGTTTTGGCAGTTGAGCTGAATACTATACTGTTGTTGAAGTCATGTTTTATGGGGGGTCAGTGTAGTGTAGGTTGTTTGAAATGGGCACAACCTTAACCAGCACTACAATGAACAAGGTGCTCTGAGATCACTTCAGTCAAACTGTTTGCTCCAATCAAAAGGGACATCTCTTCCATTTCCTTTTGTATATTGCATTATGAAAGTAAAGTGTCCATTAACAGCGCATTCAAAACTCAAGCCCATTTAGAATGCATTTCTGAGTGATTTATCCAGTGGGAACACGCTACATATTCAAAACCTGTACTATCATCATAGTAATAGGCTGAAAACATTCAGACAGAGCAGCACACTTGAGGTCCATAGTCCTCCTAAGGGCTTGTCGGGTTACAGAAAAGCCTGAAAACTCCTGGTGCAGCCTGTCTAACCCGGCGTTTTATAGAGGAACAGTCAGCATGAAAGACTGGCTCAGTCAGACTGCTGTTTACCTCACATGGCCCCAGTGATTCTGTCTTGGCTAATCTAACTCAGTCTCTCCCTATACCTCCCCTCCCTCCTTTTTTTCCTCTCTCCGTGTAATATCCCCCCCTCCTTCCTCTCTCAGCTGTTGGCCACGTTTCTGATCCAGTTTGAAAGGTTACATGGGGTTCAGTCCTCAGGGGTCCTCTTCATCTTCTGGTTCCTGTCTGTGCTGTGTGCCATCGTGCCTTTCCGCTCCAAGATCCTACAGGCCTCCAGCCAGGTGAGAACATGCCTCGTGCCTTTTGTGTGTTTTTCTCTGCCTAGTGGCCTTTCATCTCTCCGCTCAACATCTTCTTGTGATTCGTATCCTAAATTATCTGGTTGCGATACCTACTTCTGCTTCGTGTTATCTTCACTCATTTTCTGTACTTCTCTGCCTCTTATCCTCAGTGCTCTTGACATTTACTTTATCAGCCCCCCCCCCCCCCCCACACACACACACACACACACACACACACATGCGCACACACACACACACACAGTGGATACATGTTTTGAAGGGGCCAGCCCAGGCCACAGAGGGGGAATAGTAAGCCTGTTGTTCTTAGCACACTTATCTCAGCTATAGTGCTGCACAGCTCACCAACAGAACTGTAGCACACACCAGACAAACCCTGCAGGCAACAAGATATGTGTCAGAAGCTTCCCCTTAGCACTCATTGATCATAATACAGTGTGAGAATTCTGGCATCCAGGACTGCAGAGCTCTAATCTACTGGAATTACAAGACTCCTAAATCCCCTTTTCCTTGGGGATCATAGTGATTAGTGACCTATTAAACATTTCTACTACAAAGGCTGAGAATTGTTGTTTTCAAGTGAAACAAGGTTAGCTTAAAACTGTTATAATCATTTTTTTTAATGCCAACACATGACTGCTTGTATGTGGTGATGGATAGAAAGTACTACAGTGAGTTTTAGCATCTCTCAGCTCACTGTTTTCCAGCTGTTTTACTTCACTCTTACTTCTCTAATCAGTTTCCATTTGCAGGTTGACCGTAATTTTGGAGCAGGTCAAGACCAAAGCTTGGATAAAAGGATAATGAATATTGGACACACATTTGTTAGGTTGCCGGAAACACAAAGTCCACATTAACATTCCCCAGCGGCTGTGTTGACATGCGTGTAATGATTGGATTATGGTCAATAATCAGAGTAATACTTACTCTGACATATTTACATCGGTTTATACTCATGTTTGTTCCCTATGTGTTGAAAGTAATCTGATTTATGGCTAAAGGAACTTCCCTTCACAGTGCTATGACAGTTTGCCTTTTTTTATGGTGGCCTCAACTTAGTAGAGCATGTCAAAAAAAAAAAAACGTGGCAAAAAAATATCCAGCAGACCAGATGAATGTATAAGAAATACAAGTCATCATGATTGCACAACACCACGAGGCTGAAATGAGAGATCTTTGTTCATCCAATCCGTGTGTTGGTGGAACTTATGTTACATAAGCAGACTGCAACTATATGAAAAAGGTGTGTCTGACTGACATCACAGATTAGTTGCTGTTGCTTTGCAGCCCATTTGTGCCACATGATGGATGGTGTTGGTGTTGTTCCTCAAAGCTTTTAAACCAATAACATTCCAGTCAGCCTCAGCTGTATGCTGAACTGAGACTGTAGTTGACATTAACTGTCAGATATCAAGATTTTACTGTTGGCATCGTGAGCATTTTACTTACTGAGTTTAGCATTCAGCACAAAGCACCTGTGTGACTGCTGTGACTGCTGGTACTCTTATACGTGATACTGATGGCTAATTTGCCTGCACGGAAACCCACTGCTTGACAGTATATGATACAACTGTGTGTGTGAACTCACCTCTTTGTTTGTGTGCATGTGCGTGTCCTTGTTGTACACTTTCAGAGCGAGGTGAGCGACAAACTGCGATTCACCACGTTCTACTTCTACTTCGGCCTTGTGGTCTGTGAGCTGATCCTCTGCTGCTTCAATGAGAAACCTCCTCTCTTCTCCAATGTTGACACAGATCCCGTGAGTCTTCCATCCTGTGCTACAGTGTGTGTGTGTGTGGATGCAGACACGTATTCTCGTGGTTGTGGGGACGAAAATCTATTTACACGGTCACACGCCTTACATATGGGGACAAAATGGAGGTCACCACAATGTGTAAAACATTACATATTAGGATGAAGAGTTGCTTTATGGTTAGGGTTGGGTTAGGGTTGAGGTTAGGTTGAGGTTAGGTTGAGGTTAAGGTAAGGGTTATGATTAGTAACATTTATTATTATGGTTAGGTGGTGGTTAAGCCTCCAGGAAATGAATGGAAGTCTATGTAATGTCCCCAGAAGTGATGGAAACAAGACTGTGTGTGTGCGTGTGTGTGTGTATGTGTGCATGTGCGTGCTATACAGAATATATTACATTCCTGCTGACATTGTATATTCAGTGTTCTGTGTTGAAAGTCTGAGTGTGTGCTCTGAGGCTAAAGCAAGTTACACAAACACACATACACACACCCACACACACACACACACACACACACACAGAGAACACGGTTCTTACAGGCTGCTCACAAAAGTATGCCGTCCTTATCCTTGTTTAACCTTTCTGGCCTATTTTTCTGCACATTTTTCAATTTCTTCTCAGAATCCCTGCCCTGAAACCACAGCAGGTTTCCTCTCCACCATTACGTTTTGGTGGTTCACAAGGTAGGTTCACGCCACTCTCTACCACTGCATAGACACACATTTTGCTGTGTGTAAAGTTATTTGCTTTAATGATTAGTTAATATAAAGTAATCACAGTGCTTAGAAATATTTCTGTATTGTGTATGGAATTCTGCTGAAGATCGTGAGCATTTGTTATTAAACAGCTGCAAAATAATATGCTTAATAATAAATCCAGTAAAAAATACAGGATGAAATTGATAATCGTATGGATGTTATCTCAAAAGGAACTTTTAAATGTAACTTTTTGTTAAGCTACATTATTTTATGTTAACAGTTACTACATCCTTACCTTTCAGTCAATCATGTACTCTCTGCTTCTCTAAAAGAGACAGTTCACACAAAAATCAAAACTCTGTGCTGTACTCCGGAGTGCCACCCATCTAAACTGTTATGGTGTGAGTTTCACAGTTTTGGAGACATCTGCTGTATGGAATACAATATAATATAATATAATGGAACTAGATGGCACACAGCTTGTCGTGCTCAAAGCACCAAAAAATACATTTGAGAGACTTGGACTCATGACCTGAATACCTAAGATAATCCAACAAGCACACACACACACACACACGTATACATATATAGGTTGTTCCAGCACCAGGCAGGCTGTGGTTGGCAGGTCAAGTTTTTTTTTCCCCATGTTTTTTTTTATATTTTTCCACCTGGCATTTGCCGGAATCTGAGCCCGAGAGAGCTGGGTGACTTGTGGCAACACCCGTGGCATGGAAAAGTGATATTATGAAATGTAAAGTGACATGCAATTAAATTATCATTAGGAGAAATAGAATTTTGAAATGAAAACTGAATTTTCAAAAGGGATAATTTGCGTAATTGCATAAAATTAATAGCAATGAAAATTTTCAAATGCATTAATTTATTCCAGTTTAGATTTAATGATATTTTTTGTTCCATAAATTGTTGATCATTTATAGCTTTCACACAATAATTTTTTGGAAAATGTCTTTGTTTATTTAACAATAAACACTTTGGAGCTCCTGTAGTGTTTGTTAGTATAAATCATATTATTATTGTTTTCACTACTTAACAGGTTATTGTGACGTTTTCAGTATTAATGTACAGAATAATTGTGGACTTATGTCTTGGTAATTACTATAAACAAGCGAGATCCTGTTTGAGATGATTAGTGACCGCTGTCCCACATCAGCTGTTGTGTTATTATATATTTTGTTATTGTAGGTTTTTCTTATTTTCCAGTCCTGCAACAAAAAAGGCGTCGCTCATTTTCTTATGGAAGTACAACATCTTCTCTTTGTTTTGTTCTGTAAGCCAACCCTCCGCATGATGGAAAAACCATCGAGCCAGTTTCCGGTGAAATCCGATCCAGTACATAATGATGACTAGCAAATCCAGGAAACTCAATTACGTGTATTAGTGGAGAGGATTTTTACTGAGTTGTCTCTGAGATGAATTTTAGTTTTAGAATCATATTTGGTCAATGAAAAAGCGTAACGAGGGACGTAACAAAACTGACAAAGACTCAAAAAGCAGTGAGAGAAATGGAGGGTGACAACCCTTTCTGTAATGTCTCACTTGTACATATAGAGTAATTACATTGTTAGTGTAGAGTTGCTTAATGCCCCAGATTGAATTAAACTGCTGTTTCTCTCTCTCTCTCAGTTTGGCCATTAAAGGCTACAAAATGCCCCTGGAGGCCAAAGATCTTTGGTCCCTGAATCAGCGAGACAGCTCCAAGGTGATGGTGCCCAGACTGCTCAAAGAGTGGGAGAAGGAGCAGACCAAAGCCAAGAGGTATGTTTTGTTTTGTTTTGTTTTAGAGGAGATGGATGAAATGAAATTGAACATCTGAAATTTACAGATGTTATTTACAGATGTTTTCTGTGCTCTCAGAAACAGTCATTAAGTTTATACACAAAGACAGCAGTGTATTGGGAGAAATCAGGTTAAGGCAGGAAACTGGAGAAGTGCTGTAATGTGGACACTTCAAAATGTACAGCTGGTCAATAATCAGATTTATCCAGTGCAGTATTTATGAGCCAAGACAGGCTTAATGTGAGTGTTATTGCTGACATATGATGTTGTAGTTTCACAAGCTTTTTATTTTATTTTGTTTTTTGGTTCCCAGTTGAAGCATCTGCACTGACGCAGAGCTCTGAGTGACCAGGCTGTGCAATGTGATGAATGTTTTTCCTTCCTTACTCAATTCAAAAGCTTTGTGTATTCACATATAGTTTGCTATTTCTACTTATTTCTCTTTTAGTTGAACTTAAAACGCATTGTTGCGCTAAACATTCTTTTTTGGCACAAGTTTCTCATCCACTTGTTGCCTGTTATATCTCACAGTGCATAAATTAACTTTATGTCTAAAACTAATAGTGGAGGATCATTTTAAGTGGAGGATTGAGTCAAAATAAACTTACATTATATAAAATAAACTTACAAAACTTACTTACATTTTGTTTCGATTGCTTTTGGACAACAGCGGAGCTCAGTGGCACAGGGGAAGGAGGTATATAATTGGATACATACATGATGTTTGTGAATATAGTAGGATCAATTTACTGTTGGGAGGAAATCTGGGCTCTTCAGCAGAATTCAAGCTGTGTTAACAAGGTTTCTCCTTTAAATGATGTTTAGACAGCTGGTTAATGGAGAAAGCAGACACTAATCAGGTTACTTTAGTGCATGTAGTCCTGCTGAATAAGACTTCACATTTATATTCTCACATAAGTCACTGTAAGTTAATTCTAATTCCCACGGAGAAATGCTGACTCACGCACATTTGTAATATGCTTTTTTTCTTTTTTTTTTTTTTGCTTTGTCCTTCTACTTCCTTATCAGAACAGAGAGAAGAGAGGATGTTTTCTAATATGTTGTAAAATGCATGTGTGTGTGTGTTTGTGTGTGTGTGTGCAGTTGTACATTCTCCCTTTCTGACACAAGGGAAACCATGAGCACGTTTTTTTGTAAAGCTAGCAGCAGGGCAGCGACCCGTGAACCATCCGCATTGCTTTGCTTTCCTTTGTAGTATTGTTGCTCTCATATATGTGTGTGGAGTAAATTTGTTGTTTTCACTTTCAAGAGCCTTGAAGAATTTAATTCTTCAAGGAACTACCCACCCGCTCCATGTCCAGCTACATGCTGGAGAAGTGACTTAAGTTATTTCCTTACTTGTTATTGAGCACGTTGTGCTGCTTCAGTGAAAAGGGAATTCTGTACACAAACCGCTGACAAGCCTGATGACTTTTGACCTGCAGGCTGCTTCCCCTCTCTGTGCCGCAGTTTCACTGTGCTTTCTCATTGTGAACAATGTGCATGTAAAATGATATGAGAAAGCATGATTAGGCCTTTTGCTATGGAAACCTGTTTGGTGCTGAAATGCGACTCGGCTCGTTAAGCTTGTATATGAACAGATTTTGTGTAGTTTGTAAAGCACTTCTTTCATTGAAAATGTACAGTATTTCTTGCATTATGTCTCACTTCCTGACCTGAGATCTTTCTGAACAAAGGACATTATTGCTAACAAATTAAACAAATTCAGCCACAACCGCAAGTATGCGTGTCTAACAAGACAATTGCAGCATTTAATGTCGTCAGAGTTGTTATAGTGCTGCAATGATCAATTTTGCGAGGAAGTTTTCCTTGGCACTGTCTGCTTGCTCGGGGGTTCAGGCTCTGGGTCTCTGTAAAGCATCTAGAGACAATTTTGATTGTATAAGGTGCTATAGAAATAAATAAATAAATAAATTCATCTTAACTGGTAAAGTATAAAATATGTTTGTGTAATTGGGAGCAAAAACAGTTAGTGGAAGAATCTATAATATAAACAGTTTCAGTTTCAGCATGTTCAGGGTGTAATTCATCCTCATTCATCCAATTCACCCCAAGCCAGTTTATTATTTATTACTTAAGCTACTTCCTGACACTGAATATCTGCTTAGATAACACACATAATTATAATACATAAATAACAGTTTTCAGCTCTGGTTTGGTCTCCACCAGCTTAGCCAGCATTTTAGCAGCTGTCTACGAGCTAGTTGTTAACTTTGACAGTCTGCTTTTTCTGTGCTTCACAGGTAGCACTCTCTAATATGCTAGACTTAACCACAAAACATGGGGAGGCTCACCCTGTGTTGCTGAGTGAATGAGCTTTGGTGTATCACCACCTGTCCAGTTGGTTCACATAAAAGAACATGGATATAAGTTACTAACTTACGATGACATTTCCCTGTCCTCACGTTCCTCTCTCTGTCTCTTTCCTATCCAAAACGACCTTCCTAATTTCAAAACCCCCAGTAAACAGAATCTGTCCAGCCAGGCCGTGTACTCCAAGCCCCCGCCATCCACCACCAACCATGTCGTCGTAGGAGGAGGTGGTGAAAGCAGCCCGGAGGAGGTAGAGGTGCTGCTGTCCAATCAGAAAGCTGCTTCTCACCAGCCATCTTTTCTACATGCTCTCATCAGAGCCTTTGGGCCTT
Organism: Scatophagus argus; assembly: GCF_020382885.2. Classification (NCBI taxonomy): domain Eukaryota; kingdom Metazoa; phylum Chordata; class Actinopteri; family Scatophagidae; genus Scatophagus; species Scatophagus argus. Next base: position 3,687,473 of record NC_058513.1, read on the forward strand.
ACTTCCTGATTGGCTCAGCTTACAAGGTCCTGCAGGATGTCATCACCTTCATCAACCCTCAGCTGCTCAGGTAAAAACACAGGTCGCATGTGACTACTGCCTACTACTGCTACCATATTTGCAAGTTTCCAACACCAACAAGATCATTTTGTTCCAGTGTTTGCACATGCTATTTTAACAAGGCGCAGTGTTTTCAGTTTTTGCATACGTCATCTATTTGCATGATTTGAGTAATTCATGTGTGGTAGCTAGCTGTCTTTATTTAAAATATATTTGTCCTCGTTCAGGATGCAAAGTCATTATGTAAATAATGTATGTTTCCTGAAAGCTAAAAAAAAAAAAAAAGCTAAATCTATAAAAGGTGGATATTTAATGATCACAAGTGTTATGTGAAAGCCTTGTTTTTGAGTAGATACATGATATCAGAGATGGCTGACCACATAATTTTTTTTGTAATTAATACTGATCTGTTTTGTTACTGTTGACAGAGGAAAAATTGTCACATTTACCCTAACCCTAACCCTTAAAGTATTTTTAAGTAATTTTAATTTGACATTTTCTGGCATTACGGCTATTTGTCAGATCATTTTCTTTCACAGAACTTATTTTGATGTTAAACACATGCATTATAAATGGGCTAGTACATGGATCTGCAACCTTCAACATCAAAGGAGACATGGCCCCTTTCCCACCAAATAAAATTCACGTGGAGCCACAAAAACTATTTGATCATTAAAATGAAGGTAACACAGCATATAAAGTTTTATGTAAAGTTATGCTATATAAAAAGAACTATAGTTTGTTGCATTTATGAAATTATAGAACTACTCAAATAAACTGCTGTGCTGTGTGAAATAGCTTTTGGGTGGTATTTATAGTTTCTGTGTGATAATGTGTAGTTATTAGTCAAGATCTAACTGCTGTATTTGGAAAGCTCATGTAGTTCTGCTTTCGCTGTTTTTAAAAGATGGAGTGCATGGTTAGCTAGGCTGCTTTATGTTTGATTAGTCAAAGCCGTTTCAAATAACTCGTTCTAATCTGACACAACAGAGACAAACACAAAGGAGAAAGAAAAGAAAACTTTTGCGACCCTGCAATATTCCCACTTATATAATAACAATAGGAAGTTCTAAACTAGAGCACTTACTGGTCTGGTCAGAATGTGAAGAAGTCACTATGTTTAGAAATGCTTATGTATCACCCGCCTTTGATACTTTTTATTTGTAAGAACTTAAAGTTATTTTAAATATACAGATCCAGATAAATCTATATATCAGATCTATATCATCTATATATTGCATTTTCTGGAAGATATCTCCCATTGTGTTAGGAAGATTCTTTTTGATGAACAGCCATTGTTTAAGACTGGGGGGGTTACATTTTATATCAGTTTTTAATGGCATGTCTTCTTTCACATAATCAGTCCAATTTTCCAGAGATTCTTGCACATATCTTGCATGTTGCTGACTCTTTCCCAAAGTCATTTGACATTTCACTAACATACATTTTAAACTTTGAATACCTACCCTCAGGTACAAAAATCAAACCTGTAACCTAAGCTGAAGTATAACAGGTTACAGTCAACATGTCTGTTGTAGAAGACTGTTATCAAATTTTAATCCTCCATATTTGGAACATAAATATGACTCAAATATGAAAAAAAGTTTGGAATTGTCTGACCAAATAACTTGATGAAAGTTTCAGTGAAATTTCAATAAACGTGCTGATTTTTATATAGTTTGCATCTTAATGACAGCTCTTGCATAACTTTCTTTAAACATTTTTTAATACAACCATTATAAGCACTATATGAGAAAGTAGACATAAATACATCATCTTTCAGAACAATAGTTATCAATCACATTTTACTGGAGGCCCAGTATTGATCTTGAATGATGTTTTGACCTCTAAATTAGGTCCTGCTACGGGTATGAAGCTGTACTGACATAAAACTACTGGGCCTTGCAACGGTCGACACCACACTGTAGACTTGACCTAACTTACCTGTAAGCTGCTTTTAAGCTCTACACTCACCCCAGCAGAGAGCAGGCACTCAGCGACCTGACCTGAACTTATGTCAGCATTGTATCTACTTATGCTAAACTACAGTGGCTGGCCCAACTGGCTTAATTTAGTAGCTTCATCTGCATGCCATGGCCTACTCAGTATTCCAGTTGCCATTCCTGCTTATCTTGCTCCACCAGCCTTACAGGTATTGACTAATTATAGCAGACAACTTTACAGCACCCTTCTTTGACATAAAACACTATTAAAGAATAATCGGGTCCAATTCGCACCGAAACAAAAAGTAGCTTGACACGATTTTGTATTTATATTGCATCTGCTTAGCTTAAACTGCAGTGGTTGATCCAACTGGATTGGTAGGCAATTTCATGCATTTTGTTTCTTAAATAACTCCCCTTGATCTTACCAAAGCAAAAAAAGGTCTTGTGTTTACCTGAGTGACACCAAGAGGGTTCAACAATGTTTTCCAGCATCCCAGAACCACACTCCTCATTACAAACACTCACATTCTCACCAGAGCACTGTGTGCCAAGGTCTGTTCACTTTTGTTCATAACATCCAACTGATATCGTGTTAGCCAACAGCGACCATTAAACGGCATGCCAAGCTAACTAGCATGTTAATGTCCACAGAAGCATCATCATCATCATCATCATCATCGTTATTATTATTTATTTTTTTAAGCAAGAATATTTCACCTTATCTCATCCTACTGTCGTCTGATTGTTTAGTACAACTATGCTAGTAGTACGCTCTGGCCAGATGCCAGAAAGTAGGAAGTCAGGTAACATTTATGACTACCAAAGATGAGTGTCTTTGCACAGATTTGGTTTACATGAGACCAACCTTTATATAAATTGAGATTATGATCTTGGGAGGGCATGCAAAAGGAGGTGTGCTGACCCTCTCACAGCAGGGAAGCAACAAGACTGCTAATGTCTCTGCCAAATTGAGAATTTCTAAATAATTCATCTAGGAGGTGTTGCACTGTCTTGAATGCTTGATTTTAAAGTGGTTTTAGGGGTCAGTTGCTCTGTGTGCAGAGAGCACGGACTATACCTCATAAACAGCAGTGATATTTTAAGATACTATTGAAGGTTTATCGGAAGGCTATGAACAGACCCTGGAAGAAGTGCCATGCGGGTTCCACTTCCGTTTCTGCGTAAAGGCTTACTGAAATGTTAATTAATACCAGGCTATTGCAGACTGTCAGAGGAAAGTGTAGTTTGTGTAGCTTCTTTTCAGTTAGGTAATGCACATGTTGTTGTACATCCAAATCAGATGGTTTTATTAACATTTTGACTGAATAACATCATTGTCTCTATACAGTACACTCTTAGTCTGGTACAGCAAACACATGATAATGGTAGAATTCCCAGAATCTCCGATTTATATTGTGTTTGTGCTACCTCACGCTTACATTTGCAAGCAAAGAAGATGCGTGTAGATCATGTGAAAGAAAGGGGAGGTGTAACTGCCTAAGAAGTTACCTATGCCACCACAGCTGTTTTCAGATTCATTCAGCGTTTGTTTCGTCACCTTTACAGGATGCTGATCTCGTTCACAAACGATAAGGGTGCTCCTGACTGGTGGGGTTACTCGCTGGCCTTCCTCATGTTCTTCACAGCCGTACTGCAGACTCTCATCCTCCACCGTCACTTTCAATATTGTTTTGTCACCGGCATGAACGTACGCACTGCTGTCATAGGAGCCATCTACAGGAAGGTATGCACAGAATTCTCACATTTTAGTTTTCTGACATGCACAAATGCATTACATCTAAAAGAGATGTCATGATGTCACGTTTCTTTTCAGAGCAGTTAAAGTATGCTTCACAGAAAAGTTTTTTGGGGGTTTTTTAATGCCTCTTCACCATTCTGCAGGCACTAGTGATAACTAATGCTGCCAAGCGCTCGTCTACGGTGGGAGAGGTGGTCAACCTGATGTCTGTGGATGCACAGAGGTTCATGGATCTTACCACCTTCCTCAACATGTTGTGGTCTGCTCCTCTTCAGATTATTTTGGCACTGTATTTCCTCTGGCAGGTATGTTCACAAATTATACATGGATTACTGTAAGACAAGGCGTACCTCTCATGTGCACATAGTCATTGAACATAGTAGACTTTTTCTTTATCTCTGTATTTATTTTGAATTGTATTTGCATTGGCTTACTGACTGTTGATTTTTACAGAACCTTGGTCCATCTGTGCTGGCTGGAGTGGCCGTCATGGTCATGCTGATCCCTTTTAATGCTGTCATTGCCATGAAGACCCGAGCCTACCAGGTATGAACATTCAAACTAAGACTTTGCAATAATTTGAAGTTATTGTCTATTGACTTTCAGGCCAACCACAACAGTGATTTAAGCTTGTTTGCAATTTGACACTTTTTTAAACAATGAATAGAAAAAAAAACAACAGCATATGAGATGGAGACAGTCATACTGCCAAATTGGAGGCCATTGATTTGTGGACTACCAGTCTCATTTATTATACAGTCTGTGGTTACATTATAAGTGCGTTAGGAGGAGATCTTTTAATCACCACTGTGCAGTTGAAAGGAATGATTACAGCAAGAAAAAACTAATTCAGTGTTCATATGGGCACCTGACTATTGTTTTATTAAAATTGTGAACCTATCATTCATTATCATGATATTAGCCAGTATAACAAGTTGGGCTTTTGTAGCTAAAAAGTATATAAGTTCAGACTTTGTACACTTTTGCCTATTTTTGCTCTTTGGTTAGCCTGTTGGTTTACAGATAAAGAATGGTTTGTCTTTTTGTCCTGTTCTTCCTCTTCCTCTCTCCCAGGTGGAGCAAATGCAGCACAAGGACTCTCGCATCAAGCTGATGAATGAGATCCTGAACGGCATCAAAGTCCTAAAGCTGTACGCTTGGGAGAACTCCTTTAGAGAAAAGGTCCTGGCCATCCGGCAGAAGGAGCTCAATGTGCTGCGTAAGACAGCTTATCTGGGAGCGCTGTCCACCATGGCCTGGACCAGTGCCCCTTTCCTGGTAGGCTCTGTATAGATGTCTGGAAGCTGGTTTTTGTTCAAGTGGCCGTGTGAAATTGATTGGTCAGGAATGAATCATTTCATCCATGTCATGGTCAGCTGTGCCCGTTTTTGGTGTTTGAAGTGAAAGACAGTGAGACCCAACAAATCCGAACAAGCTGCGTGAACATCCGCAAAAATATCTTCATATTTGGTATTTCCTTCAGAAACTGACACCCTGAGTGTCAGCACTGTTGTTTTCCAAAGAGGGCTTGTTAGAGCAAATCTTTTTGCTTTTGTGCAGCCTTCATTAACTTTTAAGTCATGTTTGACAGCTGTAAATACAATTCGACAAGTGTTCAGATAGCCTAGTTTGTGGTTCAGAATTACAATGGAGCTTTATGAGAAACTATTTTAGAGACCTGGTGATGAGGAGCTCCTTTGTTTAGAAACTATAGGTGGAAGAGATTCAGGTCAACGTTGTAATTATTATTTTAATAACTCTACTAGCTAAAAGCTTTATATTAACTACATTTTAAGCATTTATCTCCTATTGAAGTTTTTTGGTGGTATGTCACTTCGACTAGTAGTAGTTGCTATTCTTCTAGCACATTCCACTCTCGACTTGTACATGTTAATTCTCCCTGACTCATGCAGCTGCTGTGGTTAGGGTTTGGCTGTTTTACATACTGAGAGCTGAAGTCTCTTTCCTTCTCTTTGGGTTTTGACCATGAAACTTTATTTCAGAAAAATATTTTATGCTGGTTATTTGCTGGGATTAAAGAATTTTTACGAGAATTTCTGAAACTCTGCCATGCTGCCAGATACAGATTGTGGTGATTGTGGCTTAATCAGCATCGGCTGAACTCGTTTGTCAAGGGCTTGAATGTAGCAGACATTCATTTATATGTAAAGGTTCTGCACTCCATCTTTAATCCAGTATTCCATCTGTTCTATACTGACTCATGACAGTCCAGTTTTTCTTGTTTGTGGTGCAATCTTTTGGCTGCAAGTTTTGTGCATTATGCTCAACAAGTTTACAGCAATATCCTGAAAGTTTTTACTCTCTATGGAGCTTCAAGCATTGTTTACACAAGTGAATTGGAGAAATGTCTGTGCATCCATGCTGACTACCAGGGAAATAATAACAGAGCAGCTTGAGGGAACGACTGCTCCTATTTAATTTTGGTTGGCATCTACTTCAATCATCTGTATCAGGTTTTATAGGCCACCTAACAGCATTTAAGTAAACTGTTGGTTAATTAATTTTCTGGTTATGTATGTTTGTTGGTCAGATAAATACACAGTTCAAGTTCAGTGATTGCAAATGCCATGAATAAAAAAAAAAAAAAGCTGTTGATAAAGTGCTGAGTCACTGGTTGAGTCAGACGAATCTGCAGCTGTGCTTACTATCATGGGACTGACTGCTTCACATCTGTACAGTAAACTGATAGACCTTGTTGTCTGAGCAGCCCCTTTGCCTGTGTGTTTCCAGGTTGCCTTGACAACGTTTGCGGTGTATGTGACTGTGGATGAGAACAATATCCTGGATGCGGAGAAGGCCTTTGTGTCACTCTCGCTCTTTAACATCCTCAGGTTTCCTCTTAACATGCTTCCCCAAGTCATCAGCAGCATAGTACAGGTAGGAACTTTTCCTTCTTTTCCCTTTCTTTCCTTCTTTTTCTACATGTTCTTGCTGACAGATTTCATCGAGTGTCTGTGCGTTTATTCTGCCTCGCAGGCCAATGTCTCACTGAAACGAATCCAGAATTTCCTGAGTCATGATGAGCTGGATCCAGATGCGGTAGATAGAAAGAACACAGCCACGGGTAAGAACAATGACTGCTTCACCTTTGATTGACAGCGTGTTTCTTTTTTACCCGTCCCGCCCGTTTCCAGTTTTTGCAATTTCTGAAATTACCGTCACGCTTTAAACTTTGAGAAGCATTGAGAACATTTGTGTTGTCATTGTGATTCATCATCTAACTGTGTAAACTCTTTAAGCTCTTGAAAGCCTTTAAGGTAACGTCACTCCCTCCCACTTTTACCTCTCACACAGTGGCTTGGTGCCATTATGGATGACTAACGGAAATGCCTCACAGTCTTTTGTCTTGTCAGGCTAAATCACTCTGTCATCAGTTCAAAAGCTAATGAAAAATAATTCACACGACACTGTGTTCCTCAACAGAGTTTTCAGTGACAGTAGTCAATGGGAAATTCACATGGGCTAAAGAAGATCCTCCTGTTCTGCACAAGTATGTCGTGCAAAGCCACACTGCATGTTTCCACATGTGTTTGTCCTGTCCTACCTGTGGCTATTCTATAAAACGCATGAATGTTGTCACTGTGTTGATAGTATTAACGTGATGGTGCCCCAGGGATCCCTGCTGGCGGTGGTGGGACATGTTGGCTGTGGGAAGTCGTCCCTAATCTCTGCGTTGCTGGGTGAAATGGAGAAGCTGGAGGGAGAGGTCTCCATTCGGGTAGGAGTTCACTTTGTGTTTTGTGTAGCATAAAAGCAAGTTGCAGATTATTGTATCTTTTTTAATTTCCATTTTCCCTTCTTTAAAGCTGCACTAATGACTGTTCTTGTCACATGTCAGTTGACCATGTCGAAGTGATGGACCCACAAAAAGTTAGCACCCAAACACATCCCACAAGTACATTTCACTGGCAAATAAGACACTCAAAAGAAGGGAAAAAGAAAAATAACACAAATGCCTAAAACGTTTAAGGTAAAATACAACAATCTGTGAAGTTTTTGGTTTGTAGTCTGTGCAAGGTGCCATATAAATAAAGATGATCTTATTATTGTTCATAAATGATAACTCAGTAATCTAAAAGTTTATCAACACCACAGCCTGTGTATTTGCTTTTTTATCATTGTGCTTTACCGTGTGTCTCTCCAACTGTAACCTGTTGAATATCCGTATGGTACAACGCAACAGGAAGCACCGTGCTTCCAGAACAAATCAACCCCAGTGCAGCGGGAATATGTTTTGCAAAATGAGAAACATTAGCACTAACAATACCATTGACACAGAAAGAACTGACCAGCTGGGAAGATCTGACATAATTTAAGGATTGCCAGACTTAACATCTTAGGAAGTTGTGTAAAGAGTGTTTGTTGACCTCTCTTCTCAGGGGTCAGTGGCATACGTACCTCAGCAGGCTTGGATACAGAATGCCACTCTGCGGGACAACATCCTGTTTGGGAGACCCTACAATGAGCAGAAGTACTGCTGCGTTCTGGAAGCCTGTGCCTTAACTCCTGACCTGGAAGTGCTGCCTGGGGGAGACATGACTGAAATAGGCGAGAAGGTACAAAAGAGAGGCACTTTCATATTCCATTCTCTTCCTGAGTAAACCACTTTTTGTTCCTGAGTACAGATGTCAGTTTTGCTTTTGGTTTCCTTTCAGCAGTTCTTGATGTCTTTCAATTCTTAGCTTTCTTGACATTTTTTCACCATTTCTTTAAGGTTATGTTTTGAGAAACACCTTTCATGCTGTGTATGCCAGCACCCACAGGGAAAAAATCAAATCTGCTGTTTCCTACAGGGCATCAACCTCTCTGGAGGGCAGAGACAGAGGGTGAGTCTGGCCCGGGCTCTGTACAGTGACGCTGATGTCTACCTGCTGGATGACCCACTCTCTGCCGTGGACGCCCACGTGGCCAAGCACATCTTTGACAACCTCATCGGTCCAGAGGGGGTGCTAAAGGGAAAGGTGAGGAGAGTCTTAGTTAGTTAGTTTTTTGTTTGTTTGTTTGCTTGTTTTTTATCAAGAACTGTAAGCACATCAGTTTGTGACATAAAACACCTCTGTAAAATACACTTCAGAGGTAAATAAACTATTATCCATGACTATAGACCATCACTCCTAGTCTTCATGGTCATGTGCCCTCAGAGCCAAAACGACAATCTATTTCAAGCTTTTAAATATGCTAACCACGACTGTCGGATAGATTGTCATTGTTATGTTTTTCAGAGGATGAATACTAATGGTAATGTAGATGTTTCATCCAGTGCTATCATCGGCTCCAGGATTTTGGCTAATGATCTTAATACCTGCATAGTATATCGCTCAAAGCATGTCTGTGCTTAAGTGCAGCCTCAGAGAGCTGCTGGCGTGTGTGTGTAGCCTCCGTTCAGTTTCATTAAAGGAAGTTTTATCTTTTCTTTTCACTAAAGAGGAAGCTGCCTCTTTTATCAGTTTATTATTTGTTCATTTTTATTTTTATGACCCCAGTTTGTGATAAAAAGTTCTTTGACTTCCTGTATGACTGCGTTCTGTTGGTAAAGTACATCACTGAAGTTGAACTTCTAATCTTGTACTTTTAAAAAGGTGCACCTATGTTTGAATGTGGGTTCATTTTGATTTTGGTATGTGTGTGGTTTATTAGATGTGTGTTTTGTTGTTTGACTCCAGACACGTATTCTGGTGACCCATGGCATCAGCTTCCTGCCTCAGGTAGATAACATCATGGTACTGGTGGAAGGCAGGGTATCAGAAATGGGCTCCTACCAGGAGCTGCTCAGTGAGAACGGAGCCTTCGCAGAGTTTCTCAGGAATTACTCCCTGGAGGACATCATGGAGGAGGATGAGGCCACTGGTATTACCTCATATATCAGCCTCTTGTGTTATTTTTTGGTAGAGATCCTTTGGAAAAAAATAAAGCTGTAAAATGCTCACAATGCTCTTGCAGATGAGTTCGAAAATGAGGAATTGTTCCCTGATGATGCCCTCAGCAACCACACGGACATGGTGGACAATGAACCGGTGATCAATGAAGCCAAGAGACAATTCATTAGGTAGAGGAAAGATTTTAATTCCTTTTCTAACAACCTATAAGGCTAGTTATTAGATTAGAGTTTTTCATGCACTCATACTTTGTGAAAGACATATTCTTGAATGTTCTTTTTTTTCGCTCCCTTTATAGACAAATCAGCATCATTTCAGCAGATGGAGAGAACTCCAGAACTCGCTCAGTGAGAAGACACGGATGCAGCCAGAGGAAACACTCAGAGTCACAGGAGAAGAAGAAGCCACATGAGGCAGAGAAACTCATCCAGGCAGAGACCACAGAAACAGGCAGGGTCAGTCCACCAGATATAGAGATATAGATTGTTGCTTAGATATACAGATGGTCCCCCTTTTTGTCCCCTTTTGTACTCTTAAGCCTGTAGTTTCTTAAAATGCAGTTTTTTTGCAGGTTTATTTTGACACTGACGTAGAATCTGGTACCACGAGACATAAAATACGTCTCTAATTAAAATGCTAAGCTTCGATGTGGTACATTTTAATCACAGTTTTTCATCGTCTGTCGGGTTCATAGCTTCATTTTCGGTTCAATTTTCAGTATTCTGACTAAATATTAACCCTTTTTATTTCTCACTCTATGCTTTAATAAAATGAATGCAATAAAATAGTTGTTGTTGATGAAAGATTCTGTTTAAGATCATAGACGCTTCATGCTAGAGACAGATCACATTCATCCAAGTGAACCGTTAATCCCAGGGAAAACATTGGTGTTGTCAAAGTAGCTTACTCTTACACAGTTTGTACCAAATCTCCCTCTCGCCCGTAGTCAGCTGGGATAGTCAGCAGGATAAGCGGTATAGAAAATGGATGGATGGATGAATGTCATGGCATTGTGAGCTGACCTCATCTGAACTCAGTCTCTTAACTGTTTCGTCACCGCTAACCAGGTGAAAGGAAAGGTGTACCTGGAGTACATCAAGGCGGTGGGAACTCTTCTATCAGTGTTCATCTGTTTCCTCTACGGCTGCCAGAGCGCCGCAGCCATTGGAGCAAACATCTGGCTCAGCCAGTGGACCAATGACGCCTCAAAAAATCAGACCCAGGAGAATGTTCATATGAGGGTGGGGGTGTACGCAGCACTGGGCATTGCACAAGGTAAGAAAAACACTGAAAGCACTGAATGAAGCACTTGTTTTTTTCTAGCGTTAGACACCATTTATGTATTTATGTGTGTGAATTTATTGTCATATATAGAGTATTTAGCAGATGATGTATTTTGAGAAGAGGTGCGTCGTGTGTTAAGTTTGATGTGCTGCCACATCAGGGTGCTGAAAAAAATGTTTCACACTTTAACTCCATAGTGGCAAATGCCACTTCCACCCACATGGCTTTTTATTGCAGAGTTTGTTGGCATTAACCGGACTTGTTTGCTTTGCAGCCAGCTCAACGTTTTTTTTTGTTTTTTGTTTTTTATACAATAACCTCGCTGGAGACAAAAAGCAAATTGACCAAAATAACGTTAATACAGACCTAATGGATCAGCGTTACGTCTGCATGTGACAATGCATTGTTATTGTTTGATGGTTCGTGGTTGAATGCATGATGGCTGTGGAAGTGTTGCATAATGTTTCACAGCTGTTCCTTTTCCTCTCTACATTCAGGACAGACGATGCCTGTGTCTGCTAATCATTCCATTGTCATTCCAACCTTCCTCTTCAATATCTTTTTCCCTCCACTCTTCTGGTTCAAACCCCACCTCAGGTATCCTGGTCATGATGTCTTCCTTCACACTAGCCATGGGGAACATTGGCGCAGCCAGGAAGCTTCACTATAATCTGCTCATCAACAAACTTCACACGCCCCAGTCTTTCTTTGATACCACGCCTTTAGGACGCATCATCAACCGCTTCTCCAAGGACGTCTACGTCATAGACGAGGCTCTTCCAGCCACCGTGCTCATGTTACTGGGCACCGTCTTCGTTTCTCTCTCCACCATGATAGTTATTATTTCCAGCACACCGATCTTCGCCGTTGTCATAGTGCCCCTGGCTTTCATATACTTCTTTGTCCAGGTACTCGGGGAAAATGTTGCCATGATGATGATCCTCTCTGTTCCTCCTGTTTTCTTTGCAAATTTGTGACTCTTCCTCTTCCTGGAATGGCATGCTGCATGCACGCTGACGCAGCAGCTTTTTTTTAACCTCCTAGTTTTGGCTTCTGTTTCTCCGTAGCCTGTGATGTTGTTCGTGGTTGCCACCTGCAGTTCCGATCATCTCCTACGCAGTCATAACTTAACTTTGATCTCTCCGCAGCCAGAACGCTTCCTGTCCTGTCTGCAGCCTGCTTCCACATCCTACTGCACATGAACAATCACACACTGATAAACACATGTGCACCGTCATGTTGTGCAACGCCTTAGTTACCTCAGGAGCCAAAAGTTATGTTGCTCAGTCTTTTAGTGATGTAGAACCTCCCTCTAGTGGTGGGCCAGTATTAATACAGCTGGCTCTGCTTAATGGGTCTTTACTGTAGGCCAACATGACTAAAGGTGCTTTAGTGATTACGAAGTAACATCTATGGAGCTGTTAATGTCACTGGTGTGTCCTATGTAGTCTGTGCACGTGAGTGAAACGCTTTTTGTTGTCATGGGAAAAAAGGAGCAGATGGTGAAATAGTATAAAAGCAGTTGGCTGGTTAGATAACAGGTCGTTTGTGTTTGTAGCAGAGTATCTGTGGATCTCTAAAGAATTGTTTTAAGGCCTTCAGGGATCTTGATATGTGTCAGTGATTGAATATTTAATGGGTTTTAGTCAAGGGCACATACACATTCTTCAGATCTGGTCTTCAGAAATGGTGAATAATACAAATGTAGTGACTTAGTGTGTGCATAAGTTACTGTACAAAGATAATGACAAGATTAATTGCAAACAAGCACATTTTCTGTTACATTTAGTTTCCATTTATTACTAACACCTAAAGAAATGTGTAAAACCATTGTGTGACTCGCAGTTTGGATTTAGCTTTCAGAGGTTTTACATCCAAGATACTCAGTGCAAATCTGACTCATAGATGTTCATCCGCGATCCCATCAGAAGCACAGCCCTGATGTGTTTATCTGAAATACACGCGACTGAACTAGTAAACCACCATGGCAGCACACATAATAAGGAAAAAGAAGCACCACCAAAAAGAAGTGATGGGAAAAAGAAAACAACTTTAACTTTGTCTTGTTTTCAGCCTCATAAAGTGCTAAAAAGCTGAGCTGCAATCAAGTGCTGAATGTAACTTTGTGAAACCTGCAATGACAGTGGAAGTTGCCATTTCATTGGACATTAGGAACGGCTTGTGATCTGTTTAACGCAGGTGTTATTATGTTGTCACACTTGACCCCTCCCCCTCCCCTCCCCCCTTCTCGCAGGTGTGCTGTTGTTGGCAAACTGCCTGTTGTGCCGGTCCTACAGTATGCTGCGGGCAGCCAAGATCTTGCACTGCAACATGCTTCAGGGGGTCCTGCGAGCTCCGCAGGCCTTCTTCGAGAGCACCCCCATTGGGCGGTTACTAAACCGCTTCAGCAAAGACGTGGATGCTATAGACTCCCACATCCCAGACAATATTGACATATGGATGCGCACTTTCTGGTACACACTGAATGTGCTGCTCATATGCTCTGCCCTCACCCCAATGTTCCTCATAGTCATAGCCCCATTAATGGTGTTCTATTGGTGGGTTCAGGTAAATAGGAAACGAGTCTGCTAACTCATTAATACGACATGCATGTTTGAGTGTGTGTGCTGGTAGACTGTTGCCTGTGGTTGAAACGTTGATCACTGCAGTTCTAGTGCTGTAGGTGCAGTGTAGTTTGGTTTCTGCTAGTCATAGCTGACAGGGCCCTCAGTGGCCAGTTTGTAGCTTTAGTCTGCGGAAGCTCTAGTGAGCAGAATCACTCTGTTCAGCTGGTTACATCTATAGTCTTTTACAGTTAAACAGTGAAACAAATCATAACAGTTAAATTTAAGTTTTAAATTGAATTTCTAGTTATATGACACTAGTTATGAGAGGCAGGGCTGCTCTGGAGGCAGAAATAATTTCACTTGTTGTATGTGCATATTCTTGTCATTAATACAGTGGCCAGTTAGAATTGAGCTTGACTGTTGTTTTACTGCTCAACTTTCTACTAATTGAAATAAGCTATCTAAAAGATATGTGGTTCAATTGTTTTTTTGCTCCATCTAACCATTCTTGCTAACCTGTTGAGATTCTGAGTGTCAGCAGGGACCTCTTTGGCAGATAGCTGCAACAACATCTGCTCACTGTGGGTTTAATGAGGTTATTCCTGTCCCAGCAGCAGCTCTGTCTCACCACAGTTGTTAATGCTGGTGTGTGTAGTGTGCATCACTGCAGTACAGATTTTTTTTTATTATTATTATTGATTGATTGATTTATTAAGGCAGATTTCAAATCAGTCAACATATTTTTTGGCAAAATCATGGCTAGTGGTTAGCATGGTGTAGAATTAGGAATGTGATTGAAATATTTGATTCAGACTAATTTAAAGACTAATGGTTTGTGGTTATTCTCCATGTTCCTATTGTATTATGTTGAGATTAAGAGTTTGTTAGTGTAGGTAGTCACATGAAGTATTTTAATGGCCATCCTAGGTTTGATAAAACATTCTTGTACCTGACCTCAGAATGCCACAGTGTGATATCGTTCAATGGGTTTGAAAAGATCAGTGCCTTTTGGAGCCTCTACTGCTTTGGGACCGTCAGGATATCAGATTCTCTTTATATGATTATCATGGCCAAAAAAATTCATGATAACGATATTATTGATATTTACAAAAATGTAAAATAAATGATGTAGTAGTAGTAGTAGCAGTTAGCTAGTTATTGTATTCTGCAACTAGTGTTAAGGTTCACTACCACCATCTTATTATTAATTATTTGATTATTTACAACATATTCTCATGTGTATTGGTAGCATGATGTCAGTATTTACTTTTTAAATGTTTTTTTTTTAAGTTTATTTCATAATTCTTTTCATAAGTTTAGACCCTATGCCACTAATTTAGACTAATTTAGTTCTTTTTTGTCTTCTTGGGGGTCCTCCAATTTTATGGAAGTGACGTGTGAAATTAGGGAGTAGCCCTTTAAAACCACTGGTTAGATTTCATACAACCGTTGGGCAAACCAAATTAGCTTTCAGTCAAGGCAAAAGACATTAAGTTGAACATTCAGTCAGTAGAACATTTCATATCAGTGCGTGCTGTGTGAGGTTCCAACTCACTACAAGTTTTTGTTTTAGCCTTAAACATTAGGAAGATTTCTGGGATAAAAGAGATAGGTAATCTATTCTGAAAGCATTTACTAAACATGCTTACAAATCTGTTAGATTTCAAACACAAAGGATCTTTACTTGAAATCTTTAGCCACAAGTTAATTCGAAAATTGTACAGGTCATCAAGGTGATTTTAGAAATTGGTGATTTTTTTTCACTCACCTCTAACGTGTACTAACTGTACCTCCAAATAACTAGAATCAGCTGGGCTGACACAAGCTCACATTATTCCTATTGCTTTGTCTTGGCTTTCATCTGCATGCCCTGTTTCTTTGCTTCCTCACTTGCCCGTAATCTTACTGTCAAGGAGCTTCTCTTTGAATAATACTTTAAAAATTCTGTAATTGAAGCCAAACCACTCACTTAATCAACACGATGACTAATGGTATTTTTACATGTTTTTTTTTTTTTATTAGGCTACATATTTGATTACAATTCAAAATTATGTGTGATGAAAACATAACACCTGCAGTTAACAGACATTCTCATCGCTGATGTCAGTGCAGGCGCTTTGAACTCACCACCTCTGAGGAGCTTATGTAACATTAGCTGGCGCTGTGACAAAATATGTGTAAATGGAAATATCAGATGAGCACTGCAGGTGTTTTGTTCACACAGGCTTTCTTTATTATGTGTGCGTGTGAATGTGTATGTGTGTGGGCTCATCTGTTTGCATCATAATTGTTTTTGAATATCTGAGCATGTGTGACATCTTGTTCAGTTGTAATGTTGTGTTTGTTTTTCAACCCCTGTAGAGATTTTATGTTGCGACGTCTCGGCAGCTAAAGCGCCTGGAGTCAGTCAGCCGCTCTCCCATATACTCCCATTTCTCTGAGACCGTCACTGGCTGTAGTGTAATCCGAGCCTATGGCAGACACTCTGCCTTTGTTCTGATGAGTGATGTGAAAGTGGATGAGAACCAAAAGAGTTACTACCCTGGTATAGTGTCCAACAGGTAAGTGTCAGCTCAGCTGAGCAGCAGCTGTGTTCCAGTAATGTTGAAAAGACTTTGTTGCATCTTTTATCCTTCTTACACAGCCGCCGGTGTGACGGATAAGGCCGTCAGAGTACGGGGTTTCAACATATTGTAACTTGAGGCCCAGTTCTTATTGTTAACAAATATCTGAGGACCGCCTTCCCAAATAAATGGGATAAAGGAGAAAAAATAAGGCCCTCCACAATCATAGTTTCCTTGCTGCGAGCTACAAAAGCAGCAACCACATAGCAAGCTTTCAAACTGGCTTGGACTGAGTTGTTGTAATGACATTCTGTTGTATTTGAAGCCTGTCATTTTCATTAGGAAATATTACTTTTGACTCCCAACTCATCCTAGGTTCTTTGTGTTACCATCTTACAGGACTGGTTTTAGTGCCTCATTTGACTGAACAGTCATGTACTGTAATACTGATCGTGTATCCAATTCATACCCTAAGTAATTAAGCAAACTCCATCACATCTATCTCGTTGGAGATGTGAAACAGTCACTGGCCTCTGTGAAATATCAGGCTTAAAGGACTAAAGCTTCAGCACGGGCTTCGCTACAGCCCTGTCAGGCTGGTGCCTGGGTACAAAGGTGAAAGATGCAAAGGAAAATGAAGACATTTCAACACTGGAACATACCTGTTGACAGTTGTTTCACTGAATAAACAGCAGAATTTCAAAGATCCACTGCAGAGGCAAGAGTTCACTAAGCTATGCAGCTGATGGTGAATAAACTCCTACACAGTAGCTAAATGATTTTGCTTAGTACGGTGACCAGTTACTGCACAGTATACTTGTGGAATTCAGTCAACAACTTCTCCATCTCTTCTCTACTTCATAATAGTGTTGTCTGTAACAGCAGACATTTTGATTGGCAGGAAAAGCGCAGGTGTTACTTAAACCGTTAATGACTGCTCTGTTCCATGTGTTCCAGTAAGGCAAGCCAGTGAGTGAGCTGGCACAGAATCAGACCCTTGGAACAAGAACATCTAAGTATAATCACTGGTATTAGTTCCACCTGTGCAGTTTTTTTGTGACATAACAAAGTATCGTCTGTGAAAAGAACATATAATAATTAATTGCCAAGTAAAAACAAACTAATCATTGCTTACTCGAGACATTAATTTGCAACCAGTGATGTCACCACAGGTGTTTCCAAATAGCAGTCAAAACTCTTCCATACGTATTTATACCAGAAGCCGAGCTCCTCGGTTCTCCTTCGGCTGTGACTTCTTGTAACTGTAACCCTGCTGCCCCACAGGTGGCTCGGAGTGCGTATCGAGTTCATTGGGAACTGCATCGTGTTGTTTGCTGCTCTGTTTGCTGTAACTGGAAGGGAGAATCTGAACCCCGGCCTCGTGGGTCTGTCGGTGTCCTACGCTCTACAGGTATGCTACAACAATAACTGTAGTACGATGTGTCTGTAGCATCTAACTGTTTACTCTACAAATAATGTAAATCAGCAGGGAAGGTTTGAGTCATTTATCAGTCATAGCAATGCCTTCATTTTAACTTGTGTAATTACATTTTATGAATTAAAGCTGCACTAATCATTTTAATAGTATCAGTACATCAGATTACTATGGATAATGTGAAAGATGTCGCTCATTATAGCCAAGTCACAAAGAGTTACCTCCCAGTTCTGCTCCTTAATAACCAAATAAGGAGTCTCCGAGTCTCCAAGTGGCCAAAAAAAATCAATTAATGTCTGCTGTAATCAGCACTTATATTATCTACATTGTATCTATTATTTACATTGTAATAAATTAACTTTATGTTTTGGACTGGCTTAAAATATGTCAAAGGGTGCCCTGGAAAAATAAGACATTTTTTTTACTATCATATTTATTTACTAGTGGGCGGCACGCTGGTGCAGTGGTTAGCACTGTCGCCTCATAGCAAGAGGGTTCCAGGTTCGAATCCCGGTCTGGGCCCTTCTATGTGGAGTTTGCATGTTCTCCCTGTGCCTGTGTGGGTTTTCTCCGGGTACTCCGGCTTCCTCCCACAATACCAAAAACATGCACATTAGGCTAACTGGCTACTCTAAACTGCCCCGAGGTGTGAGTGTGAGAGTGTGTGGTTGTCTGTCTTTGTGTGTTGGCCCTGCGATTGACTGGCGACCAGTCCAGGGTGTACCCCTGCCTCTCGCCCGTAGTCAGCTGGGATAGGCTCCAGCTCCCCCGCAACCCTGACGGATAAGCGGTATAGAAAATGGATGGATGGATTTATTTACTAGTCATTGAAATCATTGGCACATTAATTGCTAATGAAACTGATGAATAGTTTCAGCCCTAATTTACTGAACCCTGAAATGGCTGTACAATACATCAGTGTTCTGTCACAGATTAACTCAAGTGTCCGTTTGGGCAGACTTTAAGCTTCATTTTATTTAACACTATTAAGTATAAACGAATAAAAGATTTTTTTTTTCGTATTCATTTTAATAGTACGTGTTATAGTCAGTTTGGTCAAGTTTGTATTTGTACCAGATGGAGTGGCAGAAGTTAAAAATTCAAACCCTTTATTCATTACTTTGAGACCATTGACATACAGTATATAAAGATAGACGACTCAACTTCACTTCCTCCGACTGTACAGTCCCTACTGGGTGTGTTTGAACACTTTAAAGCCTGCATTGTTCTTGTAGGTGACCATGTCTCTGAACTGGATGGTGCGAATGTCTTCAGATCTGGAGAACAACATAGTGGCAGTGGAGAGAGTGAAGGAGTACTCTGAGACCAAGACAGAGGTATGTGTTATTGTGTATGTGTGTGAGAGAACACACAAGATATGTCCACTACTGTCCTTCTCTAATATTCCACAGAAGCTGAAGGACTATGCATGTGTTTGCTTCCAAAAGTAAAATGCTGTTAGCTTTGTGCTGCAGTTAAAAAGTAAGAATTTACCCACATTCCAGAAAAGCTGTCAAGCTGCCAAGTCATGCAGGCAGGACCTATAAACTATAACTAGATCCAGAAATGTTAGATTACCTGGTGCCAACAAGGGCCCCCCTCATACATCAGACAAACAGGACATTTGTACTGTAGTACACAGTGTACTTTTTGAGCAGCCATTGCAGGATGTGCCCGTCCTGTAGCTGGTATAGTTGTTAGTGAAAGCCTTTGTTTGGAGCATCCAGCAGGTCCCAGAGGTGAAATAAATGTTTGGCAGCTCTGAGTGCCTCTGCACATGCTGAGGTCCAACTCTCTGGGTTTTAAGAGTGATAAACAAATCAGCTCTGCTGAAGGCCAAGCAGGCTAATGAGTTGTTCAGAAAGTTTTCCTAGTCAGAAATACTGCGTTTGTGTTCACAGGCCCCCTGGGAAGTGGAGGACAAGAAGCCCCCACCTGAATGGCCCATGGAGGGGAACGTGCAGTTCCACGACTACAGCGTTCGGTACAGAGAGGGACTGGACCTCGTCCTAAAGAAACTCACACTGAACGTTAAAGGAGGAGAGAAGGTGGGGAGGTTGTGATGAGACAATCGGTGTGCAATAGTGGATCAACACTAATTCAGCTCTGTGTGTCATTGTGTACAGATTGGTATCGTGGGTCGTACCGGTGCTGGAAAGTCTTCCATGACACTCTGCCTCTTCAGATTGCTGGAAGCTGCAGCAGGAGAGATCACCATTGACAAGGTGAACATATCTGAGATAGGCCTGCACGACCTGAGGTCCAAACTCACCATCATTCCACAGGTACGCAACCCATTCACACACACATTCCTCACAAGATGAGGAAGAGCTTTGCTTTAACAAACATCAAATTTTAAAGCCAAGTAGACATTTTTATTTTTTAACCTGGAGCTTTTGATATCAATATTTAGTGCTATTAATCTTATTCTTCATGATATAACTCACAGATGAAGGACGATAGCAGGTTTTATCACACTGTGTTTCAGGCAGAGGTTCTTGTCCATCTATCTGAGACAAGAGAGAAAATGAATGAAAAACTTTGTCCTCAATGATTAACGATTCATTCTTAAGTTAAAAGAGTAAAGTAAATATTTATGAGCTGCTTAAATACCCAAAGTATATTGTGTCTACCTTTTACTAAGTACAAAGCTACAGCTTGCTTTAGAGGTAAAGGATATTTTTTACCTTTCGACAGATGAAACTGTTTCCTCCTGTTTTCAGTCATTATGCTAAGCTAAGCTAATCACCTTCTGCCTCCAGCTTCTTGCTGTCGTGTTGTACAGATATGAGAATTTTATCAGTCTTCTCATGTAATCTCACCAAGAAAGCTAATAAATATTCTTTTAAAAATGGAATAGTAAGTCTGCTCCCAGCTTCTCAAATAGGAAATTTAATTCTGTTTCATATCATTGTTCTTGAATATTTTTTAGTTTTGGACTGTCAAAAAAAGCAAATCAAGACAATCATTTGAAGACTTTATCTTGGGCTCTGAGAACTTAACCTGAATAACAGGATTAACTAAGCACAAAATGAGCACAATATTGCTACACATGACTAAAAGCTACTAAAACTACTACCAAACCAAAGGAAAGCAAAATTGCTCTCGTCAGAGGCGTATCTGGTTGTCTGTTGTCTGCCACAGGAGCCTGTGCTGTTCTCAGGCACACTGAGGATGAACCTGGACCCCTTTGACAAGTACAGCGATGAAGAGGTGTGGAAAGCTCTGGAACATTCTCACCTCCACAAGTTCGTCAGCAACCAGCCAACAAAGCTGCAGCTGGAGTGTTCAGAGGGAGGAGAAAACCTCAGGTAGGCCCAGAGGAGAAGAGATGCAGCCAAGCGGCAGTAGAGTGACTTGTTGTCGTTACGCTTCGAGCTGACGGTTCCCTGTAGCCTAGCTGTGTCTCATGCCTTGTGTGCTGTTGTATTCACAGCGTGGGCCAGAGGCAGCTGGTGTGTTTGGCTCGAGCTCTCCTGAGGAAGACCAGGATCCTCATCCTGGATGAAGCTACAGCTGCCATCGACCTGGAGACGGATGATCTCATCCAGTCCACCATTCGGACTCAGTTTGAAGACTGCACTGTCTTTACCATCGCTCACAGACTCAACACAATCATGGATTACACAAGGTTCAGCATATGCGAATAACTTGCCTTTCAATAAATATAAATAAAGTTTATCTGTACAGCAGGTGCAAGACTTGAGTGCAGCATCAAGAATAAAGTGCAGTGTGGCCTTTTTAAAGTAATAAAAAACATTTGTATCATTAAATGATACAAATAAAAATTAACAGCTAAAATTATAAGTCTTTAAAAGTGACTTAAAAGAAGATACTGATGTAGCAAGCCAGAGTTCCTCAGACAGGTCCTTCCAGCTGAGGGGCTCTAATAGCAAAAGCTTGGACCCCTTGAGCCTGTAAATGTGAACTGGAAACTGTCAACAGGTTCTGGCCTGAAGGTCTCAGGCTGTGTACTGGTTGGTAAGTTCAGATATGTATCCAGGGGCCAGGCCGTGCAGAGCTTTAAAGCATTGTCATTAACACTTTAATGAAGTCAGTGATTTCTTTTTTAGTTATGTCGTTGTAACCGTTGTGATGATCTGGTCAACTAGACAGACCACGTGTTACTCGCACCAGGACACAGAAGTTCAGAAGACGTGTCAAAAAATGTATAGAAAATTGAATTTGAATTAAAAGACTTTTATGCACACAACAGACTTATTTCTCTGAGACACAAATTTGTGAATTTCTGTGTTAGTAGGCAAAAGTAATCCATGTACATGGCCCCTCCCAGTTCTGGCCATGCCAGTGATACGACTGTAAAATTATGTCTGAAGAAGAAGAATTGATTTCCAGTAGTGTAACTTTATCCAAGGTAGCTAGTTAGATGTTGATATTTCAGCAATTTGGCACCAGGAGTCCACCAGGGTAAATGGGGGAAAATAAAGGAGACAAACCAGACTGACTGTCAAACTAGATAATAAAACAAAGTTCTGATGATCAGGAAGTAAAAAACGGCTATGGGAACATTTCGAATGTAGATGCATTTCTCAGGCAGGCTTTGTGAATGAATCATTCTCTCCTCTCTCTTCTTGCAGAGTGCTGGTGTTGGACAAGGGACAGATAGCAGAGTTTGATACTCCTACAAACCTCATATCACAGAGAGGAATCTTCTACGGCATGGCTAAGGACGCAGGCCTGACACAGTAGAACCGCCTTTTTGTCCCAATGTTACAGGTTGAGGAGCAGCTCAGCTTAGCTCGGCGCGACTCTGAATGTCAAAGCTGGCAGTGGAACTGAAGAGAACAGTTGTTTTCAGGACATTCACTACTGGTTTTGAATTAAGCCCGAACTCCTTTGCAGACTTGGATCAGCTAGCAGTTGCAGTTTGTCTGAACCCACATCAGGACATTTATATACTCTTCTGTGATTGTCTTAAGTTTCTGGCACTGACTTAATTGTCCTGTGTGGGAAAAACCATCTGTGTGACATCTAAATAGGAAAAACAAACAAGCCATATGAGCAAGTACTAGTAGAACCAAGTCTGCCGTTTAGTGCCTTTTACCAGTGGGATGAAGCCAGTGAATGTATCATTTTCTAATCGGCTGTCTGCTGCAAAACAAGCAGCAAAAAAGAAAAAAAAAGGAGTAACTTTCTTATTTTTTTTTATTATTATTTTTTTTTTTTACAAAGAAAAATACTGTGCCACTGTACTTTTCATCATAAGAAAAAACACACTTGTGATACACCCAATTATTTTTGTACTGTACCATTATTTAAGTTACTTTTTAAAGAATTGTTTCATCTAGGGAAGTTTGCTGAGTTAAATATATGATTCCTTTGTGAACCAAATCTATAAAAACTTGAATTCTGTATCACCAAAATATGAAATATGAAAAGGCCTTTATTAAAAAATAAAAAAAAAGAACAACAGTGTTTGTGTGCTGTGTTGAAATTTTACAGGTTCAGGTCAGTTTAGTTTAGTTTGAATATCACAAATTATCTTCTTTTATTAAATTACATATTTTGAGTCGTTTGTTAACAAGTGAAATGAGATCCAAACAGTAGTGAAAGCAATATTTATAGCTTTTCAGTCAATGTAGTAATACAAAAATGGACTGGATCAGAAGTATGAGTACTTGTTATACAAAGAAAAAATTTATTTGATTTTGTTGTACATATTATATGAGTATATAATTGAGTACTGCAAAACAAAGAAATGACTGTTACTGCAGTGGGCAAATTTTTGTTTTTAATTTGAATCAACTTTTCAAAGATTCTTTTAGAAAAGAATTTGTAACTTGAAACAGACAAAATACTGTTTCACAAAATGCAGTATGCAAGTATATTGGCGTTAAAAACAAGTTGGAATATTCTTGCAGCACTGATACATTTTGTGACTTTGTTTTTGACAAAATTAAGACATTATGAATTCAGATGAGGACTGAAATGACTGATTTTGTGAAATAAATCATAAAATAAAATGTGTCATGTTCTACAAACGTAAACTCTGAGCATGCCAAATAAATCAACTGATTTAACTTATTTTATAGTAGTATATAGTTGTTACTTTTTACATTAATAAAATATCATATGCTCATATGAGGTGAAGCAGCAGTATATTACTAATCTACCCTGCAGTATATAGAGTATCTAAAACTGGCTAAACATTAGTGATAAATAAAATAATATAATATTCTACACTGTGACAGGAGGAATTCAGCATAATGAGTACTTACATTGCATTTTGCTTATAGTACTTGTCTACTTTTTCTTAAGTATCATTTTGAATTTGGGGTTTTTACTTGCAAAAGAGTATTTTTAGATTATGGTATTTATACTTCTAGTAAAAGATGCGAGTACTTCTACCACCACTGGGAGTATAAAATATCAGATAAATGAAATACTCAAATACTAAAAGCAAATACAATACAAGTAAATGTATTGTACTGTTATTTTCCACCACTGCAATCAAATGATGATTAAATTTCGATGTATATCTTTTGCAGCCGTGTTTGTAGGCAAATGTTTCCATCCTTTTCATTCTTGTTGTCCGCAACTTGCAGTTCTGAATCAGAGGCTGACAAGAACAGTCATTCCCACATGGCTGCTCACAGTCACAGTTTGAGTGATATGATGAAGACGCAGCCTTAGGCAGAGTCAGAGTCAAGTCTAGCAAAGAGAAGCTATCAGTTTGCATTTTGGGACATGTAGGATGTCCCAAAATGCACTTTTGGGAGGTTAATTATAGGGGGCTAATGGTTATTTTGTTTTTTGTTTGTTTGTTTGTTTTTTTGTCTTATTTGTCTCTTGTAAGTCTCCCAGTTTTGAGGAAGTCCAGTACTCAAGTACTCGTGCAAGTATGGAAAATCATAATCCTCATTACAATTAGAAAACTGCAATTACTCTCTTCATCCACTGGAGTGTGCTCACAGTCAGTCAGGAATCCACTTGCGTCTCCAGTCCTTTCCCTAACATCTTGTCTCTGTATCTACGACTCAGTATAAACTTTACTAATCGACACACATAAATATGACATTGCTATGTCTCACCAAATAAGGAAAAAACTTTTAATCCAACTGCACAGGACATACTGTTCAGACGAACACATCCACAAGTTTTCTGTATTTTGTTGAGTATTTACTTTGAACAGTTTTCAAATCTCAGTGGGTTCTTGTGGAGGATGTTTCATCACTTAGAGGTGAAGACAACTGGTTGTTCCAAGAACTAATTTAGGCTTTGGAGATAGTAATCTGATCAAAAATACAAACACACACACAGCAGAGCACCATGACAGGACTAAGAAGAGCTCACCTCAGATTCCTCTGCAGCAAGACGTCTCTTGCCCCCACACACACAATCGGATTTTTTTTTTTACAGAGATACTGCGGTTAGCATTTCTCAATGTTTTCCTCCAATTAGCAATGCCATACACACACTCTCTTTGTCTGCGACATGCCAAAACTGACAGATGCTGATAGTCTGGGATGAAGGAGTGCTCTGCTGCCAGCTTACTCAGTAATGTCCCTGCCCATGGGCAAAGCTACATGAAATGGCAGGGAGGTTTGGCTCTGGATTTCTGCTGACTTGCCTCATCAGTTTGTGCTGCAGGCACAGGAACCAGGGATGAGAGGAAAACAACTTTAGCAAAGTGGTGACAAAGCAATAATCTCCTTGTTTTTCTTTCCACACCATCACACCAGAATTTACATTACATAAACCTATAAGTAAAACACACTAGATGTAATTAAGCTTGCAATGTAACTACTTTCCTGTCTCTTCTTCCCGTATCTTTACAGTACTCTGAAAAGTCACTAACATTAATGTTATGTAACTTTATGCTTACAAGAATACATCTCAGTGTAATGTTCATACAGACTTCATTTAACACATATATCTAGCCACTCATGCTCTGCCTGTGCCTTTGTTGCACATGACTGGAGTCTTCCACAAGGCTTGGCAGCCATATTGCTAAAGCTATTAGTGAGCTATTTGCCCAGGAATGTCAGAGAAAATGCATTTAAAATTTTTGCACATGCTAGCTTGATAGTTGTGAGTGAACGTGAACCAGCCGTGTTTGCTGTACATTCACTGGACATGCTAAGTCTCTCCCCTTTCCCAGGACAATGCTATAACACGTTGAAGTTCTGGACTTTGGTGCATAACTAGTTTCATTTTGGTGTAAAAATGGTGCATTGAGCTGTAGAGAGGCTAAAGAAGGAGGACCATGTAAACTTTGGACAAAGCCTTCCCCTAAGCTAACCCGCTGTTAACTGTAGTTTCATATTTAGAAAACAAAAACGGTTGTGGTGTTTCGTGTTTTCTTTCAACAACACCTGAAAAAGCTTGCTAATTAACATGTGATTTGTTTAATCGTTTTAGTAATGGGGGTATCCGCCATGCTATTTTTTCGATGGGATTGTATAACTATATAACTACCTTGAACTTGAATTGTTCCTAAAGCTTGCAAAGTATTTCCTCTTAGTTTCTAATATTAATACTACACTAAGATAGCTGGCTGCTGGCTATAACCAAAGAAACTCTAATTTAGAAGGAAAGCCACTCTCTTACAATTCAGGTTATTTAGGGGGACTCGGGAGATGGGGGCTTATGGAGCTGAAGCCCCAAAATGTAACTTTTATGGTGCAAAACAAATTTTCTGCAAATTTTTGTTATGTTTTCAGTATGAACGGTAGAGACAATAAATACAGTTCCATTAGATTCAAATTTAATGGCTTTTTTGTGATGAAATACCTTTTCGTATTATTATTTAAGTATTCGTGGCATATGCACCAGATATAGCATTCACCATTTTGGTTTCGCAAATCAATCAAGCACAAGTTTGTGTTTTTACAACGCTTCTAACGTCTGATGCAGCTGTCATGAGGAAAATGCATCAGGACTATAATACACAAAACCCAAACTGTACTATTGCGGTTATGTTCACTTAATAATAATTGAAGTTAGCCTACTGTAACGCAACTCTGCTAGCTGTAAATCTTCATATGAACAATCTGCATACATTAGCAGAATGCTAAAAAAAAAAAGAAAAGAAAAATTAATAGGCATTAGTTTTTTTTCATTGCAATTTAGATATATATAATCAATACTATATTTGCAAAAACTAAAATAAAATCTGGGCGTTTAGCTGTAAATAATTATTTTAGCCCCTTAGCTTCATCACTCCCGTTCATTGAGGAGTATCTCACGAGTGCACTCTAGGTGAACTGTAGCCATCTTTCAGTACCATGGGTTTTAATGGGAAGAGGACAGGCTGTATGTAGACGGGCTGTGCTGAACTCCATTTGGCTATATGTGATAGTGGTTTTTCTCCTCTGACATACGGCAAGAAATAAATGGATTGGCTGAACAATTTTAAACTATTTTAACTTACTAGTGTTTTTTGTTGTGTCATGCTGCATGCATAAACCTGCATTTTTTTATATCTTATTCATATTTTATTACAGTTTTGGTTTGTTTTAATATTTGTGTGTGTGTGTGTGTGTGGTAAGCTAGTTCTAGCATATAAGGGGCTTCATATATTCAGTGGAGCTGTTTGGTTGTCCCACTGGACTCATGAATCTGGTGACTGTGCATGGACCAAACTTTACACTGATCTTCGACCACATGTAAATTCACTGGCGTGGGCTTTCTTCAAATTATACAGGAATCTAGTTGATGAAAGTTTATACTAGCTGTTACCTTTAGTGTATCCTCAAATAACCTCTCACCTGAGGGCTATTGGATGATTTTGTAGTACTCAGGGTATAATATTACTGTATTCCACAGCAAGCCTTGAGTGTTGATGTTCTTCTGAGTCAGAAAGAATAAGCCAGTCATTTCCTTCTTGTTTGTAGCCCCGAGATGTATCCGTCTTCACTGAGTTTGACAGGAGTTTATTAATTCCACCTCCCTATGAGATGTGTCATTTGCACATGGCAGGTTCAGACTGCGTGAGGGCCATGTAAGGTGAGCAGACTTCCAGTCCCGAGGAAGTGACAGGATGTATTTGTCTGTATTTATGTCAGCAAAACTGAACCCTTCAAATTTACTATCCAATGAAAAGTTTATAGTCAGATTATATGTAAAATAACAAAGAACAAGAAGATGTTGGGTTTGCAGTCAGTTCATAAATCACAAGTAAGACACACGGTAAATAGCTGTTAAAACATGCTGATAATCGTATGTGCTGATTGTGTGCCGTTGTTCATCACTGTCAGTGAAATGGGACAAATATAATCCTTCTTACCGGATTGAGACCTGCAGCTCTGAAAGTTTGGCAAGCTCGAGATAAACAGGTTTTATTTATTTGCTTGTCATGCACACACACACACACACACACACCATGTCTGCATCAGGAACAAACAATCTCACACACCAACACTTTGACGCAGCGGGAGTTCGCTGTTATTGCACTGGAAGGCGGTCTAATAGCTCCCCTGTCCTCAGCTGAACTGTGGAGGAAACCAGTCGAAATAGTTTACACAGGGAAAAAAAATATAATAACACCTTCATTCATTAAAAGTTCTGCCAACACTTACGCCCACTGTGGAGCACATCACCTGATCTTCAAAGTGTTTCTTTTTTTTTAAAAAAAAAGTTGTATTGTCCTCATCTCACCTTTGCTGGCCTACGAGTCAGAAAACGAAAAGAGGCTGTAATTAAAGCTAGTGTTGTGTTTGCTATTTTAAGTTCTTGGTACTATGGAGCCGAACTGATAAATGGAAACTTGAGTGTTGGGTGATAACCTGTTATAATGTTAAAATCAAGCTTTTCTTTGCAATAGTTTCAGTGAGAGCATGACAGTTCATGAGCATGAGCCTGTAAATTTCCACACAGCGTGGCTGTATGGCACAACTAATCCTGCGTACAAAGACGTGCTTTGTAGAACGTAGAACATGTGTACAGTTAAGTTGAATTCCACTGTTAAATGTTGGTGAAAGAACGGAAACTGTTGTGCAGCAGTCACGTATTGCCAGTCACATGTAGGTACTGCTGAGACAGGAAAAACTCTTACTCGATATTCTATTTTCAGTGCATGCTGGGTGCTACAATGTTGTAAATGTGTGTTTTTAAATCTTGGAATTACTAGTGTTCAACAGTTAACAGACTGTTAATTAATTCAAACCATTTATGAAGTACACCAAGTGGACAAAGAATTATAAATAATTGGTATTCAAACTACTGTATGTGGTTCAGGATCAATGCAATTATTCAGTCCAGTTATTCAGTTTGTTACAGTTAGACTCTAAACAGCAACAATGTGCAGCATCTGTCTCACTGCAAGCAGTTTAGCTGTAGACAAGGTAAGTCAGTAGAGTAAATCCATCTGTAATTATTCATTTGTTTCACTTAATAATATCTTTTCAACCCTGAGAGCAACTACATTTAGAACTGTTTATCACAAGTCCATATATTAAAGGGATAAGTTTCCCATTTCGTGTCTGTGCGATTATTAGTTTGTTATAATTAGAAAGTGTTTTTCTAAGCAGTGTCATTAGAAAATATGGATCTCCTGATGTGTTCTGTTAAGCACATCCTCACATTTCTTATGGGGTCCAATCTGTATATACACAAAATATGTGAATTTCTTCTTTTCTTTTCTTTTCTTTTTTAACCTATTCTGTGTAATAAAGGACATCAAATTCAAATCTAGTTTTTCTATGGAAGCTCCTGAATCCTGAAACCTCTGATGTCTTTATCAAAAATGTATTTTGTTGCAGCAACAGCAAATATGTAAAATTATGTGAATCAAAAATATCAAAATTGTTGTGTTCTGAAGAGTTTCCATTCTTTCATTAGCCAAATAAACATATGGAAATGAACGTATTATATATGAAAATATAAAACACAAAAGTCTACATGTGAACAGTGTGCCGTCGTAGTATTTAACAACCTAAATACAAATAATATGCACATGCAGTATCACTTCTAATTATTGCAAATGCAATATAAAATCTGTTGAATTCAAACTGCCTTGAATTTGCAGTAATTAAACATGTGGTTTTGGTTCTGAGCAACAGTTTTTTTTCTTTCCGTGCGTGTTTGCGCACAGTGCGCTCTGGCGCCGCTGGAGCCCGCAAAGGGTTAAACGGGGTTAACAGCAATCCTTTTAACAGGCAGGTGCCCCGCCAGTCCCAGCCCAAAGCTCACCACTGACTTTTCAAAAAGGTTCTTCCAACATCTCAGGGGCAGCCCATAAATGTTACGGGTAACTTGGCGAGTCATGTTAACGGTGATGGCATCAGCTCGGTAGTAGGCTATAAATAGAGCACCATAGCTGCAGGAGTGGGAAATCAAACTGGATCAATCAGCTGACACGCATCGTCCCGACTCGCAGGCTCGCACACATGTGATGCGCTTTTGAGTTTGGTCGTCGTTTCACTTGTTTTCATATTCAGAGAAGTGGAGTTTGCTAACTGTTGGGTCATAGAAATCTCCAACTCAAAAAAAAAAAAGAAAAAAGAAAAACCCACTCATCACTTGTGGAGTTGTGTTCCGCTGTGGAGATGTGGTGGATGCTGTTTCCACGGTGGATCTGGTTCCTGGCGTGCGTTTCAGTGTGGATGGAGCACCAGGTCGGAGTTTTGCCTCATATCACCTACTCTCACGCGGGGATCTGTCCTAATGACATGAACCCCAACCTGTGGGTGGATGCCATGAGCACATGCACACGAGAGTGTGAATCTGATAAGGTAATGAAATTAGTCTTTTAGAATTAAGTATCCTTAACCACCTGACAGTTTTTAAAAGTTAGCTTATTTTGCATGTGTTTTCTGTATGATTTAAGTTATATTGAAAATGTATTTATCCATTTGCGTCTCTATTTGTTTTCTAATTTAGTTCTCTCGTATCTGTAATGCCTCTCGTCTCCTTTTACAGGAGTGTGAGTCCTTTGAGAAGTGCTGCCAAAATGTGTGTGGGAATCGGAGTTGTGTGGCAGCCCGTTATGTGGATGGCAAGAAAGCCCCCGTGGGAATGCCCAAGGAAGCCACCTGCGCCAGTTTTATGTGCACCCAGCAGGGTTCTGAGTGCGACATCTGGGACGGGCAGCCGGTGTGTAAGTGCCGGGACCGCTGTGAGAGGGAGCCCCACTTCACCTGTGCCTCTGACGGCATGACCTACTACAACAAGTGCTACATGGATGCAGAGGCGTGTTCCAAAGGGATCACCCTGTCTGTTGTTACTTGCCGCTTCCACCTCACCTGGCCCAACACCAGCCCCTCGCTGCCCCAGGCGACCACTCTTCGTCCTACCACCCCTCCACTTCAGCCAACTATCCCACCTCCCACCGAGCCTCAGCCGCCCATTGCTGTCAGCAGTCCCACTCACCAGACCGTTAATGTGGGTGATACAGCCAGCTTCCTGTGTGACGTGGCAGGTCGTCCCCGGCCTGAGATCACTTGGGAGAAGCAGCTACCAGAGGGCATAGAGAGGGTAGTCATGAGGGCTAATCACGTGCGAGGAAATATGGTGGTCACTAACATTGGTCAGCTGGTCATCTACAACGCCCAGTCGCATGATTCAGGCATCTACACCTGCATGGCTCAGAACCCGTCCGGCTCAGTTCAGGTCAGCCACCCGCTCACTGTATTGCCCCTAGAGCCACACAAGACCCCCGAACCCAAGAACGTGACTCGTTGCCTGCCTGAAGAGTGTTTGAAACCCCCTGACAACCCAGAAGATTGTGGGAGCGACCTGGAGAAAGTCAGCTGGTACTACGAGCCCAAGAACAACAACTGCTTCTCCTTCACCCACTGCCACAGCAACAGCAACAGCCAACAGCCCAGGAAGGTGTTTGACACATACGAGGAGTGTATGGAGTGCTGTGGTCCAGAGCTCTCAGGCCCCTGCGGACTCCCCAGCCTGCAGGGCCCCTGTAAGGCCTATGAGCCACGCTGGGCTTACAGCAGCACCCTGCGACAGTGTCAGTCCTTCATTTACGGAGGATGTGAAGGTAACAACAACAACTTTGAATCTAAAGAAGCATGCGAGGAGACATGCCCCTACCCAAAAAACCACCACTGCAAGGCCTGCAAGCCGAGAGGCAAGATGGTGACGAGCTTCTGCCGGAGCGACTTTGTCATTCTGGGTCGTATGACGGAGCTCACAGTGGAGAAGGACTCGGGCCATGCCCTTGTGACTGTCGAAGAGATCCTCAAGGACGACAAGATGGGTTTACGCTTCTTTGGCAAGGAGCCTCTCGAGGTCACCTTCCTCAACATGGACTGGAACTGCCCGTGCCCGAACATCACGGGCGCCGCCTCTGAGGGACAGGTCATCATTATGGGAAATGCGCATGAGGGCATGGCCATCCTTCAGCCGGAGAGCTACGTGGGTGCTTCCAGCCCTCGCCGAGTACGGAAGCTGAGAGAGGTCATCTCAAAGAACACGTGTGACATTCTCAAAGCTATCACCAACAGCCCTCAGTAGTGTGCGGGATGTAATCTGCACATAAAGTTTAGAGTTAGAAAACACGATTTGACTGCAACACAGGCTGTTATCTTTTGAACATTAACTGTAGTAATGTTTTGAATTTTAAGGTCATTCTTGCTACATTTAATGGTTTTCTGTCTGATTTTGAAAGTTTTCATGAGTTGCTGGTGAGGAACTCATGTGTCATGTGACATTTTCTGTGTCTTTTTGTGTGGTATTTGGTGTGGTGGTGGAGCTTTAATATTATGATGCGGTCATTGGTGTTGTTGATTGAAATACCATGAGACATCCATCATGATCCTCTTGTTACCTTAATCCCCCAGACTCTGTCTTCCGTCATGTTCTCTCTTGCCTCCAGCTGAAATGGAGGTTGCAGACTTGCACTGAAGCACAAAACAGACAGTTTTTATGTACATAATTTAACTGTCACAAATCTTTTGATTCTTTTATTTGCCAGCCATATTTCCATGTGCCACTTTTGATTTCTGAACACAATCTTACTTCGTAAATTTAGCCCATTCTTCTCAGTTTTCATGTTGTATGAATACACCTTTGCAGGGTATTGCACATACAGTACAGCAGGATAGATTTGGTTCATTCAAACAAATAAGATGTAATATATTTTATTTACCAATACACTTTGTCACAATCAGTCATTTATTTTTTATCTACTTGCTTTTACTTTTTTTTTGGATATTTATTATCATGTAAGCTTTACTGTTTTTGTACTTTCACATTCTCTCTTGAATTCTGTGGCATTTTGTATGATTTTGTGTAATGTGCCAAAAAATAAAGATTTTGGATTTTTCTTTAGCCTCCTTTTATTGCTCTTTGCTCATATCTATGTAAAATTGAATTATATTTTAATTATAAGGCATGGTTTTATATTTTGAAGCTTAAAGGACAAGGTCTACAATGATCTTGTGTGATCAAATTATGTTAAATTTGAGCTTGGTATCTGGTCCCTCTGTACATACTGGAGGTCAGAGAGTGGCTGCTCCTTGTACCTGTGTAGTTACTCTGACAGGTTATGATAAAAGAGACTTGGGAATAGCATATCCCCAGCCCTCCCTCAACCCTCAACCCCCAAACAGAGCCCATCCATTCTAAAGACCCCTGTGGCATTGTAAAAACTTTCTCTCTTTTTTGTTTTGCCTCCATGATACTGTCTAATTGGGTAAGGAGCCCAAGCTGTAAACCTCAGATCCACTCCCATACAAGAGTTATGCGTTTCATGCCGTGCCAGCAGGCGTCTCTGGGTTACTAGGAACAGACCTTGGTGGGCTTCAACGAGGGTGTTCTACATCCCAGATGAGATTCTGTTTCTCCCATCCAGAGCAGCAAGGGAGGCGGGAGATCTGCCCATGTACGGTGTTCCTTTACTGGCAAAACCACCAGAGAGCTCAGATCTGCACTTCAGCAGCTGTTGAGGCCCTGGAGCAGAAAAATATTAGATCTGCAGCACCTTGGATCCCATCAGAAAGCAATATAAACAAAGTTCACATCAACAACACGCTTCTTTTGATTACCAACCATTTTCTTCATTTTCAATACACAGTAAGAACACAGTTTATTCATTTCAAAATCACACACTGCTGGTCTAATGAAGTCTAATGAAGTTTTGGTGAGTATCTACTGCTGATTCCAGTGAATAAATTATTGCAGCTTCTACAGAATTTGAATCTTGAGTGCTAAAGACAAACTATGTGAGTACCATCTGACGTGCTTCAGAGGCTGGGGCAGTGGTACCCAGTCTCAGGTTTTACACACCCCAGCCAGGTCCAAGGAAAAATTAGATTCCCATTGTTAGCATGCATGTATGCATTCAGGTTTATGTGTACAGATACTATGGAAGTCATTTGTGCCTGGAAAAGAAAAAGATAGATGAAAATTTATGTGATTTAATTATGAGATATAAATTTGGCTTACTATCCAATAATTATTATTTTATGTGAAATGTCAGAAATGGGCTTAGATGGGATATAGAATATCAATTTTTGGTATTTCTTGCACATCGCTGGGGGTGAAGAGATCAATGCGAGGATGTTATTGATTGATATGGGTGGATAGGTTATTAGGATAGTTTGAGGATAAGGAAAGAAAAACAAAATGATTTTTTTTATTTACAGCAGGTAGGGAAAGGTGACAAAGCCATAAATATGTTTCTCATGTTTAAAAAAAACTGGTGTGCATTTACCTGTGAATATACTTGTGAAAGTGAATAAAGTAATAGCATCAAAAAAGAAAAGAAAATGTTTATTACACAACAAACACAACAAAAGACTGCAGCTGGACTCAAACTGGGTACATTGAGGTTCTTGGTTACAGTTATGGTCCAATTAACAACATTTTGAGGGATCAATCAAAAAGGCTATGAACGACCGGAATAAGGTCTGATAAAACCACAGACTGGCACTTATGGAGAAACTTGCTGGTGGCGCGAATAGCATGGGCACACTAATGTCTCTCTAATGTAGCCTGGATTGAGTCCAACTGCTAAATTTTGCAGCATTCACTGGTGCAACCCACAGTTCAGCTGAGGGAACTAACTCAACTATCAAACTGAAACAACCTCAAATGCCATTTTTTTTTCTCTTCTGATTTCCATTTCCATTATAAAGAAAAACACCTTTAACCACTTCAGTGAATATTCTGGGGTCTACAAAACAATTTATTATCAATTAAAATTCAGCATATTCAAAACATGTGTGCTCCTTATTCTTCAAGTACTTTTATGCTTTTCTAATTTGAGTTGGGTCAAGTAAAAGGGTACAAGAGTTATGCTTTGATATGCTGTGCAGAATTTTCGCTCACATATTTTTTTTTCCTCTCCTTCCTCTCAGGCTT
Source organism: Scatophagus argus (assembly GCF_020382885.2). NCBI lineage: Eukaryota > Metazoa > Chordata > Actinopteri > Scatophagidae > Scatophagus > Scatophagus argus. The sequence goes on from NC_058513.1 coordinate 3,722,268, forward strand.
TGTTGATTTGATGGGGTCATTGCGTTCATGAGCTCAGTTCACACAAGGCAGGAATAGTCAATGTGGTCCATGCGAGACTAAGATGTAGACCCGTACCAGGTAGAACGGACACAGCAGACAGAAGAGACCAGTACAGCACAGCCGGTTCGTGTCTGTGTGGTATTTCTATGTGGTGCCTCCACATACTGGATCCAGAGGAAATTGGACAGTAGCACCTGCTGAACAGATCAGCTAGCCGGGTGGTTTAAGACCTTTGATTCATGACCTCCATCTGTTATGGCTATATCATTTGGAACGTCTATTGAAAAGATACAGTAGCCACTCACACGCATTGACTGCAGATGAACAGAATCCCATGGCAGTATATCATCCTGAGGCAGCAGCAGCAGCAGTAGCTGAAAGGTTTGAAGTTGGGAGGTGGTAGCTGCTCTGGATGGAGAAATGATTGCGAAATGCTGTCACTTCCCTGAAACACGCTCAGAGGGGGCAGTGAGCAAGACGCCTCACCCCTAAATGCTGCTTGGACACTTGGAACAAACTGGGATGCTCTTTTTCTGAAAAGGCAATCAGTGAATGACTGAGAGAAAGTCAGAAAAAGACACTACAAAATATATATCTATAACAAAAAGAAGTATTAAGCACAGCCATTTTAAAATTGTTTTACTTAGTTCTGATATGTTAAAATTGTTTTATGTATTATCCTATTGTCACAACCCTTCTTGTGACAATAGATTCCTTTCTTATGCAACTTCACTCGAAAGTTACTTGTATGTTTTTGACTGATTCCAACACGATATTAACCAATCAAACCTCATGCCTGTTTTCACAAAATTGGAACTACAGAAATTAATTTTAGGTGGGGTGATCTTTCCACTTTTAACACTTATGGCAGATAAAGCTTGGATTTACTACAGTAAATCTGATGCCATTAGCTCAGAGCAGTGTGTTTGCAGTGCAAGCGATGTGGCTCTGTGTTTGGTTGTGTGAGCCACAGCATCCTCTGGTGTTGGCTGAAGCTTGTCTTCATGAAGTTTCGTCTAAATTAGATAGATTCATTGGTAGGAGGTTGGAAATACTAAGTGAGTCAGTGTTACGTGGTGTTGGAAGCTGTATTGTGGCTCAGAATATGATGAAAGCTGGTGCTTTATTATCCGTACTGTGGTAACATAATAAATACAAAGTATAATTTTATGTTTGAAAATATGCAATATATACATTTCTACTACTGCAGAACTGTGAGCTATCGTGGTGAAAGCCGCTATAAGAAAGTTTTACTCTATTATGCATAGCACGTATATAGCACTAATTATTAAGTAGTTTTCAGTATATGGAGACTTCAGGACATGAGAGGATGGGCTTGTGCAACAGTGATTCTGTAGAAAGAACACTGTTATGAGTCATTTTCCCAAGATGGCAAATACCGATTTGGGAAGTCAGCTGACTTCCCAAAGCGTAACAATCATAGACTGTACGATACACAGTGGATGGAGCAACTTTAACATCACCCATAAGTCTGTGCGTTTGTGTTCAGCCTAGCCTCTCAGTAAACTACCGCTCACCAGATAATCCAGTTCTTTCTTTTGACATTATCCCTCAATGTCTTTTCTTTTTCCCATCTCTTCTCTGTGCACTCATGAAATAAAATAAGGACAACAACAACAACAACAACAAACTGTAACTCAGAAAATGCCAGCAATAAGAGACTGTTAACACCCATTTGGGCGCATCAGGATTCTCATTCTTTAAAAGTTTGCCTGAATCTCAGTCAGAAATCCTGTTTCATGGTTTCACCCCATAGTCCCACATGAGTTACAGACACTACCTAAATGTCTCAGGGATCATGTGATCAACTGATGCAGTAAGCCTTTAGCTCCACTAGAGGGCAGCACTAGTTCACATACCCAGTCTATCATGCACACTGAAGCACAGTGGCACAAGACTGTGTGCTTACAACATACTACACTTCCATACACACTTCACTTAATATCTGTTGGTGTGTTTTCACACTAACTCTGGATGCATTTTGACAAATTCAGAACCCAATGGTCCTCCGTCAAAATGTTATTTCCCGCAATGCAGGAACACAAGAAAAGTGGTTCTGGCACTGCTCAAATTTTTACTGTCCTCTGGTGGAAAAGAACTGTTATCTAAGGCCCTGATAATTGACCATGTAATGAAGCCACTAAAGGGACCCATTCAAATGGACTGCAGGCTTCTGTCTCTCATCCTGCTGCTAGATGATGCTTTTTACAACCTCATGCTGTAAACCAGTTACTGAGCCCGAGGTCACTTCCGTTCCACTGCTGCTGCTGCCGCCCTTATGTAATTAAACGGCTGGGACAACATAGAACTACATACACACACACACACACACACACAGAAGCACCATGCACACTCAGCAAGTTTCACTGCTAGGAGCAAAACAGTAAGTGACTGGTAGAAAATGAGGGGAGAAAGTGCATCCTCCCTTCATTTATTTTCATGTCATGTGGTGAAGAGACAACTGAGTAAGACCTTCAGAGGCACTATATTGCTCTTGATTGACTGTTCCTGAATATTTCATTGTGTGGTATGGAAATTCTTAGATCAGTAAACATCAGCAAAGATTACATAACAGCGGTGTGTATTTCACATTAAACATTTAAAGCAGTCATGTGCTTGATTAATGATGATAAAAGGAGATTTGGCTGTGAGATGTATTCATCACGCAGATGAAAAAGACAAAGAAAGGATATTTGTGTGTATACAGGTACACTATATGACAAAAATATTGGGGCACCTGATCATTATGCCAACAGGGACTTTAATGGCATCACATTCTAAATGCATCAACAGATTTGCAGCTATAACAGCTTTCCACAAGATTTTTGGAGTGTTTCTGTGGGAACTTATTCCTGTGCATCCCACAGATTCGCCATCAAGTTGGGATCTGGGGAGTCTGCAGGCTGTTGTTGTGGTCCTTGAGCTGTTCCTGAGCTGTTTTCAAAATATGATGGGGTGCAGTGTCTAGCAAAACATCCACATGATTGCCAGAACCCAAGGTTTCCCCACAGAACATTGCGGTGTAAACAGAGTATTAATGTTATTCACTGTCAGGGGTTTTAATATAACTCGTACAATCACAGTGTGTCAATGTTACATTTCTGTAAACTGTACGTGTGTATCATGTATCACATTTCTTCAACTTATCTTGTACATTATTTTAAACCAGTTGCCTTGAAGTTCAGTCTCATGTATCTTTAACATTTGGTACTTTGGACATCTTTAAAATCTCATAGAATTCAAAAATATTTGGTAGACTGTTTTGGTTGCCCTGCCAAGGTTTGACCTGTGAGAAAATCAGTGGTGTTAATAATAAATAATTAACAAAACTCCAATATCAACAAAGATATTCATTGTGTACCATAACATTGCTAGATGATTCATAGAATAATAAACTTTTGTGTGTCAAGTCCTTTAATCAGAGGGAAAAAAATATCCAATCAAAATACATCATGTGAAAAGATGGTGAAAAGTGATTATAAAAATGTAGGAAAACCAATTTTTAATATGCTAACTTGCGTTCCTTAGATGAACATTTGGAAATGTGTAAATAACACAGCAGATAAACAAATAGGATTTTTTTTTGTTTGTTCTAAATGTGAACAAATGTGCATATGTGTGTTTTTAGGGGAGGAGGGGGAGTGTTGCTGCATATGCAAGAGCTCGCCCACTCCTTTATAGTGTTTTATTTTTGGAACAGCACACAGCCTGGTCAGGAATAGAACAGCAATCAAGTGGAATAGGTTGACAGCCAGTAAGGCCGGTCTCTGCTCTGTCTGTCTGTCTGTCTGTCTGTGCGTCCTTTTCTTCCCTCCATCCCTCCTCTCCAGACAGGCAGCGAGCTCGAGTTCCCTGAGTGTGTCTGGTCTAATCACTCACACTGGCTCCCAGAGCCACCATGACCTGAATCCATCCCTTCTCCTTCCTTATGCAATCCCTTCATCAGAGAGAGAGAGAGAGAAAGGCTGCTGTTCTAAATCTCCACTGCCCCGCTTCTGTTGTATGCATTATGCAATCTGCTTTAGAAGTTTAATCAGGGTGCCGGCAGAGCAGAACGGCACAGAGTGTGTGTGTGTGTGTGTGTGTTTGTGCCTGTGTGTGCGTGTGCATGAGACAGAGAGATCAATACATGATCTATCAAGATGTTACATGCTATGGTATACTCGGCATTAACAGCAGACAGTGCAGTGCAGACATCAGAGTCATAAGGAACAGGCCTGATTTAGCCTCAGATTAGATTCGCACTAAACTCAAACAAAATGTCTATTTTTGGCACAGAGTTGATCCACCTCCATCTAAATCCATGTGACATAATTTCTGATGTAAGATGGTGCTGGTAATTGCATAAAGAAAAGGGTGTGTCAGGGCAGGAATATCCCAATTAATGCTCATTTGAAGCTAAAATTAATGTTTGTTGTCAGTGGTGGAACATTAACTGTAGTACCGTACCTGCACTGTGAAAGTTGGAGGTACCTGAAGCATCTGTAACAATAAAACAAAAGCTCAATAGTACAAAGTTATTTCTGAAATGATTAAAAAAAATTACATTTCCAACCATTTTAAAAATGAATTTATTTCATTAATCATCATGTCTTTGCGTTTTGTGCCGTCTGTCCTACCGAGGAACACACAATTTAAAGAAGCCACACTGAGGCGGAACAGATGGGTTTTTTTTTCTCTAGACTAAATCACAAATCAGGTGATTGACAAAATCTTTACGCATGAATCAAAATTAAAATGAATATGCACCCCACACTGCATACATTTACTGCACAATCAAAACGATGAAAACAAAAGATGTGTTAGATTGGATCTCATTCACCAACTTCCTTGCTCACTCTGAGACTCTCTCTTGGTAGTTATAGCGACAGCTCACCAAATGAAACACACCTTTAGATTTGTCTCGGTTTTTGACATAACGTGAGTACACAGCTCAGCATGTATTGCAAAGGTATGGACAGTTTTAGACAGAAATGTTACATTTTACATCTTATTTCATATGACTTTGACTCTGATTTGCATGCTATCACCGGATGTTTGGATGGTGTTAGCGAACAGCATTTTACCCAACAACAACAGCAACATTAGATATTTGAAGTCATGTTTCTGTCTCCCTGATGAATATAAGTCCAGTATTCACACAGAAATAAATATCTGTTTCTTGAGCTCCTACATGACTATGTTCACCAGCTAGTTGCGAACTGTGTCTCTCTGCAGTTTTGTATTTTTTTTGTTGTTTTTTTTCTGGTTTTGCTTAAAACAGCTGATTAAAGCAGATTAAAGTTGATTAAAGCAAAATAAGACAATAAGCTAAAAGAGGCTACTAAGCTCAGTGGAACTGAGTCGGGTGATAATTGTCTATGGGTTTGTCACTACAGAAGAACCCTTCTTACATTATTTGAACCATTTTTGGTATAAGTATTGATTTAAGTTTGAATACAAAACTTTCACTTTGAGTGGAGTATTTTTAATTACTTTTATTTCAGTGCTTATTTCATCACTGCTGGCGGTTGCCATTGCTGGTGACAGCTTCATCACTGTTCATGATGAAAACACAGTATGGCAGGGTGACTGTGGCAAACTGTCTCACTTATTACTGGAATATTCATTTCAGTGTCTGTTCAAATCTCATCAGGTAGAGTTTTTGTTGTAAAATCTAAATAGAATAACAATATTGTGTGCAAATTGATGTCAACGGGGGTGTCTGCAAACAAAAGTTTTTCTTGACTTTTGTTAATTGAGTGGCAAATCGCCAAAACAGACAAAAATCTCCCTGTCTCAGTGAGTGCAGCAGTTATAATTAGAAGATGAAGTATAAGACATTTCTGTTTTATCAAAACACAATTAGGAGAGTGTCTCCTGCCTCCAGACTGTCAAATCTCTCTGCTGTGTGTTGGCGGAGAACTTCATTAATTCCTACATGGTGTTGATCTCAGCTGAGTCCTATTCGTCTCTTGGCTCCATTGTTTGCAGGCTCTGAATAATTTGCTCGTGTTAAAGCAGAGCAAAGCTCTTAAACCCAGATTTCCCTCGCTCATCCTGTCGGTTCCCTCATTCCCTCGTTCATCTCCCTCTCTCGCTCTTCCCGACCATTCCTGTCTCTGTATCAGTGTTTTTTGTATCTTGTCTGACCCGCCTTCCTCCTTGCTGAGTGTTATCTCGACGAGCCTCAACTGCAAAACAAAAATCCATCTTAACAAGTCATTTAATCTCGTCCTGACTCTTGAAATCTCCTGCCACTGTAACTCGGAGCTAACTTGTGACGGCACAAACCATCTTGATGCTAAGAATGTCTTTATTGACTTTGTTTTCCTTAAAACTTGTAGACAGTGGCCTAATCAGTTCTGAATTGTTCTATAAATTCACATACAGTAATTTCTGCAGCTGTGTCGAATGTGAATGTAGCTAGCTATTCAGAAAGGTGTCTCCAGTTCTTAACTCCACCTGCTAAGCTTATTGTTTTTATCAAGGAGAAGAAAGGTGTCAGTGGTTCCAATACCAGAACTAAATGAACATATCTGAGATGTGGGTTTCACAGGTGTGGGACCAGGCTACATTGTCCCACAGTCCCAACCGCCTGCTGTCTGGTCGGTCTTTGGATGCGTTAAGAAGAACTGGATCAAAGAAGCAAAATGGTTTCACGCATGTATGCTAGTTAGCTTCTGTTGTGTGCGGCTTACAAAACATTTTCCTGGTCCTGCCATGCTTATCAAAATTCTGATTGTGTTTTATATTATTAATCCTTCATGACTGAAGACAATTGAGGCATCCTGTCTGCAGTTTCACCAATGACTATAATAATACTCATCTCTAATGCTTGTCCATGAGGGGAAAAAAATGCGTTCAAAGCCACAGTTTTAGTTGTAGTACCACATTTGACCACCGGCACAAATGGGCAGCAAGGCTGGCACTGCCACACAATACCCACTAGCCTTTTCCTGGGAAAAATACCCTGACACAGAAAAGTGTTTTTCTGTTTTTTAATGAATAGAAGAATGACTGTAGTTAGAATCTTCATCAGAAAGGTGTGGGCCACCATAATGACCGCTCAGCACCAGACATGTTGCCAAAACAACAAGAGGATCTCAAGGATTACCACTTTAAATTCTCAATGCATGTGTTGGTTGTAGCAATTGAGTGTGTGTGTGTGTGTGTGTGTGTGTGTGTGTGTTTAAGGGGTTCTGTTTTGTATTTATGCCATTGGTGCCAGACTGCAGGCTTGGCACAGGACACAACATTCGCCTCACATGACCAAACCCTCTGCTCCACAGAGGACAAGTGAAAGGTAGGGAGAGAGGAAAGACGAGGAGAGAGAAAGAGAGTACTGTATGGGTGGTGGGGAGGTGGGTAAGTGGGGTGGGGGTCGTTGTACAAAAACCATTAAGGGACTGCAGAAAACCATGAAAGGACTCAGGTTTAATAGTACCAGGATGTGAAGAGAGGAATGAGAGTGGAGACGTGACCGTAGAGTGGGACAAGAGAGGGAGCCAAGGGCGTTGAAGGGGTATCAGTGACAGTGTGTGTTGGGAGGTGGGGGTAAAGGGAGGTCAAAGGGGGAGATCAGGTTAGAGCGAGGACAGAGAATAGGGGTGAAGTGATTGGAGGCGTCCCCAAAGTACATTTCTGCAAGCAGACTCCCACAGTTGGATGCGACCCAGGAAAACTGTGCCTGGGTACAACGTGTTCACTCTCCCATTTCTCTCTCACACACTAAGCACAGTTACACACACACACACACACACACACACACACACACACACACACACACACACACACACAGGCCACCACACCAACACTCCCACGCTCAAATTTGTTCGGAATTGCTGAGACATATTGACACAAATAACAGCCTAAACACAGAAAACAATCTGTTAAGCCACACATACTTACACACACACACACACACACACACACACACACACACATAAACAACAGACCGGTAACTCTATCTTGTGTAAACTGCAATCAGAAACAAAATCCAAACAAGTATTTCTACAGCTTTTCCTCTAACTGGTCATAAACTTTACTAGATTTAATGCAACACATTAGAGTTTTAGTACTGTGGGAAATATCCTTTAATCCTGCCTGTTAAAGGGACAATCCATCACACAATTATTAGTGCAATATAAATGTTTTTCCCCATTAATGAACAAGCATTGCAAATTGCAACTGCAATGTTCCATCTGCCACACCTCCTCAACTGGTGTATGAAATATTTAGCCTATCCTAATATATATATATGAGGTGGACAAATTAAAAGAAACTTGTCAATAATTTGAATCAAAGAAAATATTTTCAGCGCAAACATTATAAAACTATGATCTTCATGGAAGCAGGTTAATTGCAAGACTGTTGGATTAGACTGCATTTGGTTATATTGAGTGTATAACAAAACTAAAGCCATTAGGTGACCCACTTGGGGAATGGAAGACAGGGTGCTTGATTCTGTCTGCAGCAATAAGGAGACCACACCACTGAAAACACTCCATACTGGTACTAATGTGATGAAGAGGGGTGCAGAAGGAGGGTAGATGAAGAGAGGCTCCAATCTGATAGATTTGGTCGTCAGCCATGCCCTGAGCTGATGCCACAGGAGCAGCTCCTCTCCTCTCGGCTCTGGAGTTCACTCCATGCCCAGGCCCCTTAGGAGCCACTGGATGAAATTTAAATGAGTGTGTCTTAAAAAAAAGACCAAAAAACAACAAAAAAAAAAACCCAAACACTTCGCTCCATTAGAGATTTGCTGTGATTCAGCACATGCACTTGACTGAGGAAGCCTCGGCAGGGACAGTTCTGCGTGAACTCGCCGAGGAGTGGCACAGTGGATCCACAGACAGACTCACTCAAGGACGGCTGCTCTGCGTGAATACAGATGGAGACAGTGTTAGAACAAGACGAGATGACTCACTGCCTTTTCGTGTTTCTCATTTCGGCTTCAAGGTTTAAAGTTCGTCTCCAGGGAAGCTACCAATATGATCTCTTCTTTTTCTATCAAGCCCACCTTGTCCCGAAGCCTTGTTCACAAGTCTTCTGACTCTCTCTCTATGAATTTCTCCTGCGCCTTCAGTCCACCTGCACCACAGGTGAAGCTAATATCACATATTCATGCAAGCGTCGGTCAGTCAGAAGGGTCGTCGTCAGAAGGGACGACGACCCCCCCTGCACATCAGGGTGGAACAAGTCAACAATTTCTTGGAGTGTACATCGCCAGTGATCTCTCTCTCCCAGGCCCTGAATCTGGCCAAAAAGACTTAGAAGATGATAAATAGATTTGTGAAAAGACTGAAGCAAGCAAGGGTTTAGTATTCCCACCTGTTCCTGTTATGGTCACGCTCAAAAGTGAGGGAGAAGAGGCTGCTGCCGTAGCCTCGTCCAGGCTACAGCACACCGTCTTTCCAGTCTCTCTCCAAAACTTCAGTGTGTTCTGCACGTCTTTGTAATTTTGACATGAGTCTTGTGGGGACAGTCTCTCTCCTCAGAGGTATTCATGTCGTTACGCTCAGCTGTACACCAACAGTGACAGAGGTAGCTGTGTAAAGAATTTAAAAAAGAGAGAGAGCTTACGAGAAAAGTACAAATCCTCTCTTCTTTCACACCTCCGCACACCTGACAAATCGCTGTGTCAAGTGGGTGTGAATGTTGTTGGAAGCTTAAAAAAAAAAAATCAGAAATCAGAACAACCCTCACCTCGACTCCACTGCTTGAAAAGACATTTTGGCTAGTGTTGGATGATGAAGCATACTTAGGTCCATACTGTTTTTCATTGGGGTGGAGACGTAAATGAAACGAAAAACAAAACCTACATGAATAAAGACTACTTGTAGCAGTGATGAACAGTACGCGCAAGTACTGTAATTAAATATAAATTTGAGGTACTTATGTTTTCAGTATATCCATTATATGCTACTTCAGATTCTGCTCCACTACAGTTCAGAGAAAGTTATTGTGCTTTTTACTCCACTACATACCTTTTCACATTAAAGGTGAATGATTCTAAAGAGAGTTGATTGTTAAGTCTCATTCGAAAGCTTTCGCAACCCAAACATCAGTATTTGACTACCTGAGAATGACCCTACAATCGATTTGTACTCGTAAGTCGTAACTTCGGACTCGAAGCAACATCACATCCACTAAAAACCGATTTTAACGGGTTCTATTTGCCACAACACAAGACAGCTGCTTTGTAAAGTTATTCAGCCGTTGTTGTGATAGCAACATCGACAGGCTACAAGCAGCACCAGTTGATAAACAACACATTACGCGATATTTCATGCCTTACAAGACCATAGCTACATGCCTATAGGCAGCAGTAAGACAGTATTGTGTATACGGCTTAATACACTGGACACAAAATAACAAGGAAATAACAAAGAACATACTCTCACAATTATATTAACCACTGTGGCACGGTGTAGTGGTTAGCACTGATGCCTCATAGCAAGAGGGTTCCAGTTTTGAATCCCGGTCTGGGCCCTTCTATGTGGAGTTTGCATGTTCTCCCTGTGCCTGCGTGGGTTTTCTCTGGGTACTCCGGCTTCCTCCCACAATACCAAAAACATGCACATTAGGTTAATTGGCTACTCTACATTGCCCCTAGGTGTGAGTGTGTGCGTCAGCCCTGCTATTGACTGGTGACCAGTCCTGGGTGTACACCGCCTCTTGACCGTAGTCAGCTGGGATAGGCTCCAGCCTCCTGCGACCCTGACGGATATGCGGTATAGAAAATGAATGAATGAATGTTCACTAACATACAGCTTGTTTAGTAACCCAACAATTTCAAAAGATGCGTCTGATCTATAATTTTAATATATGAGCGTACATTTGAATGGCTGTGCTTGTTGATTCAGACACTGAATGTGCTAATGATTCTCAATTCACATGTGTTTATACTGAACATCAAAAATCGTACACTAACACACATACAGACACACACACACACACAGCTTATCCTGATGACTCACTCATCCCCCTCTCCCTCCTCTGCTATATTTGGACTTATCTCTAGGCTTCAGCTAAACATTAAAAAGAAAAGAGGCAAGCGGAGGAAGACAAGGGAGACATCTGTGTGTGTGTGTGTGTGTGTGCGCGTTTGTCAATGTTGCTGTATGCATGGGGAGCAACCAGGTCATGATTACATTCATAACTGGGAACAATTCCGGTTGTGCTTAACGTGTAAACTGCGTGACGTCAATGCGTGCACGTCAGAGCTGGGGAGACACTGCTCGTTTGCACAGTGGTGCTCTCCCCTGCTGTTTCCAGTCCTTCAAGTAACAGTTAAGTCGTTAGTTTTGGACTCCAGCTGCAGCGTGGCAGTGCCAGGTCCCAATATGAGCCCACATTGTGCCTTGATTGGAAGCAATAATAAAGATTACGCTGATTGCACCACAAGTGGGATTTTAAGTTAACAATAGCTCTACAGTCTGCAACACCGAAATAGATCATGGCCTGTTTATTATTTAATGCGCTCTGTCAATATACGAAACAGAAAAAGCGATGTGAAGTGGAGGGAGGGAGGGAGAGAACACATTCCACTGTTTCATTTGAAACACCTTCTCCTGCTTATTAGACTGTTGTTAACTCAGACTCTCCACTGCTCTGAACAATAGAGGCCTCAGAATCTACTTCCCCCTCCCGCTGCGCTCCAGCACTCACACTCATTATTTCGCCGATCCAAAGCAGTAATTAGATGGCTATTTCACCAAATCAGCACGCTGGCTACGTTTTAATGCGACCAAAATACATTGATGTTGCCACCCTTGAGCTCTCTCACAGCGTGACGACTGTATGAGGGCTCAGATGAACCGCAGGAGGGAACACTTTCTGTATATGTGTGTGTTTTTTGCTTAAAGACATGCTTATCAGTTTATTTTTCTGCTTTTAACCTGTTGACTGAGAAAGCGAGGTTGTCTTGGGAGGCAGTTACTGTATTAACACAATTGGATCTGCGCTGCCTTGTGACTAGCACTGCACTGTGATTTCATTACCGCTGCACTTATCACTCTATCAAGTAAAAGGCCAATGCAGAGAGATGAGGTTACACTGCAGCACTAACTGTGGGCGGGAATGTGGATACACAGCATTTTGATGGAACAAAAAGTGTCAATATTCTGAGGTCAAGTCAATATGATTACCTTTTTAACACTTCCATTAATCTGTAGATCTGCGGGTCTGTTTCCAAACATGTCTGTTTGTGTTCACGTCAAATGACCTCCTTCTAACGAGGTGGTTCAGTCTAATTGGAAATTCTAATCAACCAGTCAGAACTCAGACACAACCTCCACCTACTACATCTCTCAAGACACAACTAACATGTCATATAACCGCATGTGTGTCCCCAGTAATCTCAGAAGCTCATTTGCCAGTAATTTTTCTCTGAAACTGTCAGGTGAATCACACTGAAATGCCGCAAAACAAAACAAAATTCAAATTAGTCATGTTTTCAAAGGTGAATAATAGGCTTCCTGAAGGTACATCCATTAGAAAAATAGAAGGGATCCTTTAGGAATTGATTAGCAACAGACCAGATGTTATTGTTCTTTTCTGTCAAGATAGCGTTGGCGATATTTCATACCGCCTGTCGATGAAACAAAGCCACGATTTCATGCATCAACTCTGGGCTCTGTGGTCACATTGGACTGCTGTTATTAAACATGGGACACACATCCATTTTTCAGCTGTATGTGTGGACAGAAAACATACATTTTCTTTCACAGTTAAATGTTTTTCTCTCTTTCTCATTTGTCATCTGTTTCTATGTGTCATTATTTTTTAAATGAAAGAAAATGATTTTTCAAATCCTATTTAACATTATCTACTCCTAATGATTATTGATTGATTTTATTCTGTTAAGGTTTTCTGAAGAAACATTGTAATTAAAGCTGCACTCATCATTATTTTTGTATGATGTAATCTGACGTAAGGTAGAGAAGAAGTCATAACAGCTACAATTTCCTTGTTTGACTTTGGCATTATTTTTAATTTGCTGGTGTTGAAAAATAGATCAAATGACTACATGCTTTGTGAAATGGGTCGTTAATAGTGACAAATCCACAAAGAATTATCATCCAATTTTGCAGTCCCCAATAGCTTTTCAGAGCTTTACAACCTTTTAGCTTGTTGTTTTGGTTTGACCCACAAACTTTGTTCTCATCAATCACCACTGCAGTTGCAGTAAGGGGCTGTTTTAACCAAAATCTCTGCTAAACCTACTGTAGGCTATCTGCCCAGCTCCTACTGGCACAGAGACAAAGTTAGTGGAGGATTTAGCAGCTATATATAGCTATATATACTGATATTTTTGACAGGAGTGAGTGAAGAAAACGGAGTGAATATTGGACTTCACTGGTAGGAGAAACACAACTTGAAAATATAGCCCCAAGCTGTGATCCTGGGTTCAAACTTGTTTGTTTTCAACAAGATGAAGAAGCCCTCGTGACTCTAAATTAAATCCACAAACAGCAACACTGTGTATAAGTCCTGCAAGACTGTATTCCAAAATTTGGTGTTGATACAAATCCAAAGAGCAGACGTCACATTATTGTTTTTCACATTATGCAAAGAATGAGTCACAGTGGACTTTTATGGTCCAAGAGCCTTTTTTTAAAGCACACTGACTTGAATGTACAATATATAGACAAACATTTTTGGACACACCTCTTTATTATTGAATTCAGGTGTGCTATGAAGCTTTTTCAGGGGCCCCTGACTTCCAGTGAAGGGAAATCTTAATGCTTCAGCATACCAAGGCATTTTGTACAATGCTATGCTTCCAATTTTGTGCCAACAGTTTGGGGGGATGTCCTTTTCTGTTCCAGCAAAACTGTGCCCCAGTGCACAAAGCAAAGTCCATAAAGACATGGTTGGATGAGTTTGGTGTGGAAGAACTTGACTGGCCCTCACAGAGCCCTGACCTCAACCCCATCCAACACCTTTGGGATGAACTTGAACAGAGATTGCAGCCAACATCAGTGTCTGACCTCACAAATGCTATACTGCCTGAATGGACACAGATTCCCACAGTAACTCTCCAACATGTTGTGGAAAGCCTTCGCAGAAGGGTGGAAGCTGCTATAGCTGCCAAGCTGTCTGTGTATTGAGAATGTGATGTCATTAAAGTCTCTGCTGTTGTAATGATCAGGTGCCCCAATACTTTTGTCTATATAGTGTATCTGTATGCACACAAATAAATCTCCTTTTACTATTCAAAAGTCAATAATGCTTAGTTAGTATGAGATCATGGCTCCATTTAAAAACTGCAGGCTGCTTCAAGTGGTAGGAAACATTAAAATCAACAAAACCTGCAATTCGACATCAGCACTTCAGTACTTGCGTATACTACTTTATACTTGCATTCCACTACATTTCAAGGTAAAATACTGTGCAAAATTAAAACCAATGAATTATTCTGTAAAGCAGTTACTACCTTCGTTTAAACTGTGCATTAGTGTTGAATAATAACAGACAAATGTGCAAACACAGTTAACCTGGAGCTTTTGTGTTGCCCACTTTACCCTCTTAGTGATCTGTGGTAAGAGTATATAAAGCATTTCAAATCATCTTCCACACGACACCAGCATAATGCACTTTCTACCACTTTTTTTTGTTTTGAATGGAGAACTGTATGATTCATACAGTAACTGGGTATTTTTACAATGTGGCGTTTCTCCTTTAACTTTAGCACAGGATCTGATTGCTGGCCGTGAACTGCACACAGCGTGCTCATGTGTATGCTTGGCTAGTGACACCAACAGATAGCAGGATTTCACAAAATCTCTGCTGTTTCATGTTTAATTCTGAGTCATCATTTCACGTGGGAGGAAAAGTGTCCATACCTGACAGCAGACTGCAATATGGGTAAACAGAATGTACAGCATCCCAGTCACTGTTAATGGGATCCTCCTCTTTGTTGCAGTGTCACTTTGTGATTAAAGCTGATGAGTGTGTTGTGACATAAAATTCTCCTTCACAGTAGCTTTGACTTTCTCTCCTTTATGTTCTTGCCGCTATCTGCTTTTGCTCTCCCCTGCATCTACCTCAGTCACCCCGTCGATCCCCGCCTCCGTTGCCCATCAGCGTCACTTGTTATCGTGGGAAGAACAATGCTGACATCACACTCATTATGCAATTCCATCAACTCGGGGCGGGGAGAGCTGCTTTTTTTAGCAACAAAGGGTCATTCAAGCCTGCACATCTGCCCTGTGTCCGTGTGTCTGTGTGTCCGTGTGTCCGTGTGTGTCACATTGTGAAGACCCACCTTACTTATGGGGACAAAATGCAAGTCCCCATAATGTAAATCATTAAATATTAGTGTGATGAGTGCTTTACGGTTAGATTGAGGTGAGGTTTAGGTTAATGAAAGTTTATTGTTATGGTCAGATGTGTGTGTGACTTCAGTGACGTGTGCATATGCTGGCACATTTGCATGTTTATGTCTGATACAATTGTCCTGAAGATCGTGAAATAGAGTAGTAAAGGGCCACACAGAGTGAGAGAGAAATACTGCAGTAACCCAAGGGCAGGTTGCTGCACAAAGGAAGGACGATGTACCTCCTCCTCACACATACACACACACACATACACACACATACAACACACGTGAGGGCTCAGCATCACATACAGAACTACTAATACCAGCACATGGCTGTGAACTGTGTTCACTGGAAAAATGCCAATTTATTTTTTTTTTTTAGAATTTAGAATTTATTGTTTGGACTTCCAAATACATTTTTAAGTAATTAAAGTAATTACAGTTAAGTAATCAAACAGAATATTGAATGTTGGCTTCATTGTTGTAAATTGCATTTTGTAAAGAAGATGAACCAAGATGAGACTGAGAACCATACAGCTTGACAGTCTTAGCTAATTAATCAGCCCTTCTGTGTGGTGACTCCACTAAAAGATCCCATGACATGGCTGTTTTCACATACATAAATTCAAGATAACTTCCTTCAGTATGGCTTTGAGTTCATCGCTCAGCTGCGTGCTCTCCTCCACAGCCCATGGCAGCAGAAAACATAACAAATCAGCCCAATACTGGAAGACTGTCATTTACAGTCATGCCAGCGCCCTGTTTTATTGTTCCAGTGACTTTAATAAGTTTGGATGACTCTTCCAAAAGTAATCCTAGACGTCCTGAACCCCACGCTTCTTCCGTGTCACTATTGTCTCATGGTCAACCATCACGTTGGATGGGCATCGTTAAGATTTTAACAGTGCCACTAGCCTTACTGATACCATTGTTCTGCCATGGTTTGGTATATCTGTTAGCCTTAGAGGTCACAGGAAATCAATACAGGTATTTTAATTGATCACATTTATCACTATCCTGACAATGTCCTCTTTGAAAGGACATTAAGGGTCACTGAAAGTTTTCAACAAACTATTAAATTATGTAACATCTTCTGGCAGGATGGTGCTCTGAGCTGTTTTTGGGGACTTAAGTTGGTCAAAAACCTGTTGTTTATATTTGCTTTCTATAATTCTCTAACAGTTTATGTATTACTTTTTTTTGTCTATTTGTAAGAGTAAACAGTCTTTCTCTATGCTGGAAAAATAAATGATGGCAATTAAAGTTGAAAAGGAAATAAAGAAATGATATGGAATAATACACTGAGGCAGAGTTAGAGGTGGGACTTGGTGAATGGGATGCGGCTCATTGCCTGTTAATATTGCCTGATGATATTACTCAGCCACTATTGGGAGAATTAGGGAGCAATTATGTGTGTTACCCAGCTAACAGGCCTCGCTAGCACAAAGAAACACGAGGGCTGGCACACCGGAGCTTGTTATGAGCACATCTGATGAGATATCTGATCACAGAAAAAGAAATACAGTGCACATGCACAATCAGATAATAGCCCAAAAACAAAGTCTCTCCTGACTAGTCAAGGTTAGCTATGGTGCATTAAAAGAGTTTGACTTCCTCTGCTATAATGATGTAGGCCCTCAGATCCTGTGTCACTTTACAATACTGCATCAGCATGCATTTTCACTAAAAGTACAACAAAGCTAATATAATTTCACAAATATCAGGAAGGTTTGGATGTGAACATACAGAAGAGACACTTTCCATGCAATGGAGAAACTGCTGGCAACTTGTGTCTGTCTGCCATGCAGCCCCTGGAGTGCTGATACAGAGAACAGTCTATCTCTCCTGCTCTCCCTGCTTCACTCAGACGGAATAGAAAACAGACGAAGAGGACTGGAGCTGCATCCCAATATTACTCCTGAGCCATCTCCAGGGCTTAATCCTCTTGGTTTCTGACTGCCTGTGTGTTTCAGTACCTTAAATCTGTTGCCTCTTGTGATACAAGAACAAAAACTCTAACATAAAATAAAACCTATTTAAATTGCTAAAGCTATAATTTATAGACCAGTTCTCAAATAATTTAAGGTTTTATTATTTTAGATCTAACCATTGGTGCAAGCAAGTGCACTGAGGTTGAAAAACTTACATCAGGTTCACAGACAAAAAAACCCCACCAAAACCTGCTGCAGTCAAAGAGGACCAGAAGTGTGTTATTGCAAAGTGAAAATGTGCAGCTAACCAAGTTTGTGTATGTAACGTATTCCCTCAGCTGAGAATCTCTATTGAACACAGAGAATATTGTTAGGGACGAAAACTGATGGTACTTTTTACAACTCGTTTTAATCTGAAACTCTGTACATAACCCCCATTGGACCAGGATCGGTGTATAGCACAAGTTAACACGGTGTTGTAGCATTTTTAAAAGAGACCTTTTAATGTTACCTTCTTGGCACTGAAAACTGTGGCTTTAGGCTCAGCATTTACTAGTATTGGACATAGACTACCAATGAAGAGGTTTCTTCACTAATGAAGGTCGAAGTTTTAGAACTATACTGTCACTGAATGTTCACAAGTAGCAAGAACCACAAATAAACAAACAGAAACAACAGAACTTAGTTTAAACTTCTCAATATCCACACCCACAGACCCATTATGAGAGCCAGTCTCCATTGCCCAAAAACTATATACATTATAGGGCTCAACACCATCCATTTATCATTAAACAGTAGTCTGCAGATATTTAAGCAACCACTGATAGGCTATTTCTAATTCTGTTACAGTCGGCTGTGTGATAGAAAGTCTCCATTGTACACTGGTAAACTCTGGCCCACAAAGTGTAAGATTGAGATGGCCAGGTTTTAATTTAATCCCATTTTAGCTAATTCACAGCAAAAATTAGAAATAAATGCAAAAATTATTTTTCTTTCTTCTTTTGACTACTGTTTTACCCATTCCATCTTACGATCCCTCAGTGTCACCTTGAGACCCCCGCGGGACGGGAATGATGGTCTGAACATTTGTTTGTGGCTCCATTTTCCACCTACCTTAGAAAGATATTCTTGTCATAATGCTGCTGCAGGTTCTTTTAAAGTCCTCATATGACACCGATATTGATTTCTTCACACTAGCTTCCCATCAAATCCAGAGTCCAATTCCAGATTCTTGTGTTCACTTTTAGAGCTCTGCTGCCTCTGAGGTACTCTGACGAGGTATTGTTATTTTCTCCACACCTTAGATAAAGACATCAGATACAGTACACTAAGCCAGTTCAGCAGAAGCTGACCTGCTTATTGACAACTTTTGTCCTGCTACTCCAAATCAATTATTTGGATATCAAATAGATTCACTCTTTAATATCTAGACAAGACAACACACATAGCCTTGTGGTGAAATGTCTTGCTGGAGACTGATTTGTTTTGCAACCTCTGATAATGAAAACTATAATTATCAAACAGCAAAATCAATACTCTCACTTCCTTTTAGGTAAAGGGGTTGGGGTTGCCTTGTTTGAGGCAAGACTGGAATGAGCCATGGGACTCTGCTCATCACAGCCCGAAATAAGATTTATGGGAAGGCTGTGTTCATAGCTGATTGGTTCTAATTGTCTCCCTGCTAAGCAAGAATCCCATTTCGTCAAATGAGCCAACAATCAAATTCAAATCCATTTACTGGCTGGCAAGCCCACAGAATCTCTTCACTGTTGAGCAAAGATAGTTTCTAGCCTTTTTGTATGTTTTTAGGGGTATAAATAAAGACAGTCATAACAGCTGTATGACTGAAGATTAAGGAAGAGCAATTAGACAAATGTCTAACCAAGGCTTCTAATGCCAGGAAACACTCTTCACACTGAAGGACAACCTCAGATTATCTGAAATTTGGCCTGTTGGTCACCTTATGCAATATGTGATGAGGAACTTGGCATGGAAGTCATGTGTTGCTACATGAATGCAGATGAATTTCCAAATAATTTTGATGATAATTTTAGATGATTCACTATTTGGACTGATAGGATCCAGGACTGACTTTGACACAGTGGGGAAATGTTAAATGGCTATGCAAATAAGGCTTTTTTATTGTATAATTTTACCATACAAGCTAATGTAGTTAGTTAATGATACACTCATTGGCTTTGGAAGTAACAGTTGTTACTACTACTGAAGGTCATGTGCTAGTTAGCTGGACATGCTAAGAAATGCAGCTTAGGTCAGAGCACATAAACGCACTGTTCAATCTATTACATATTTGTCATTGTGTTTCTTGTTTTAGTTACAAAAAGACGCTACCCTCCAAACTCTTTAAAGGTAGAGTATCTCTCTTACTACTGCACATGCACAACCCGTTTAGCTGGTTAGCACATGATAAATTGTTTCATTTTCCTCATTTGGCGAAATCAGTGTGGGAGATGATGTGGCAAGAAATTTAGAGCCACTTGCCAGAGACGCTTGGACTTTTGCGGATATAACAACCACACATGGCTCAAAAGTTACAATCAGGTTGAATTTTAAAAACAAAAATCAGCTGATATTGGCTTATGTGCAACACAGACCTTTGGGAATAATTATTCCTTGGGTGCAGGAGCGGAGTTATCATACCTTTCATGAAATTCCAGTTACGGTCTCAGCCTTGTGTGTGGTGTTGCGTCTTGCATGTCTGAGTGGCCTCTGCCAGGTTGAGAGAGCACTCAGGATTTATGACCTTTACAGCTGCTACGTGTGGAGATAAAGCCAACAAAAGGGCAGAATTGAGAGACAGGTCAGGATGTCATATTGGGTATTAGAGGACGGTGGCTGGTGCATGAGGGGGACAGTCCTCCACTTTCTCCTCTAGCCTGATAAGCTTCACACACAACACCCTGATCTGTAGGAATATACTACTTCTCCTTGTTAGCAAGAAAGCTAAATTGTCGTGCTGGGAAATTCACTTTTAGTTCAACATGTTGACATCAGAGATTAGAGGATTTTCTTTATAAACAAAGCTTAATTAAAATGGGACTGAATTTGTGTTTTTATGGGACATTTGAGCAATAGGAACCTCCCTGCATAACTGCTGCACACTCATAAATTTGCTGATACAACCATCCACATCTATATAAGGAGTCTCTGTAGGTGTAGGTGCCAGGTGAGTAAGTGTTCTATATGAATGAGCTTGAGCTTGAGCTTTAGATATGTTTTCACACATTCACATCTCTCTGTTCTGTTGGTGTGCAGAGTAACTGGGGTTGTGTTCCCGTCATAAATGCCCACTCAAGGAAGACAAAATTAGCTCCTGGGTCTCTGACATGCATCAGTAGCGTCACACTCCTGCATGCCACATACATGAAGTGTGGGCATGCTGCATGCGTATTTGTGGCCCGTAGCTGAGCAGGTGTGTTTCTTTGCATGTATGTTTGTGTGTCTGCGAAGGTGTCACAAAAATCAACTTAACATCAATAAAATATAATAGCTCATGTTTTCAGATATGTATATTTATTTCTTTTAACAAATAAGATTGACTGACATCCTGGAGCTGCAGTATATGTCGAAATGTTATGCCTATTTTCTTTCTTGCTTTTTTTGCTCTTGTTAAACTCCTCTTTGAGTAGATCCCATGCTGCTTAATGGTAATTGTCTCAGCATATGTTGAAATGAAATGATCGAGAATACTGAAGTTTTTACAGGAACTTTGGGATCATCAGTAGCCAAAACTGAAAGTTTTTGCCAAAAAATGCTTTCACCACTTTTCTTTTCAGGACTGCACTGCTTCAGCGTTTTGACAGGCTAAAAATAAAAATCATGTGTCCAGGAAAAAGAAGAAGTTCACACTAAATCTTAACAGAAATGTTCCAGAGTTTCACTCACTTAACTAATAAAGTTAATTTTATCCGGAGGCCACTCAAAGTTCTGGTAAGCATAATTTTAACAACTCAACAGGTGATGCAAGCAATTGCTGCAAAACACTGGACATCCCCAGGACATTTTTCTCCCTTTTTGTCATTATGCATGTTGATGCTTCTTTATGCCTTCAATGCCCCTTGTTCTCTCTTGTAATCTCACCACTACCTCCACGGTTTTAACCCCATCCTGTACCAGAACATCTCCTGGTGACGTCTTTGCCCTACGTGAGTCCTGGGTATTTTATTTCCAGGGGGTTAGGTGATAAGGGCAGCTGCATTTTTGGCTATTTCCTCTCATCATGTGATAGGTTAATAGTGCATGGTTGCTGTTTCCAAGGCACCGACTTACTGACAAGTGACGTTAGAGAGGCACTGGACCTAGCCAAACCTATTTATAGATGAGTGCTAAAAGAGAACGTATGTGTGGCTGTGTGTGTGTATTTGTCAGTGTGCCTGCAGTAGCCATACACTGGACTTTTAAAAGCTACTTTCATTTAAGCTGAGACAGAAAACTACTGAGTGAAAAGCTAGACATGTCTTTTGATTTCTATAGTAAAGTATGAGGGGCAGATGTATGAGGTAAAATATACCATCAGAGGAGCAGCAGGACACCTTTAAGAAACAAGAAGGTGAGGCTCATCAACAGATCCAGTAAACGGCAGCGTCTGTTTATCTCTAAGGTGTCCTCATTTCTTACGTTAACACACAGTCACAAACACTAATCAACACACAAATAAACATACATGTACCAACCTACACCTGTATGCCAATTAACTGGCCTGTTAGGGTGATCAGTTCAGTAACATTTCTGTTCTTCTGTCTCTCTCTTTCCACTCCGTGTTCTAACACATGCATGAATGCGCACTTTGGAAAGAGCAACACACTCAGTCACCTGTTTCCCACCCACTTCAGACTTTATTAAGAGTTCACATGGACTCCAATGTGATGGCGTTCCAGAGGGGAGCTTCTCTGTGTTGTGTGGCTTAGAACACTCAGCAAGGAACTTCAACTGAACCATCACAAATCAATAAGACCTTATATTTCTGCTCACACTGAGATTATTCTACTTAAAATATAGGAGATTGTCAAAACAGGATAATTATAATAACAGTATGTTATGGATACTAATATTTTTTTCATTCATAATGGGCTATTTCAACTGAAATGACACCAGCGGGAGCCAACAATTCAGCCAAAGAAGTATGCTGAAACTAATGTACTGACAAACCCATGCTGTTCAAAACTTTGATATAAGTATACTGAATACCATTAATGCTCATTGTATTCAGAGATATGATACCTCAAAACCTGGACAAGTAGAAACATTACATTACAAACAAACGGCATGGCTAGAAATAAACTAGTAATAACTGAAAATAACTTAACTCAGTACACTACAGTTGGTGTAGCCATTTTAAGGAAATAGTTTGATGCTAATTCGCTTTCCTGGCGGGAGTTACATGGGAAAATTGATAGCCTTCCACTCTCAAGTACAGTAAATATAAAACTAGAGCTAACAGCCTAGCTCAGCTTCACAGACAGATTGGGAACTGTCATCCTGTTCAAAGATAATATAATCTGCATACCAGCACAATAAAACTCTTTTATTTTTATATAAGTTTGACTTCATGAGACCCATTGAGTATGGCTTCTGCTGGCAGCCTCTGAACAAATACTCTCATTCACTTGTCCCTATACCTTTTAGGTAATAATACCTTTGGCTTCTGACACAATCTTAAGGGGCCACTACATTACACAAGGGTAGTGTCATTTGAAAGAGCCAGCACTAGTAGCAGGCTAGGCTACATTGTTCTTACTGCTAGCCTACAGAACACACCTGTCTGCATGAGCTAAAAGGACACAGAAAACTCTGTGAATGTATTACTGTAAGATAGAAATAAGTAGTGCATTATGCATTAAAGGAATCCTTGAATAGTGTTCTTAATACAAAAAAGATGGCATATATACTTTACAGCCCAAACATATTTTAGAGAGAGAGGTAGCTTATGGAGCTTGTCTTGTAATCCTCTTTTTTACATGTGAACATTTTTGCACAAAAGATTTGAATGACGGGGCGGCACAGTGGTACAGTGGTTAGCACTGTCGCCTCATAGCACGAGGGTTCCAGGTTCGAATCTCGGTCTGGGCCCTTCTATGTGGAGTTTGCATGTTCTCCCTGTGCCTGCGTGGGTTTTCTCCGGGTACTCCGGCTTCCTCCCACAATACCAAAAACATGCACATTAGGTTAATTGACTACTCTAAATTGCCCCTAGGTGTGAGTGTGACAGTGTGTGGTTGTTTGTCTTTGTGTGTCGGCCCTGCGATTGACTGGCGACCAGTCCAGGGTGTACCCCGCCTCTCGCCCGTAGTCAGCTGGGATAGGCTCCAGCTCCCCCGCGACCCTGACGGATAAGCGGTATAGAAAATGGATGGATGGATGGATTTGAATGACATTTGTGTATTTTATGCAAACTTTGTGCACTACAATCTGCATTTTTTTCCCCACTCTTTCGGTGATTATAATTAGCCTAGTTAGCAATTCTACCAACTAGTATGTTCATGCTCTTGGCTGCCACAGTCAGACACCAGGACCTAACAGCAGCAGTTGTAATGGTCCCTCATGAACCAATGTTCTTCTAGGAACACGTGGTTGCCTACTGATGCACAGTAGGAATACATCTGAGACTATAGTGTACATTAAGGCCTATGACTCAAGAGCAATGTCTTGGGCATTCTGGTTACTGCATATGTGTTAACACTGGCAAAAATACATTAATGTGCATCGCTCACATTTCTGTGTATTTAGCTTACAGTCACATGCTGCCAGTCTGTCTGTGGAAACACACACATACACACACACACACGAGAGGAAAGACAACTGTATTTGTGTGTTAACCCTGGGCTTTCTAGCACCTGCTGTGTTTCATAGTCAGTGAGTATTCTAATCAGCTGTGCGGTCTCCTAACCGGGGAAAACAACCATGAGAATAGAACATCTATTTACAACCTGAGCCCCACGTCCAATTAACCGCCAGGCAGCCAACAGGCCTACTAAAATTAAAAAGAGCAACAGCTGTCACAGCAAATACAGAGTGAGGGGAAGAGTAGGAAGATGAGAGAGCAAATGTGAAGGGAAATGTGTTTGTTGTTAACTCAGGACTGAAGAGGAAGAGCAGAGAAGGAGGAACACAAGCAGACAAATGTCATACACACTGCTTACACATCAATGACCTTTACCCTCTGATGAATTCATCAACAAGGGGTCAACACAAGTGCCAGTTTATTTCTGGAAACATGCAGGGGTACATGGGGACATGTGTGTGATGTCCTCCGCCTCCAGTCAGCTCACACACACTCTGTTTTACATGCACAGAACAGCACAAAGACACACACACACACACACATATACACACAGAACCCCTGAGGCTGACATTGACTTTGCCCTGAGGGTCCAAACTAATTTGCTCACAATCTAACACAGTAACTCCCTGCAAACTCCTCTGGACAACTGTCAAAATATTCACCCTGCTGCAGGGCGCAGCCGAGATGTAATGAGATACTATTTGTTTTTGTGCGAGCATGCACCTTCAAGCATGGTTAAAAAATGTATGTGTATTTGCTTATGCAATATGTATTATCTCAACAACCTCTCATGCATTCTCCAGTGTGAAAGTTTGAATTATGGGTTTATGAGAAAAAACAGTCTCAACATGAATTTAATGGGTTTTACTTCCTCATGGTTTAGGGTTTCACACACCACGAACTGTGTAAGAATATTTGAAAAATAACACGTTTTTTCCTTCAAATAATCTTTCTCTTTCTCCTGACCTTTCCCTAACATAATTTGTAGAAAGGTAATTATTAGTGAATTATTATTCATAATTTAATTAGTCAGTTAAAATATAATAATACAAATAAAGTAACAATTTAAGTAATAATATGCAATCAAATAAACAGCTGAAACGAAATTAAGTATATAAATAATTAAAAGCATTGCCCTACTTAGGCAGCCTCATAACAAGAGGGTTCCAGGTTCGAATCCCAGTCTGGGCCCTTATATGTGGAGTTTGCATGTTCACTCAGTTTTCTCCAGATACTCCGGCTTCCTCCCACAATACCAAAGAACATGCACATTAGGCTACTTGGCGACACTACATTGCCCCTAGGTTTTGTGTGTGTGAGTGCCTGTTTTTGTGTGTTGGCCCTGCGATTGACTGGCAACCAGTCCAGGGTGAACCCCGCCTCTCGCCTTAGTCAGCTGGGATAGGCTCCAGCCCCCAGCGACCCTGACGGATAAGCGGTATAGAAAACGAATGAATAATTGCTAATTATCTTGTTTTCATTTATTTGATTAGTCATTCATGTATTGGTCTCAGCTTTTTTTTTTAATTTATCTGATAATTCTGTTTTTTAATTGAATATGTATTTATTGCAGAATTTATCTTTTTTTCAAATCACTATGTATGGAACTGATAAAATCATTGTTAGCTTTATCTTTTGAGGGCCCAGTATCTCCAGGAATGCAACAGATCATAACAGTTAAGCGTATGAAAAGGTAAGGATAAGCAAAGAAGAAAAGAGGAGGAAAAACAGAGCAGTAAGTGGTGACAGATATGACCTGTGGGTGCGTCTCAATACGTTTAACTGTCACGTCTCACTTTGTTTACTGCTGCTGCCCAGGGCTTTTTGTCCCAGCTAAAGTAACTTTGTCCCCAGGATGTTGTATCCTCATTCTTGGCTGCTGAGTGAGAACACATTTACATAATCCTTGTGAGTGCATCCTTGTATAGATTGCTCGTAATCATCACAGCATGAAGGTAAGTTTCTATATGAATTCCTTCAGTAAGGTGCGCATCATGATGGCAAATAGAAGTAAATAAACCTTTTTAATTATTCTATAGGCTGCTGTTGCACTCTACTACTTACTGTATTAGGAAAGTTAAGTGTGTTTTACTGATATAAAATGAATATTGAGCTGAAAAAAGTTGAAACAAGCAACGTAGCAGATGTTTGTTAATTTCCTTGAAGAAAAGCACTTCGACCCTGTACATTGAACGACTTCTTCAACGACTGGCGTCCTTTGTTTTGCAGAGCAGTCAGTTGAAGGATGGTGAGGTGTGAGTGGAAACACTGACCCAATCAACCTGAGCCAGTGAGCCCAGTGTCTGTTGACCTGCTCGTCTCTGGTTTCCCCCTTGTTCACTTGAAACCAGCTGTCAGTCACTGCCCAACGAGAACACACACATGCATGATCCCCATATGTCCCGCTGGTGAGGAGGCCGCTCTCATTCATTCCACTTGGACTGCAACCTGTACCTCCGTCACATCCTCCTTCCTCCAAAACAAGAGATCAGCTTACGTTTTGTTTCTCTGGCCCATGTTATTCCTTATCGCAGCTGTATGCGACCTACACAGGCTGGATAAGCAGGGAGAGAAATTGAAATATGACCTCATGGAAGTGCTGGAAAAAAAAACTGTGCAATATTTACATCTCAGACGTTAAGCTGGCAGTCTTCCTGGGAGCAGCTTACAGCAATTTCTTTTGTTCAAGGTCACTTTTACAGGATGCATAGCTGTTGGTGGATACATTGGCTGTTACTGCACACTGGATTTCAGAACTTTTTATGCACCGTTTATGTATTTAGTTGATACTCTTTTGATGGATATATTTAGGGGTTGGAAGGGTTTTGATCTGAAACATTCCAGTTTCTGATTTTCTCCATCTTCAAAAGCTACTTAGCTGACATTTAAAGTAGCGACACTATAAAATGGTATCTGTCACACACAATCAGTCGATACGAACTATTCAAATCCACAGAACGTCTTGAGGGGATACCAAGTATGTCAGACTGCATTTATGGAGATTTGGTAAAATGATTAACAATACATCAAGAATTTTTCCATTGTATAGTTTCTACCGATCTCTGCAGTGAAGGCTACAGGACCTGGTATCCATCATAGCATCTAATATGCTGCAGATACCTCACCAAAGGAAACGGTTTGATACTTAAACCAAACAAGCTGTGAAACACAGTCACAAAGAGTTTATGAGAGGCAGTGAATGTGCCAGTGGCTGTATGTCATGAGATCTTGGCAGGGATGTGATTGAATCATTCATGGCAGATCCAGGACCAGATATCTGTAAACATTGCTGAAGGTGAATAATTAGGCTGGTCAGCACTCTAACACTAAGTTACAGTGGGGGAAAAGAAACCCTAAACAAACATAAAATGCGTCATCTCAAAATTACTGTACGTTTAGGAGTCTTTAGAATTACTGGTTACTGGTTAAAGACGAGACTGTTGGGCTGTTGTAGTCCATGAGACTAGCTACAAGAGACATTGCTTTGTGATACTAAACTGGTTAGGACACTCTTAGGGTGCAGCAAACAAAACAAAAGCATATTCTAGCAAGTGTAGGAGGAAGTGCCAGGGAAATCAGAAAACTCACAAATATGTTAATTGTCTCCTGCATTACATAAAGAAGATTTCATAACACTGGAATGCGGATGGTGTGGAGCCCAACTTCAAAACAGCCAGTTCAAATTTGATTGTAATTAAAGCACTGAATGATTCTGAATGGAATCAAAACCCGCCATTGGATCACCAGCTGCTGCATAATCAAAGTGGGGCGATCTCTTGTTTTTGTTTAAGGGGTTACCCACAGAGCGACCAGCCCACTGGGATTCCTCCCAGAGCTCCCGACTGCCTGTCCAACTATGGTTAGCAGTAAGTAGTGAAGGGTGTGAGTAGTTTACTGCAGGCTGAGCTCAGCAGAGGGATTGAATTAGGAGCAGTGAGAGGCTGAGTGGAGCTAATTGGGAGCGACAGGGCCTGGTCAGTGTCTTAGGGTCCAGCTGACTCCTGCAGTCACCTTACCTACAGTACAGCACAGTTCAGTGCAGCACAGGTTACATGGTTCACCTTCACCTTTTGGTCACACATTTACATAGGCACACATTCATATTTTAAATTGCTAATGTCAGTCACCACTTGTGTGAATTCATTTAGATTTATTATATCTTTCATATACTTTGCAATATTCACAGTTTAGCATTTCGTTTAATATATTAAGAGACGTTGAGCATCTCTGAATGTGTTCACGTTCTCTTCAGTCTCACTATGAAATTTTATTCAAATTTGAAAGCAGTCACCACCCTTTGTATACATCATATTCTAGAGCTTTTACTTAAATCAAATTTAAAACACTTGTAGTGCTTACACTTCTGCTTATTGACACAGTCGCTTTTACCCATGTCAATTTTCATTCTTTAACAGATTTTGATCCTCAACTCTCTCTCCCTCTCTCAACTCAACTGGTCAAGGCAGATGGCCGTCCATCTTGAGCCGGGGTCTGGTCTGAGGTTTCTGCCTTTTAAAAAGCAGTTTTTCCTCATCATTGGGACCAAGTGCTTGCACAAGGGGGAATTTTGGATTCTCTGTATCACAAAATTTAATTAAAGAGTTTGGTCTAAACCTGATCTAATTGGAAAGTATTGTGAGATAACTTTTATTGTGAATTGCTGCTATATAAATAAACTGAATTGAACTGACTTGAAACTGTAACTACAGTCACTTTCAGAGCATGGACTGTAAATTGAAACTGTATACAGTGCATATATTTCACTGTCTTCATCACTTCAGCTAAAATTAAACTGAAAATTGAACTACTTTTGCCGCTAACACATCGACTGTCGTCTCAGCTGCGCTCATCTTTTGCTCTTCAGCTGCTTTCATTGCTTTTCAAATGACAGTTTTTCTCTTAGTGGCTACATTAACAGATTTCAGGTTTACCTCTTTCAGTGCTTTCACTTTCAGGTCAACAACAACAAAACAACTTTCTTCAGCTCTTCTCCCTCTCCCACTGTATAATATACTCCAACTGCTTTCAGTGCTTGTGTTGACATCGAAAGTGATGCTATTTCAGCTGCTTTCAGTGTTTGTATAACAACCGCCACTTCAACATCATCACTTAAACTATGTAGCTGTATCAACTGTGTGCTTTTTGTTTTCCAAAAAATTTGCAGTTGTTACGAAGATCTGTTTGCCATTAGTCACTGAAAACATGACAAAGTGACAGTCCATGTGCACAAAATAAAGGCATCAGATTGGCACTGAGATAAAATAAAAGAAGACTATTGATCCATACTCAAAACGCTTTTTGGCTGCAGGCTATTATGAAGCAGAGCCTGGTGTTCTGTGTTTTCGCAGAGGGCGTTTTGTCCATTAAGTGAGTCATATATCCATTTAGGGTCAGGTTGTTGAACTGGCCTAACGGGACCGATGCAGACCTCGTTAGCTCCCTCCATAAAACTTCACCATTTAATTGAGCCACATAACCACAGCAACAGAGAGCTGCATAACTGCACCTTGATGCTTACACCCCAACAACGCAGTGGTGTGTTCACATCTCTTATATTTAGGACTGATTCATTCTCGTTCATTGATTCATGTGACTATGCTCACTACCTGCAAGCCTTTTGCTCCACTGGCTACATGCTGAAGCAGAATGTTAATGTGCTGCTGTTCAGTGTGAGAAAACGGAAGTTGGAGATGAATGTGATCATTAGCTGCAAGCCACAATGGCATCCATATAAGGAGGGCCTGGTTGTGCATAAAGAACCACGGCACACAATGGGCTAAACATCTCTTACAATCAAAGCCTGTCAGGGGGGAGCACTTTCTACTGTAATGTGCAACTTGACAGATTAGGTCACAAATCACACATTAACAAAATCGCATTGTGTGGAAAAAGAAGGGGAGGAAAAGGGGGAGGGAGGAGGGATACTTTGACCTGGAGAAGGGAAGGGGGTGGCCGTTCAGTTTAGTGTGTAAATCATCCAGGTTGAATAGCTGCCAGGTTGGAAGACAGTTTCTCACAGACTGAAAGACACGAGGACAGACACAAACACAAGCAGAAGGGGCTTAAAATCCTTAAAGCAAGGAGATGCAAACGTCCACTTTCTTAACCTAAACGGGACTGAGACACTGACCCCCCAACCCTTTATGTGATCTGGAGGAGCTCTGCTCAGTGAGAGGTGGCCCTCAGAGGATCAGGTTTGGAGTCAGCATGGAAACAAATCATTCCCAGGCTAACGGGTAGAGGTTCAATTAGATGCACTGCCTCGAACGGACTAGAATTCAATTATGTAAAGAACGAGTTACGGTTGAAGGATGGAAATAAACAAGGTGCTCTGATGTTTTATTCATTCCACACCCCAAAATACCTCCTGCATTAAACAACAGCAGCAGCCAGCTTTAACTTTGGAGTCTGGAGCCCCCCCCCCCCCCCCCCCCCCCCCCCCCCCGCCCCCGCCCCCGGTACTGTTTGCCTTTAAGTCTTCAAATTAGAAGGGTAGCAATTTACATATGTGCAAAGACTGGTGTAATTTTAATTATTTTACTGCAAGAAGATAATAAAGCTACAGAGTGACTGCATGGCGATGATAAGTGAACGTGCTCTTTAGAAAGATTAACCTAGACAATAATTCACTACAGTGACAGCTTTGAATAAAAGGATTCTCTCTATAATACGTCAGCCATAATGATCAAGGAATACACTGAATGGTACTCATATTAGTCGTATAGTGCAACACTTACACACTTAGAGCATTTCTTAACAGAAAAAAGGATTTATAACACCATAATCAGAATCAGAATATTTTCAGCACTTATTAAAGTTATAATCAATAACATTTCAGTGTTGGCTGTGAAAACAATGACTATATATATATATATATATATATATATAAAATATGATTCTATACTGCGTGGCTTCCTGTGTATTTAAATCAGGAATGGTGGACTCTGCCACTAACACGATGAATACTACCATATAGGGAGGTAAAACCAGAATGTACAAAGTATTTTAGGGATACATGATTATTATTTTTTCGCTGATATCATATATCCTGATATTTTCAAATTGACGGAGTTGGAGGGTTAATGTCAGCCAGGGGGACGGTATTCCAGCTTCTCCTACCAACTTATGTGTCCTTTCCCTGAGCTCGGTGGTGGCTGACCCTCATAGCCTGTGGTGTCAGTTTAGCATGCAGAGCTGCAGTTCTCTGAACACCCACCACCAATGAATCATGCACACTCTTACACACTCACATACATAACGTTTAATCTCATCCACATAGCCGACAGCTCGTTAATTTTACACTCCATAAAGGCGTGAAGAGCATTGCATCAATATTGAACACAATCACTTTGCTGAGACCAGCAGATAAAAACACACGCAACCAGAAGTAAATACAATAGTTAATCATCATAAATGGTGTGTACTGTGTGTTATAAATTCTCAACATTTGTAAGTACAGTATGCATTCCTGAAGTCTGGTTAGGTTTGAACCTTAATAACACAGAGGGAGTGAGCATACAACACTTTCAACATTTCTTCTTTGTAAGAGTGTGGCAGTCGAAATTATTTCCAGAGCTTCTGGAGCAAACATACAATACCACACTGCAATAATAAAACATTTCCTACTCAGAAAGTCAGCAGGTTGATCAGGTCCTGACAGAGAGAGAGCATAGACTTCGCAAATAAAGAACGTGTTTGCTATGAGGAAATGAAAAGGCACCCACACTCTTCTCCAGAGCTACTTTGAGATTTTTTTTTTTTTTGTCACCTGTTGTCACCTGTTTTCACACAAACAAATCAGAATCAGAATGACAATTGTCTTTATTAAGTGAAGCGGTTTCACATTACTAGGAATTTGTCTTGGTGATTGGTGCATACATAGAACGTAACGAGTAACATATAATAGCAGAATAAAATAAAATAAAAAAGAACAAGGTAAAACAAAATAAAATAAGTAAAATAAATATGTTTCTGGAGGTAGTCCCAAAGTGAGGTAGTGCAGGGTGGAAGTATAGTGCAAGTAGGTGAGGTAAACAGTGCAAATGAACAGCAGGTGGATAATGACATACATCTCATACTTAAATTACTGAAAGATTGAACACAATACTGGTGTTTTAAATCACTGATTTGGTTGTTATCATTGGTTATAAATCTCTTCAGTATGCACATGACTTACAAACATGATATAAGTGTCTGAGTGAACAGTGTCCTTGGTCAATCTCTGAATTCTCTTTGATAAAACAGCATTTTTCTAATGGATATGGCATCATTTAATGTTTTGATGATGGTGGTGGAGGTTGCTATCAAAAACGTTGCTCCAGATACGGTGAGTAGTACGGTAGTATGGTATGTATTTTTTTAAGTATCTAACACCCAGTGTGGGGAGAGCTCTCAAACACTCAAGACACACAAGTCAAAATTAGCAGTCTTACAGTAAAGTGCTGTGTGCTTATGGTCAGGCACTCCTTTTAGGAGTAAAGAAAGCCATCTATGTAAAAGTGGAAAAACCATCCTTCAAAAGAGGAGCGGGTCAGCGACACCACCTATCTCCCTCATACAATGCCATCTTTCCATCTATACCCAGGAGACTTAATAACTTGGCCTCAAAAAGCAACAGTTGTTCACGGCCTGGCCCCGATGTTTAACGACCCCAAGAACAATGATTACAATAGAATGGGGAACTAATGAAGGTAACTCCAACGGCCTTGCTCACTACAATGTTGGCCGTTTGCCACACCCTGGAGCACCAATCAACCAAAGTATCAGTGGCCCTGATAACGACTCCACAGAGGCTAAATACCTGTGTTTCCTCACCAGTTGGTCAGACTAGCCTAGTCCAGTGTTGATGGGCATGAACTGATAAAGCCTCTTGGGTGAGAGGCTTCAAAGACATATAACCAAGTCCAGTTTCGTTCAATTCAGTCTACTAACACTGCATTAGCTACATCCCTCAATATTTTAATTGAATTAGGTAGCTTGTGCACCAAGCTAGTGAGGTAGCCAATAGCTGACAGGCGACTAGCATCCTCAAATACATAACTTACAGTATATACATACAATATATACCTAATATCTATATTAACTAAATCTCTTTTATTGAGAGATGAATTAAGAGAAACATACACATCTACCTTCTTCCTGTGGAAGTTTAATCACCTTAAAGATGATTGCTATTTAAGTGCTATGGTTAGAAAATAAACTAGTTTGGCCATGTCACACTATATTAATCATATCCTTGGATTACTTGTTCATTTGTTGTATTGTGTGCATCTACATATATGTGCTCTAATGCAGGTTTGATTACGTTTTGCTATCATAGTTTTGACTCATACTGGTCTTATCTTGGTCAGGAGCTTTTCTCAGTTCAGGTGGTCTTGACTACAACACTGCTCTGTAAAAACTGGGATGCTGAGAACTAGATGGGCCTTGGGTCTTGATTGAAAACCTACAGTTGACAGAATCATGGCAGAATTGACCTTCTCTTGCTGCTCTCTACCTCAAAGGCACCTTAGCGGCCATCACTGCAAATGATTCATTGGCTCACAAAGTGAGGATGCACACGCACACTCACACACCCACACACACACACACACACAAAGCGAAGTGTGTCATTTTAGAAGGTCAGTATATGGAAAGATGGAAGGTGACACCTCTTGACACAGACCCCACCCTTCAGCGCTCTGTGTGCCCTGTTCACAAAGGAGGTACAGATACACACATGCACACACATCTCAGCCCCAATCATCAGCCAAGTGCCATCTCAACATGCTCTCCTTTCTCAAGATGATGTAGAGCTGAAATCCCATCATTTTCCAGTTGATAGCCACACCAGCAGAATGTAACTCTATTGATTTGCAATAGCGCGGATTGTGGCCAATAAAAAAGAAAAAATCTTTCTTGTCCTGCGAAAAGGCCAGCACACACAGGAGGAGGAGAGGAAATAACACCAGTTTGATGAAAACACTTGACATGCAACGAGATCTCACCAAGTTGCTTGTGAAAAGCCCACTAGTGAGCGACAGTGAATAGAGTCATACTGTGTTGTGGTACATGGATCTGTTCTTTACTGGCCAATAGCTTAGCGATTTGCAGTGGAGCATATACATGAGTACAGACTGGGACGCTCATTACTGACTATTGTGGTTACATAATCCAGAAACTAGACCCCACCCAGTGTCCCACCTTTCTCTGCCCCCCATTCAACTTCCCCTTTCACTCCCTCTTGTACCCTCCACAGGGTTTCCCTCTTTCTTCTCACCTCATCCTCCTCTCTCATCTCTCTTTCCACTCTTCCTTGTCCCTCCATTCCCCTCTGATCTCCTGCTCTCCTCCCCCTCGTCTCCCTCCATCAAATGGTAGTATATATCTGTTCGCCCGCTGCCGTCAGCTAGGGCGGTGCTTTGAACCCAAGGATGAAAGAGCTGATCCTGTAATGAGAATCTTAATGCCGAGAACTGTTTGGCTCTAAAGCAGACACAGACACACACACACACACACACGCACACTTGAAGGCTTTGAAAAAGTGAATTTTACAGTGCTACTCTACTCATAGTTCGGATGCATGTCTAATGTGAGCTATTTTGAAATTCTGCTGCCGCATGAAAGTTGAGTTAAAGTGGTTATGTAATTTCAAAGTATCACTCTCACTTGTTGGGGATGGATTGCATGCATATGTTCAGAGCACAGAACTGGCCTTTTTACAGAAGTAAACAACTAACATGAATGTTAGCTGACTCCACACTTATTAATGATGACGAAATCCACTTGCACCACAGAATCTATGAATTTGGCCTCGAGCACATCAGTACATACAGGATAGACAGAAATGCAACATGATTCTAATTTTCATCATCTTCCATAAATGAAGTGTGTTTTATTTTACCAAACAAGGACAAGAAGACAATTCTGGTTTATGACACTGTGGACCTTGTTTTGTAATCAGTTTTCAATTGTCAAAATGTTAGTTACTATTTATTGTGTTGCCAACAGAAATACGACTGTTTAGTTGTGAGGGGAGGTTTTGGTTTTCAAGTTTTGGAGCACTACGCACACATCGTTCACACCTTCAGGAAAACAATGAATTCACCGCCCATAGTGATGTCACTGTGATGTCAGATCTTAGCAATTACTTTGGCATGCCCAATGTTATCCTGACCTATTATTATGAAAAGAAGTTCTACGTTGAGTTAGGAGTTAGCCTTTAAATTATCATGCTTGTCACTTGTTGCACTTTGAGAATTTCAACACAGTAGCACATTTGTCACCTTATCTCATTCTTGGATAATAATGTCCCCTGTGTTTTCCAGGGGCAGTCAAACATTGTGTGGTGGCTGAAAGAGTCTAATCCAAACTACGTGGGAGGAGAAGTGAGTGTTGGCCTTGAGTGCATGTCATTCTTTGAGTGTCAAACAATTGCCTGTCAGGAGAAAGAATGAAGAATGCAGGAGCATTAAGCAGGATTCAGTAACTGTAACCTGTAGAGTCAAAGAGTGAGTCTGGAGAGTGCATCCTTTGAATATCAGTTTCTGTTTGTTGCTGTCCTTCTCAGATAAGCAGAAATCCCTCTGTGGTGACACAGACAGGCAATTGTCAGTGCTAGCACCCGCAGCATAAGATGTATTGAATCTAACAACAATGTTAAATATGTGAAATCATATTACAAAGTTGAAAGATACATAGCAGGATTTTTTTTGTACTTCCTCAGGGCCACAAGTCTAAGAAGACATCAGTTGGGTCGATATGGCAGAAAGGCTTGGAGTAGGAGAAGTGGAATGAAAGCAGTATCGACCCACAGAGCAATGATCTGAGGCTGATGTTACTCCAGCCGACAGATTTCCCAGCAGCACTTGCTCCTGAGGAGTCCTAAAAACAGCACAGATGTGAATCTTTCCATTCCACCTTGACCTTTCACTGAATATCGTGCAGCGCATCAGGATGCCATTTACTCTCTCAGCTGGTGAAATATTTAAACCGTGGGAGACGGCTGCTTAAAGTGCAGCGCTGAATCCTCCGCTCCCGTCTTTTGTGAGAGAAATACGACAGACGCAGGAGCCAGTGGTGCTGCATCTATTTTGATGGGAGCCATAAAAGGAACATGGTGGCAGGGTAATGGAGCCTTGACAAACATGGACAAACAAGAGCATTTTGGTAAAGTCTTAACATTAACATTAAGTCTTAATATGATTTACTGCCTCTGCATTAAAAACTCAAACAACCCTACCTGCTCTGTTCCAAGAGCTAACACTGATTAGATTTAAAGCAGGCAGTTTTCACATTTGTTCTCAGCACATCTGTCCTCCTAATCACTTCTCATTCCGTCAACCATTAAAATCATAAGGAGGGGCATGAGAAGAACAGGCGGCAGAGTAGTGATGGATGGCTTCCCTAATACTCCTTGGAGCAACTGATTGACCACACTTTTAACTGGTCTCTATCTATCAGAGAAAGGAATTCTCCTGTCATGAGTCATCTTAAGGCGGTTCCCTCTCGTTCACATCGCTCACTCACATACAGAAACGTGATAAACCTGCAAACAATACTGAAATGCATCAAAACACTGAAAACCATCTAAACACCACAAGATAATGTAGGTAGCTAGAGATATACTGTTTGGCCTTCAAAGCAATGCTAACTGTAAATAGCATGCTAGTTACCTAGTTATTAAGCTAACATTTAGGGCTTGTGCTAACGTAACAAGGTAATACATTGTTCACTGTCTAATCCATTCCAAACAAATGTCACTGATCTTTTTTAAACCTACCAAATTGTTTTTGTGCCTAAAGCTAACCAGTATTTCTTGTTAACCATGTGTTAGCAAGGCTTCGTGGCAGGAAGGCTTTGTGCGTCACACACAGATGCTAAAGGGAAACTTGTGCTTCTAGATGAGATGCAAGGTGCGCATGACAAAGTAAATGATCTGGGATGAAAAATAAGGTGAAGTACTTGTATGAAAGTTATAAAGAAGATAAAAAATGGCCACAGCATTCTGGATTATGTGTTTTTTCTTCACCAGTTCTCCCAGTCCTGTGTAGCTACAGTATAAACTTCATTTGGAAGACATGTTTTGATTTTCACAAATAGGCCACAGCTGAGTGGGAAGTGGGCTGCTCCAGACACATGTGACAGAGCTTTGAAAGCCAACAGAGCCACTTATTAACTGTTATATTAGCGAAAGTCTGGTCTCATGTCTTAATACTGCATTTAACACTAGTACCACGTACATGTGCCCTATCAGTCTTACTGATTACACACACAATCTAAAGCCTGCACAGCAACAGTAAAGTTTCAATAAACATTAATGGTTTAGGGGTCTGGTCTTCCTTATATCCAAGGCCCCTCCCAGTCTTCTCTCTCTTCCCTGATACTGTATCACTATTGCAATTTGTGAGCGAAAGTTAGCTTGGTCTTGGAGAGGCCAAAACAAATGCAGCCTTATCTCTATGGTGCAGAGGCAAGAGCAGTTACACACAAACATCCACATACAGAGGCAGAGATTAGAGAGGAGACTGTGCCTGGGCTTCCTATTATTAGAGCAGAGGTTTATGGTCTGAGAGAGCTGCAGGGAATCACTGAGATTAAATTACACAGACGGGGAACATCAAATACAGGAGAAACTTCCCAGGCTCTGGGGAGAATGATGGGTTTTGGATGAGTCGGGAATACAGAGGGAGAGATATCAGAGCGGTGAGAGAGAGAGAGATGTATTACACCAAACCCATCTTCATCAACTCCTTTACACTTGGTTGTCTTCAGACACACCACCGGGCAAGGCCTCGCTGGAGTAATGCGGCTGTAAAAATCATACAGGACCTCAGTGAATATTTAAAGGCATAGATACCATCCTGTGACTTGAATATCATAGACACAGTTTTTAAAAATGTCTTAGGTAAAGGGTTGGTTCACTCAAACTACAAAAACACATTTTATCACCTGTCTCTAGTAACACCATTTCATGCAGGTAGGTATAGCTTTATTTCCCCATAATCTGAGATTTCTGTTGCTACAATAAAACAGTGGGTGTAGATACAACAGTCAAAGCACGAATAACAGCAAAAACATCGGTATCTCAATTAAAACTACCTTCCATGAATGCAGTTAAGGTGCATGCAGCACAGAAAGATACATG
The DNA here is from genome assembly GCF_020382885.2 of Scatophagus argus. Classification (NCBI taxonomy): domain Eukaryota; kingdom Metazoa; phylum Chordata; class Actinopteri; family Scatophagidae; genus Scatophagus; species Scatophagus argus. The sequence goes on from NC_058513.1 coordinate 3,760,475, forward strand.
CAGCAACACAGCAGTGTGGGTCTGGATAACCCATCCACATACACAATACACATCCAGAGGAGACGAAGCAACAATAGCATTTACTTGGAGTTTACATGGTCAGTCTGTCCATTTAATGAATGCCATTCCAATATTCATTTTTAGCTCTGTTTTGGTCTCCACCAACTCCTGAGATAATTATTTGTATCTTTACCTGCTAAAAGCTCCACTGTGTTAACCAGTTTGTTGCTAACTTTGTCTGCTGAAAGGTAACGTTCACTGGGATTATCAGAGCTTCAATGAAAATAGCTGCCTGCTGCGGCTGCAAGTGGAGTCACGTTGTTCGTAAAACCAGAACGATGAGAGACAATCGAGTCTTCTGTACATTTGATTAATTAGTGTAACTTTAACCCTGTATAATATTGAGAGCTGAAATGAGAGCAGAACTTCTGGGTTCTGTTGCAGGAGTGTGAAATTCTCATTCAAAGACACACTGACATATGTTATTTTTGTCATTTAAAGAGAGTATTGGTGGATATGCAGAAATAGCTACAGTGATGTGGTAAGACATTAATTATTGTTGAAACTGTTAACACTATAGCAGATAAAATATGGATAGTCAGCTGCAAGAACACATTCCACTTTTCCAGACAAGCCGATGGATGAAACTTTCATTGAAACATTTAGTAAAAGAAGCCAGCAGCTCACCTGGATGTGTCATCAAGATTTTGCCTCTCTGTGAAATAGCAGACAATCATCAATCAGAGAGGAAGCCGTGGTTCTAACATCATTTCTTTTGCAAGGCGCCCTACAAGAGGTTGTGTATCTTTTCCCAGTGACTGTCTCAGTGAATTTGGTGGAGCACTTTTCTTTGTTTCTTTGTTGTTTTCTCTGTTTTTGAATGAATCATTTCACCACTGGACGTCCCATGTCCCCTATTCCTCACTTAAAGTTCCAACAGAATAGGAGAAAATAAGACCATTAGTATGATAACAGATGAATGTAAAGGTAAAAAGTTAAATATCATCTGACAGGCACATCAAATTCTTTAACAATTTTCCCCCCGAATATCTGAATAGGAGCCAATGCCTGAGAGACCCTGAACTGTTTCTCAAGGTCCCACATCATAATTAACAAGGTTTTACCTGTGAAGGCAAGACACTTTTCAATGCCTGTATTTGCCCAGGGTGAATTGCCAAGACCTAATTCAACAGCTCCTTTCTGCTTCAGTGAATCATTATCAGCTTAAAAAGATGAAGAAAATGTGTTGTCATGGCTACATGGTTTGCCATTTACGTAGTCACACAAACATCTGTATATCTCCCTCCTTTGTCTCCGTTCTCGACATGCATTTTATAATCTACATGTATTAGAAATTTTGTCATTGCAGTCTGTATATTCTGTCTTAATCTTTTGCATGTCTGTCAGTCCTGGGAAAGGAATATCTTCCTCTTTCCGAGGTTTCTTCCATTTTTCATCCTCTAAAAATGGCTTTTCAGGGTTCAGGGTATTTTTTACCTACTCAAACTGAGCAATACAAGGTGTCTTATGCTGTTAAGACTGTAAAGTCCCCTGAAGCAAATTGTGATTTATGATTTTGGACTAAATAAATCTGACTTGACTTGACTTGTCCCACTTTTCTTCCTGCTTTTCCAGCTTTTCTTCATGCCTCTGACTTGAGAGGGCAGTGTCCTCTGCATAACACTAGAGCAGGACCCACCCAGGTTCCTCCAAATGGTATTCATTCCTCTTCAGGCATTACGTCAACAGATTATGATGCAGGTGTGAAAGGAAAGAATTGTTTCATGCTGTATTAGCATACAAGTAGTCCCTGTGAAGTCAAGCGTGGTGGTTGGCTGGTGGGAGGAGGAGTGAGGAGGGGTAGCATGAGAGGCGAGGATTCTCCTACGATGACGCAGAAACCCTGCAAGGTCTATTTTTAAACCTATTGAAGTGTGCAACACCCTTTCGGGACTGTAACCTTCAACTGCGCCTTCAAACCAAAACAAACAGAGACTGAAAGGCAGGGGAGAAGAGAGAAAGCGCAATAGTAACAATACATTCAGTTTTTTCCTCTCAGGCTTATAGAGTCACAATGAAATATGGATTACGACTCCATATTGCTGAGATGTGGTGCTTTTAGGTTGAATGATTGTCTGGCTTGGAATAAGAATAGGGTTGAATAGATGATCCCCACTAAAATGACTTGGCAGCACTTGAAAGCAGCAACTGACTGAGGTTCTGTCCTGGCCAAACACAGCACAGCCTGTATTCATTAAAGTCTCAGCTCCGGGTTTATCAGCAAATAACACAGACTGGATGGGGCTTTTCTATATCCTCTTTATCTTCCTCTCTCTTTGGTCTTTTTTTCTTTCAATCAAGTGAAATGTTGAGCTTCCTTGAATTGCAGATGTGTTTCCCGCTCGCGTGGCGGTATCTCTGGCCCACAAGCCTCTGAAATATCCTCGTCATATTACACATGCCAAACTCATTAACCAGGAACAGGTGCTAACCTCTCTTCCTTACATTCATGAAGGCAACAGCTCTGATCACGAGCTTAATATAGAACTGTGAGTGCTGATCAAGTCCAAAACCTACCAGAACCTATCGACAGGATGGAGAAAAAGTGTCATTTTCTTCATGACTTTACACCACATGACATGGTTCACCTCTGGCTTACTGATCTAAAATCCTCATCTGGTATCAGATACAATCCAAAACATGCTGGATTTCCCTCACAGCTCCCCTCTCTCTGTTCCCTGGCACTGTGCTGAAATACTTGGATCCATCTGTCATTGCTGGAAGCCTGTTGATACGCAGGACTGTGTTAAAACAGTTGAAATGTATCATCTGTACTTTCGGATGACTCACTCCATCTTGACCTTTGCCTTGTAATCACTGTGTTTACCGTGCATCAGCCATTTGGACCTTCAAAATGAGGCTGAAAATGAATGTGTCTTTGTTTGAACAAGTGAAAAAAAATCTGTCTATGTGGGAATGCAATTCTTGAAACGAGTATCTCACCTCAGTGGCATTTGCTTTCATTTGTTTTTATTTATGAAAAGAAACAAAGGCCATAAGGATTTAAATGTTATAAGTGACTGAATAAGTAATTGTTAAGGTAGTGTTAATTATTTCAATATAGGTCAATATTTTGGGAAATAACAATCATATATTAGAGTTAGATGAGAAGGATTGAAGCAGCAGAAGGATTGACATGACACCTTCATGTCTGTATGCTACAGCCAGTAGCTTGTTAGCTTAGCTTACCATTAAGACTGGAAACAGAGGGAAACTGCTAGCCTGGCTCTGTACAGTTTCTTGGCCATGACACTCCAGAAAGTCGCTGCTCCCAGCCAAGAAATAATTTTGCAAATTATGTAAACCCCCCAGAAAAGCACAACACTAACAAGTTGTTAAGTAGTGAGCTGGAGGTGTTGATTTTCCTAACTTTCCCACCGTTTCCAGTCTTTGATGATAAGCTAACCTAACCAGCTCCTGGCTCTAGTTTCAGATTGACTGTTCATATGTGAAAGAGATATGAAAGTGCTATGAATCCTCTCATTCAGCTCTTTGCAACAAAGCAAATGAGCACACATCCTAAATGTTGAACTATTCCCTTAAAATGAAACATTGTGATTACACTTCACAATTATTCTGGCTGCTGGCATTAGCTTCACATTTGTTGAAGAGACTTGAGGGTGGTAACTTTCCCATCTTACTTTTCCATTTATTTAAAATTCAGGCATTTTCTAAATATTCCATGCCTTTATAAAATTCCAGTTATGATGGCCTTTCTTTGCTTCCATAGTTATTCCTTGCTGTGTGCAACTCATGTTACATTTAAACACAGAAAAACCCTTTGGCTGAGAAACACCCTTCAGAACAAACATACCTCCCGTATGTTGTGCACACAACACTGCTGGGGTGTGTGAGAGATACAGTGTGATAAGGACCTTTGTGTAATATGTGGAGCTCATGTCAGGAATGCATCTCTCTGAAGCAGGGGGAGAGCACACTCTGGAACAGACAAGATGGAGTCACAGCAAGGCAACACCCCACACCCTGGGAGTCTCCCAGCTGGTGTGACACCAGACCATCTGTGGGCCTGTTTATCCCAGATAGCTGAGGTGGTCATGTGGAACTATATATGTGTGTGTGTGTGTGTGTGTTCGTGTGTTCTGAATATTATTTTCCACTCGGACCTCAAGGCTTAAAAGACTTCAATACCTATTGAAAAGTGACAATCGGGCTGAGGACTAAAATAGTTTCTCTGGTACAGGCCGACCCAGTTAATTACAGCAGTGCACACAATGGGAAATGCACTGGTTTGGAACAGGTAAGAGTTCCTGAAATTGCAACTGGCTGGATATGCACCTTAGACTATTAAGCAACCATGATAGTTTACTGGCACTTAAGCACATCCTATTGGAATCTGCACAGTTCTAGATGCTTGACAATCAACTACAAAGGGTGTGTTATGTGACAAGAAACCAGTTATGAGAACAAAGACTGGTTTCTATACACAAAAGCACTGACTTTACTCATAACAACAGCCAGGAATGCTTTAAATGCCACTGTATCTTAAAAGAGTGGAATCACAACTCACAGAAAACACTTTTCCATGTAATCCTCCGTGAGCTACTCCCCCAAGCACCAGAGGAATTAATTTGCCACGCTGAGGATTCTGAGCAATTTATGTGCCACACCAATCTAAACTGAGATTTAGATTTCATTACCACAAATAGCACTCAGATAAAGACGTATTGAGACCATAGCTTTCTACTGGCTGCTAAGTAGGAGTGACTACCCTACACGATGTTATAGATATATAGGACTGGTTACAGTATTAGTAGTAAGTACATTTACTGCACTTAAATATAATATTTAAGCACTTTTCCATTTAGTACATATACCTCTATTCCACTAATTTCGTATGGAACGATTGTATATTTTATTCTTTGTTCCACTGCATAAGTCTGACAGCTGAAGTCACAAAATACTTTTCAGATTAAACAATATATGATGAGCTTGTAAAATACAAAGATAAACCATCGGTCTTGAACCTTTTTTGCTCGTGACCCCTTATAAAAAAAAGTAGGGTTTAATTGTGGTTCAGATGTCTCTGAGTGGTTAGCAGTTAGCAGTAATTTCCCCTCTAATCTAGTGTGGTTCTGCTTGAGGCTCAAATTATTTAATACTTTGAAGAAAAAAAAATTTGAGAAAAGACCAAAAAAATAAAGACTCAATAGAACTTGCTCGTGAAAATAGTTTCTTATTCATTCAGATTTAAAATTCTCCCTTAAATCATCTTGTGCACCTTCAGAAAATTTAGCTTACGCCTATGAGAGCCACGGGACTAAACCTCATAACTCTACCTAGATCGATCTCAACCAGTCAAATGTCTCTTATGGACTGATACCGCAGTATAATAACATAAAACACCAGATGAAGGGAAAGATTTTTTTTGTATTTTTATTAAGGTATGATTTTCACTGGAGAATTTGTTCATTATTGTATGGCTGCATTAGCATCTCTATTCATGGATCTCTACAGAACGTACAAAAACACAGTAATTACATAACAGTGCTATAAAGTGCGCTACTGTACTTGTCACTTAGGAAAATAACATAACCCAGCCATTTATAAGCATCTAAAACAGGATTTAGGTGTGTTTAAAGACAGTCATTTGCTCAGCCTTGAAGACATTTGGGTGTGCATAAACCTGACAAAGAAGGGAGGAGGAATCATTTAAGCATAAAGTACACAAGCTGTTTTCGTACTTAGACCTTTGAGTCACAGTAAACTGCAAACGTGGTTATGGCTTTGGTGCATTAAGTTGTTGGAACTCTAACCCTTGATGAATGTTTGGCTTGTTCTTTACTCAGCTCTCTCCTTCACATGACATCCAAGCCCATGATACGGCCAAGCAACATAATCACCACCCTCTTCCATACTGTTATCGTAACTGATGGTTTCAAGCCTGTTAACATGCACACTGAACTGTGATACCAATGCAAATCCACTTGAAAAAAATAGACAGGCTGGATTAGGTTTCATCATAAATAGTTCTCTGCTTCACAGCCATGTCACGTGGACACTTCCCGTTAGTGAGGCTTTTACCGCCACCTTCCTCAATAGTTTACAGTACATATGCGTCAGGCTTTATGTTGTCACAAAGACAGACAGCACAGCTAAGTTGAAATTTTTAACCTTAACTTGCCCTCATGACAAAGTGGCAATTCTTTGCATGTGACATCACGAGCCACATAGAGGACTGCCCAATGGCAAAGTCTGCCTCTGGTTAAATATTAAAAATAGAAGGCACTGCTGTATTTATACAAGCAATAAATAAGTCCACTTTCCACAGATCATGTTCAACTGTAGTTTATTTTATTAAAAAGACCAGGGTGCAAATATGAAATTAAAAAAAATAAAGACAAGCATATAATTTTTAAGCATTTAATACAAACTTAACAATATAAACTATTTCAGTCCCTCTTGACATGTAAGACACTGACTCAAAATACTTTGTTATACCGTATTTTTTATCAAGTATTGCACAATGTAGGTACAAAATTAATATTCATACGATTACATTTTGTCCATAGTATAGCAAAATCTTTTTAACCTCTTAACAGAAAATACAATTCATCTTTCAGAAAAAAAGCAAATATTCCTACACTTGAACTCCACCACTAAGGAATACTCTGTACACAATCTTTAGAATATTCGATGTAATTTTTTTTTAAAGATGGATTTCTTTAACAATTATCTTTAAAAAAAGAAAAAAAAAATAAGGAAAAGCTGCTGCAGCCATCACAGATCACTGGAGTAGTAAAAAGATATAAATGCAACACCATGTCATAGAAACAATATATACTCTGATATCTTACAAACTCTGTACTAAATTAAATTATACAATTAGAAAAAGACCAAGTAACCCCACTTAGTAGTGCCAATTCATAAAAATCAGCCTTGTCTTACCACCTGTAAAATACTGTAAGAGGCCAAAACTTGAAGCTTGTGGTTTTTTTTGTTTGTTTTTTTTTTTTAATGTTTTTGGAGAATCTTGTCAACATGGTAAAAAATTTTGTGCTTGGTTGGCAAAAAGGAAAAAGAAAAACAATGGTGCATGTTGAATTGAAGTAACCAAGCTTGGATGTGTTTGTACAACAAGCTTTTAGTAGAAACAAACTCAAGGGGGCACAGTAAAAACACCCTTGGGCACATGCGCTTGACTGACTAAACACTATATCCTTGAAAGTCCAGTTTCTAAGTGTGCGTTTTGTTTTTCCTTCTCTTTGAGCCACCATCATTCATAAATAACATCTTGACGAGTTTAGTTAGCCATGACTGGCTGGAATTGCTGGTTAGAATACTGCATGTTGCTCAGACTGAAGTTGAGGCCATCCATAAGGGACTTGTCGTTGAGGCTTCCGTAGGCCGCAAACATGTCAAAGGCATTGTTGTACTGCAGAGGGCCGAGCCCCAAGGAGCCCTCCCCGGGGAACACTGCTCCAGGGCTGGCCTGTCCCTGGAGGCTGGGGAACACAAACTCCTTGGCATTGGGTGACAGAGCAGAGGCCTTCTGCTGCTGTTGCTGCTGCTGCTGCTGCTGCTGACCCAGGCCCAGCCCGTACAGTGAGTGCATGGAGGTGGAGATGGCTTTCTGCTTCAGCAGGGTGTTGACATTCAGACCCAGGTTATTGGTAGGGGAGGTTCGGGCCACCTTGCTACTGCTGCCGCTGTTGGCATTATTGCCGCGGCTGCTGCTCTTCATCTTAGTGGAGCCGAATTTGGTAGCGGCAAAGGTGGCAGTGGTGAAGGTTAAGGGCTGGGTGGACCGTGGCATGAAGGAGGGGCTCACGGCAGCAGACTGCCCAAAAGGAGGGGAGGGGGAGCTGGACTCTGAGGAAGCCCCGACAGGGTCGCTGATTGGCATGAAGACCTGGGCCTCAGGATTAAAGCTGTTCTTGATCTCCTTGTCCAGCTCTGACCCATTCTCATTGTTATCATCCACATAGAGCACCTTAACCGGTCCCTTCTCCCCAATCTGGTAGGAAACCTCAAACGGGTCGATCCACACACTAAGGTCCTGAGGGAGATTATTCCGGACGTCTTCGATGTCCAGCCCGCTCTCTTTGGCTGCCTGCTCCACCACAGGATCCACTTTCTCCCCTACATGGATGCACCTGAATCCTGAACCTTTGTATGGCTTATCCGGATACCAGTGGCCTTCATATTTTTTCTTCAGCTGCCTCTCGAGCTCTTCGCCAAAGATATTCACACGTCGTCGAGGGAGTTTGTTGTATAAATAGGAAATAATAAAGTTGAGTGCTACTTGAATTTCAAGCTGCATAGCTGCTTCAGTGGCGAGGGCGATTCTTCTTCTGTCACAGAGTTGCTTCTTCTGAGTGTTGCAAAAACCTGTGCTTGTTGCCAAAATGAATGTCCTTCCTGCAGCACGGTTAGGTTCAGGATCCTAAAACAGAGGGGGAGGGGAATGAAAGCATTAAGAATTGTGAAGCCGTTTGTAATACAAACAAAAGATCAAATTATACATCAACTTGGAGACCATTATGATCAATGATATTTCATCTGTATTAGCTCCTTGTACTCTGCATTCACCATTCACTCCCCCGCTGTACAGCAGCGCTGTATCTCAGCTGTACAATATCAACAGCTATAAATAAACAGAGGCCACTGACTCAGAGACGGTGTCAGCAGTGCGTGTTCCCCAGCGGTCTGCTGTGACAGAAATACGCAAGTACGGTTGACCTCTGCGGAGGGCGGTGGATCTGATAGCAGGTGTCATTCGTCACAAGGATTTTCAATTGCTTCATTTTGGCACGGGGACATGTTCGGGCGAAACTCCTTCCACCTGCGTCGAAGTGGGAGATTGCTTCTTTATGCTAAACGGGCTATTCTTTCTCCCGTGCACCGACTGAGCTACAGTTGGTAACACTGGAGCAGCACGTACAAGCTTGCGTCGAGAATTGCTGTTACATAATCAACATTTATAGTCTAACCACGGCCATAAATCCAGTTCTTTAAAAACAACAAAAGACACTCGCTTAACTACGAGACGACAGTGACGTTACTTACAAAAATGACTTGCTCTCTCGTCGCGTTTGGCTCAGATAGAGCCGAACAAGTAGCATTAGCTGACCAACTTAATGAAGGGTGTGAACAGAAATGTAGCTAGCTCGCGTTAGCCATCTATCTACGTTAGGTGTCAGATGCGGTTCAGTTAATGTTTAGCTCGACCAAAGCTGGTTATCAGTGTTTTCTTGCAATGACATCGTGTGTAGCAAGCAAAAAACATTAGAAAACGGACAGTAAATGCGAATGTCTGTGTTAACAGCGACAAAAGACGATGATGATTCGCTTTAATCTGGATTTACGACTGTGTTGGTCGATAGCAACCTACGTAGCATTTGAGTTAGTCAAGTTAGGTGGCTACAGCCTGCATATTCGAGTAAGATAATGTTGTAAGACCACTGTTCATTAACACCATTGAGTGTCAGTTTGAAAATTAATAGGAGATAAACAAAATAATGCAAACCTACTTAAGTTTTCGATTAAATGAATGTTATACCAACGTTAAGTCAATATTTACTTACATGGAAATTCACAGCAGGTCCTTCTTGCACTAGCCCGAGCAAGCGTTACGCTTATACAGCCTCTAAAGTTGTTTTTTCTTTTAAAGAAGATTACAAAATGATGTTGTCTTTATCACGCTCCAGGCGATTTTGCTTCCGTGGGGTATAGTTAAATTCCGATTCTCACGCTACCAAGCTAACTCCCCACAGCCTGGGAGTTTTTACAACTCTGCCCTTTAAAACTTGGGCTGATTTGTTTATATAGTAGTCCTCCGCCACGGACATGGAGGAGGTGGTGATGCGGCTCTCAGAGGTCAACCCCCAGTAACGTGTTTCTATTGGCCGAGTGCGAGTCGTCATCAACAGCCACTCCAACAACTACTGTGATTGGGTCATTTTGTGATCCATCAACCGCAGGGTTCTATTTACGGTAGTGCTTTGCCTTTCATGTGCTGTGGACTATTTTATTAGAGCATGTTCTCCAAAATAAAATTTGAAAGGCTTATTTGAGATAAAATATAATTGCTGTAACATTGTTAAAAATATTTTAATACCAACATGGTTGACGGGTAAAAGACTGACATGTCTGTACAAGTCTGTTTCATGCTATGCAAAGCTTTCTTCAAGGTCCTCTGTGCTTAGAGGTTGTCCTCTGTCACACATGAAACCTATGGCTCAACAAGGAGTCCATTTTGATGACAAATTCTTGATGGTCTGTAAAATTGTTGTTGCCCACCAGAGTCAACACTGAAATGAAAGCACCTTTGGCTCTGTTCTGATCATTACAGGGTTAAACAGAGCTGGATTGTCACTGGCGGAGGGACACACCTGTCACTGGTTGTGTTCCTTGCTCCTCACCAATGACATTTTGATGTTCCCTGAGCCAGCTGTAGCAGTATATCTAAATCTAACAGCCTTCCCTTACTGAGAGGAGCGTTCTATGACACAGCACAACTTCCACCACTTTTTAACAAAACAGATGGAATCTCGTTATAGCCATCTGTGTAAATATTGACATCATTTTCCTTCTGTGTACCTGAGATAAATTTCTCTTCATTCTAAAGTCTGTTTACTGTAAAAATGAATTGTTACACAATGGATCCCAGCTGCTCTCCAGTGCCTGCGTGCTGGCTTCTTGTTTTCAGCAGCTGTGCAGTGCAGGACTTAAGCTCTCCCCTGTCAGGCCCAAGGTGTTTGACGCCAGAGCCTGTTCTTACCTAACATGGACTCTCACAGTGTGTTTGTACAATAAATACAATGCCACATGAATTATACAGCTGGGAGGGAGGTGGTAGGGGGAGAAGGAGGAGGAGTAGAAAAGACAGAGTGTTCTTTGGAGGGGGGAGCTGAAACTCAAAAGTATATGCTAACTGAAAAACCCACTCAAATGGTGTATGTCATGTCTGTAAATGTTGAATTTGAGAGCTGATTTATAGGAGAGCTGTCTGCTGCTTACAAGCCCTCTGGAGGGAACAGCAGGAGAGTCAGTATAATTCCAGAGACGTATATGATTGGTCTGAATCAATAATAATTCAGTCAGACAGTCTGTTGTCCAAGTCATGTTCCTCACTAAATCAAGATAGCAGAAATGAAAGAATGGACACATTCTTCTCCTTTTTCTCTGCTGAGCTAAAACATATATATATATATATATATAAAGTATATTATTCATTATAGCAAACATCAGAGTGGCCTTGGACAAGCCTGATATATCCCTGGTGAGAAAATCTGCTTTAAGAGGATGTATGGAGTACAAAGAGAAGAGAAGCAGCGAGGGAGTGTTTCATCAGTCTTTTAAAGTGTTTTTTTTTGTGTGTGTGCGTGTGTGTTCATCGCAGCATTCTCTTTCTCATTCAAGTCTGCAGAACTCTGAAAACAGTTAATCTATACGTTAACTTAATATGTAAATATAGGGAGGTTAATTGTGGTTTATCACAGTGCTACAGCCGCACAGTGCCACGTCCCAGGGCTATAAACAAAGTGCTATAAAATGCAGTCAGATCATAGCCAGAGGGCTGCAGGATGCTGCAGGCACAATGGAGAGTTCTTCCAGCCTCCAGATTGAATCTCAGCAGGGGTGAGAGATGAGTCCCCCACCACCGAGGATCTCTTGTGATGGATGACCCGAGCACAAACTTAACACAACGTGGGGGCCTTGGAGACACACCAAGGCCACCAGAGTAGAACAAGCTTTTTTTCCCCCTCACAACACAGGAAATATGTGACTATGACCAAATGCTCAGACATGTTTCAGTTTGAATTATAGGCACTATAGGCTTAATCGCTATTCACCAGTTTTCCCAACACTGTAAGAAATACCATGAGCAGGTCCAGAATCCTTCCGCTCATTCTCCCACTGTGTCCACTCAGTAAGTAAGTGTTAGTTTTGGCTGTGGGTAGGTGGTGCTTAACAATGACCTATTTGTTATTCTCCTCCAGAGTATGGATCTGGCGAGTGGCAAAGGTTTCCTCCTGTTGTTGTGAGTCTGTCTGTCTGGGACCTGAAGGTAAACACAGCTAATGAAGTGAGATGTTTTAGCATGAGTCATACAAATTTTTTTAGTGAAGTCAGTTCACATAGACATTTTCCCCCCTTTTTCTTCACAGAGCTGCGAAATCCTTTTCTCTTCTCTTTGGCTTTGTAACTGAGCACAAGTCCTGTTAATTTCCCAGATGTGGTCAGAGGATTTTAATCCGTGTAATATCACATGCTCAGTCCCAGGGGGGGTAAATATGAGAGTAATAATATGAACATGTGCCACTCTTTGCTTACTTACTACTAAGAAAAGAATGAAGCTGTCTTATATGGAAAGAGATTGGGATCTGTACTGAAGGAAATGACAAAAAAACCCTTGTTCATGTGCACATGCTGTATATTGAAAGCTGTCACAGACAGCATTCATTTCTTTTGCTTATTTGACTACCACTAAGAGATCTCAGATAGACTTATTAGATCATTTTCTTTCCAATGGACTTTAAATCTCAGTCTTCTGACAGGTGACTTCACTCTGTCATGCCTAACCTTGTGGGCTTTCTTGAAATTTTGAGCTCACATTTTTTACTAGCAGGATACAGCAGAAACTTCTTTATGGCTCTTTTCAGTTTTAGGTTCTGGTAACTCAGATAGCAGTTTTTTTATTCAGTCATTTCTTTCATTAGAAGATGAACAAATACAATACAAAATACATCCATCTATCCATCCATTTTCTATGCCGTTTATCTGTCAGGGTCTTACAAAATACATTCCAAAATAAATATACTGTTTTAAAACATAAATATAAACAACAGACTCTAAGCTTTCCTGCAGTTTTTCATTAAACCCAGTGCCCTTTTGAAATAGTTCAGTTATCCTCATTTATTTCTATTTCAACATTTTGTGACCTCTGACTAAGTACAGCAGCATAAATCTTTATGTATGTGCAAGAACAGAAACCAAAGACCTTGGCAACTAGCTGATGAACATAGTGGTGTGTTTAGCAGCTAAAGGATCAACGTCCCCAAATAGCAAAAAAATAATAATAAAAAAAAAGCAGCAATCAGTTTGACTGTTGCCTTTCAATCAAAGTTGGATCAAAGTGGGTACACGTGATCACTTTTTGTACCTTAAAGCGAGAGCAGCTTTTATTGTTTGATGGTCACTGTTGTTACATGTGCACAATTGAAAGTTAATGATCAACGGTAAAACAACAAGACCAGTTATAAAGTCAGCAAACCTACAATAACATCAGTTACACAGCAATGTTGCTCTTAAGTTTGCTAACATTTGCTACCATAAGGCACTGGTCATAACAGACTAAGTTAGTAATGTCATATTTTATAATTTCTCTAAAATGCTAACAAAAACAGCTCTAATATTAGTAGTATTTTGTAGCAATGCTGTTTCTTGCAATCCTCTCTCCAAACACAAGATTCTCTTCAGCAGAGATCCTCTGTTCTTAAATCCGTTAAAGAAGTTCTCTGTGTATATGTATATCATTTACCAGTTGAATAAATGTGATTGTGCCTGGAACAGAAGTTTTTACTGCTCTGTTATTGAAATACAGTCCCAGCCCTGGAAGAGTAGGAGGAGGTGCTCAATTAGTATTCATAGCGGATCTGTAGTGATAGCAATCTAAGATTACGCTGCTCACTGGAATTTATAGCTTCATGCACACATACACAAGCACCTCCTTTATTCTTCCCTTAAATTCAAAGGAATGACGGTCTTTAAATTCTCAACCGTGGTGATGAAAGCAGGCAGAAAGACATTTATCTCCGGCTCGTATGAGCTGTTTATACAGGAAAATCATTTAAAAGTTTAGAAAATGAGTCTTTACTCTGGCACATGAGAGTCCTCTTGAGTCTGGTGAGCGCTGGGATCGGGTATTACGTGCTGCTTCCTCTTGACTTGTTTACAAATGCTGTGGCAGTCAGAGGGAGCCCAATAAGAGCTATTTTTCACACCAGTGCCAGGAATGTCATTAATATAAGTGGTGGCAATATTTGCCACCACAGCTCCTCCAAATGCTCTCTCATACCTGCGTGCAAAGGGACATTTCGGAGTCCGAGTCTGAGCTTACTCGCCATACATCTGCAGAAGGGGATGAAGTTGTGTGTATGTGGAGTAATGAGCGTATTCATGCCATGTAGCACCCAGCGGTTTCACATTTGAGCCGGGTTACAGTGTTTTGACCCCTGGAAAGATTCATATCAAGCCATCTGGAGGAGACGGAAGGTTACACAATAGGGGATCAGCTGTGCTCCTCCCATTTAAATACCATTCTGCTCTACTATTTGGCTTCACGTTAGAGGATTATGTTTAGCATGCCGGGTGCCATGTCATGAATCAGCCAAAAGAACAGAACAGAGAAGCATTAAGCTTAATAACACAAGCATGGCACAGAGACAAGATCGCTGCATGGCAAAGCTGTGCCCTTGCAGTCAGATCGACTTTTTGAGAAATTCAATTATGCTCTGAAATGAACAGCCAGAGCTTGTGGATAGGATGAGTTCTAGAGTGAGAGCCATCCATTGTAGTGAGAATGTGTCACATTTCCATGAATACTGAATGGAGTGTGCTACAGTAGGCAGGCTGTCCCTGTCATTGTGATTTGTATGTTTACCCCCCCCCCCCACACACACACACACACACACTCCTCTTCCCTTTGGACTGTAACCTTCTCCCCCGCACTGCTGCATGCTCCTTAAAACAGATTTCTGTCTTCTCCCCCTGTCTCTGTGGGTGAGATCCATCCCTGGGCAGGCCTTGCAGTGGATGATGTCAGATTATTCAAACGACATGCATCATCATCACAAGATATTAACAGAAGCATTAGCTTCTATAAGCTCGAAGACATGTCTTTTTCACATGAATTCCCATCAATGTGTATGCACAGCCAGGATTTGCACAGACCCTCTATTGAGAAGCCCTCTATCCTGTTTGCCAGAAATGATGTCAATGTAGTCATGGCAACTATTCTTACACATTACCCCATGCTCTTCCACAGTCAGAATACCACTAGCAAGTGTTATTTTTCTGACAAATGTCAGATCTCATCTCTTAAATGGCAATGAGTTTTTTGTTGTTGTTGTTATTTTTTCACAGTTGGGAGTTGAAAATGCAGAGGATGGAGAGTAGTGCATGGGCAGGAGAGACGTGTGATGGAAGGGAAGGAAGAGAAGAAGCAGCTCTGTTAAGGTTGATCCTTAGTTTTGTTCTGCTTTCATAAACAGCTGATCAGGATGGGGAAACAGGACAAGAAGGAAAAATGAACTAGAAGTCATGATCGTTCGTGTGTGAAGAGGGTAATGATGAGTGCTGCTCGCTAATTCGCTCCATTAATGTAATGTAAACTGCCTAATGGGAACTCACGAGGCTGTCGCTTTGCAGGCTGAATATTCAGTGAATCACTCAGGTAAACGTGACATAGAATTTAGATGGATGCAAATGTGTGCAGCATTGGACTGTGTTGTCTGTAACCGTCCACCGCCAGCAGCAGCAGCAGCAGCAGTCAGTGCTCTCTGGTTCAGAGAGCTGACAGTGCTGTTGGGGTAACAAGAGAAGGTGGAGCCATATTTCGCTGATGGATGACCTTTGATAGAAATGGAGAAAGGTGATAGGCTGGGCAAAAAAGAGCGTGAGAACACAAAAAAGAGCCGTGGTGCAGAAAACCTTGTGTTTGAGGGGGTCGCTTTACTGTATGCAACTGCATCAGCAGCTCAATGCTGTAATCTCCGGGGAGGGGAGAAGGAGAGTAATTGTGACATTGCTCTTTGGCTGGGAATTGCTACTCAGTGCAATTCAGCCCAGTAATCAGAAAGCATTGGGGTGAATAGTCAACGCGGTCAATTTGGTCAATTGAGTCGATTCAGATGATAAATGAAAATGGCAACACCTAACTGCAATACAGGAGAGTAGCACATCAACGCGCGTGTACATAAGTTCATATTGCAAACACATGGGATGTTTTGATTTTGCTTTTTATGATATTTTAATTTTAAAGGACCAGTGCGCAGGATTTAGAGACATCTAGCATGGTTGCGGATTGTTGCAGGAGAACCTTTAGCGCACATCATTTCAGCTTAAAAATACCAAAGGTCCTCTGTGTTTTGTCTGTTCTGGGCTATTGTAGAAGCATGGCAGCGCAACATGGAGGTTAATCTAAGCTAAAAAAAAAAAAAACACAACAATTCTTTCAGGTGATTACACCCTAATGAAAACATAACGAGGAATATTCCATTCCTGCCAAAATATCCCTCTAAATCCTACAGAATGGATCTTTAACAATGGGTCAATTTGTTCACATTACAAAAAGGCAGATTTCCCCATTCCTCTCTAGCCTTGCAGATAGGTTTGGTTTTATATGGCCACGTTTTGAGATGGAGTCCTCATTCAAACTACTTTTTACTCAAGAAATAGTCCCTGAAAATGAGCCCTGAAAACTGTTGACAATGTGTTCTGTCAATTGTCAACGCTATGAGCACTGAAAAATGACATTCACTCAACTTCGGTGGTGGCATAAGTGTCAGATGACAGATGTCAGATGTCAAAAATATGGGCACAAAACTGTAACTATCTGCATGACTCGATACCACTAGAAGCTAAAGCAATAGTTCAGGTGAATTCATTGCAAACAGCAGTTGGCTAAGAGACCAAAATGATCAAAATGAACAAAAATTCAAGTGGAAGTTTAAACACAATACAACACAATTAAAATAAGTACCAATTTATCACTAACCTACTATAAACAGAAAAATAAATTAACCCCTCATCAACCTGATGCAACTAAAGTTTCTGTTAAGTGTTATTAGTGTTCAGTGATGACTGAAAGAAGCTCTTCTTTAGTTAACTTTTCTCAAGCAATAAGCTTCTTTCTTTATATAGTCACCATTCAAACTCTCTCAGGAGTAAAATAAAAGAGGAATAAATGGTTTGTTGTACAGGCCCTGTTTTCATTATAGTTTCAGTTTTGCCCCTAAAACTGCTTTTATGTGTGTGGAGGCTACCTCTGTTAAAGCTCTGCAGTAAAATAAAGACTCTGGTTGATGACTTGTTGACCATGTTGCTCACAGTTTGTGAGTAGATAAGCCTCTAAATAATCTGAAGTTTGACCTTAGTGGGTTCTGACCCCTCCTCCTATGTCTCACCATCCAAAACCAACATCATGTGTCCTTTTGTTACGCCACCTCCTATAAGTACAATACAAAAGGCCACACAAGGCCACTCCAGTGCTCACCACAATACAGCTGAGCTGTGTCAATCCGACAAAGCTGCTGGTGTTGGGAAATATCCACTGCCTAGTGGAACACAGAGACTCAGTCTCCACACCAGCAGCTTAGCTTACACTGTTGAGATAGGGAAATTCCTACATCCTGGTTATTGATGTAATACGATTTGTAGTAAATAGTCCTGAATTAGACACACACACACACAGAGCGAAATCGTTTCATTCACAGTTGTTATTCACATAGAATTTGTGGCATAAGTGAATGCATGGATCCTTTCATGGCTTGCAAAATTACCTTCAATGCTAAATGTACACAATATAGACAACAGTTTTTGTGGGATTTTTTTTGCCCATTCATACAGAAGAGCAGTTGTGAGGTCAGACACTGATGTTGTATCAAAAAGCCTGGTCCATAATCTCTATTCCAGTTCAACCCAAAGGTGTTGGATGGGGTTGAGGTCAGGGCTCTGTGTGGGCCAGTCAAATTCTTCCACACCAAACTCATCCAGCCATGACTTTATGGACTTTGCTTTGTGCACTGGGACACAGTCATGCTGGAATAGAAAAGGACCTTCAACAAGCTGGCCATGACTTTCCTGTAGTACTCTGTTCTGTGGTAGGAAAATGTAGGATGGATTGGTATAACATTTTGAACACGCAGTCACAATAAACTGTCATGATACCTTGACTGCTCATTTGGTACAATTATCAGGCCAAACATTTTTTTTGTCTTTGGTTTATGACCGAATACCTCTATATATTCCCTTCTGCCTCAACTGCATTTATCTTTAGGGCTATTTAGATAATGTCAGTATGCAAACACACCACACTAAGATGTGTTAGCATTGAGCCCAAACCACCAATGTACAGCCTTACAAAGCTACTAGTATGGTCTAAATTCTTATTCTTGCTTGGCTAAATGTTTATTTATTTATTTTTTTGGTCATTTTAGTAGCATAACCAAACCTGTAAGTACAGCCTGTAAGAAGCATTTAGTGTGTGCCTCGGCTTACAGAAGTACAAATAAATAAGCTTCTGTATGTACCGCCCAGTGCAGCAAAGCTTTCCCTCTTAGCTGTATCCTGTCAGGCATTTACTTAGTGCAGTGTTTACTGTCTGCCATGACCCACGCTGTGGGCTAAGAGACACCCTGAACTGAGATCAGGCCTGGAACCAGCTGACACATTGAGAAGAATGTCACAGGGAAGTGGAGAGTGATTTCATGCCCGTGTGAAAATCCATTAATCACAAATTCACCCTGATTGAAATGAGAGGTCAAAGAATGAACACAAACACGCCTCTCTATGCTTCCTCCCCCCTCCTCCAACCATTTCTTGCTCCACCATTTCTCCTCCTTTGACCATTTCTTCTTTCTTATTTCTTCATCCTGTTGTGAAAGCGTTTTCTTCTTTGCGCTCAGCTCTGTAATATTTGTCCTTTTTCCCTGTGACAGTTTGTTCTTCTTATCTGTACTTTTTTCCATAAAATGTTCTATATTTTTTCTTCTCTCTGCACTCAGTCACAGTGTGAGTGGCTGTAGTCTGGAGTGGTGCCAGTGCAAACAGCTTGGGCAAACCTGCTTTCAGAACAGGGTCCATAAGAGCATTTCTCCCCCGCTAGCTCATGAGTGTGTGCGTGTGTGTGTGTGTGTGTGTGTATGTGACTCAGATGACTAAGTCCAGGACATGGTGCCATGAGTCTACGAGGTCAACATGGACATCCTGAATTTGATTTGAATAGGGCAGGATCAGCTAAAATTGGCTTTGTATGATATTGTATGTGCTTATTCTGAAATCAGGACACACTGCATGCACATGCTGCATTAATCAGCTATTGATAATTGCTCTAAGGCATGCTCATTACCTACCAATATAACAGTGTAGCCGCCCCACACAATGACCAATTAATCTATAGGAAGAACATGTCCTCTGTGTTTGTAGGCAAATAGTGTAAACAATGAGGAGAATAATCTTATATTTATATTCAACGTCTACTTGTTTGTTTCACTGCTGAGCTATTTGCTAATTAAATGATCTAAATGTAACGTGTGAAATTGACAAAATTTAATAGAACCTTATCTGATAAAGATCCACCTCAGGCCCGCGCTGCAAATAAATCTCAAATCTTGTTCTCTCAAAATGCGTAAAATAATCTGCCATTGCAGTGAGTTTATTTCAGTCCGTTTAGTTTCAGTATTTTTTCAGAAATGAGTTAATTTCTTAAAACAAGATTAGGACTGGTTATTTTAAAGTTATTAATTTTTTTGTTTGTTTGTTTTTTACAGCACATTCTGTTAGCACAACCTTACAACGTCAACATGACAACGTGACACAGAGCAATACTCACGCTGCTTTGGATGGATGTTCACTCTTCTTTCAGCTCTGTTTTGGTCTCCACCAACTCCTGAGGCAAATATCTGCTTCTTTGGCAGCTAAATACTCTGTGTTCACCAGACCATCACTGGCTTTGTCTGCTGTTTTTATGAAAGCTTAAATAACCCTCTTTAGGTTTCTATTTGCTCACTTCACCAACTGATACTAGAAAATAGACTACAAAACATAAGAGCATTTTGCTGGGTAGATGTAAAAGCCCAGATGTGGTCACTCTCTTCTTTCTCTGGAGGTAATTCTGCTTCTTAGTCAGCCTGTTTTATCTACCGCAGAAATAATAATTGAAATACATGAACATAGATGGAGAGTAGTAATCACACACGGCAATCTGCAGCTCGTCCCCAAACCCAAACCTGCGTCTGTGCTCCTGAACAAGACAGATTGTTGTCACTAATTCAGAACTCAAAAAAAGGGATGCATCGATGTCAGTCAAGTTGCTTAAAAAACCCACCTCCAACGACTGAGTCATCGCGTCAAACTCCCGGACTGCGAAGGAAGAGGAAGAGAGCGAGAGAGGAGGGTAGAAAGAGAAAGAGGAAACGAGACAGATTGTCACATCATCATCAACACCCTCAACTTTAACACAACATTGTGAGCATTATTTGTAAAAAAAAACAAAACAAAAAAAAACAAAAACAAACACTCAAAGCTATCCTCTGCTTTAAAGTTTAGAGCTTGAGTTGTGAGTTCTGGAGCTGCATCTGACTCTAAGTTTTCCTGACATGCCAACCGGGAGGCAAACGCAACCCACAGGCTGCAAAAGCTTTCTTCCTCTCAGAGAAACCAAAACAATAGAGATGTTACATCTTATTTTGTGCTGCTAGAGCCAACACTCACCATATTTTCATCATTCATTTAGGGGAAACTGGCCTGACGCACACAACAACAGCTGCCCTACAGTGAAGCCACACTCTTTCTCAGCAGGACAGTGGGCAGCTTATGCAAGCAGAGCTCCTCTTTCAACAGCAGCTGTTATCGAATGCTAATTCACAATCCCATCCTGTGTTTGTGTATCCATGTATTCATTATTGGCACAGTGCAGACTGAGCACAGGATCATAATTGTGTGGAGCCACTGGTGCTGTGAATGATTTCAGGAGGAGTTGTCCTCTTCAGTAGAGTGGAGCCGAGTTGCCACAATGCAGTATTGTTCAGCAATGTGCTGACATGAACTTTCCTGTTAACCATTTTCACCTTAGCAATAATAAAATATGGAGGGGTCGCAGAGAGAAATCAATAATGTGTTTCTAGTAGGAATCCGAGTCTGTGATGAGAGAGGTTTGCATTTCAGCAGGCCAGACCGGGGTTGAAACTCCAGCCCAGGCCCAGTCCCTGTGGGAATGAGGCAGATGCAGGGCTGAATACTCTCCATTCATGGATGATGCCCTCTCTGTGTGTCTCTCTTTCTCTGACTCTCTGGAACATGTTAACTGTCTGTTGCCTGGGGCAGACCTCAGAGCTAGTTGGAGGAAAAGTTCAGGGCATGGAAATAGTTTGCATTTGTTGACTCTACTTGGAAATGTTTGGACCGGCTCTTGACTCAGACATGAGTGCCACAAAACAGGAAAAGACAGATGAAACAGATGAGACTGAGGTCACTGCAAATCTGAAACGTACCTGTTGTTTAAAACAGATACTTTGCTGATGCAATGGGATTATCATTACTCTCATAAAATATGGTCACTGTCTTGAGACAAGGCAGAATAAATTCTTGCTTTCTTTAAAGGGTAATCATAAAAGTCTTGAAAGAGAAAATAAGTCACAGTGCCAATTAAAAAGTTCCTGTATGAGCAACAAAACGCATTTTCGTCCGGTTTGTTACAGCCGGAAGGTTTGCTGCTACACATTTAGTCTGGCATGTCCAGAGGCATGTGTAAGACTTATTTTTGTTGAGGGTTATTTTGTAGATTAACCTTCTTCATTGATGTTTATAGTGATTGGGACATAATTAACATAATATCAAATCCACAAATTTAAAGTTTAAATGTTCTGAATTTGTGTTGTGATGACAACTACTTATCACTTCACTCTTTGAAGAAAGAAAAGACTGAAGTCATGTATTGTGGCTACTGTTATAGACTTTTGTTGCGCAAGTTTTCTAGTCATTAAAGTTGGCTGTCCCCATGCGGTTACCTATGACCAGGACAATAGATCTAATGTGCTAATTAGCTAATATATAAACAGTATACCATTAAACTAGTAACTATCAACACTGTTTGCTAGTTCTTGCTTTTTCTTTCTTATGGTTGAAGAATGTATTATGAGAACTGGACACCACACTTTAAAGGAAAATTCAATAAATGTTTGAATTGGACCAGTAGATTACTTCAGCTGGAAACCTCAACATGGCTGCACTATAATCCATGTAAGCACCTCTGATCGTTAGAAAAAGTGTTTGGTTTTGCCCTCACAGGCTGAGATTGGTGGGTGTTGAGTGTCTGATAAGAGTATAGAAAGGATCTCTGTAGAGAATCACTATATGGACAAAAGTATTGGGGCACCTGGCCATTACACCAACAGGGACTTTAATGACATCACATTCTAAATACACAGATAGCTTTGCAGTTATAACAGCTTGCACTCTTCTGTGAAGGCTTTCCACAAGGTTTTGGAGCATTTCTGTGGACCTTTCCCGAGCTGTTGCCACAAAGTTGGAAGCATAGCATTGTCCAAAATGTCTTGGTATGCTGAAGCATTAAGATTTCCCTTCACTGGAAGTAAGGGGCTCAGCTCAACCCCTAAAAACATCCCCATCCTAATACCCTTTTCTATGTAGTGTAAACATTTTTGTTGAGTAAAATTCTGTTTGTTGAACCAGAAACACAAGTCTTGCTCTGAAATCTCAGGATGTGAGTTGTTGCAATTGTTTCCACATTTACATTGTTGAAGCTAAATATTAGCAGAATAACAGCTAAATATTCAGCCATGACTTTGGAAATTAATTTTTGCTGGCAGTAAACTCCAAACATCTCTCTGAAGCACTGACTCACGTTTTCACTGTCAACTTTCTGCAACAACTCACCTCTCCCAAGATATTAAAGTGAGACTTCTCCCTGAGCGAGACTTCTCGATATCGCACATTATGGCAGGCTCCGGTTGGGAAGTCGGCAGGACGTCAGAGAACTGTGCTGACACTGAGCCGACAGGGAGCAGTAAGTGTGTCAGTTGTGTTAATGCTAATAAGTTTGATGATAGGCACCCACAAGGCTTATCATGCTTCAAAACTACTCTTTATTTCTGTCGTAATGTAAATACTTGAAACATTATACATATTCTAACATTCTGTGAGCAGTGTGTATTTATCTAGACAGAATCTTTGGTGTGGCCTGATGAAAAGTAAAACACCTCTGGCATATTTCAACTGGAATGACCCAAGTTTAAGGACACTAACTGTGGACACTCTTCATATTTACTTTTTGACCTGAAGACAGGTTATGTGCACAATTTGCTGATTTGTTTGCCAAATCATAACATATAAGGCAAACAGGAAAGAATCCAAATAAAGTCTCACTGGTGTACTTAATAGAATTTGTAATATTGTGTGGTCACGCCTGAGAGATATAGATATAGAGATATAGAGTGAGAATGTTGGCCTGGTGTGTATATATTGCAGCTGTTCACTTCATTAGTGGAGGAAGAATCCTGGTTGAAACAATCCTACGCATTTACACACAGAATTAAAAATTAAATCTTTTGGGAAAGACAGTAGTGTGGTTGTTTTTCTTTTTTATAGATTTTGTAAGCTTCTTGCTCCTCAAGTCATCATTAGCAAATAGCAAATACTTCTGTCCTTAGACTCAAATAGTTACTTAGATGACTACTATTACTTCGACTTGAGTACTTGCTTTTGCAAAGTATCAGTGCTTTATCTTCAGTACAGTATTTGGCTACTCTACCCACCACTGCCCCTGCATATCTGAGCATACCCAACACTCTTGTGTGTGTGAGGGCAAGTGTGCATGCCTGTATGTGTGTGGGTACAAGCTGTCTCTCTGCATGAGACAGTGGCTACCTACAGAGTCCCTCTTTAGTTTCCACCCAGTGCTCAGTTTCACTCTATTTCGGAGTTGGCTAATTAATCATGCATTATTGAGAGACAGAACCAGGGAGTGTAATAGCCTTCACTGCAGTCCCAGCACAACACAGAACCAGGTCTTAATGGCTGCAGTGAGAATGCGTGTGGGTGTATGAGGGGTGCTCAAGGTCAGGCAGATAGTAACTTTGAATGCATTTGTATTTCCTGTGCTGTTTAAACTCATGAGGAAGGTTGTGGTGCTGCTCTGCATCTCCCTACATTGCTTGTGATTGGCTGTCGAGAGTGATCAAACCCTGTGATTGTGGTAAGTGAAGACAGAGTTGTCTGAGCCCACCTCATCGTCTTCCAGGGGGACGCTGGTTAGCCGCAGCTGTCTGTCCACGGCGAGGAGCCTGGCAACCCCACAGGTCACCTGCACTTTGCGTTTCATATGCCTCCTCCACCTCCCTCTCTTTCTCTCCCAGAAGACACCACGACAGACTGACAGACTGCCAATGTCCTGTCGTGCCTACCTCCACCCACACCCTCTCTCCCTCCCGTTTCCCCTCCTCCCCCTTTCCTCCCCTCTCCTACAGCAGATAACGTGGGCCGGCGTACACGTGCAAACAAAGCTACGCCGCTGCCTCCCCTCCCCTCTCCTCTGCTTCACACACAGGCGTGCTCTTTCTCTCTCCACCACCCTCCTCCTTCCTCCTGCACACACACACGCACACACATACACACAGGTTCTTGCCAGGATGAAGGCATTGCTTCAAGGGTTTAATCAGAGGCAAAGGGACTCTCGTCTGCAGGCAGCCGCTCTGAGAAATAACACATAAACCAAGTGGCGGTGAGGTGCGGCAGCCCACTTTGCAATCAGACAACATTTTGAATACTAATCAAACATGAGGCAGAAAATTTGGAGGAGCCATCTGCCCATTGATTAGAGGGACACCAAGGAGATCACTCTCCTCTTGGATGGTGGACATGACGTGCATATTAGAAATATTATTGATTCTGCTATAAGACTGTTCTTTTTGCACTGGTTGGCTGAAAATGTTGCTGGCCTCAGCCCTCCCTTGAAGCAGGACTATCACATATAAACGAACATCTGCTACATTAAAGCCCTTAAAAGAACAGTTCAGTTCAGTTCTAGATTTTTTTGGTGTGACTTGCCAAATCTTTGAGATATCAGCTGTAGAGATGTCTGCGTACCAACCAGCAAAGATTGGTTTGCCACAGCTCAAGGGGGAGCAACTGTAGTGATGGAGTAGGGCACAGCAACCAGGAGTGTGGCAGAGTGCCTGTCAGAAAAGCCTTAAAAGCATCCAAGAAAAGTTTCTCCAGATTAAAACGAAACTTGGCATTTAGTTGAAGATTTAGTGAAAGAGAGCAAGAGAGCACTTCCTGGGTACAGGACAAGCTCACCTGTATTCAACATGAGCGCACCGCAATTACTCACTGCCATAAGAGGGGTGACTGCACTGCATGTTAAATATACTGTAGCATAAAAAACCTAATTCAGATATTAATTCTGAAACTTAGATACTAAATCTTTTTATTTTCAGTCAGGCAATCTGACAGCTTGTTGAATTTGTGTAATTTTATCATGTGAAAAGCAATAGTCAATATGTTTCAAATGAAGCGCTTGCCTGATGGTGGACAAATGAGTTCCTGAAAACCTGTTGTCAACTCATAGTCAACTCTTGGGTATTTCCATTATTAATTAGTGATATTTATCTTGAGTTAATGAGCAACATCCAGTGTTAACGTTCAGGAAAAAAAAATTTGACAATTTAACAGTCAAAAAATGTTTCATCAGGGCTTCGTGGCTGTTGTGTGATCACGTGATTTACAGTGGTCTGAAAACACAAGGGAACAACCAAACAACTGTGATCATATTCTCACTGATATATGCTGAATCCTGAATGCTGTAGGTAAGTATGTGCCCCGCCCGCTTTAAACCAGGAAGAAAACCGAAATCATGTGAAATAATCAAAGTCTGTGTTCCTGTGGGACCTTAGCTTATAGCTTACAACATCACAAGTGGCAGGTTAATGGTAGGTTACTAATGGTAGGTAGAAGGTATTTTGGCTGTAAAGCTGTAGTATACACACACAATTTTCCAGTGCAATGAGGGGTTTTTACCAGCAGTTCTGGTGCATGCACTTTTACCTCCAGATAATGTGGTTGAGATAATCAGGCTAAGCAGTTTGCTTGTTTACAACGTGCTTTATTATCTGAGCGCTCAGGCTATTTGTCCTTCTGGACTGATGTCACTGTGTTCCTAGACCTCAGAAATTACAATGGTGAGAAGAGTTTTTATTATAACCAATAAAAACCAGGGCCAAAATAAGACCCAAGTCATAAAACTGTAAAAAAGTATGTTGTAATAAACTGGAATTGCCCTTTAAATATAACTTTTGTACAGATTAGTCTTTGTGGGTGGCATAGCTGCTCTAAATATGAGGTCAGGATAGTATTTAGGGAAAAGTTGTGAAAGCCTCACCTGACCTCAGAGCACGGTGGAGGCATGCAGCCCTGCTCAGTCCTGGATTATCTGCGGTCAAGAGCCAAAAGGGAGCAAAGTCAAAGAGAGAGAGAGAAAACGAAGCGGCTCAGCTCGTCTATTCTTCAGGCTCTGGTTACATGGGAGGTGAGCTCACTTAACAGTAGGCCTATTTCTGCCTCGCTCTTCTTCGGCGCAGGAAGTGGTCAAACAGATCACTGACATGGAAAACGTGACTGACTAATAAACAGTGTTTGGCAGAGTGATAACCTGAGTGTGTGATGTGATACGCTGTTGTTGTTTTTTGAAGGGACTAATTGCAGCCTCTTGTTTTCCAGGTGAGGAAATCCATCATTTGAAGGGACTTCGTGGGGGTGGGGTGGGGTGTCAACAGATTGTTCAGTTTCAGAGCAGGATGGCGGTGTTCTTTGCTCTCTCTTAATAAATACAGAATGGATATGGAGAATCCTGGTGATCACAAGGAGACTATTCCTTATATATAACTGAACGCTGACATGCAAACATCACGAAGCATCACCCTCAACCTCTTGAGCTTCTTACAAGACTGTAAAAGATATTTTACAAGGACTTGAGCAATAAAGCTGTTCAAGTTGGAAGCCGGAGTGGTAATCGTCTCCCTACAGCTGTGGGCAACACTTTAGACATTAATGAGAATATGATTGATCACATGGGGGGTAATTGAAATTGATTAATCATTTGAGAGTTGGAACTTAATCTCTCCAGTCTCCAGGAGTTATAGAGGGTTTGAGCCGACTGCAGTGAGATTCTGCATTATCATGTGTGCCGTAGGCAGCTCAACAGGCCAACAGAGCAGACTGTGATCAATACTAGCAGAGACAGACCTGAGAGATCTGGCCGTGACAGCTGATTTCCATTCCCCAGAGTATTAAACAGTGAGTGCTAAGGTATTTGTTGACATCCTTGAAATTTACCTACAGGGAACTCTTGATTGGATGGATAACATGATCAGTATGGACAGCGTGCTGGACGTTATCAGAAGTTCAAAGTTGTGTAATTTGATGTTGCGTGCCGAAACTTTGACTGATAAACATTCACAGGCGGTTATGTACATGTACCCACCACATCTGGCTCATCTGGCTCAGGCTACACACTCTGACAGGAAGTGGATTAGAGCACTGGTTGGACTGATGAGGACAAGCCTGCAGAGAATATCTATAATCTGCATATCTACAGATCTAATGGAGATCATGGCAGTGGCTTCCAGCTGCACTAAGAGATCTGAATGAGGCAGCCAGCTGTTGCAGAGACACAGCCAGATAGCATAGTCCTGTTAAAGACCAAGCACACTGACTCTGTCTGTGCAGCACATATCCCTTCATAGCAATTAGCTCTGTTTCACGACTTTATGTCACAGCACACTTTGACCATATGCTGCCTGTGTGCAAACTGTAATAGCTGGTGGCAGTGTTCATTGTCCTCTCGGATTGTTTGAGCATCCATTTGCGTTTTAGGGTTGCTGTGTTTTCTCAGTCCCAGTCTCCTGGCACATGATCGCTCCATGGCTAAAATAAACCATCTGAAAGCTCTGAGGCTTAAACCCCTTCTGTCGCTCACATATTAGGTGGGCAGACTTGCAGCTTGACTTTTACAGATAATTCCTCTCCAATTTGACAGCAGCAAAACCTCTAACCTAAAAGCAAACTATTTTGAGGGTGAATGAAATGGACGGAGAAAAGTATGATGATGATGAATGTAGTATGATTTTTTTAATTTCCAGTGTCACTGTTACAGTGATGGATGGGCTTTTACAGCCCTTCAAAGGATCGTTTGGGTTTATTACAACTTAGGATTTCATTTTGTAACTATGATAACATTGTAACCACTAAGATACTGGGAAGACAAAGACAATGCTAAACTACTTCACCTAAAACTGAAAGTGATTACTCCCAGAGTGCAGCATGAGATCACTACCAAAATGTAATTATTTTTTGAGTCAACTTACTTTCATAATGTGACCTACACTCTCATAGTCAGGTGACCTATGGTTAGGTTTAGGTATAAAAATTATAACAATAACAATAAAAATAATAATAATTTCACCATACCCTCAAAATTTGTCTCCCAAATAAGACTGGTTGGCCAGGAGTGTTGCTTACAACCTGTATGATCACCTGACCACTCATGATTTTGCCCCCGGACTTCTTTCAAAATGAAATAAAAATTACATTTTCAAGTGCTAATCATATGTCTCTGAGCTATTTTCCTTTTTTTTTTTTTAACTTTCTTTTCTTTACAATATTTGTTGATGACTTATCGTGATCTTGGGGCTGCACAGATGAATGTATCCAGTCAAATGTGATTTGTGAAAACTAGCTGACCCGATTTTATTATGCTCTTTCTAAATCCGTACTTGACCCTTAGCTTGTGGGTCATAGCAGCTAGCAGTGTCATAGCAGCAGGGTTGTGTTTGGATCCAACTTGGCAAAAAAATTTATCAAATTTCCAAAACCACACGGTTGAGGGCTAATTAATTTATATACCTCTATATCCCACCCACCTATTATTTTTCAATAGTAATTATGTCACATTACAAAAGCTAAAGACACTCTATCTACCTTTTTCCTATAACTTATAAAGTGATCTTGCCATATTCCCCATATACTGGGGCCGGCATGGTGAAGTGCAGGATCAGATCACAAAATGCAAAGTGCTGTTCTTGTTTTTCTTCCACTCTCATATTTTTGCATAACCACAATGATGCCCAAAATTCTGAAATCATCTCCTGTCTGTCACATCCTCCAGTAAGTCACAGTGACACAACTTTTTGTCATTTCCCTATGGCATGTTCCTCAAAAAACTATTCCTTCCCCACACAGTGCTCATGTCTCTGTTTCTTCTGTTGCATTTAGGCCATAAACCTTAGCTTCAGTGTCTTCACTCTTAAGCGTGCAAAATTCATCAAATATTCATCAAATATTTGTAACCCAAAAAATTCTACAATCAAAACTTAATCAAATAAAGGTCTCTTTTTTATTTGTCCTGTGGCATATTAGTTCACTGGTTTCCATCTTGCATGTATTGTCTGTTTTTCAATCAGCACACTAAGTTACAAGAAAATCAAGCTTTAATCAGCTGAATAAGGTCTGCTGGAGCTGAAATAGGTCCAGTGCATAGCAGGGGTTCCCAGAACAGGAAGTGACTCTTAAAACATTTCAAATAATACTGCCCCCAGTGACGCTAATTATAATAAGTTTCATGTTAATGCAATATACTGCGGTCTTTTATAAAAAGCTCCTGCAGTCAAACAGCACGAGCAGTCAGACGTTTGCTCTTCAGGTTGCAAAATTGGCAGGTGCAAATGTTATTTTCAGCTATCTGAAGTTTAAAGTCTCTTAGAAACAAGTTGTAGGCTTTATGTTAATTACTTGTGTTAGCTTGCCTTGAGTTCATATTAGCTGGTTCAGAATGTTGTGTTCTCTTTTGCTATGGAAGCTTTTGTGTGGGTCAAACTCAACCTCTTCCCACCACACTCATGTTTTTGCACGTACAACCAAGTGCAACATCATACATGTCTTCAGTGAGAGAAGTGAAAACTGTGCGCTGTTATCTCCACTGTGTGTCTATGATGTGGCCATTTAGAACAGCTTAAAAGTGTGGCTTGATGATGTTCCTAAATACAAAGTTGGGGGGTGGGTATTTATACCAAATTTCATTGCTATGTTTATTGTGGCGTTTACTCAAAACCACAAATGCTAGCCTCATGCTGGTGCTAATATTTGTACTTTAGGACCAGGAGATACAAATAGTATGCTCCATTATCTGGGGATCATGAATAGATATTAAATTTTATAGCAATCCATCTAATGTTGGTCTAAAGGGGTGGACCAACTGACCAACACACATTGCTATCTCACACCGCTAGCATGACTGAAACCCATCTGTTTGCTTAAATGAACTTGCGACTCATTAGCACACGGTGTACAGCTAATAATGATGAGCAACCCTATTAATTGTGTAAAATTCTATTGTCTCCACAGTTAACACATTGTGCATGTCACTACTTTGATCTTAACGTGACTGAAGTTTCTCTCAGTTGTGAGTCAAGAGGAGTGTGAGCCTGGAACTGCTGTGGTGGAGAAGTTTGGACTGACTGTTGGGTGTATGCCTTAATACTTCAAAGATGTTGAAGGTAGCCTCTGGTGACTCGGTTTTCATCAATAATTTTCAAGTTCAAGTTTTATCCACCAGTACTGAAAATGTAGTGAGACAGGATGAACAAGCAGAGGGAAGGATGAGAGAGATGAAGCAGGAATCCAACTGTAATGCTGCAAGTTCAGATGAGGTTTGTTTGTAATATTCTGAACTTCAACCTTGCTTCACGTTTTCCACATTGTACAATTGCTTTATGATCATACACTGTATCAGATGGCATGGCGTCCAAAGATGTCGGATGTTTGATGTTGGTAGAATATTACACAATAGAGGAAGAGGTAGCATGCAGCAGGTGTATTTCAAGCACATCTATCAGAAGTAGTTTCCAGCCCCCTGTGGTTTTACTGAGAGTGTCACTAATTAAATTAGGTCAGTCTCCCAGTACCACCTCCAAATACCAAAAATAAATATCTGCTGGCTCATGGTTTGATAAGAAAAACAACACTGGGCTCCCTGGAGGCTCTGAGTGAAGCTCTGTCTCATCCCAGAGGCTCACAAACACTCTGATTCAGGCTGACAGCCTTCTGTGGAAGTGGTCTGAGGAAAAAGAGTACAACAACAAGGTGAATCACAAATGTGACAAGGCCCTGTAAGGATAAGTAAATGATGAAATCGCAATACTGCCTTTTCCCCTGTCTGTCTGTGAAGGCCACGGTGTAATTGGATGAGCAGAATGCATTTGAAGAAATTTTCCTCCTAATACAAATGAGGAGGGATGAAGAGATGTTGCCTAATTTAAACTTCATGTCAATGTAATGAAGCCACCCTCTCTCTGTTTTATCCCTCTACCATATATGCAAATATACAAAGAACGTATTGATCCATGAAACTCTTGAAGAGGAGCGCTGCATGTTGTCACTATCATTACTGTTTTTCACGTCACTGGTTTGTCTAATATATCAGTAGTTTTTACTTTTTACTTCATACTGGCAAAGTTTCAATAAGCACTAAAATCAATCACACCGCTTTCTCACCAAGATAGAAACTGATTTGGATGATTCTGGATTGGGAAAAGTAACTTGTCATGCAAAAGTTAATATAACAAGTAACCAGCTCAGCACTTGTTGCATACCTGTCAGCTGCAAGGTTCCGAATAACAAGACAGTCAGCAGGCCTGACTGGCAGCAGTGGACTCTAACTAAAGCTGAGCCTCTTTAAAAATGACTTATTCAAAAAGCAACATGAACATAGGCAATGGGCTCTAAAATAAAACCACCAGTAATAGCTTACGAATACAAGTAAATAACAGAATTTGATGCTCCAGAGTGTTTCCCTTATGGCAAATGCTAATATAATTACCTCGACAAAGTAGAAAAACATACACAACAGTTATTTTTAGTTAACAGTACACAACAAACAACAAATAAAGGAAACCACCTCTTTAGGATACTGCAGTTAATACAGTCAGGGGTCATTGGTGTGCATGCCAGCCAGAACCTGCTGCCTATTTTATTTACTACACTTTTTGTTGAACTATACCTTCATGTTTCATTATGCCTTTATGTTATGCAACGTTATATGAGTTAAACGGTCCTAAATGAGCATAAATGGCATAAATGGGTTTTAAAAGAGTATTTACAGATGTATTATTGCACTCAACTCTTTTTATAACTGTTTTGCACTCTAATCTGTTCTTTTGAGCTGCCATGACAAATGAATTTCCCCCACTGTGGGATCAGTAAAGTTCATCTTATCTTATCAAGGACCAGAAACATCTGTTTTTTAATTATTATTCTTTGCATGGCACCCCACAATACTATTCTGACTAACACCACTTTATTACCATAAAAGACTTTTTTCCACATATGCATTAGAACCCAAGTCCCAGTAATTCTCACCATTATTGTACCTTGTCACAGCTGTCCTTTGAACTAAATGCTAACATCAGCAGCAGGCTGACATGTTCAAAATGATCAAGCTCACATGTTGGCCTAAGGTTTACAGTGTTTATCTTAGTTGCATGTTAGCGTGCACATTTACTAATTGGAACAAAATGCCATTTCATAAAGTCCAGCTGAGACTGATAGGAATGTAATTAGTTTTGCAGATGTTTGGTCGTAAATTGAATTAATTGACAAGCTGAACTTTGATCACCAGATGATCAACTTCTACAGCATATCCTGTGGAGAACATATATACACATAAATACACATCTCCATTAAATTTAATGGCAAACCATTCAATGGACATTTTGATCATGATGAAATCATTTGGATACATCATTTATCAATCATCTCTCTCTCTCTAACTCTCATATATATATATATATATAAATGGCCCAAAGTGGCAAACTGGCCAACCAGTATTGCCAGTGACGCAGGTTTGATTTCATCATTGGTGTACAACACAAAAAATTACTGTGACACAGAGACAAGGAAAGAAATTATTAAATTATTTTACTTTTTAGCGCATTAATTTTAACATAGTTAATGTCTAGTTTTCTCGGTTTGGAAAGCCTGACACAGAAATCCTTCACCTCACTGACACACTGTCTTTGCTTTGAAGAAGATCTGGAGAAGTGGGTCATAGTCATTTTCAGAGCCACAGATGTTCTCCTCACCTCTGACCCTGGGGTACTCTGGTCTTTACTAACTCATAAATCACGTGAAGTTAGAAACCCAACGCGCAGACCTCTTCATGGTTTTCTGTGTATGTGCACACTTGGTCACACGGAAAAGTGTGAACACAGATATGTGACCCTTTCTTGTTTGCTCGTCAGCTCCTCAAAATGGGCTCCTCACGGAAAAGTTATTTTGTCTCTCATACATACATCGTGACTCTCCCCCAGTCAATTCACGTGTGGACTCCCAAACGAGAGTCTGACTATCCAGACAGTCACAATTTTCCCTACTCACACACTCAAGGACACACACCCTGTTTGCGCAAACACTGTACACCTCATCAGTGTGGTATTATATGCACAAAGGACCGCATTAGCACATGAATGGGCATCAAAACAGGTGAATTAGAGGCCCGGGTCATGGTTTCAACTTGTTCTCTTTCCTTCTGTCTCAGGGCCGTTTCCAAGCTAACCATTGTAACCCCTTCATTTTTCATTTATTTAATTATTTAATGTTTTGTGAGATGAAGGAATGAAAGCGACCAGGATGAAGGGATAAAAGCAAAAGCTATTCCTGTCAGACTAGAAGAGGACAATTCTCAATAAGGAGAGTGTGCGTCACAGGTGTTTGTGCTCTTGTGACGATTGTCTGTGGTTGTTCAAGGACAACCCTTGACTGTGTTTGGCTCTTTTTCCCAACAATGTTGAGGGCATTTATAGCCTCGGTCCCGTAGCGTTCAGCGGAACGAGGAGGGGGAGAAAATAACTCACAGGGAGCAGAAAGAAAAAAAAGGGGACTGAAGGTGCGAGGGAACATGGTAAATGAGAACATAAATCATCTGAATGAGACAGTATGAGTCAGTAAGCAAAATGATGCTCTGAATCTTACCATCATAAGCAATCAGGTTCTGAACAAACTTATCTTAAAGTTCATCCTCGTTCAGACCTTCTCGCACTTATTTGTGCAGTTTTCCTGTACAATCTGGGATTCTTATCAACATACAAAAAGCACTCCCTACTGTAAGTTTGACATCCAAATAAAGTGAATTATTGGTAGATCCTCTGGCTAAACTGTGAGAGTTAACTGAGAGCAGAAAAACAATGCTCTTTGGTCAAACATTTAAAACAACCAGTGTTTATGCAAATGATCATTGTTGTCACTAAGAAGCAAAGGAGAAGAAGAATAGTGTAATGTTGACTGGGGCAGATGTTTGAGCACACAAGTGATTGACTGTGATCCCTTTATTCACATCTGGTCTGCTACCACCAGTCAGCCTTGGTTTGCTTTAACTTGGAATTTTTTAAAACCTAACATTTAGTTTTCGTTGCCTGAACATAATCATATATTAAATCTGCACCAGTCAATACTTTCAGTACGACTGATCTCCTTAGTTTGTATTTATACATTTTTACGTATTCCAGCTCTTTTATTCAGTTTTATGGCCAGCAGCTTTAGGGTTCAGTTGTCAGTGTTGTCTTACAGCTTGTTACACTGTCCCTAAAGTTTAAAACCCGCTTATATTTTTCTGGCAAATGACAACTTGTCATATGTAAATGTAAATAATGACCATTGTCTTCAGGAAGTCACGAGCAGCGTAACGTAGTGCCAGAACATGTTGTTGACGTGTTTGGTAATACTTTGATGTACAGAGAGTGCCTGTCCGCTGTTTGTGTTTCCATCTCCCACTAATGAGGAACATTGGTTTCTTTTTATATATATTTGATTTACAAAAAAACCCACACAAAACACAGTACAGGCAACCAGTCATCTAATATATGATTGGTTGCCTGAAAAAGAGCAACAGTGATGACGCCAGCAGCTTTCTGAAAAGCTCTGATATTTTCAGCTCAGGTGGCCTCATGAAAATGGCAGAACAGTCTGAAAAAAGACGCTGGGTGTGAAGCGCTTTTTCTGTAGGTGGCCCACTGGGAACAACTGTAAGGAAAAAAATAAATATTATGTGGACACAGGCCCTTAACTTTTGGTTGGATTAAATTACCAAGCGTTGTTCTTTAAAGGTAACATAAAACTTTTGTTAAAACATAATGACCTGTTTGGACTTGTGGACTTTGTCAGTGTTGCTGTGTGTTTCCAGATCTCAGTAATTTAGATTATGCAACGTTATCATGACCGAAATGATGGCCAAAACAAGTCTAATAAATAATAACAACAATAAAACGAAATTATCATTAAAAAAAAAAGAACAGTGAGAGAAGGATCAGTGAAATGGAGAGCAGAAGGAGGCAGCATGTGTGTTTGTGTTTGTGGAGGGGTAATTCAGTCAACCATTTCTGACCCTCAGCAACTGTCCCCACCAGAGACAAGTCCCCTCCCTGTCAGCCAGTGTAATCCTCAGCCAGCGGGAACAGTAGGATACCATGCTCGCCCCGGCGTCATAACTTTGTGACCTGGAACTTTTTGATTGACCTCGGGGGGGATTTGGGATTAAAGTGTGGGGATAATGTGTGCTGGGAGGCTAAGGAGGATGTGTGTGTGCGTGTGTGCGTGTGTGTGTGTGAAGGGGAGTGATCTGGGTGTTAAGGTAATCCTGCTGGAATCTGTATTTAAAGCCCGGGTGGATACACAGTTATGGCCAAGCAGAGACAGACAGAAAAAGATGATTGTGGCCATGTGGAAATAATAAGTCAGAAGTTATGTAAGATATGCAGGGACACACACACCATCCCACTATCACTATCTCTCATTTTCTTTCCCTACCTCTCTCTTACACTCCTACATGTAGAGTATGCAGGACCTGAAGCGCTGAGAGAGGTTAATATATTATGACCGACCGTCGTTCCAACCTACACATAAATCTGAAACAGAGCGAGGACTTCTAGCATGCGAATGTTCCAAGAATCACAGCCAAATGGACGCTATAGGTCCAGGGAGGATATAATCATATGGCTGCCTTCTGCATAAGAGCACTTCAGAAAGAATGAGCATTGTTTTGGACTGAGTGCAGGGACTGGCAGGTTCATTGACAAGTGGGGAAGAAAAAAAGCAAATGGCTGGACTGCCTTACTATTGATAAGAGCACTGCAAAAATATCAATCAAGGAAAATAATATTTAATTTAGAACCTTGAATCATTTTTTTCTCATACAGGATAGACAGTATAATCTTACGAAGCACCAGCCGCATTTGATGATGAAACGAGGTGTTTATGAATCGATCTTACTTGCTCCGGGCATGTTGATCTGTTTGTTGTAGGGTTGAGCGAGTACTCGTCTGAAAGTATCACAGTACTGATAATGTACTTTTTAAGACTAAGAAGTGTCAATATCTCTACTTGTGATGAAAGAGTATGCTTATTTGGTAGCTTATTTGGTAACTTAACTTGTTCTGGTAATGATCAACACATACTTCCATTTAGTTCATCCCAGTTCAAGTGTAAGCACCACCCACTTCTGATTGAAGCCCCTCCCCTCCTGGGTAAGGATACCGATAATTTAATTTAATTTTAATTTATAGACAGATGTAGATACAGAAAGTCATGTACTTTCTCATCCCTTCTTGATCTGTCACTTAGTCCAGTACTTTAAAATAACTGAACAACAATCGGATGGATGGTCACAATATTGAGTGCAGACATCCGTAGTCCTCAGTGGATAATAGCTTGATACATGTAAACCTTCTGATCATCACACCTCAGTGAACCCCAGAATGACATGCTTGCCAACAAAATTAATATAAAATACTATCCAACATTCTGAAATCTCTATTTGTCACCAAACTAAGATGTTTTTTTGTTTTTGTTTATTTTTTTTCAGTAACTACCCTCCACTAACAGGTTGACTGGCATAGAGGGGAGACCAAGCAGATGGTTGGACTTGTTTGTGACCGGTCAGTAGGGGCCATCATCTCTCCTGCAATCCCATCCAATTTTTTGTTTAAAATACTGCCATCTTCGTGTCCATTTCCATTTCACTGATTTCACTGTTCATGTTTTTCCTTCTGTGCATGCATGTGTGTGTGTGTGTGTGTGTGTGTGTGTGTGTGTGGTAGTGTGGGTGGGGTGGGGGAGATACATGCCACTTAGCACGGCAGCCTATGACGTTCCGAGCCTCTTACACAAGTCCATTAGTGAGCTTGCGCCCACACAAACACATACACGCGTACACACATACGGATTAGGTGTCGTCACACCACACGGCAACCATCATGGCGGCTGGAATGTGTACAGGGCTTCCTCATATGAGGCAGCTCAAATTAGAAAAGGAAATGAGAAGGGAAGTCAGGTGGGGCTGCGGCTGAAAGGTCAAAGATACGAGAGAAGTCCTCACTAAAAGAGCGCCTCCCACACACAGAGCAGCTGTGTATCATAAACAAGTATCTGATCTGACCGTAAGGGGAGGAGTCAAATCAGAAAAGGGTGACACACAGAAGGTCACACTTTCAGATCTTATCTTTGGTTCTGTGATCATGGCCGTCAGTGATC
The DNA here is from genome assembly GCF_020382885.2 of Scatophagus argus. Taxonomy (NCBI): domain Eukaryota; kingdom Metazoa; phylum Chordata; class Actinopteri; family Scatophagidae; genus Scatophagus; species Scatophagus argus. The sequence goes on from NC_058513.1 coordinate 3,797,873, forward strand.
TCACCATGGTATTAAGCTGTGGCAGAGAATAGTCCCTGTCTGAGCTGATAGGTGATTGAGTGCAGCTTTTGTCCCACAGCTCTTTGCAATTCTTGATATCTGCTTGTGTATTCAGCAGCAGCTCCTCTTTCTCCACATTACGTCTTTGACCCAAGGTGAAACATGACTTGATGGAATTTTCAATCTGTCCATGTTGGACTATGAGACATCAAGCCAGCTTGTACGTTCAGCTAACTAGTATGGATGCAGTTCTCTGTGGATGAAGAGACACTCAGTGGGGGTGGGGTGGGTGGGGTTTGGAGGGGGGGGGGGGGGGGGGGGGGGGGGTACTGTAGCAGCAGGTGGAATTGCCTCAAACTCTATGTTGGATGATAAAGTAAAATCTACACTACACTTTCCACACTATCATATCTGGGATTTACTGCATTCACCTTCAGGTGCTGTACTGTAGTCAGTCTGTCATAAGCTGAGAATCTGTTCAAGAAATACCTCATGTCACACTATGATGTCAAACAAACAATGTCAAATAACCCTTCTTCACTCATTCAACTTGTTCTCTCAAACTCAGATTTAAAGTTCCTTCACCTTTCTTCTTCAACATGTTCTTTCATGATCATTCTCATGGGAATGTTTTAGAGCATTAAAGAAACAACCTTCACCCTCCAAATATTGCTTCCTTGTAATAAAATCTTTTTCAGTGTCATTTGAAGTTGCCCCACATAAGATTGTTAGCTTATCAGCGAAACTCAGCTGCATTAGGTCTGATCTAAGCCACAAAACGTAGCAAAATGTTGAATTAAATGAAAACTATGTTGTGTCAAACAGCTTGCTGTCTTATGCAAGCGTCCTGCCTTAATACAGCAGGGTTCATTCATTTCAGTGCTGACTGGCAGTGTTGTAGTCGAGTCACCAAACCTCGAATTCGAGTTCAGTTTCAAGTTCCCAGTGTTCGAGTCCAAGTCAAGCCCAAGTCAATTTATTGGCAATAACTGATTAGTTATTATTAGTCATTGATGAGCCCTGGATTATCCCTGGATGTGTGTGTGTGTGCATATATATACACACACACACAGAGTGGAAGAAATGGGAGACCATCAGAGGCTACTGTTTATTTTCGTTTCAGGCCCCGATGCAGGTTAATCCAGCCTTGCAGACCTTACATAAAGTTAACTTAGCCTTTAGCACTCACCTGGCATTAGCTTAACTGCCAATGGCATGATTAGCACTAATGATTTAGTCATTTATGACTAGCATGACATGAATTTGAAATGAATCTGTCTATGTGTCTAAGAGAATAAGCTTTAAAATCATCTATCAGTATTTACAATATTTACATTATTATGCATGTTTGAGTTATTGATCACTGTAACCATTACTCATCCATACAGGCCATGAAGTGACCCCTTCCTAATGAAAATGAACTTTTAGCAGAAGCTAATATACCACCAAATCACATACTCATGTGACTAATATTTAAAATACACTTTAAAAATCCAAATATATTCTTTATTGTAGTTTTGATTGTTTATGAAAAATCAGGTGAAACTTTAATATAAAGTTCCACATTGATACAGCTGGCATAGTTTACGCATTCATTTTCTTTCTTGTTTACTGAAAATGAGCTGATGGTTTGGATATGAACCTCATGAACTGTAGTAACATTTAAGGAGAATAAGGATACTGTACTGTAGAGGAGGCCTGTGCAGGCCATCTGTTTTGCCCTGTTTTCTCTGACCTGCTATATAAACAGAATGATTGTTGGAGGCGAGGCGGGTCCCCAAAGCCTGCAGCAGTCTGCCTACTCCTGGAGGACAATGCGAGTCCATCTCATCTCTTAATTACTGTCGTCCCTGAGACCCAGTCAGCTAATAACTGCCCCGCTACTGCAGCGTGCTGGAGACTCCACTGAGCACGAGCAGATGGAGGGAGAGAGAGAGCCACTCAGCTTCACAGCCAGCCAGAACAGATAGGGCTCAACTAGGCCTTTCTTGACCATCTGGGCTAATATGAAAAGCATGGCTCATACACACAAATACACACACACTGTTATTTTTGTAATAACACAGGCCATGCTACACTCTGTTCACAGTCACAACTGATTTGTACGAACATTTATCATCATCATCACCTCCAAACACCTCCATTAGAGACGCCCTTGTCACAGAGTCAGCAGTGCGACAGCTACCTGGTAGGGAAAGTACAGCACATATAATGCTACGCGCTTGACAAAACAAAACCTGGTATTAGTGTTAGGCTTATCACTGTACTGTGCCATACATGGCTAGCCAGATAAAGTAGCATCAACACTGCAAATAGCAGTGCATTACTGTAAATACACACAGCTTTAACCTGGTTAGTGTACGTAACTGTTTTGGCACTTATGGAACATATGGGCTGATGAGGATCAATGGCAGATATGGGCCAGTATTAGCACTGACACTAACAAGGCTAATCGCCCTAACTTTCTAAGATGTCCTTCTCTCTGCTGTGGACAAGCACACACACAAACATACACACAAGCTGACCTCAATCCTAACTCTCTGCCTGTGGATCCAAGGGCACAGGTCTTATTTCAAGGAACTCTTGATCAAAGTCTGGGCAGAACACCACAGCCAAAATAGCATGGGTTTATTGAACTAGCAACCTTTTCTCCTTTGAGTCACTGGCAAAACTGAGACAAAAGAAACACATTTATGTGAGGAGACTTTGTAGATGAGAGAGAAATACTGTCCAGAGAAATATATGCTACAAGCCTGCGCTGAGGGTCTTCATCTTAGTCAAAATACACATTATCCAGATTATTTACAATATGTGAACTTGATCCAAACTCTAATAGGGAACAGCCGTCAGAAAATATGTGACAGTAAAACTGAAGCTTGCTGCTTAAAATGCAAAGTGAGCTCATGTACACCACTTGAGGCAAAATCAATTAAGGATAATTAATCTTTCTCTTAAAATTGAGGAGGTTGTTTTCCCCCATCTGCTTAACAAATGCACACCAGGTCAATTATGTATATTCTGCATCAATTTCCACTCACACCATTTTAATGTTAAATTGGTAAAGTTGAAAGTATAGAGGTAATAGTAAGTACGAATGCTGAACATTCTGCTTTCCAGAAGAAGGACTGAGTGAGATTAGCTGAACTGTTAAGCACTGATCAAAGTGCAGGTAATGTTAACTTGCTTCATTATTGTTAGCAGTGCTAAAACGTGCATCGTGGTTTGAAATATACAACATATTCTCAAAAATAAAACCAAATAATACACCTTTTGTGCTGTTATTGTTTCTTTTAAGTACATTTTCTTTGTGTGTGCTTTTAAAACTGACACAAAATGTAAAAAACATATATTTATGTGAACTAGATTTTTGATGAGTACATTCACAATCAGAATCTCAATCAGCTTTATTGGCCAAGTTTGCGTATACAAACAAGGAATTTGACTCAGGTTAGACTTTGCTCTCAAGTACAAAACAAACACCTAGCAGTAAGAACATAAAAGATACTATCTTAGCAACTATTAATTCTTAGCAATAGGCTAGTCAGACATTGGAGGTTTAGCATTAACATTTCTTTTCTTGGAAACTTTGCTAATGCTAATATGTTAACACCGGTGACAAGTGTATTTATAATTGACTTAAGATGCTATATAGCATAGTGGCAAGACTACTTGAACCTGTCCCACAGGTTTTGACTTCGCTTGCAGCATATTTTTTCCCAACAAAGTTATGGTAGTGTTAACTTGTCAACCTGAAATCAAAAGAAAGTAAAATAAATAAATAAATCAAACTACTCTTTTTTATACTCTTGTGGTAGCAAAGAAAAGAACCTCGTGTTTATTCTCACAGCATGGGTTGGGTTTGAAATAAAATTCACATCACGGCAAAACACCTCAAAGAACCTCAAAACCATCTTTTCTTATTTTTGCTCAGTCAGGTTTATCTCTGCTTGTTATGTGCAACCTTGATCAAACTATCAAAATAATTTATAAGACCTTGGCAATCACACAGACTATCGCACACAGAGAGCAGCTTTAATTTTCCTTTCCAGTGTCAGTCATACTTTCTGAGTAATTCACTGTTTTCTGTTTCATCTGTCATTCTTAAAACTCACTATGTTTGTCTGTCTGTCCTGGAATCAATCCTAAGTGGATACGATGGGAGCTGCAGGTACGGTGGAGTGCAGCGCAATATGTTTTTTCAACACTTACGTCTAGACTGAGTGGAAACCGCTACTACTCATTTACATGCACGTGGCAATGCTTCCAACACAATGTGCAGAATTACAGGCGCTCTTGCTTGTACTTTGGGGTATTATTTTCCCATCGACACTTGTGCAGCTCTGAGCAGACTGATGAAAGTATGAAAAACAGGCTGCCAGTTGCCGTGCAGTACTGTAAAGCTGGCCGGTATCTCTCAGTTATATTGAACCGAGCAGCTGCTGCAGACAGGACAGAACAGAAGCATCACCGCTGACAGAAATTCGATTGCAGCTCACCTCGACCCACCTCGCACACACACACAAACAACGTCCCGTAAAAACAACAGCAGTTCAGACTTAATGCAGATAACTCACATTAACCTTTCTGAGCTCACGCTCTCCGTCTCCGCCTCTCTTTCTGTATCCCTGGGTGTACACTGTCCTTCACAGTCTTTCCATCTCTCTCATGAATGTTTGATGGTGCTGCCAGCTGCTCTCTAAGTGTGAGGGCGGCATGTGTTCTAGCTCACAAATACAGGCCCCTGCATTGTTTTTTTTTTGCCCTCAGTGGACTTTGAAAAACAACAGCAGCATGCATGTTTGTATGGAGGTTTAAAAAAGACACTTTCGTGATAAGAGTTTGGTTAAGGCAGAACAGTATAAAGCGTGCAGTGACAGTGCTATTTTAGATGTATAGGATAGTCATTGTTTTGTGTCCAAATGCAGCAAACAACAGCGCTTCAGTCCTTTCAAAAATCTTTCACAAATTAAGTGTGGGCAACTTTCCCTCCCACACAAATCACCCTGAATGTGTTTTGTGCACAGACATTTCATTTTCTACAGCTTTCCTCTTCTATTGTGTGAGATTATTTTTATTTATTTATTTTTTTTTTAGAGAGAAGCATCCTTAATCATGCATTTCTGGACAGCTGTTTGCCAATACAGATCACATTTATAATGTGCGTCAGCAAGCTTGGCTACATAAAAAGACAAAAACATCTCTCTCTCACTCATTTTTCCAACCTTGCACCGACTCAGCGAGAGCTTCCACCTATCCTGACACCCTGAGGATTCTCTGAAAGAGCCATATGTCTCCTCCGCGTCGTCACAGCAACAATCTCAGGACCATCATGCACTTCTCTCTTATCATGCAAATGAAATAGGGATCCAGGCCAGTGTCCTGCAGGCACACAGTTAACACAGGAGGGATTCCTTACAACTCAGGTTGGCCTCATGGGTAACTTCTATATTTGTTGAAATTCATCTTTAATGAATTATATATCCACACAAAACTTAATTTATTAATTAATAGGGACATGTATAGTATGTATAGTAGTTTTCAGATAAGATATTTGAAACATGTACAATACAATATCACTTTTTTTTTTGATTTAGGAACTACAGCAGCGATTTCCAGACAGAAATTCTGTCCTCTTACGCCAAACGGGTAAAGATGTGTCATGTCCAAATACTTAAGAATCTCCAGATGGAAAAGTTTCATTGGTTTTATTTACAAAAAGTGCACTGGACACTGAAACAGACTCCCTGATCATTTTTAAGAAAGGAAACTGTTATACTCATTTGTGAAAGCAAGACAGCAGCATTTGCCATTTTGAGGAATAGCAATAGGCTGCAGTAACTCCATAAATAGAAGCTGAATTAATTTATTTTGAAAAGAATTATAAGTCATTTGTAATATATTAATTTTTATGATTTGTAGTTTGTAAAAGTCTTGACATTACTCATATGTGTTTGCCAGGGCCAAACAGTATTGAATTAAAACTCTACTATATTCCGCAATCCACACAAACTTCCTTTCTCCTTTCATGGTCTCTGTCACCTGTCCGTCTCTTCTTTAGCCATCCTCCTGTCCTCCAGTACTGTCCAGCCGACATGCAGACAGAACTGGGTCATGGGGAACCTGAGGCCAACAGCTCTCATTACTTTACCTCCAGAGTCAGGACCTTGAGGCCTTGAATGGGATTCAAAACTCAAACTTTGGCTCAGACCGCTATCTGTCACCATCAGCAGAGCTGGTCAGCAGATCCGCTCCTAACCAACAGAGCAGTTAATATAAATGATGTGTTTTGGACTCACCCGTGGGTCAATAACACACTTTTTCGACTCAAGGCAAGTGATTGCGTAGTGGCTCAAAATGCTGATTTGAGTTCAATGTGTTTATGTGGGTCATAGCTGTGCAAAGCATTTGCTCTGGGCTGTAGACACTCTATTAGTGATGGATTCAAAGAGCCAAAACTTAGAAGACTTTACCGCCTTAAAGCTAGTGTTGACGGTTAATTATTTTCTTTTTAAAAAAGAAGGACTGCTATCACTATTTTCAGTTGTCACTTCACAGTTACAGATCCAACAGAAGGTCATTACTACAGTTAATTTCTCAGAGCCTCATTAAGCTTTTAATTGGCACAGATTCTGTCACAAGAATTCATGCCTGTGCATCATTATGGAAATACCAAACTTAGAAATAAAGTACACATGAACAGGTGTTAAAACTGGCATTTAAAAAAAAAAAAAGAAATAGAAATCGCCAACAGACTGAAAACAAAACATATAACTGTCACCTTGTATACTCGTATATACCAGCCTCGTATAAGTATTTACTTATTGGCACAACCAGTAGACATAAAGCAACATTACTGTTCAGCAGCAGTCATGTTTGTCCCCTGACAAATGATATTCACTCTCCTTTCAACTCTGGTCTGGAGTCCGCCAACAAATGTCTCTTCAGGTTTTACTTTTTTCTCCTGCTTGTTGCTAACTTTGCCTCTATGGGAAATGTATATCGCTGGACAAGTAGCGTATGGTGGGTTTATCAGAGCTATTTCAAAACACTGTTGACAACAGTTCATAAGGGCATGGTTTGATAGCTGGAAAAAACAAAAGGATGATCTAAAATTTGCTAAAAACTGAAGAGAACCTGCAAAGTTGGTTGTGTGCATTGTTCTTATGAAAATATTGATTATTGCACATTAAATTGTAACTGAGTGGCTTTGGTTCTTATTATGTATGCTTTGGTCAGTATCCAGACTATATGAGACCGAGACTGTAGTACCGCCATTTGCTAATGTGTGTGAGGAGTAAGTTTGCGGATATGTAAATGTATGTAAATGTAAATGTAAAGCTGTATCTCAAGCAGTATGCTTAGATTTTTCTACTATTTGACCTCATTCTAGCACTGAGGCATATAACGAGTAGTAGTTTGTTTTTCTCAGCGAGCAAAGAACTAAGAAAACTTTGGGAACACTTCAAATCACTCCACCAACATGCTTCACAGTATCGCTCAACATGAAACACAGCTCACATTCAAAAGAGGATTACATTCAGGAGCTCTCAGCAAACTGGCGCCAATCACCTTATTTTAAGTATTACTTAAAATAAGGTGATTGGCCATGAAAGGTCTCTTAACGTTTCCCAATCAGTTAAGTGAGGCATCACTGTGACTCAGCAGGCAAACATTCAACTGAACATTCTGAAATTACGGCCTATTGTCTGAACTCCAAATCAGTCAGTCTTTTCACAATAACCCACTTTATTTACTGGGCTATAAGAATGGGTTGTGCCGTAAAATCAAAGGTTGGTGATTGATCGACCTCACAGTATCCCGTAGCTTATTTCTTTACAGACCCAGTTCTGTGCTTATGCTCAACAGCTTTCAAAAACACAGTTCTGCATACTGTAATCCCACTGAGCAAATCATGCATCTGTCTTCATTCCCTCAGTCAACCTTTCAAATGTCTTGTGTCGCAGAAGATTTATCCAAAAGGTTGCACATTGTTTTCTAAACAAAAATACAGTTGAAAATGGAAACAGGAAAAACTGCTGTTAGTGTCAGAGTAGTCCTGATCTCACAGAGCTCACAAAGTACACATACGTGGTTCAGTTCAAAAGTAACAGAACTTGACAAAGCACACTGGCCAGTGTCACATGAGTAATTCTAAGCCATTTCACGTGACATACTTAGAGATGAGAAGACGTGGTCTTTAAAAAGGGAGAGTTGAGGGCAGTTGTAATGATCAGTCTTGTCTGCAAATATTCGACAGCCGTCGAACTGCACCTAATGCACTTTACTAAAATAGACTTTAGAAATTTTAAGAAGACAAAAAAAGGCTGATTTGTTTGATGACATGACAACTTGCAGATTTTATCCCATGTCTCCGGCTGACTTTTTAAAGTTTTCTGTTGTTCTCACGTTGAAACAAGAACCCCATAAAAAGATATTGATATTGCAGTAACTGCCCTGCGTAGCAGAACTGGTTACACCAGGGACCCACACAGTGCGAGCAGCATGTGTGCATCGTGGACGTTCTTGCTTTTCATTGCAAAGCATATGTAAACAGGCTGCTATCATTAGCCTGAACTCTGACAGCATACAGTGGGGACATACAGCATTACACAGTGGACTAATCATGAACTGACTTGTAACAATGCAAACCAACATAAAGCAGTTAGTTAATGATGTGTTCCTTGGTCTTGGTTGCTAATGTAGACAGTAAGCTTGCTGATCATGCTAACAGCATACATTAGAGAGGGTAAACACTCCATTTAACCCATTCAGCTACACTTTTTTTCTTGTGCTTTTGGAAAAGCTAAAAGAAGAAAAAGACTCTAGCCTACAAACTCTCTCCTAAAGGCCCAATTTGACAGGCCTACTGTCTGTGTCTGCAACAGTTCTGGTAACTAAACTATGACTGGACAACAGCCTTGTTTTACAGTAAGCTGTCCTCTGACTGACCGAATATCAACCACAACATTCACTGACCTACTAAAGGAGACTAAACAAGGACACAGGAAGTCAAAGTAGTGGGCAAGAGAATAGAAGACAAGAGGGCCTGACAGGTAGGGCAGGCAGACACACGCACACACACATACACACAGTATTTGGCAGGAAGGAGTGCGTCTCCAAAGTCTGCAGGGTTGAGGTAAAGAGGGAGCTTGTTTTCTTTTCTTCTCTCCCAACTTCCAACACAGCAGTGCTCCCTGCAGGCTGCAGCCACACCTCAGTGCAAAGGCAAAGAGCATTAAAAACCGCACACACCAGCCTCGGAGAAAGGCCTTGAAGGCAGTGAATACCAACCAAAGCAGGAAGTAGAGTGTACACTTATTTATTTATTTATTTTTTCACCTTGAACATTAACTGCTTCTAGTAACTGATTTTTGCTCATGTCATTATCCACCTGCTGTTCATTTGCACTGTTTACCTCACCCACTTGCACTATACTCCACCCTGCACCACCTCACTTTTGGACTACCTCCAGAACCATATTTATTTTACTTATTTTATTTCATTCTTCTATTATATGTTACTTGTTACGTTCTATGTATGCACCAATCACCAAGACAAATTCCCAGTAATGTGAAACCTCTTCACTTACAATGGCAATAAAGTCTTTTCTGATTCTGATTTCTGATTCTGATTCACTGCCAGAAGTTATCAAGGGCATCTGTTGTGGGTCGCTGCACTGCCTCTGACCAGTTTGCTTCCTCCGCTGTGTTGTACGGCTACTGTGCTGACAGCAAACGGTGCCATAAGACAGGTCAGAGAACAGAACTCAGCACGGTGACAGCATCCAGGGTTCGAGCGGATGGATACATTTGAGCCTGTGCTGAGCTCCAGTCAGCCTGAGGACTGGCAGCGCTCAGAACATCTATCGCCCTACCTTGACAGCTTCCTCGTGATGCTACTGTCTGTGATAAGTTTATATAGAAAAACAGAGGGATGATTGTGCTTGCCCTCTGTGCGTGTTACATAACTTACGGCCAAAAATTCTCCCTGAGGATTAGACTCAATAGAGTGATATTCACGGTTTAATGTGGCTGAAAATGAAAGCTACGTGAGTGGGAGAGGCTCAGATTTTCTAATCAAAGGGACTAGGTCAGATGTAATATTTCGTGCTTCACGGTCATGCGGCGCATCATTAGATTATGTTTGGTCACACTGTGAATGACGACGCAGGGGGAGCACCACAATGGCACTTTATACAGCTGACGGGTTGAGTGCAGCTCTTGTGCATTTGAGGGTGTATGCATGGACAGAAGTTGGAGAGTGGAGCAGAGCCATAGAGAACAAGGGCAGCATGAGAGAGTGTGTGAACGGATGTGTATTTATGTGTGTGTGCGTGCGTTTCTGCAGGCTGTGTGAGACCCCATTGAGTCCAGTGCATTTGGGAGGGCTGGCTGACTCATCCCACCCTCTGGCTCTGCTTCTGAAAATACATCTCTTTCCTCTATGCCTTTCCTACCTTTTTTTTCTATCTGTTCATCTCATCAGAGCATTGCACATGACATTAATACAGAGCTGATATGAAATCTTTTCACCTCACAATGTCAAGTATGTATCTTCACTTTTTGACGGCAGAGAGAAGTTTTCCTGATGTCAGACACAAATGTCAACTTGTTACACAGTTTCCACAATCAGTCAACTCCGTGGAGTGGAGGGATTTGAACATCTGGACCTGGGCTATGAAAGAGTAGGGCTGAGGATGACAGAGAGTCAGGGAGACAAGCCGACAGGCTGACAGTCGAGCAGCAGCAGCAGCAGCAGCAAGGGCAGGGGATGGAGCAAATGCTAAGGCTCATTCACCCTGACAGTGTTCATGGCATCAGTCAGGGGATCCAGAAGACAGAGTTAGGACAGTTTGCACTTGCTGACCTTCATCTTCCTCTATGGGAGGGCAGCAGGGGGGTTTAGGAGACCACTTAGCGGTCCGTACACTGGCCACTGAACAGGGACAGTTTTCGGCCTTCTTCTTCAGTATCTGGAAGTGAAATCCAGTCTTTCTACAGAGGATAGTAGTGTTATTCAGTATCCGCTTCAGTATAATATAATGTATAACTTATAATGGTTTGTGTATTTTCATATCATATAGATATTAATCAGATAGGTCTAATCTGTTTTACAGATTTTTGTAAATAAACCTGCTCAGCTTATTAACTCATTTTCCTGTAAATAATAAATTGGATCACTCACTGTTAAAACTCAAAGGGTAACGCAAACTTCTTCAGGCTGATATATATATATATATTTTTTTTTTTTTTAACCACATAACAGTGAAAACATATCTCAATTATCTGCAACAAGATCAGATAGGTGAATACATTAAATTGCTAAACAGTTCAAATTTAGCTCATTTTGCATGTCAGAGGAGCTTCTGCTCTAACATGGAACCTAACCATCATTAAAGGATATCAAGTGCACAGTGCATTGTGTCTTTATGAGTTAACTGATAAACTTTCATGTGCTGGGTGGCAATATATCATATGGATAAGAGTATACAATGAAAATACAATAGAAAAGTAAATTTACAGTAAATGTACTCTAAATATAATGACCTACCTAAAAGACATTAAATACAACATGTCTGCCAGATGTAGCTAATGACCTAATGGTTAATAAAACTATTTAATACTTTGTAGATCAGAATCATTCCATCTAGGAGACTAACTTTTGGGTTTCCAGGTTGTATAAAAATCCCTTTAGCTGCTTTCAATCTTCCTCCAGGATCGTCCTCGTCTCTGTGTGGCTGTTTAATTCACCAGAAGACTCTTCCAATGGACACTTTCAGTACTTAATTTGTAGAAAAGAGCTGCAGGGCATCCAGACCTGAATCCATTTATCGACAACTTACTAACATTTACAACTCTGACTTACATGCTCAGCAGCTGTTTGGACCTTGGGAAATAGAATACAATAGTCCTACAATTTTCCCATCATGGGTTACTTATTCATTTGAATAAATTAAAGGATGATTCAAGGATTTATTGCTCTTTTGCTGTTTTACATCATTGTAGAGTTGGCATTTTTGTGATTTTAAACCAGTAGCTCAACATCTTGAAATATGCTTTTCGGTTTCTTGCCAAGATTTGGGTATGACATGGATGGTTAACTTGAAATGGGGAACAGTGAAGGAGTGAATCCAAGCTCTGACCATGACAAGCAGCCATTACCACAACACAGCATAATAGACTTCATTTAAATTAAGCAATGCTGATCGATAATCACTAACACTTGGATCAGCAAGGAAGAGCGGTGCGCAGCATCTGATATGCTTGGATGGGACCTCCTGCAGGTTTCGTCCAATGGGGAATCAGAATTTTGACAAATCTCACGCCAGGTGAGATTTACCAGATCTGACAGGGTTTTGGTACGTTTTCATTGTTTTCGGGATTTTGGGTTTGCATGTAAGCGTGGTGTGGTGACATAGTGACAGTGACAGCTTTACAACCCTGAGGATGTATGAACGTTTTCTATATACGTACGGGTGATTCTCTCCTTTACTTTAATATCTCTGCTGTGTGAATGTGTTATGGGCTGCAGTTGAGCTCGGCTGATGGAGTGAATGACTGTGTGAGTGTCTGGGTTGTTCCAGGGAGCTGATTGGTTCCACCCTTTCAGCTTGCAATTTAAAAGGCAGGCCGCTGCTCCCAGCTCCTATGGGCTTTTCTCGCTACACTACCAGCTGGACTGCCATCCAAAATGTTTCTGTTTGAACTGCATTTAAAATAAATCTTTAAATGGCTGCAAATTTTTTCTTATTTTTGCAGCGGGGAAGAGGGCAGTCTTATTTATTTCATGTTGTGCCAATAGATTAACTTTTATGTTAAGAACTCATGAAAAGATATTTTTCAATATTTATAATAAAAATGATTTATTATAAATTATATTATTATTGTTATTATTGTAATTTTATATACTTAAGTTTAAACATTAATGGTCTCTCATAGAAAATATCATCATATACAATGAAATAATGTAACATCCAGAGTTGTAAGTCTGCCACAAGAAATGACAGGAGAGGGAAAAAAAATACATATGAAATATGAAACCCAAACTGCTAGATTCTCTCCTTTTGTCTTTGCCTCGGGCTCTTGGTTGGCAAAAGAGAAATGAGCGTGTATAATCAGTGCTGTTCAGTATGTGTGTCTGTGCGTTCAGTTCTGTTTGTGTGGTGTTTATAGCCCTGACGAAGCAGATCAGGTATCAGGGTGACTGGAAATGGAGAGCAGGCGATATGCACTCATCATTTTTAAAAAAGAAATTTGTTTAATATTGAAGGTGGAAAAAGACAAAAAGATTTGTGCTGAAGATGAAGTGAGATGATTCTTGATAGGACACACAGACGCAAAAGAGAGAGCGAGAAAAGACTTTGATGACCAAGATGAATGTCAAAGGATGGGGGTCCACACATCATATAAAGAAGGGAAGAGGTGGAGTGACAAAGAGAAAGCGGAAGTGTAGAGTGTGAAAAGAGTAACAGAAATAGATGATGTGTGTGAGTCGGAGGGGACTCCAGCTGTGTATTTATCCCGCGCCAGGGAAGACTGTGTCAAGCCAGCTGAGATGACAGAGCAGACGAGGCCTGTGACACACAACACAGACGACGGGCTACGTAAACACACACTCAAAGGTGTGTGTTGTTTCCCCTCTGGAGTGTGTGTGCGATTGTGAGTTAGCCATGATTCATGCTGAATAGATGCACTCCAGCATACCTGTCCTGAGGAGAACGTGAATTTCCGCAAGCAGCGGTTTCTAGCTCATGCGTTCGCTTTCTCGTGGTGAAAATGTGACATTCAGCAAAGTCAGCATCCACCTCATTACATCCAAGTGACCTTCTGTGAAATATACAAGACTACACGCACACACACTTACTCATTCAACCTCATACAGCATGTTCTTTGCAGGATTATGGCTAGGAGCAACTCTGTGTTGCTGTAAACAGACGTTTGCGGTGGTATTATCAGTTAACCTGAAGCATCCTGGGCAGCAGTTTCCTCAACAGGACCAAGAGGTTATGGTTGTTATGAGACCTGAACCCTCACAACCCTGGAGCCACCATCTGGCTATCTTACATAACAGCAGAGTAGACCGTAAAATGGTACTGTTAGGTTATGCAAACTGGCGGAATGGATTTCTCTCATGCAAGCAAGGCTGGTAAAAGTGTTTCTGCCCTTTATTCAGAGTACTCACAATAGTATATTAAAAGAATGTAAGTTATTGGTTATATGAAAAGGAAATTCAGAAAGCATGACCTTGATGTTCTCAGCATGAGTTGCAGCCTCGAATTTTCTAACAATTTTCTAACTGAGTCCCCAAGGTATGGTTGTTTAATATTACAGAGGCTTTGGCAATAGCACAGCTAATAACATGTTTGCTACAAGATAAACTTGAAATAAGACTATGTAACCTTTTAAAAGTGAAATAACTTTATTCACTTTATTCAACTTTATTCATGAGGTAAACATTGTGCAGCAAGGCTAAAACACCCTCTTGCACGTTCCAGTGCACAAAGGTTTTGCAACTATAGTATTAGCTGGTCTGGTATGACCAGTGGGTTATGGTAGCTAATATGAGCTTATGTTCAGAAACTCTAAATAGCACTGTGTACATTACACACTCAGTTTGGTAACATTATAACCTTTTTTTTTTTTTTACACTTGTGCTACTACTACATTTCAAATGGTTTCATCATGAAAGTAAAACAAAAAGTAAACAAACCATATTTATAGTTCATCAGCGACTTGCAAAAGAGTAATGTATTTCTCAATATGTCAAAAATAATATTTTCAAATCAAGAGTACTCTTTCATGCTCAGCAGTTTGCTCGTTTTTATTGGTGCTTGTCCTCCTGTGTCTAACAGTATGATGATCTCTGACAGCAGTTTAAGGAATTCCCCCTTTGAGCACCAGTCACACTGTACTGTTATTTGTATTTATTACTTAACCTCATACTCCACTATCATGACTGTGATCCATGACAGCCAGGTGCTCTCTTAAGAGCTAGAGAGGAGATTAAATCCTCTCTATCCGTCCCTCAGCCTACTAAGCACTAGTTCAGCCTCATTCATTAGGCTGGAACAGAGGCTTTGAATAGAACAGTGGTAGACCAATCACAGGTTGGGGAGGGGTGCTTCTGTCCTTCCAATAACACAGTGTTTTCCAGTACTACAGCACAGTTCAAGCATGCCACCTAGTGTTGGTACATGTGTAGATACTCAAGGGTGATATGACCAGGACTGAGTGTATCCAGAATTTGTTACATGTTGCAGTTTTATTGCCAAGTGTCTTTACAGCATCATGGCTTCCCACACTTGAAAAAGGAAGGACTTGATCAGACTTCAGGATTTCAGTTTTTTTTTTCCTTCTTTTATTTAAAACAGCACACAGAAAGTAGGGAAGGTGAAAAACCTACAGTCACAAAACAAATAAAGAATTTAAGTATATAAACAAAGCCAATGTAAATAAAATTCAGCATTTTCCATCAACCAGGGTAAATATTTAATTAAGCATTGGAAAATAAAGTTCAGCATTTTAGAATCACTTAATCTTCAGTCAATCCATTTTTACCTTGTGCATTAGCTCAATTTTATACATATTTATAGTTATGTATTTATAATCACGATTTTAACTAAATAGTTTAACTTCCATGAAACCAACCAACTTTCATGAAATTAAATTACATGAAACAAGTATTTTAGTTGATTTTACTACAGGTTTTAACATCACTACTTTTAAACAGAACAGTCTAAATATTTTAATGTGCATTTTAATACAGCAAAATTCGCTGTATTTTAACCAATATTTACACAATTTATCTACTTTACCCAAACAAATCCAACACGAATTTTTGGCAAACTAATTTAGAAACAAACAAAGTAGGTAAACCGAAGAAACCAAACGTAAGCACAATTTGCAATCAATCACACTTTGTTGAGTCCAGTGATGGGACGTGCTTACAGTAGCCCCTCTTTTATCCAAGTCCTTTTCCCACGGGCTCTGATCCGTTTGTGTGACAGTGTGAAGCGATTCTTTTCATGTCTGCTTCTGCCATCTCAGCTTTCTTTTTACCTCCAAAATGGCTGGTGTGCCGCTGATTAATCAAAACTGCATTCACCTGTTGAGGCGCTCCGCAGAGCATGCGGCACACACTCAGCCACACCTCCTTGCAGACAGCCACAACACCTCCCACTCAATCTCTGCACAGTACTAACTGGAAAGACCACACCACTCAGGTGAGCTGGACTATTTGATCTTCCACTGGGATGAGGACGACGAGGCACCAGACGTCCTAATGCAGTATGGTGCCCTGGAAATCTTTCTCCATCAACCCGGACTGTTTAGGTTTTGGAGTCTTCACCAGGACACATCCAATCGGAGAGACTTTCATGTGAACATCCTAGATGATGCCGCTAAAATCTGGATTCATAGAAACAACTCTTGCTACCTTGAATTGCCCCCTCAGTGCATTATGATCGCAGAGCCAAACTATATCTCCAATGGTAACATTTCTTCTAGCAGTATGCCACTTCTGCAGACAAACAGGTTGGGACCTGCAAGTTGGCTCTGGGACTTCCAAAAGTAGTTAACTTGTGTTTGCATCTCTTGAAGCCTTTTGAAGGGGTAAGTGGTGTAGCTGAATGTCTTGAAATCTCCATTCTGTGTGGCTCGACCAAGCAACAGGGTGTTTGGAGTGATGTACTGGAGGCAATCTTCATGGCTCTGGACTCTGGGGTCAATAGGCCTCTCGCTGGCTAGGTTGGCAGCTAGCTTGAGCACAGTCAGGAATTTGCTGAAGGTAAGGTCTTCTCCTCTACCAAGACTCTGGAGAGCTCTTTTGGTGATCTTGACAGCAGCTTTGGCTGCACCATTTCGGTGAGGTGAATCGGCTGGAAGGATTCTCCATGACCAATAGGTCTCATTTCTGACAGCATATTCTTCAAGTGACACTTTGTTCTGTTGACTCAGGTAGGTGTACATATCTTCTAGTACAAGTTCATACCTGGATCGGACCAGATCTTCTGGGGATGGCCTGGGATAGAAGTGAACCTCGGGTAAGCAAGTAGGAAGCTTTCTGTCGATAGTGTGTTTGCCAGTTCGATATAGATGGCTCGCCTTGGCATACAACAGAAAAGCACGCCCCATACTTTCATGGTTACTCTCCTCTTGACATCATCCCTTACTTAGTAAGGTCCGAACAGGTCGACAGACATGAATTGAAATTGAGTGGCCATGCTATTGTCCCAACCAGCCATCCTAGACTGCTGAAAGTGCCTTTCGTCATCTAGCTTTTGGACTGTTGCTGCCGCAGGTGGCCTCCTGGACTTGGACTCTGCCTTCTGTATTCTGATTGGGTCTTGTTCTTTCAGTCGGGTGAGTACAGCGACAAATGTTTTCTTTTGTATTTTTGTGATATTGTCTCTTGCTTGTGAAGCGACGTCTTTGGCGAATTTCTTTGGCCACTCACTCTCAGAGAGTCGAAGGAACTTTGGACCCGACTGCCACTTGGACTCCTCAGTTAGGTCATCAGGACTGGCACATCTGGTGATGACATCCATGTTGTTTACCGGCCCTGGAATCCACCACCAATCTCGGATGTCCTTGTAGATGAGAGTGGTCAGTTTGGCCTTGGAATCGACCAGCCTTACGACAACACCATAGCTGCAGCTCCAGCGTAGATACAGCACAGTGCCGTATGCGTGTTCACTGCCATCAGAAAAGGTGATGCCACTTTGTCTTGCACATGGATCTGGCGATGTCAGGGGTCAGATGAATCCAAGTTGGCTAAGGTCAGTATACTCTTCAAGGACTTTCATGGCGTCTTGTCTGTGCTCCTTGGACAAGGCGGCATCCCAGGTGTGTTTTATGTAGTAAATTACTTTTGCTTCTTGAAAAGTTCTTTGGATTATAATAGCTCCCTTCTGCTTTAGGTGGCATGCTTTGGTCCTAAACTTTCTGCAGAAATACAGTCTCTTTCTGTGCTTTGGGTCACCACAGATGATGCAGCCTGTTGTGTCACTGCTGGACTTGGTTGTCTTTGTTCTGGCGTACTTTAGGAACATCATTTTCTCCTTGGTGGGTTCGACGACATCTCTTAGCTGATTTAGTTGTTCGTATATGGATTCTTGTGATCTCAGGAAGGTGATGAGCTTGTTAATAGTGTTTCCCTCGTCTGCAGTATAGGTGAGCCAGTCCTTTATCAGTTTCTGGGAGCTTGCTCTCAATGGATTTAGTCACTAGTGGATTCTTTATGGCATCCACACTTCGCAGTGTGGACAAGGCAGCATCTCAGGTGTCTTGTATGTAGTAAATTATTTTTGCTTCTTGAAAAGTTCTTTGGATTATAATAGCTCCCTTCTGCTTTGCAGGAGCCACAAGATCATAGTTCCCTTCTGGTGAGTGGATCTGGGGTTTGGTGTCCTGCTTCTTCTCTCAGTAAGTTCTGACCGAGGCACATTTTCTTCTTCTTCTTGGAAAAGTTCACAGCAACTATGTAGCTTGTCATCCTCAATGGTGTAATCCACGGCTTGGCTCTTTCATCCTACTTCGATTTAAGTAGACCCAGGGCTTCATGAATAATCCTCCAGCTTTAAGGATCTGTTCAATGTTGAAGGTGAGGAGTTTCAGGTGGTCAATTTGTTGTGTGAGGTCAGGACATCATCAACAGACATCTTCCTCCAGCACACGTTTGTGCCAGTGTAGTTCAGGGCTGTGGTGATCGCCGCTCACATACATCAAGCCATTTCTCATCATCTCCACCTCTCATTCTTCAGCCAGTGTCATTTCTTTCCCTCCAGGTTGGCAATTCCTGCAGCGACATCCTCCACATTTCGGCTCATAAGCGACTCTGATGCTTTCCCATTCCCACAACTTCAGAAAGTC
The DNA here is from genome assembly GCF_020382885.2 of Scatophagus argus. Classification (NCBI taxonomy): domain Eukaryota; kingdom Metazoa; phylum Chordata; class Actinopteri; family Scatophagidae; genus Scatophagus; species Scatophagus argus. Next base: position 3,816,742 of record NC_058513.1, read on the forward strand.
TCTGCTGCTAGTGGCTGTATTGGACTGGATGCCAGGATGGAGACTGGGAGGAGACTGGATCTTTACAGGTGAGTTCACTGTACTTGACTGCTGTGGTTCTCATGGATCTTTCAATATGTCTCTGACATATGGACCATTAAGCCAACTTCTTCGAAGAGGTCTGGGTGCATGCTTCCAATGGTTTTGTCAAGCGGGTCGTCTCAGAGTACCAGGTCACAGACAGAATGAACTTTCTGGGGTACTAACTGGCCTTTATGACTGATCAGGAGTTTTGTTTCTCTGGGTCTTGTGAGGTCTTTGAGGGGAACATGGGCTTGGTGTCTTACTTCTTCTCTCAGTAAGTTCTGACCTAGGTGCATTTTCTTCTTCTTCTTGGAAAAGTTCACAGCAACCATGACATGTAGCTTGTCATCCTCAATGGTGTAACCCAGGCCGAGGGCTTTGTTATCCTCTTCAGTGAGTTGGTTTGGCAGGATCACCGTCTTTGACTCCATGTTTCCACACTTTGGCTCTTTCCTCCCACCTTGACTGGAGTAGATCCAGGGCTTCATGAATAATCCTCCAGCTTTAAGGATCTGTTCGATGTTGAAGGTGAGGAGTTTCAGGTGGTCGAAGTTGTTGTGTGAGGTTAGGACATCATCAACACAGGCGTCTTCCTCCTGCACACATTTCACTTCTTTGAAGGAGGCAAGTTGGCAGTCTCTAGAATGGCAACTTGGGCTATGCAACCAGCTGGTTTGTCTCCGATATTTACTCTTGTTATGGCGAAATCTTCTATCTCAGCATCTTCAGTGTCGTGCCACAGGAACCTGTGCAAATAGACCTCTCTCTCCTACAACCAGACGGAGTTGTACATCTTACAGATGTCACCAAGGGCAGCAGAGACACCAGCCTGGAATCTCAGCAGGGCTGCTTTAATTGGGTTTAGCACATCAGGGCCTTTGATCAGTGTATCATTCAAGCTCAGGCCTCTGTACTTCTGGCTGCTGTTTCACACTAGCCTCGCTGGGGTGAAGACAGAATGCAGATTTGGTGCGATCAGGTGACTTATGTACCACACCGACCTGGTCCAGCTCTTCAGAACTTCTTTGGACAGCTTCACTGGAGCTTTGCGATTAATCACTTCATGGACTTGTGAAGCATAGGCCAACCTTCACTCTGGTTCCTTCACCAGCTGCTGGTCTGGTCCATAGCAGATCAGTTGATGCGACTTGAGAGTTCCCCTTAGAGCGTTGACGCGTATCTTGAGGAGGTAGCGCTTAGTTGCAACAGACACCTTCGTCCCTCCGACACCATGGACCACCAGCATCACGTCTTCACTTCTAAGGTTCAACTTGCTTGCAGCTTTATGTGTGATGTAGTTTGTCTGATGCCAGATCAGTGAGCGTCCCCATCCTTTGTCCATCGTTGGCTGTGACGTCAAGTAGCATCAGGATAACTGGGTATTCGTTTAAGCCATTCTCCTCAAGAAAGCCTCTCCCAGCTGTGGTGGAATTGTATGCCCTGGACGAGATGTTGCAGAAGCCGTTTCAACACTGCTGTGCCAGCTCAGGTGGAAGTTTGCAGTCTGGATTCCCGCACAGGTAAGCAGTCTTTCTGCAGTAATCACCGTTGTGGACTTTGAGGCACCAAGTTGTTGTGCTGTGGCCCTCTTCTTCGATGGCTTTAGGTTGGTCCTAAACTTTCTGCAGAAATACAGTCTCTTTCTGTGCTTTGGGTCACCACAGATGATGCAGCCTGTTGTGTCACTGCTGGACTTGGTTGTCTTTGTTCTGGCGTACTTTAGGAACATCATTTTCTCCTTGGTGGGTTCGACGGCGTCTCTTAGCTGATCTAGTTGTTCATATATGGATTCTTGTGATCTCAGGAAGGTGATGAGCTTGTTAATAGTGTTTCCCTCGTCTGCAGTATAGGTGAGTCAGTCCTTTATCAGTTTCTGGGAGCTTGCTCTCAATGGATTTAGTCACTAGTGGATTCTTTATGGCATCCACACTTTGCAGTGTGGACAAGGCAGCATCTCAGGTGTCTCGTATGTAGTAAATTATTTTTACTTCTTGAAAAGCTCTTTGGATCAGGATAGCTCCCTTCTGCTTTGCAGGAGCCACAAGATCGTAGAGACCCGAGACTTGGCTTAATAGTTTCTTTCTGGTGAGTGGATCTTGGGCTTGGTGTCTTACTTTTTCTCTCAGTAAGTTCTGACCTAGGCGCATTTTCTTCTTCTTCTTCTTGGAAAAGTTCACAGCAACCATGACATGTAGCTTGTCATCCTCAATGGTGTAACCCAGGATGAGGGCTTTGTTATCCTCTTCAGTGAGTTGGTTTGGCAGGATCACAGTCTTTGACTCCATGTTTCCACACTTTGGCTCTCTCCTCCCACCTTGACTGGAGTAGACCCAGGGCTTCATGAATAATCCTCCAGCTTTAAGGATCTGTTCGATGTTGAAGGTGAGGAGTTTCAGGTGGTCGAAGTTGTTGTGTGAGGTTAGGACATCATCAACACAGGCGTCTTCCTCCAGCACACATTTCACTTCTTTGAAGGAGGCAAGTTGGAAGTCTCTAGAATGGCAACTTGGGCTATGCAACCAGCTGGTTTGTCTCCGATCTTTACTCTTGTTATGGCGAAATCTTCTATCTCAGCATCTTCAGTGTCGTGCCACAGGAACCTGTGCAAATAGACCTCTCTCTCCTACAACCAGACGGAGTTGTACATCTTACAGATGTCACCAAGGGCAGCAGAGACACCAGCCTGGAATCTCAGCAGGGCTGCTTTAATTGGGTTTAGCACATCAGGGCCTTTGATCAGTGTATCATTCAAGCTCAGGCCTCTGTACTTCTGGCTGCCGTTTCACACTAGCCTCGCTGGGGTGAAGACAGAATGCAGATTTGGTGCAATCAGGTGACTTATGTACCACACCGGCCTGGTCCAGCTCTCCAGAACTTCTTTGGACAGCTTCACTGGAGCTTTGCAATTAATCACTTCATGGACTTGTGAAGCATAGGCCAACCTTCACTCTGGTTCCTTCACCAGCTGCTTCTCCATTCTGAGGAATGCGGCCTCAACTGCTCTCTTGTTGTTGGGTAGAGATGCTGGATCTTCTGTCCATGGATACTTGGCATGCCAGTGTAGTTCAGGGCTGTGGTGATCTCCGCTCACATACATCAAGCCATTTCTCACCATCTCTATCTCTCATTTGTCAGCCAGTGTCATTTCTTTCCCTCCAGGTTGGCAATTCCCACAGCAACATCCTCCACATTTCGGCTCACAGGCAGCTCCGATGCTTTCCCATTCCCACAACTTCAGAAAGTCTCTGCTGTTTGTGGCTGTATTGGACTGGATGCCAGGATGGAGACTGGATCTTTACAGGTGAGTTCACTGTACTTGACTGCTGTGGTTCTCATGGATCTTTCAAAATGTCTCTGACATATGGGCCATTAAGCCAACTTCTTCGAAGAGGTCTGGGTGCGTGCCTCCAATGGTTTTGCAAAGCAGGCGGTCTCAGAGTACCGGGTCACAGACAGAATGAACTTTCTGGGGTACTAACTGGCCTTTATGACTGATCAGGAGTTTTGTTTCTCTGGGTCTTGTGAGGTCTTTGAGGGGAACAACTTCTATAACTTAGCAGCTGGAACATGAGTGCGAACTTTTGTGATTTCATCAAGTCCATAGCAGATCAGTTGATGCGACTTGAGAGTTCCTCTTAGAGCGTTGACGCGTATCTTGAGGAGGTAGCGCTTAGTTGCAACAGACACCTTCGTCCCTCCGACGCCGTGGACCACCAGCATCACGTCTTCACTTCTAAGGTTCAACTTGCTTGCAGCTTTATGTGTGATGTAGTTTGTCTGATGCCAGATCAGTGAGCGTCCCCATCCTTTGTCCATCGTTGGCTGTGACGTCAAGTAGCATCAGGATAACTGGGTATTCGTTTAAGCCATTCTCCTCAAGAAAGCCTCTCCCAGCTGTGGTGGAATTGTATGCCCTGGACGAGATGTTGCAGAAGCCGTTTCAACACTGCTGTGCCAGCTCAGGTGGAAGTTTGGAGAGAAACTGTTCTTGGGCCCTCAGCTCTCACTGGATCAGATTTGGGTGTTCTTTGGGACTGGGGTCTGGCAGCTAGACAAAGATAGTGGTGTTGGTCTTTGCAGTCTGGATTCCCGTACAGGTAAGCAGTCTTTCTGCAGTAATCACCGTTGTGGACTTTGAGGCACCAAGTTGTTGTGCTCCGGCCCTCTTCTTCGATGGCTTTAGGTTGGTCCTAAACTTTCTGCAGAAATACAGTCTCTTTCTGTGCTTTGGGTCACCACAGATGATGCAGCCTGTTGTGTCACTGCTGGACTTTGTTGTCTTTGTTCTGGCGTACTTTAGGAACATCATTTTCTCCTTGGTGGGTTCGACGGCGTCTCTTAGCTGATCTAGTTGTTCATATATGGATTCTTGTGATCTCAGGAAGGTGATGAGCTTGTTAATAGTGTTTCCCTCGTCTGCAGTATAGGTGAGCCAGTCCTTTATCAGTTTCTGGGAGCTTACTCTAAATGGATTTAGTCTCTAGTGGATTCTTTATGGCGTCCACACTTCCCAGTTCACTTAAATCATAAAGGGCCTTTTCCACAGTTTGGATGAGCGCTATGATTCCTCTTGGCTGGCCGCTCCTGACCAGTGGAATTGGTTGTAGCTCTTAGATGATCTCGACAACAATTGTGGCTTTGTTCCTGAACCGATTGTCCAAGACTTGAAAGATCTCATCTGATGAGCTGTACATTGACAAGCGAAGATCTTTGGCCACCCTGTCGTCAAGGCTATCGAGCAGTTGAAATTTCTTCATTTATTTTGAGCCGGTCAGTTCACCTTGCTTCTGCAGAGCTTCCCATTCTTTCCTCTGTCTGTAGTAGTCTCGCTTGTGGTCGGCAAACTTTGGCAGGGCTGTGGCTTTCAGCTTTATCGCTGCTACTAGAGCTAAGCCGTGAACTGAGATGGGTTCTTGTTGAGCATCCTCCTTTATACTTGCTGCTTTGATGAGGGAAGCGCCTCAAGCCCTCTTACACAGCGACTGAAATCTTTTTGCTGAGCTGGTGGAGCCCAGCGGTTCCAGTTCTGGTGCGCTTCTTTTGCCTTGTTCACCAACTTCTCTATGTGGGTCAGCATAAACTCATATGCCTCCAGAGTTGTGTCCTGCTGAGTGGAGGAGACGTTCTCCCACTCAGCCTCCGCAACTTGTAGAGCGAGGGACAGTTCTTTTTCTCCATATGTGGCCCGCAGTGTCTCAACGAGTTTAACTTCTTTAGCCTTTTGCTCACATTCTTTCCCTGTCTTCTCTATGTCGGCTCTCTGTAGGTCGCTCAGCTCCTCTGCAGTAGCTGCCTTGCACTCTGCCATGTCAGCGGCCTCCACATCTTCATTTGCCTCCATAACTCTGAAGCCTTCTAGTGTAAGCTTCTTGAAGTTCTCTTGTAACTCCTCCATAGACATCTCCATGTGAGTTCTTGTAATGCTACTGGCAAGACGAGAGAAAAGTCTCTTAACCGTGGTCCTCTCTACTTTCAGTTCAGGCAGGCTTTATCCTTCAGGCCCCAGGTGGAGTCCTCTCCCTCGTGGTTGTGGCCACAAGTAGAGTCTTCGCTGGTCACGGCCGGTTTTTGTCATCGGTGTCTTTACAGCGTCATGGATTCCCACACCTGAAAAAGGAAGGACTTGATCAGACTTCAGGATTTCACTGGTTGTTTTCTTTTATTTAAAGCAATACACAGAAGGAGGGAAGGTGAAAAACCTAGTCACAAAACAAATAAATAATTTAATTACATAAATAAAGCCAATGTAAATAAAATTCAGTATTTCCCATCAACCAAGGTAAGTATTTAATTAAGCATTGGAAAATTAAAGTTCAGCATTCTAGAGCCACTTAATCTTCAGTCAATCCATTTTCACCTTGTGCATCAGCTCAATTTATTTTATACAGATTGATAGTCATTTATTTATATCACAATTTTAACTAAATATTTTAATTTCCATGAAACCAACCAACTTTCATGAAATTAAATTACATGAAACAAGTATTTTAGTTGATTTTACTGCAGGTTTTAACATCACTACTTTTAAACAGAACTGCCTAAATATTTTTAATGTGCATTTTAATACAGCACAATTCGCTGTATTTTAATCAATATTTACACAATTTATCTACTTTACCCAAACAAATCCAACACGAATTTTTGGCAAACTAATTTAGAAACAAACAAAGTAGGTAAACCGAAGAAACCAAACATAAGCACAATTTGCAAATCAATCACACTTTGGGCAGAGTCCAGTGACGGGACGCGCTTACCGATAGCCTCTGTTTGATCCAAGTCCTTTTCCCACGGGCTCTGATCCGTTTGTGTGACAGTTTGGGGCGATTCTTTTCGCGTCTGCTTCTGCAGTCTCAGCTTCCTTTTTACCTCCAAAATGGCTGGTGCGCCGCTTTCACTGCTCCGACGCGTGGCGCTGATTAGTCCAGATCACATGCACCTGCTGAGGCTGCGCGGCACACACTCAGCCACACCTCCTTGCAGACAGCCGCAGCATTTATCTTAAAATCAGGTGGTATTGTTGGTCTGATACTGACTGCACAGAAGGATGAAAGATAAAATTACATCTCTCAGCAAAAGCTAAGTGAACACTGTAGTAGAATATGGAGCTGAGGGTTTCAGACAAGCAGTGCGTACATGAAGAACAAGCCTGACAAACTGAGGACTAAACCAGGACTAAACTGCTTCAAAAAATCAAAAATGAACAAAACCTGCACCCTAAATTTTTGGGAACAAATTATCTTTGTACGTTATGAATATCCACAATATGAAACATTACACGTACAAGTATGAAATGAGAATCCCTGACAGGTATTTTACAGCAACAAAATTAAATAATAATTAAATTAAATCATTAGATTTGCTTGATTTTGGACAAGTAAGCACCACTGGAAATAAAAAACAACCCAAATTTTAAAGGGCTTCAGAAAGCTGCCTGATTGTCTTGTACATTAATTGATAAACAGTAGTGGATTTTACTTTCTTTCTTTGTATTTGAGTGACAATGCAGCTGAGCCATTGCTCAAAGCTTTAAGCTTCGCAGTGCACACTGACGTTGACTGCAATACTATCATATACAGTACTCTGAAATCATAAGTCATAAGATTTTAATTAAGTAGTAAGTTCAGTGCATGTCAAAATGAGATCAACCTGATGCAACTAGATTCATGTTCACAGAGCAGAACTACAGATAACAAATATTTATGGAACAGAAAATGAGCACAGTTCAGTGAAGTAAGCCTGATTTAACTGGCAATGCTGCTTTATGAAACAAGCATTTGGTTGGTCAGAGATGTTTGTTTACTGGTTAGTTTCCTGTCTGCAAGGTTGAAGCTCTAAAGTGCATAAGTTTTACACTAGCTGTGAAATTATTTGGATGAAGAAAAATAAGCATTACAAGGAGACAAAACTTTTCCACAAAATTTGCTTTAATTGACCATTAAAAACAAGTAAGGCTAGAGATGCTGTAGATGGTGTGTGTGTGTGTGTGTGTGTACTGCCAACTGGAAAGAGAGACAGTCCCTGTTAATGACAAGTGTATGCAGATGAGAGGGGTGATGCAGAGCTGTGGAGGAGGATGAGCCTCTGCATCTCGCTGTGGTGGGATGAAGCTCCCTGCTCTTGGACTTCAGATTGACTTTTTCCTGCATTAGAGCTGAAATGTGATTGTGTCAGTATCTGTGGACAGGCTGCAGGGTTTAACTAGAAGAGAAGAAAACGTCCAAAGCAAACCCCTCTCAGTCAGACACAGTGCATAGCTGAGTAAGGTTAACCCCTACAAAACAAATTCATATCATTTCATTGTTATCAAAACAATAAACCCAAGCCATTTTCCTGTTTCATACATATATAAGCATATATAATTCATATTCAATGTACAAAGATACATTCTGAATTGCAAAGGCTCAATCATTGTAAATAAATACTGCAATGGCTAACATTTCTCTCCTATCCTGGAGAGCATACACACACACACACACACACACATACACACACACACATACAAACAAACACACACACACACACACACACTCTCCATCTCATAATGAGGACAGGCCTCCTCTGATACTGTTCAATACAAAGAAAACACCAGTGCAGTGTACTGGTACACAGAGGCCAGAATACAGTCTCGTAGTACACCCAAATGAACATCTTGTGCACTGTACTCAGAGAGTACAGTCTAAAAAGAAAGATATATTTTTTTAAAAAGTTCATAAAAACTGACATAAAACATTTTGTGAAATAAATCAGATTGCCATTAGGAAGGGATATTATTGACAAAGAAACATCATCTTGCACAAAGGGGGCAGAGCAGTGCAGAAAAACCAAAAATGTCAATGTTAATGTAATCCTCAGTGTGGCTGCCTGTTTTATCTTCCCATAGTAACCTGTCCGGCACACTCTCATCTCTCACACCCTGAAAATATTTCAATTTCCTAATATGAAAGTCCAAAAATAATCTTATCTACACAACAGGATTTCTGTTACAAAAATTTGCTGTGTTATCTACATGGAGTCAGACAAATATTCTGCTCAAAGGTGCCATATTAGATGAGACACTAGTTTTGTTTCAGCATGTGGCAAACTATCCATTTTAAATTCTTTATCCTTTGGTAGCAAACATTACATTCTTTCAAGGAAAAATAAATACTTTGTCACACTTGAAAAGCCTGCAAGTTTAACCCTTTATGCTAAGGCATATTTTTTTAAAGTGTCTACAAGCTGGAGGGTAGAGCAGAGGACTGACAGAAACCTCCTGTATTAATAATAACAATGCAATCCGTCGATATCTCATCACTGTAACAAAAACTAACTCAAGAGAAAAGATTTAGTTTGTAGTGGCAGACGTTTTTCTGAAGGTTTTGCCAACAGAATCTTTGTCAGCGAGTTAGTTAGGCTCCAGCGTGTGTCGCTAAAGAATTATCATTACATTCAAGTCACAGAGGCAGGCATCTGATTTTCTGAAGACAATTACCTGGTGACGGGGCTGCACTGAGGTATACAGGGGCTGTGGGCTAAATGCTAATGCTAGCATGCCAACATGTTCACAATGAAAATGCTATCATGTTAATATTTTTTGTGAATGTTAGGCGCTAGAGGCAAAGGATGAGGCTCACCAATGATATTAATTCATGACAGTCAGACATGAACTTTCTTTTGTCGTTGCTCAGATATTTCAAGGCTGGCCCAAAGTGATGGACCAAGTGAGAGACACAGTCACTCGTACATCCAAAACAGTGCCATGTGTTATATAACAAAATCAATATTTTGAAGAATTCTGAACATAAATGTCAGGTATTCATTTTTCAAAAAAACTGAATGCTTAGTTCTGTGATTGGGATGTAATGGTAACACACACATGAGAGCCATAAAGTGGGGCTACCTCTATTACTTACTTTGAATATTAAGATAAATAACAGGCACATCCTCTACTAATACAGATACTAATGAATGAATCTGATGAATTGCATTCCCCTAAAAAAAATCCTGACTTAAGAGAAAACTGCAATCAATTAATTCAATCTGCATACAATCAAAAGCTGAGTTCTCAAAGGATGAAAAACATGATATAGGATCCCACACGATTGCCCCAGTGTTAGATTACTGAAGGACAACGGTCACATGCGATTATTTTCTGTTTGGACCAAGTGATTTAGCATTGAGCGGAGTCCAGCATGGGCACGTAAATGACTGAACTGAGTGAAGGGAACCTTAAAATGTCAGGAGGAACAACATTGTATTTGCTGCACAAATATTACAAAAAGGTTCTGTATCCAACAACAGCTTTAGCTCAAATAATATTAAAGGAAAAAAAGGCATTACAACAGATTGAAATTCAAATCTGTTAAATAAAAAAAAATGTAGAAAAAAGAACAAATAAGAGAAAACGACTAATAATAAAACAATAACATGCAGTTTATGTGAATCTGTTTGCACTGCTCTAGTCCAGTTTACCACAGAGTAAGCTCTCAGAGCAGTTTTTGCTTGTTTTACTCTTATTGTTCAGCTTTGAGGAAGAAAAAAGTGCTGATTAATCTTGCGCCTGTAGAGGAGGGGGGGGCGTCCACCTGAACTCCTCTGTGGCAGCAGGGGTGGAGAGAGAAGGCAAATCAGGCCTCAGGCGTCCTGAGGTCAGAGCTTAGTCCTCGTTGGCCAGGAGCTGCCAGACAATGAGGTGGCTGCGCTCAGCTTTAGCCAGGAAGGGCTGCAGTTTCATGGGAGCGTCCTCGCCCTCCTCCGCCTCGCCGTCCTCATCTCCTAAAGACATACAGAGACGTCATGTTCGTGTCTAGATCTGATGTAGCGATTGCAATGCTATTTTTCATCCACTTCACGACACAAACTCACCCATCCTAAAGTCGATGTATCCCTCTCCTCCGCTCATCACCAATACAGACTTGGTTCCTTCCTGAGCGGCGGCATCTGTCGCCTTGTCACCTGCTGTCTCTCCTCCACAGGATGCAGATGGGACTGCATGACCTGAAAGCACAGAGCCACAAACTGTAAATAACAATAAACACGTCCAGATTGTGTTTTTCTGGGACAGAACTTCTTGTCAGTATGCTGTATTTAATGAGATCCCTGCTCTCTGGCTCACTAGTTTTTAATCTGCATTCGATGCTATGAGAAACGAACCGATTTTACATACATATAGAAAAGCCTGTTGACAGCGTAGTGCCGTTTGCTATTGCACAAAAATCATTTCTCGTGTGTAGCAGCAACTAAAAGGATAACGTTTTACAACATTTCCTAACTTTATTATAATTAGAAAAATAATATTCAACATCAAAAGAGTTAAGAAATAACACATATATTCATAAATTTAAATATTAAGCATAGGAGCGTACGGCCTGGTTTGTTTACCTGGCACAGCTGTGAAGAACTTAACAGCATCTCTGTGGCCATGGAAAGAGAGCTGAGCGAGAGCCATGGAGCAGTAGGGAACAAATGTCCCAGCCGTCACTTTGTCGCCGCTGTCGTCGCCGTAGACACGAACTACACTTCCTGGTTGGTTACCTGGTGCCTTGGTTTGCTTGCTGGCCGCTAACGAAAGGGCAGAAGTGTGAAAGAGAGAGACAGAAATGGGGGAGGGGAATCAAAATAGTGTGAGCTTTAGTTGCTCGTAAAGCACCCTTAAAAAAGACAAGGAGGTCTAAAAATGCAATCACTACCTGTGCACAACTGTATTTTCACACATTTAGTGTACAGAACGTGGAGCCCGAGCTCCTAAACTCACTCTCTGTCAGGGGGATGGAGATGACGACTCCATTTCCAGTGCCGATCCACAAACGATTACATGACACCATGAGAGCCGTGATCCTCACAAATGAGAAGCCTAGTTTACCCGTGCCTGAGAAAAAGGCATAAAGACCAAATCTGAGTTGAAATCCGTCAACCCTTGACAAGAGTTTCTTATGTTCCATGGAGGATGGACACCTGACGAAATCTAGAACTGACCTAGCATCTTGCTGACGTAGGGCTCGATGTCAACATCCTGAAGGTGCTGGAGGGTATGAGCGTGGAACAGCCTGAGGGTGGAGTCCAGCCTGATGGACACCCAGATACCGTCGCCATGCCAGGCCAGCTGACGTACCTGGCTATCCTTACGAGGGTGTGCGTCAAATGACTTCTGCAAAGGAGAAGCAAATATGCAAAGATGGAGGCGTGGAAGAACAGTGCAGGCAACTTTTGATGTGTGGGGAGGAAAGAAAAGGTGAACAAAATGCTTTTCTGTCTCAAACAAATCTTTGACAGTCATGAAATCGTTGTGAATGTTTCTACTCAGCCTGAGCGAAAGTTAAGCAACCTGAGCCAATGTGTGTAGTGAGGTCAGGTTTGGGCTGTTTTCAAACGTTAGCTAATAAGGAAAAAGAAGAAGCTTCATTTGTCATCAATTATACTAAATACAACATAGTGAAACTTGTTTAGTGCATATAAGCCATCACTGACTGATCTGAATGAGGTTTTGCTTTTATGACTGTGCCGAAGGACTGAACGCAATAATGTGCAGTAAAATAAAGAGCGACGGCTAAGTGTCATCATACCTCAATCTTCATGGCTTTGGGCTGCACCACGTAGATCTTGTTTCTGTAGCCACACCACACCTTGTCATGCACTACGGTCATACAGCGGATGGAGTTGGGTGGTTTCCCCAGCTCTAACAGATGGTAGTTGGTCAGGTCCCACTGTCCATCTGACACAAACACAGGAAGTCAGATTTACAGAGAAATCCCTCGTCAGGCAGATACTTGACTCGTTTATCTGAAAATGCTCGCGTCCCCTCACCCACTGCTCTGTGGAAAATGGCTAAAGTGCCATCAGAGAGGCCCACCAGCACACGCCCTTTCACATGCCTGTGGGAGAGAAAAAAAAAAATCAGTCACGTGCTACACATCCAAAAGAAAACAAAAAGCAGAAACATGAGGGGGAAGTGGAAAATGTACATACACTATGCCCAGCACAGAGTCCTTCAGCTTGATGGAATGGAGACACTTTTTCCACTGGGCCACAGAGGAGTGGACGTACACACTGGAATCAGACGCTCAGTCATCAGATTTCTTGCATTCTCACACACAGACATACATAAGTGTGCCAGTCAAAGAGAAACACTCACCATCCGTTCTGTGCCCCCAGCCACATAGTGGGCAGAACACTGCTCATTTTCTGAGCTTCTTCTCTCATCAGGTCCTGCTCCTCTGCGCCGGGCTTTGAGCTGCTCACTCCATCTTTCAGCAGGTCACTCTCCCTGCTCATCACAGACGACAAGTGCCAGAGTTGATCCATCTGTATTTACTACTTACCATCGCTCTGAGAGAATCATTTCCTATCTGATGTGACAATACAGAGTCAGTAAACAAGGAAACAAGAAGGAAGTGAGTTCTAGTCTGAAGCCTGAGACACTGCTCCAGCCCTTTTTGTACAGAGAGGCTAGGGCCAAAACACACACACAGCCAACCCGCCACAGTGAGGAAGTTTCACTTGAAGGTTTAATGCAGTGCAATAATTATTTACCATCACACCTACATGGGTTTCATGAGGAAACAGTAAATGGTTTAACAGCGATTTCATGTTGTTGCTCAGTGGGTTTGTTTATGGCTCTTCTGATAAAACTGTCACTTTTATTGGACAGACTGAGTTGTAACGACGTTGCTGATGTTACCTCTGAGAGTAGTCGGCCAGAGCCTCCGCTGTCTGCTGAGCTCCCAGCGGATCAGTGAAGACGTGCTCAGTGTAGGCTGCCCTCAGGCCTTCTCTTTGGTCGGTGACTCCCACGCTGGCCTCTGTCGCCTCTGTGGCTTCCTCTGCTGCTCTGGATTCTGCACAGACAATCATCCCTCAGCAAACTGGGCCAACTATGGTATGGTGTCACTTTAACTTTGGAATAAACAATATGTTCACTCACTGATAACACACTTCGTCCTTTCCCCGCTAAACTGCGAGCTGTTGCGTCGGCCTCTTTCTTTTTACGGCCTTTAGAATTTACGGTTATCACATCATCTTACTTGTCTCCATCTATTTGATCACATGTGGTTGAATCCATTTGTGCTTTGTCAAAACACACCCTGGGCCTGTATTTATTGTTCCACTATCTGACAAAGGTCTATTTGCTTTTAGACAATTTAACAATATTTAAGTATTTATAAATATCTTTATGAATATCTATTCTTTGAAGCACAAGATTTCAGACAGCTTATTCACACATTAACGTCCGTGCTGCAAGAGTTTTGCTATTTCCTCCATTTCAGATTTTACCATTGTTTAATATTTCAACCTGCAATTGTCAGGAAAGTACAACATGTTAATTCTAATTTCCCTGCGTGTCATAAAACAGCAACATATTCTCTCCTCGTCTTGCTGAAAGTTGATTTGTGATATTGTTTTTCAGCGTGATTCTGAGATGCTCAATAAACGCGGGCAGTGATCACCAGGTGGAAAAGAGAACAAGCAGTAAGCATCTCTGACCGGTTTCTCCATCTTTTCCCGGACTGACTGCTGTCTGAGGAACAGCTGCCACCCCCTCGGCTTCACAGCCGACAACAGTGATGCCTCCCAGCATGCTGTCGCCACCCGCTGAGCCGCTGCTCGCTGACTGCGAGCCGCCATCTCCTGCTGGTCCGGTCTCAGGGTTCGGAGCTACATCCTCACCAGCTGGATAGTCCGTCTCTCTCGCACCTGAGAAAAAATATTCATGTAGAAAAACGAATAAGAAAAGATGCTGTTCCACATAACCGGCCCCAATTCTGCTGTGGGCAGCAGGCGTCAGTAATGAAAATCGCTGACCTGGTACACTGGCGATGCAGAGGACGTGGGAGTTGCACACGAAGAAGCTCTCCAGGATGTTTCCAGGCTGGTTGGCGTCGATGACGACAGCTTTAGTGGTGGATTTCGTGCTGGTGCAGATCCAAACCAGCGATGACAACTCTTCCTGCTGCCGCAACTCTTTCTGCTGGTCCTGCAAAACAAAGAAGACACGGAGCATTAAAACACTGTGTGCGCGTGTGTGTGTGTGTGAGAGCGGCCACATGTTTTTGTAGCTACAGGTACCATATGACTATTCTTTATCACCATGAGTCAGTGAAAAATAGGATGATGAAACAAGTAGTGTGAGAGTGTGTGTGTACCTTGATTTCTTGATCCAGTTTATCCAGGCTGCTCTGAGATCCTATTTTCTTTTTAGGGCTCTCTGGTCCAGGCACATCACTGTAAAACACGCTGGCTCCTACGATGGAACCTCCGTCTCTGGTTTTCCCTCCAGAGAGGTTCACGCCAGCAGCACACCACAGCTGAACAGTTAACAGCAGTCAAATACAATGAGATATGCTTACGACACTTACATGGATCCTGATCATGCTGCTATACAGCTGAGACACATAACAAGACCTTTTGTACGAAATTATACACCAACAAGCTGGAGGAAATACCTTCATAGAAGCATCTTTCTCATCCAGAGGTCTGAGGAAGACAGGAACAGGTAGATTCTTCATTTTACTCTCTGCCTGACCACCGTTGGCCTGAAAAATAATCAAAAACAGTAGCATAGCATTATAGCTCGTTTCTGTAATAACTTTCAGCACAACAGTTTGCCCATCCCCTGAAGAGGAACAGCTCCCTCGTCTCCTTACTTTGTATTTCTTAGGCAGACTCCAGCCGTATGCCTGCACTCTGCCGTCCTCCTTCTGGACGTGGGCTTTGACCTGCTGGTACTGAGCCCTCTTCTGCTCTCGCCGGGACACCATACCTTCAGCTGGAACTCTGCAGGACAGAGCAGGGCGTCAAAAACAAAGGATGTCTCATCTTGCACAGTTAGGTCTACTTCAAAAAATAAATGAAGTCATGCCATGACCTGCTAAAATACACAGAGTAAGACGCTCAACACAGCTGTGGCTAAACCCCTTCAAAATAAACTGGGTTATGCCTTACAGCCTACAGACTGAGAGATCGCTTTCTTAAGTTTATGGATCCAACAAAAGCTGAGTAGCTGCTGAATACACACTAAAATAAAATTTGTGTTCAACCTTATTGTTGGTAAGTTTGCTTTGAAACCACAAACAAATCTCACCATCTAAAAACAGAATGAGTCCCATCTTAAAACAGTTTCAAATTGTAATTTAAATTTTGAAATCCTTTTTAAGAGGCCTTGACAGATGACGAGTGGCCTGTTATTATTTTTATTCAAGTGGCCTCCATCTTTGCTTTTCAGTCAAAGCATCATCATTAGCGCCTCACCATCCCATGTTTTCACTGACTGACTTACTCCTCATTGAGGAAATCGAAGGCTTTGCTCTTGTCACTGGGCAGCTGCTGCAGGGTGCTGCTCCTCTTCTTGACGGACGGCTGAATCTGAGAGGTGGGCGCATTGTACTTGACGTTCACTGGGGCCTCCACCGGCGGCTTCTTGGCCGCCCCGCCCGACGAGCTGAACAAACGGCTGAAACTGGAGGTGTAAGGGCGGGGAAGTGGAGAGGAAAGAGAGGAAGATAGCACACAGACAAACATATAGAGGGGTGGGCACAAGCGGTAGCTCCAGCAGCAAAGGTAGGGTTCAGCATTTAAGGGTAAAAAGGTACGTCTCTCATGCCAACACACCATGCCAGCTTTCGTACAGGTAGCAATCACACATTGACGAGCATGTTCCCGTTATCTTATCAAGACCCCGTTAACCCGTCTCCCAAACAGCAAAGCATCAGGGCAGCTGTCCTCACACAGTGCTGGAGCGCAGGGTTAATACTGAGCACCGACTAGGACGTTAGTCAACAACACTGACACAAACAGGCCTGGACAATAATACTTTTCGTTTTCTCCCTCTACAGTACACTGTATCACATTACGTCTGAAAGTTTATATATAGCAACATATTTTTGCATGTTTCTAATGAATATTTTTGTAGCAGATAGCGAGACTGTAACTTAAATATAAGGCTCATAAGTATGTCTTTATGAGCATTTCTGCTTTGAACAACACACTCCACCCAAATCCCTGCCTTCCCTCCCATCTCCATTTCAACTCCCTCAACACACCTCCTGCACACAGATGTCACAACAGGCAGAATAAAGAAGGACACACAGAAAAAGGGCAGGAGAGACGGTGCATTTATCAGGTTTTGCTTCTAAAATCAGCAGTCTCAATCCTATTGCCAAAAACCTGCCCCACAGAATGTCCTCCATCAATCCAAACCACACTCATTCCTTATGACACTCAACAAAGGAGAGCCAGGAAACACAACAGAACATCAGCCTTTCAGATTTAGTTCTTCAAAGAACAACCGAGTTCCCAAACTCAGTTCTCTGAAAAGCTTCTTTGATGTTTTACTTTTAATAAAGAATTTAAGACAGTAAAGCAGCTACAGATCTGAGATCAGAGCAACTCCCTGCCAGGCTGGCTCTCCTCTGTTCAGAGTCTGTTCTCAAGATGAAAACATCAGAAGACGCGTCAAGATAAACACCGTTAACATGTCAACAATTTACCTACATCCTGGAGGAAACAACCATACGACATGGAATACAAAAGAAGAGCAAAATGAAACACATAAATAGTACAGTCATTGCACTGTTGGCATCTAAGAGCTCAAGTGAAAAGAAAAGTGCTTACAACTGCCAGAGGCTGGATTTCTTCTTCTCTGGAAGAGCTGGGTTCTCCTTTGATGCCCTGGGAGAGACAATTCACTTTTAATTAAACTCAATGCTTTAAATGTTTCTTTTTTTTCCCCCCAGTCAGATCTGCCATTTCTACTTGAAACATCAAACCATACTTAGTTTTCATAGCTTTGTATTTTTCCTTGGTGGATCCTCTGCAAGTACGCGTTACTGATCAAGACAAAGAGACCGAGTGCAGCAGCTCTCCGTGATCAAAACATAGAAATAAATAGAAAGTAATTAGGCAAGTTAGGCAAAAAAAGAAAGAAAAAGATGAAAGATTTACTCGGCTGCAGCTAATTAACGTCATTCTGTGAGCCGGAGGACAGAAATCTTGACTTCTGCTTTCTACTGTTCGTAAGAGACTTTCCACATAAACCACCTGAGCCTCACATCAGCTCAGCAGCTGGCGAACGTCAGCTTAACTGTCTCATCACACATATTTACCACTTTGAAATGTCATGATTATGGGAGTATCAATTAGTAATGTCCAGTATAGTACTAATGTAATCATTTAATTAAGCGTGAGTTAAAACTGATGGAATTTTTCCATAGAAGCCAGGGTGCAGCTGGTTAGAAAAACATCATATTGTCCACCCCTTGCCTGTTGTCTTACCGGATCATCTCTGTCCATCTGATTGCCTCCTGCAGCTCCATCAGCCTCTCCTTATACTGGTTCCTCTCCATCAGGACTCTGGCCATCTCCACCCTGGTGAAGCGCTTCCTCTGTGCTGTGGGCACGTCGCTCTGCAGACACAACACCAGCATGAACCCATTAAACCACTGTTCAGTACATACACAGGTTATGTATGGCCAGATTTGCCTTTTATTTCGATCGATACGACACAATACATTGAAGGGAATACTAAAGGCTTTATTGCTATGGAAATGGACATATTTAGAGATATTTAAACAAGGTCAACATTTAGGTAACAATCATTTAATCCATACAGGTGTATCAGGCATTCAGACACAACCGACAGCAAAGACTCACATCATCGTCGTTGTCATTCTTGATCTTCTGTTTAGCTTCCTCAAGCTCTGTTCGAATCCTGCAGGCGAGCATACAAACTCTTTAGCGATCATCTTTTAAACAGTACGCACGCTTAAATGCAACATGTAGGCTGGCCGGGAGTCCGAAACAGCTCACTTCTTTAGTTCCTCTTCTAGTTCTTTGTTCTTCTCCTCCAGTTTGGTCTTGGCCTGAGCGACAGCATCCAGCTCTCCTTGCAGGCCCTCCTTCTCACAGGACAGCTCATCTATGCGTGCTATCAGGTCATTTTTCACCACATTCAAAGCATTTCTGAAAACAAATACGCATGTATGTAAACATACACTCCAGTGTAATATCTACAACAAACACAAGGTGGCAACACTGTCCTGATACAACAGGCAGGATTTTTCCTGTTTTCATGAATGACCTAATATTAGCTCATTATCGTTATCAGTCGTTCTTGATGTTGACTATTAATACATTGGGTGTAAATAGGGAAGAGAAAGCTAGTATTTGGCATTCAACCCAACATGACCCCCTAATGTAAGAACGTCTGCAGTGGTGATATAGTTACTGCAGTTTTAAGTCTTATTTCATTAAGTTCATCAAGTGTTTCTATCATTTCATTACATGAAATAAACTCTCCGGTATTGTATAACAAGTACTCACTTGGTCTCCAGCAGCTGGGTGTTCTCCTGGATGAGATGTTCCACCTCCCGACCCATACCTGAAAACAGTCGGCCATAACGTGAATATGTCATTTGCTCCAACATTAAAAAGGGAAAAACAAGCAACCTTCTACCCTTCACACTAACATACTGTTCTCGCTGTCTTACCTAGAAAATTGTAGTCTGAAAGTCATGCAAGAGATGATGGAAGAGGTTTATTACGAGTCTCATTTGAACATATCTTGTCTCTAGTAATATTACTGCTATTACCATTCACAGCACAGTTGATTCATAGATTAAATCTATTCTGGGAGCACAGCGAGAGTCAAAGAAGGTGGTGAAACTGAACACAGAATCAGGGACAGGTTGAGAATAAGGGGGTGGTAAAAAGATCTGAGGGGAGTTTACTGTTACACACCAGAAAACTCATCTGTAAGGATGATAAAGCCCAGCAGCCAAAGAAAAACAAAACAATTCAGAGAATACAGTAGGGGAAGAAAATTGTTTAAAAAGAGTAGAATAAAAGTAGAGACTGTGAATAAACTACAGTATCATGAGAGAGTGAGGCTTCTTACCCAGCAGGTCGGCTCCTTCGTCCACGTCTCCTATCAGGTCGTTTGCCGCGGATGACAGCTCCTCAAATAGAGAGTCGGTGTTCCGGTCAAATGCCAGATTCTCTATGCCACCTTTAGCTGGCGTGCTGAGCCAACAGATAAAGTATGGTGAGCAAATGCAAAGCGAGGGGGGGGGGGGGGGGGGGGGGAAATCATGATTATCACAATGAAGGAGGTCAGACACTGCAATACGATCGATTTGCTTAAAGTTCCCATGATAACACGCAAACATGACTTTCACTTTGAACCCTGTGATACAAATGGATATCAACTGGAATCTGAATATAATATGTATACATGCAAAATAAACTTACCACTTACTTTTCTTTTGTCTACACAGCTGGCATGAAGCAGCTGTTAATTATCAGTTTGGGAAAGTTTCAGAAATAGGTGAATGTTTTATTTGCCGGCTGCACTACATTTAAACAAGTTTCTCTGTAATTGCTTCTGTGTAACGACATACACACCAATACAGCAATATGGACGGCAGCCCAAAAGCAATGAATGTGGGCCCCAACTCTAATTCCACTGTCAGAAAGGTGTGCAGGAGGGGTGACTGACGCCTTAACACTTAGTTGCTTTTGGTCTTTTTATTGAGAGGAACAAACACACAGACCTACAGCAGGCTTAACCCTTAAAATGTCGCTAATTTTAGGGTAGTGATGATGGCAAAATATCTACTCATCAGCCTACCTTGTTCCTCTGCAGCCATCAAGGTCCATGTCCAGCTCAGGAGTGGACTCTATAATGGCCTGCACTTCAGACTTCACCAGGTTGCCTGTTCCATTTAATACAGCCAGCAGAGAGACGAAACAAAAGAATGAGAAGTTCAGTCTATTCAAATAGCAGGTAGTTTATGTTAAAGTGATACTGGTCCTGTCTTAACATGGACAGGGTGTTTTAACTGCATTACTGACCATCATCTTTGAGGGGCGTAGAGGCATCCTGTCCAAGCTGAGTCTGCTGTCCATCTTGTACAACAGCAATGTTCTTGCTGCTCTCTGGTTTCCCGCCGGTCCTGTCCAGGTTCTTGGTGATCCCGTCTGAAACTTCCTGTTCCTGCAAGGGCGTGTCCACAGACCCCATGGTGACATCAGAAGAGGCAGTAGATAGGCGTGTTGCAGAGGCAGACCCAGTGGACACAGGGCTCACTCCAGTGGACAGTCCATCATTAGGAGATAGTGGTGTGGTGGACTGAGAGTTAGCACTGTTTGATTTAGAGGTATCAACCTGAGAGGACATGGAGGTGTTGGATTTGGATCCTCCACCTTGTAAAGACACAGGAGTTCCACTTTTGGAGACACCTCCCTGGGTGGCTGGAGAACTGGACCTGGAACCCCCACGGGCTGCGGACAATTCATCCTGGAGGAAGAGGAAGGCAAAATCAAGTGATTCAGGCAAAGACAACGAAAGCAAAAGATTCAACAATAAACTCCATGTAGTCAACATGTGTAAGAATATCCTGCATTCTTGGGTCACAAAAGTGAGATGGGACATTATCATTCCATTATTCCTCAAGTCAACTAGACTGGACTTGATTTTTTAAACTGTAGCTTGGTAAACAAAATCTAAACTCCACTTCATAGCTTTTTCTGGTATTTCACTCATAACTGATATGAACTTCATATTTAGGTCACATGACAACTAAGAAAATTCAATTGAATGTTCAGGAAAAAAAGCTGGTACCTTAAATTATGATTCTTCAAACTGTGAAGGTTCTTTCAGAAAAACTACACTAGCCCATAAATACTTCTGTTTAAATAAAATGACAAATGGTTACATTAACTGTGTGCACCTTCTTATGACTGGAAAAACAACACAAACACTAACCAATCACAACATGCAACGAAAACACTCCATCTTTCACAAAACGCATCCATTCGGATACGTTTCAAAGACAGCTTTAACAAGTAGCCTTAATGTACGCATGTAAACCCTGCTGCTTTAAGAACAATGAGGCCAGCTTATGCAAAAAAAGGGAACAGGTCAGTATCATGCAGTGCCATTAGATATAAAGTATGTTAGCGTTATTATATTTAATGCCACTACAGTTTGGTAGATGCAGTGGTTAGTGTCTCCATGAGTGACACACAGGTCTACCTGGTCCTGATCATCCTCCTGATTCAGCACACTCTCACCTTCCATTCTGATTGGGAGGAGATGTTCCTCAAACTGAGGGGTATTAAAAACCTTGCTTATTATATATTTTCTTGCATTCCTTTTTTAAAACCATTTTTAGCATTTTTTGAAGTTATCTGAATGTGTCCATGAAAATAAAACAAAGGTGTAGGAGTGAACTGTGTGGCGAGCAGTACTTAGGACTTCTTTTGGTACGCAAGGTGACCTGGTTGGCAAAGGCTTAAATGAAAATTGATAATAATGAAATGGATTTACAGTACCAAACACACAGCCTTTTGTAGCATCCAGAATTTCTATCCCTGTATTGTTTTGATCCGTTAATACCAGTGGCTTCAGTCCTATAAATAGCCTGGTGCCTGATGGAAAACAATCAATCAGGACAACAACAAAGCAACCATACAGGTCCCAAGGTCACCCTGAAAACAGACAGGAGCCTACAAGACTCAAATTACACATAAGAGACTTTCATTTTTCCGTAGATGTTGAATGGGATGCTATTAGAGCTTTAAACTTTCTCCAAATGTTGTGTTCTCCCCACCTTTGTGTGTCTCTCTGCACCGATGGGAGTATTTTCTTCCACATCTCTAGTCTACATGCTGGCGTCACTCTATTGTTGCTATAGTAGCACTAGGTGACCAATAGGGGGAAAGCTTCCCTCTGCTGCTACTCTGCTGATAATGGCTCTGCCCTAACCCTCCAAAAACATTCATTCACACAAATAAACACACACATTCATGTGCGTGCACACACAAACACACACACCATCACGTGGTGTAAGGAAAGGGCTCATTAACTGTAAATCTCTGAAAAATGTCAAGTCAGAGGACAAAACACAAAGCCACTGCTGTTGATCTGCACTGGGGATCCCTGGTAAGACTGTGTATGTTTGTGTATGCGTGTGTGTGTGTGTGTGTGTGTGTGTGTGTGTGTGTGTGTGTGTGTGTGTGTGTGTGCAGAGGCTGAGTGAGAATGATGTGTGTTAGTAATACTTTTTTGTACTCCAGGACTCAAGATAAGGTGCATAAAAAGAGTTGAAGAATTATCAAACACCTTGGCGACTAGTTAAGAAACACAGGTCCTGATAACGGGCCAAAATAAAGGTTACCAAATTTCCAGCCACTTCCTAAGTCTTACAACTTCCATCTGACCCTGTACTCGTGTAATAACGGCAAATGAATACTTATTAGGCATCCATTAATATTCATAACAGAGCCTTGCTTGCAGCATGGTTTCCAACAGCAACAATGTGAAGACGCTCTGTCCTTTCCACCCTCCCTTGAGGTTAAAGGCGGGCCCCCCGAATGGTACCACTTCCTCTAGTTGCTGGGCTCCAAGCCACCCCGTTACTCACACACACACACACACACACACACACTCACAGGCTGCTAAAAATTCTGGACACACTGAACAACCCTTTCTCTCGGAACAGAAATGTACTCTTTCTTTGGTGTTTGCTGGCATCAGGCGTTCCCATTTTGTTTCCACAACCTTTTTTTAAGTGAACGGGGGATGATGTCACCAGTCCCACCGATCCGTGGGAAGCTTTTCGAGCCAACTGCAGACAGTAACTTTACACTTTGCCATCAGAAATGAATGAGTCTATCTTTTATATTCATTCAAAGCAGGAGCGCTTTGTGCAAGCGGGTTTCACAGCGTGTCATACCTTGAGGCTGGTGTTGGACCGCGGATGGCTGAGGTTGTTGAATCTCCATGGCTCAGAGGGGGTGTCCACAGGTTCCCTCTGGAGGTCAGGGGTCATACCATCAGTCCCAGCAGGAAGTTGGAATATGCCCATGGAGATGGGACGTTCCTTCCTGGATACAGAGACCAATGGAAGGAAGGATGATTCCAAAGGAAAGAAACGTGTCTGAAAGACTGGCCTGCTGGTCAAGTCTCTCTCATGTTATTAGAATATAGAGAAAACAGGACCAACAGTCTACAGCCATGCTAGCAGATCCATGAGGACTTATTTATACACAGCTTATGCTACTGTGAGCTACATGCTAATTTCTACAAGCTAACACTTGCTGGCTTGAGGCTGATTGGAATGCTGTTATTTTGTGAACCATTGACTGATGGCTCTAAAGCAAAAGTCAGGGGTTTGCCAGATTTATTACAATTTAGGGTAACATGAACGTGTGTACTAAACGTCATCCCTCTAACAGCCGTCGGGACATTTTACTAAAAACCACAAATGTCAACTTCATAATAGTACTACAGAAAAAGTCAGATGATCACCAAGGTCAGTAGGATGCGTCAAGCAAGAAACAGTGAAAGTCTGCACAAAAATCTGGGTTCAAACTCTCTTCAGACAGTTCACTGGACACATGAAAACTCTGACCTCCTAGTGGCACTAGTGTGAAAGTCTTTAAGATTCATCAGGTGGGTAAATTGAATATTCAAACAGAATAATTCACCATCCAATAGTTGCTGAAATATTTCTGACTAAACCAAAGTGCTGCCACTGAACGGCATGCCACCAACCCTAACGTATTTGTAAACATAAAGAATTCCTTCGGTACAACAGGAGACCTTAGCAACAAAAGCAGCCTAGACACCAGCATGGTGCAAGAACATGTGATTTATAATCAGCAATATAAAAGTGGGGTATATTTCACACTACATAAACCAGGATGTTCTCATTAGTCTGACTCTTTCTCCATGTTGTTATGATGTTCCTACAGGGAAACTGGAAAGATAAAGCTGTAGTGTGAAGGGATGGATAATGCTTGGTGTGACAGCTAGCCTGAAATGACTTACCTACATTTCATTTGCTTCTGCTAAATTAAATGGGCAGGTTGTTAATCTTTTTCAGCCTGCACTTTAATATGCAGTGGGAGCAGATTATCATAATGTAGACAGTTGGACAAAACAAACTGTGTGACAAGTCTGAGTAAAGACTTCACAGAGATGTGTTGCAGCAAAGACCCCCTTGGGACAGCCTGGCAGTGAGTTGCTGAGAAGAGAAATAAAGCTGGTTGACTCATAAATTACATTACTTCCCACCTATTAGCTCAAGAAGTAACACAAAGTCTAGTGTGTCTGTGTCTGTGAAGGAGATGAACTTTGCCAAGCGTCTGTCATGGAGCTGAAAGACTTCACACAGCAGCACGGACACATCAGAAGAAAACAAATATCTGTTACCACCTCCAGTTTTAACAATAAAACTCATGGAGTTCATCTTCTGACTTCCATTATACAACAACTCTTAGCACTAAGAGACCATTAATATTTGTAACACATAGAAACACACTGAAATAAATACACCACATCAGACCAGGCATGCGCCACCACCTATTCTCACTCCAGTGGAGGATGAAAAAACAAAGCTATTGTACAGTGTGAGCAGAACAATTGGCTGCCACGGTGAAAAGAGCAGCCGGCACGCAGCGATGAAAAGCCCCAAAACAATTGACACAGCACCATATTGAGAAGAGGAGGTCACAAGCAGGACACTGATAGTGGCCAATGCTGCCTTTTGTTATTTGAACTGAGGGGTGAGGGGCGAAAAAAAAAATAAAATCACAAGCTCAACATCAGTCCAACACTACTGTTTCATCTCACAAAGCACGCTAACTAAAGGATGAGAATATAAACAGGTATAAACTCTGATGACATGCATAAGGTGGTGCAGTCTTCCAGGTATGACTCTGCCATTTTCCCCACCTCTCTCACTCTCTCTTGACCCACTTTTAGTGTGCAGTCTCACACGGTCTGACTATAACACACCCACATGGCAGCAACACCGCGACTGCATGGCTACAAGACTGGCACACATTACAGCAGGCTAAGGCACATTTAGATAAACATACACACACATACACGTTATACCTGCTGGGTCTGGGTAAGGAAGGTAAGGAAGGCAGGGCAGGTAGGCCGCCGGTAGAGACAGAGTAGTGAACCAGCAGCAGCACTGACAGAGAGACCAGTACGGCAGAGTTGATGACCACGGCTCCCCCTACAAAGCCAAAAACAAACAGCAGCATACACCCGGGGCTCATGGCCCCCCCAAATCATGGCCCAGTGCCTAACCTGGACCAGGAGGTTGGGGGGCACAGACGATGAGGTGGCGTCAGTGAAGCTTCAAATTCACCTCGCGAGACCTGTAACTGGACACTAACCACATGTGCAGCTGAGGTCAAAGATGCTGTATCCTTGTAGCTGGGAGTGAGCAGCAGAGCAGCAGGCTCTGTGTGCTGCAGCTCAATTGTGAGGCAGCAGGTCAATGGCAGAACGATCTACCGGCAGGAGTCACAACAGCAGTAATCCCGGTGGCTTCAGCAGCAGTGCCTGATTAAAGCAGGGCGGCTGCAGAGCAGCGGCTCATCTGCTCAGCCGGCGGCGGCTAATCTCCTCCACTGTTGTCCTCTGGCAGGTGATTCTGTCTTCCTTCCTCCTTTTCACTCTCCCTTCTGACGAGATGCTAACGCGGCTGCCGCTGTGCAGTCTAGAACACTCTGCCGCTCTCCCTCTCTCACTCCCATAGCACCCAGCTCCCCTCCCTCTCTGTCTCTCCCCATCTCCCTCTCTTTTGGATGCTGAGGCAGCTCGTTCCATATGCCTCTTTCTCAGGCTGCAGCTTAGCGGCTGCAACACAGGGAGACCGATCAAAAGCCGTGTATGGTGAGACAGGGACATTGGCAATGTGTCTACAACTGGAGGGACACTGAGGGGCAAGGAAATACTGGTGAGTGCCTGAATGGACACATACAGTCCATGATTTTAATGTCACTGTACTGTATTCTAATAAACACCAATCACACTGCTTGGACTGTTTTGTCATGTTACAACAGTGAAACACAGCGATTGTAGGATGCGTCTACAGGTATGCTATCAGCTCTGTGATGGCTAAAGGAGTCAAACAATGACCAAAGCTGGTACAAATTATTCTGTAGGGAATATGAACATCAGTACGGCAATCCATCTAATAGTTGCCGAGACATTTCACTCAAACCAAAACTCATGGTGGCAACAGGACTGGGAATCATTTAAAAAGTTACAATACCAGTACTAAAACCAATACCCTCAAAGTGACACTGATGCCAACAGATCGGACAATCACACATTACGTTAAAACAAAGAGAGCAGTGATTAGCTGTGACCAAAACCATACAAATAGACAGCCAGATGCAAAAAGATCCAAACGCAGGTATTGTTAGACTGGAGAAGTTTCAATACTACTTGGTACTGGTAGTTGGTTATTTTGGTCAATACCTTAAAGGGTGTTAAGTGGACCAAAGAGACTGACTAACCAAATGTCCAAAAGACCAAAAAAAGGCTGATGTCATCATTGAAAAGAACCAATCAGAGAAAAGACACAAAGGCATGTCCAAGATACTGAAAAGACTTCACAAAATGACATGACTAAGTATTCCAAAATCTCTGTGAGAAGGGTACTGATGAGGGAGGCCACTGAGAGGCCTGGAGACATAAAACAACTGCTGCCCTGGTGTTTAACGGAGTGGCAAAGGAAAAGTCCAGACACGTGACATCTGGGCTGCTGTTTACCATGAGGCAAGTGGAAGAAGGTATTGTGGTTTGATGAGACCACTGTACTAAATATTTGGCATAGCAGAAACAAACCTTTACCACCAAGACGTGTGATGGGGACAGCATTACGTTGTGGGGTGGCCTTGAACTGCAGCATCAATCAATCAAAACACCTGGAGAATCATGGAAGAATCTATGCCACTGACAATTAATCAAAAAACCCCAAAAAGGAATCAGCTGAATATTTTCATGATTTATCAACCAGTCACTTTATCAATGAAATGTGAAAAAATTGGGAAAAATCATTACAATTCTTAGGGTTTCTTTTGTCCAACTAACAGAGTCTACAGGTTTCAAGGACTCTTCGTTTACTGCCACAAATGACAACGAAAAGCAGCGAATCCTTACATTAAAGAAACTGGGAGCAGCAAGTTGGTTAAAAACTGATGCTTGCTGACACAAGGGGCTGAACAAATATCTTAACATAAACCACACACTGAATATAAAACAAACCTTCTCTCCTGCTTCCCCTGCAACATAATCTGCTCTGCAAGAGAGCAATCAACCACAGAGCTCACCATCCCATCAAAGTAGATTAATCTGACAACTGCCAAACTACAGCATTCCACAGCAACCCCTATCTGTCCCAAGAAACTCTAGTTTAATACCTTACAGCGGTTTCCAATGACAGTCTCCCTTCCACATTTAATGTTCTCATTGCAGTCTTATTTCATGAACATTCATCTTTGTCTGCAAACACCCAGTATCTATTTTCCACACATCTCTTTTTTTGCATTTAGCTGAAACTGTTTCTTCAGGTTCTTTTCCTGCATTTATTCTCTGCTGAGACAGGTTCTCTGACCTATTTCTGCCTCTTGCACGTAGGGGAAGATACATGCGTGTGGGAGTCGAGCTTACAGTGCTTAAAACTGCTCCAGCACTGCGGACCTGGAGGCCCACTCACTTACGGTATACAAGCGTCCACCTCGACACTCTTTGTCACATCTTGAATGCCAATTTATATTGAGCTATAAATTCTAATTTGCACTTGAAATTGGAGGACTCTTACAGATTTCATTAATATGACTGTAGTAAATGTCAATATCTCAAAACAAAACAGAATATCATGGTGTCAAGGAATTAAAAAAAAAGGAAAAAAAAAAGGAAACATTTAAAAATCAGGGAAACCGAAAATGAAAACTGCAAGCTCCCACTACTGATTACATGACATTTTCATATACTGATCCAACAGCCATTATTTTCTTGTAATTAGTTTAGCATGTTCAATGCAATTAAAACATATTTCTCTGGCATGTTAGAAACTGTTTCCCAATGAGGGCAGTAGCATTAATTACCTCTGCATTCAAAGAAAACAAAGCTTCAAATTCAAATTTAAGTCCAAGTGATTATAGGGTTGACAAATGATGTAGGTTCAGATGAACACACTGGCTGTAAGGAATCTCTGAATGTGACCATGCGCTGTGAAGCGAGAACATAAAGCTGGCGTGGGTGGGCCGCCTCACCGTGTTCTGACTGGCGTGCCTGTGCCTGCATCTGACGGCTCTGCTGCGGCCAGCGCGTGCTGGTGTTTGGTTCGCTCCAGGTGCTCCATGTAGTTGTGGATCATCTGTACAAAACACACATACCCAGTTGGAAAAAGGAAAAATTTAATTCTGTTGTTGTTGTTGTTACACTCTGCATTTAAACCCGTTCCGACTCTCCAGACTACCTGTACTTCTGCAGAGATTTTAAAAAACATAAATGAGCACAATCTTAAACAGTCATTACTATGATCATTCACATAGGAAGCATATTGTGACCAAGCACAGCCGTGACAGCCAGACTCACAATAAAGGATGTAGATGTACCAACAGTATGTAGCTGACAGCTTTTGTTAGACTTTCATCTTGTCTATTCAACATTATTCAGATCAGCAGTTGGCTGCTGAAGCCTGAGAGGCTTGTTTGGATGATGGGGCATCTCTTGGTGATGCATAATCAGACAACAGACAAAGCTCAGCAGAAGCAACAGCAGAAAAAGATTTCATGTTTGGATACTACACATTTTAATCATCTTCAACCAGTTCACCCTATTCGATTTTGAGTACCTTTGTTTTCAAATGTCAAATTCTGTCTCTCCATTTTGTTCAACTGAATTTCATTATGAATTCAAAACACTGTAACATATGCCTTTGAACAACAGTTGCAGTTTTCTCCAAATAATGTATGTTGTCATCATCAGTGAATTTACACACTGACACCATCCTAATGATGGTAAAATATGGAAGTGTCTGGTGGACTTGCTTCACTTATCTGCCCATAAAAACAATAGTTATGTATTGTGTAGCTGGTAAAATTTGAAAAAAAACTCTCAGAATCATGTCCAAGATACATGGGATGATTACTTTTTCATTTAAAATCAATTTATATATTATGTAAAATAAAAAAAAAAAACATGCACATTATTGGTTATTGTGTTTTGAAGAAAGTCAAGATACTCATGTTGCCACTGTATGTACAGTATGCTTTACTGTGAAAGCATATGCACAGGTAAACAAGCTTCCAAACATGCATTAGTTTTATCCTAAACCAGCATACCTCTGTGTGCCTCTGATGAAGAGCATTGTACTCCTTCTTGAGCTCTGCTTCTCTCTCTTCAAATCTGCTGACTGCATGAAAAAGAGACAATTACTCAAAAACACATGTGCCAAAACAAAGCCATCAGACTCGCAGTAAGACTTACGCATAACAACAAGGAGCTTTAACTCATAAAAACAAGTGGGTGAACTAATGTCACTTTTGGACAAAACATTTATCAATGTGTTCCACTTACAAATGAAAGTACTTTTACCTCACATCTTGTATCATTTACTTTTAACGGTACCGAATGGGATAGTAGAATGGTTGCTGTGATAACATCTAAGAGCCACAAGAGGGCCACCACACACAAATAAAGCCTTGGTGAGCTCCACCAATCAGAGCGCCTCACCGCTCTGAATCACAACTAAGAAATCAAACTTGTCATTAATGTTTCAACCGATTTGGTTTTTACATTTTAATATTTGTAGAATAGCCAAAAATAGCAACCTCAGGAAGAATAACTACTCCTTTAAAACCTTACACTGGTGAAACATTCAGTCAAATCACACTTTTCATATGTACTTTTTAACCAAAAGAAAATCACACAGGCTATAAAGAGTAAACACACCCATCTACAGAGCAGCCATCAGCCTCAGTCATATCCAGTCAGCAACAACGGTCATCCGTATTTCTGTGTTGGTCCTAAGGTCCTATTAGTTTGTAGTCCAAACAGGTTTGACAGACAACAGGCTTGGTGTGTGTTTTCAGATGCTGGCCAAGAAAGGTGCCTTCTCACAGAAGGAGGACGGCGGCACTAAAATGCCTCCTGCATAAAAAGCGGAAGCGAACTGAGTGATTCGCTCTTCACAGCACCGGTTTTAAGTCAGATACGGTCTCCTTCTCAGGTATTCATGGCTTAGACAACTTCAACACTTACGTAATTCATCAAGCGCAACAGTTCAGACTGCAGCTGCACAGAGTGTGATTCACTGTGGTTATCAAATGAGGGCTAATAAGAGGAACTAGACGCTAAACAGTGGAGCCGAAATAACCCAGGTGAGACTCAGAGACGTGTAGGGTGAAAAGAAAGTGATCCTGAAGGAAAGTCCCACATGAAAAGCCTGAATTTGTCCTTTCGAAAGAACTCACCTTCTCATCAATATCCACAGAAAGAAAGAAGCTGAAATGTTTGTTGTTGCATATTTTACTTAGAATTAACTGACTGCCAGTTATTTTTCTTCCAATCAGCTAACCATTTCGGTTCTTGTCCCATAATTGTGTCAGTGTAGGCCTCACAGTAGCCCAAGTCAACATAACATTAAATGAGTAATGAAATAAAAACAATAAACAGAAAATGATCATGACAGTGTGTTTGCACTCACTGAAGTGTTCTTGTGTGTGTGTGTTCCGCTGACATGATCAAGCCCACCTTTGCGACCCAAGTCACACTGCTGCCAATTCAGTCCACAAACGTCATTACACACACATATGAAACTCGCGCACAGAAAAAAAGGGAAGTGTTACACGGGGAGAAAAAAAAGAAATTTGCTGAGAGCTCTCAAATTTTCCCTTAGCATTAAGGAGGCGTATGTTACGGTCCTGCGGTGGAACAAACAAGCAGTCACAGTCACAGTCTCACACACACACACACACACACACACACACAGTCAACAGTGCAGTCATGCACACATCATGAGGGTTTCTGTTGTTGCCCTGGAAAAGACTAACACACTCTTTGACTTCCCTGTCCTTTACATTTAAGAGTGCTTTCCTACTTTCACAAAAGACATAATGATCAGTTACTTAACTAATGTTTGTGGCATTTAACTGTTCTTTTTACTTAGAAAGACAAAATGATAAGAATAGAAAATTTTGCTTTCTAAATAAAAAGTACAAGCACGTCAGGACCTTAGCTCTCTGAAGTCTTCTTGTGCGGCACACTGAACCTTTCTGGGCTTGGAACATGTTTGGTCTATTCTATTACAGCTCATTTAGCAGACTTGGCAGGCAACACTAATAGTGTCTAACCAATGGCCTTTATTCATTACGGGCATGGGAGTTCATGTACCCTCTGGCACATCAGGCTCACAAACAGTCACAAGACCTGCAAACTGTCGATGATGTTCACAGGGTTTCTGGCCTGGGGGTGTGTGTGTGTGTTTCATACTTTTCAATAACACAGGCAGTTCCATTAAACCTGTGTATGTGACATCGGTACAATACAGTGGACTTACTCTGATCTGCATAGTTTTTAATCTTTAGCTCCAGCTGACGTGTGTGTGACTCCAACATCAACAGTCGACACTGGAGATCCTTCTTCTCTCCATCCTGGGAGTCTTCAAAGGCGATGTACCTCTGCAGATAAAGACAGAAAGTAGAGGGAGAGCACAGACCATTTATTATCCAAGCACTGAAACGAACTCCAAGTGAGGATGACGAGACTGATGAGATGAATCGTTTATGGCAGCAAGAGGTGACAGAAATGTCCCACATGCATGTGGTAGTCATTTCCTCTCAGCCAGTCTAACATCGGCTCTGCATGACCTCACAAACATCACCATGTATGACATCGAACCACCTGAGTGCACATGAAAAAGAGTTAGGAGATGTGGACTGAATCCATGTGTGTGTAAGATAAAGATCTGCTCGTGTTAACAGTGTTGATACCAGTGGAAAACAGAGCATACACTACCCACCTCCTCCTGTGCATTGTTAAGTCACCCAACCTCTCTGCACAACAGGTGCGCACCGCCAGCTTCCTCACTAAGAAGGAAAAAAATAAAAAACTACAGCTACCGCCTTTGTGTGTGTGTTTGTGTACACATACACACAGTGTCCCAGGAAAGTTAGCAACAGCTTTATCGGGCTTCACACAGCAGCTGGTGTCACTAACCTCAGTCCTTCTCTCAGGGGATCTTGAACTAAGAACTCTAAGACTCTTACCATATCAGGATGAACTGATAAACAGTCACTCAAAACACTTTCATGCACAGGAAATCATTATGATGACAAGAGTAAAATTAGCGATCAGGGTAAGAGTGTACATCTGGGGCTTCAACCAAGCTCCCCAAACTGTCTCCAGTCACAAACCCACCATTTAATCCTGGGTTAACCACCACTCCCTGATGGCAATTTACACTCTGTCTGTGAATAAATTAGATTAGAAGAAACTTTGGTCAGCTCTGAAGGGACAAATTTCAAGATAGAATGAAGGAACAAAGCAAATGCGGACGTTAACATAACCTGAAAGCGCTGGCACCGACAGTGAAAAATAAGACCATATTGTATGGTTGCAAAGGAGAAGACTGAGACAAAAGAAAATGTATGAATGAATACGTGTAAGCAATTTAACATGCTCATAATGACAATACTATCCTGCTTATATCTGGCATTTTTTTTTTTACCATTTTTACAGCTCATCTTAGGTTAGAGTGTCAGAAGGCAAATTGAAATTTTTGACTGATGACAGCATTGGACAAAACAAACCAAAAAACCCCACCAAAGTCACTACGGTTAATCCTGATGTGAACACTGATTTCTTTACCAAATTTCACAGCAATCATCAAATAGTTCAAAGGTTTAAACATTTGACTCCGGACCACAAATTTCAATGTCATGGCAGTAAAGTCAGGGGAACATAAAAGTCATGCAGTCTTAGCCTCCGGGGATGAGATGCTAAAGAGCATCAATCTGATACCAGTTCTCTCTTTCTACTTAATTCAAAATCTGTTCATCTTACTGCATAATACCCAAGGGAATATTATTTTATGTAAGATAACATGAGGCCTGGGATTTGATTCAGTAGGGCTGTATTTATCCATGTAAGAGCAACTGTATACACTTTAAACGCTGGGGGAAAACAAAATCAAAAAGCCATTGTGAATGAATGCATGCAGCCAACAGTCGAAACACTGAATTTCATGACACAAAAACACTGGGTTTAATGTGGACCAGTCATATCATAGCTGATGGCATTTCTGCTGCAACCTAAACTCACCAACATTTTCATCAACATAGATTTACTAGGACGTTGGCAAAACAAATGGCAGAAGTTCCTGCCTTTTATATGTGGACATTTTCTGGTTTTCTTGGCCTTCCATAACAATTAAATGAGTCTTCTGGGATCTTGGACTGTCGCTCAAATATCACCATGGGATCAAAAAAAATCTGTAATGAGCTTAATTCATCATACTCTAATGTTACTGACTCAGTGATTAACTGAGAAGTAAATTAACCCATAATGAATATAACCATTAGTTGCAGCCTAACTCAAAATATACAGGATAATAAGACAACTTGGAAATAGAAAGTTTTCTCATACTATGCTCTTACAGCAGAACTTACGAAGAAAAAAAAAAATAAAATCTCATTAGGCCAAATGCAATAAAAATAAAAAATAAAAACACATGGATCATTATCCAGATGTAATAATGCACCAACATATTTATCACCTGACATTAGACTGAGTCAGGTGTCTGATGACAGGCGAAGACTCTGCCATGCAACAGACATGTAGTCTTGTCATGTGGGCGCTCAGCTGTGGCTGGGCCCCGGGGCAGTGGGGAGGGTGTCATCTGAAAGGATGTGAGGATCACCTGAGTGCCCTGTTACAAGCAGCCTCTTCTTTGTACGTACGTCACGTCGCCACTGGAGGTGTCTAACAGAGGTGTTTCTTCAAGACGCTTTTGTGAACTCGAGGCCTGTTTTTAGCTTTCTGTTGTTTTTTTAAAAAAAAAAAAAAAAAAAAACACAATTCAACCATTGATGGGCTCAGATGGTTTTCTCTGCCACTGGCCTTTCAATGTGGCCTTTGCATTCCAAGGGTGAAAACAGGGTGGGGGGTGGGGGGTTTATCTGGACTGGGGATCGAGAGACTTATGGAGGACCCAGCAAGGTCTGGAAAGCCCAGGGAGCATCTTAAGAACTGAGGTATTGGTAGTAACGGAACATTTTTCATGTAAATCTGCTAAGAGCATTAAGGCAACCCTGGGCTAGACTACAGACGGTTCATAGTAGGGGTGCCCCCCTAATCTGCAGCTGTACACGAGTACAACAGGAAGACAAGTTAAATGGCTAGAGGCCTTCATTTCTGAGCATTTTAACAGCTGACAGGAAAAGCATTTGAAGAAAATGCAGGATTCTCTTAAGGGCAATTAACTCAATCAAAGACTGGGATGACACATACCGACACCCCCCACCACCACATCAACACGTTCATTAAAACAACTGCCAGCATCTTCCTTTCTCACCATGCTGCTCATCATATGACCCAGGAAGAAGACTTGTGCATATGACAACGCTCCAGAGAATGAGCGTTCCAGTGCTTTTAACATGCACTCTTCCCCCATGCTGCGTTTATAATGCTCCCTTTGTCCCTGAGTGCCAACACACACTTATACACACACACACACACACACAAACAGGGCACCACTGTATTGGCACTCAATTGACACAGAGTGAAATCAACTCCATTTAGAGTTTTTGGCTAAGAACCATAAATGCCAACCTCATGGTGGCACTAGAGGAAAAGCCAGGGGAGCCCCAAAGCATGGAAGACTCATCCACTGGACACCATCACTGTAAATGTAAAAATTCAGGGTAATCCATGCAAACAATGCTAAGAGACTTCAGTCTGGACTGAAGTGGACCAGTTGACTTTGCCATCCCTAGAGCGACACTGGCTAACAAACTTTTGCCTTTCTTATCGTTATGTCCACCATTTTTCTCATGTCAAATGAGGCTATGCTACAACATATTACCAATTATCAGTACTTTGCTCTCTCTTTTAACATATTTCACGTTAAAGAACCATGATGATCAATCAGCCACCATTATATAGGGGCAGGCTGTGGTCAGCAGACAACTGTGACTGGACAAAAGAACCGAGGGAAGTGCTGTTTTTTTTCCCTAAGAATTTCCTGCCTTGCCTTTTCCTCTCCTCTGCGGAGACGAACTACTAAGAAGGGGTATTCCTCTGGGCCTGAAGCAACAAAAAGCTAGACTTGGCTCATACAATGGGCTTGTTTGGTAGGAATAATCTGCTTCTCTGCTTCTTAAGTGACATTTTGCCAAAAGAGCAGCTCAGTAACCGAGTCTAAGCGATGCTACTCATTTGTTTTCACAATGCATTGAAATGTCCAAATGTGTTACGAATTTGGTATCAGCTCGGTCGCTGCTATCTGAGTGACTGAGGGGATGCGTATGTGCGTCTCTACATGTGTGTTTGCCCACAATTCATGGACTTCTGCATCTGGCATTTGCTGTAAAAAGTGGTCTGCAATGAACCGTATAGGTGTGTGTCTACAGACAGAAAAAGTCTTCCTCCCTATGAGCAATAATGTCCACACACACACACATACATGTGCATTTTACTACTCTGTTAGACTAATAAAAGAATAATTTTATATTTTGCAAACTGACCTTTTGTAAGCTTTGGTAAACTCCAGCCTGATAAAAACCTTCTGGTATATAATGCGAACTTTCTCTAGCTACAGAAAGCCAAACTTCACATGACCTCACAGAAGCTGAGTGCAAAAACATCACAGTGGTTTAGAACCCAGCGTAACATAAAATATAAAATAAAAATGTGACTTTTCTCCAGAGACATTAATAAGAAAGATGCAGTTTGTAGAGCATTTGTTTTGATTATGTCCAGATACAAAACCGTGGATTATCGCTGATCAAACCTGCCTTCAATTTATGTTACTTTGGAAAAAATGTACAGTGGAGTCACAGACTGTGGTAGGAATTTTTGATCCGAAGCTTACTTGATCTTTTTACCAATCATACAGCATAAATCCAAACTTACAAGCGAGAAGACAGACTTTTCTTCTTATATGACAGTTCACTTCATATATAAAACCAATTACAGTGATTGCTGTATTGATACAGTGATATGTTTTTGGAACTATTCTAAAATGTAAAGATTTGCTGTTTTCTTTGTCAAATGAATAATGAATAAAGCAAATAAATACAGTCTTTGGGGTTTTGGAAAGTTGGTTGGACAAAAGAGCAATCTCAAGCTTTTACTTTTAGCTCTGGAAAATCATGAGAAGAAATTGAAATGACTTTTTTAAATATATTTTACAGAAAAAGAAACAAATGATTAATCAGGAAAATAATCAGCAGATTAATCAATAAGAAAAATAATTCTGAGTGGCTGCCATATTCTTTTTTTAATATTGCCTACAATGCTTTTATAATAGTTGCTGTATTTTGCTATATCTGCTTCAATAACTGAAGTAGCCTAGTAGCTCAAAAGCTACACTACAGACCAGGTATCAGAGGTCAGTGTTAAAGTCTTTTTTCCTTTGCCTGGCAGGGCAAGCTGTTGCTGTTGACTCCTGCATACCAAGACAGTCCATACTGCAGCAGGCTGGGTTTGACTCCCGTTTCCCTAAAATGTGGAATAAAAATAATCCTAAAAGTTGAACCTTTCCAGATAAACTACTTAAACCATTACCAAAATGAAAAAATTACTAATGTTCTCCTAACACTTAGCAATAAATATTTTGTAGCTTGTGTATTCTTTGATTAGACAATTCCTGATGTAATTCAGCAAATCTGGGTACCACAAATTGTTGTTTCATCAGTACCAAAACACTGAGAGTCTGAATGTAAGGGCTGGTACAGTTAAAATCTCTGTTCATTAACCCCCCCCCCAATCCTGACACAGTCACAACTTCCTATAGCCACAAATACCACATCCTGAATTATGATTGTTCCTGCAAGTTCCTACACTGGCATGTACAGAAGGTTACTTCTCCTACAGAGAGGATGTAAAGTCAAAGGACAAGACATATGACATCATCTCGGCATGAGAATATCTCTGCTCATACCAACATGTTGGCTGACTGTTTCACAGAGGATGAGGTATTTTACACGCAGCAGCCAGCAGACCAAACCTATGGAAGTCCAGAACATGTCAGTGGAAAATCCAGTGTGCACGAGTCTATCACAAAGCTTTAGCAACACGTTACGACATGACATAAATTATTAACACACAGCTTTGTGACCTGTTGCGCTTGTCATTCAACATTTAGCTGTCAAGCCAAATGTCAGCAACTAGGAAAACACCGAGGTGTGGCAAATGCCGCGCATGTACACACATCTCGCTGTGATTTCTTAAGCCAGACTCACATTAAGCAATAAATCAATTTTGTGTATTTAAACGTTTACGTCACACTAAGGTTTGGTTTGTAACATCCCCCGCCCCACAACATGCTGCCCACCACTCATTTGTCTGGGATTAAATGGCTGGAAAAATAATAAGCCAGATTAAGTGCAAATCCCTGTAGTAGCTCAGGGCTGTTAAAGATGCATCAATGAGGGGCTTTTTGTTTATATAAAGCCCAAGCATGAGGACCAGTGAGAATTAAGATGAGGAATACTGCATACTCAGATGAAATTCATTTTAAAAAATAGCTTTACCAGAGTATAACTCCTGCAATATCAATGCTGGGTCAAATGTTTTGATTAAAAGGACGAATTACAGATGATAAAGTTACATGCACATTTATTTTATTTTATATTAAGTTGTATGTTTTCTTATAAAGTCTGTTTAGTCGTTCTTAAACCTCTGGGCCCTGCATACAGTGTTGATTGTAGCCTGAGAAGAACATGCCCTGCATTCACAGTCTTAGTGCACAAACGTAAGACATAACACAGCTTTGTCAGTGATGCGTTTCAGTTTTAACCTTGGCAAACGGTTACAAACAAATCATTTCTAGACTTGTGACTGTGCAGAGAGAAACTCAACTTGATACTCAGCAGAAGTCATTCAAACAATTCACATTTAGTTTCAATTTTCAGTGCAGGATCTACAGAGTCCATCTCCATTCGGATGGCCGCAGTTTTGTTAAGGTGAACATACACAAGGCAGTACAGGGTAAAAGGTTCACAGAAAGAATGCTTCTGGTCACTAAACTTTTGAATTCTTTCAAGGTACGTTTGTGGATGTCTTCATGTGACCTTTTTTTTTTTCTTAAACAACGTAGCCACTTCTGTTTTGGTATACCTGGTTCAAAGGGCATAAAGGCTGTTTCTCTGCAAGAGTATTTCAGATATTCATATAGTTCACACTCTGGTTCAGGTTTTTTCTTTTTTTTTTTTTGCATTACAGAGATATTCTTTCCACTTGTATTAGATACTAGTATTATTCTCTATCACTGGTTTCCAACCTTTTTTTGCAAGATGCCCCATTACAGTTTAGTCTCATGAACTCTACTACATCCTCATCAACACCATCTATTATGTTCCAAATGCGTTCGCCTATATTAATTTCAACAGGAAATTATTTAATTATTAATATTATAAAGTTGATATTGTAGTGGAAGTAATATTTTCACATAACTGAACTGTCAGTTTTTTGTTCAGCTTGGTCAAGTTTGAATTCATACGACGGTGACAAAAGCGGGATTTATCTACTGCTTTTAGTGGTGCATTTTCAAATGTTTATCCATTACTTTAGCTGAGCTCCTTCACAATCTCTCCACACACACCAAGGCAACAGCAGTAGTATGTCCTGAGGAACGAGTACCACTGATTGGGAAACAGTGCTTTATAATCAATAGAAGTTTTGCAAGCAACCAATCTCTTTGTCACCTGTATAATCCAGAACCTTCCTAACATGGTTATCGGGGGCAACTTATGGTAACTGCTGTAACAGGAGTGACTCGGGCCTTTGGTCAACTCTTTCCATAGTCGTTCCTCATACCTAGCAATAAGTAATGACAGTGAGAGGGACAGTGGGAGTGCACACGGGAGCAGAAAGCTGACAGTTCTACTTTGGGCTAATAGGCTGCTAAAGCAAAACACACAGTACTGTGGATCCTACAGCTTTCATCTCATCAGCATGTCTGTTTAGTGTCTGTGGATTCAAAATTTAATGCTGGATTGCCACTGAGGAACAGTGGCTGTTTTATTTTATTATTATTATTTTTTTAAAGCATCGCCCAAGATCATATACGGTGCAGTAGAGCAAAACGAGTAACAGAACTGATCTAATAATGATGTAAACACACACTTCAATTTCAACAGAGACCCAGAGTGTTACTGTAACACATAACAACTGCAAATGTGTCACCGTCCAAACACAAACTGCTCTACAGTGGTGAAGTAATGAAAAACATGGAATTAGGTGTGTCATTTGGCTTCAATAAAATGACAGGGCAGTGAGACTGTCATTACTCATGAAGCTAAATGTGATCACTGACACTCAAAGAGATATTTGTTGGAGGCGACAGAAAGCAGACACCTGATCAACAAATCACTGACTGGTTTGCATTTATCTCAGGCTTGGATGTAAATGAATGCACCGGGGTTTTACAAGATAAACTACAGTGGTGCGCGTCCCTCTTTGCGCAGAAACACCAACTGCAACGGTGGTCCCGAGAGTCGGGGAATCCATGGTGACCTGAACTTGCAGCCAAAGTACAGTGTGTGCTTTGCGCTCCGGACAACTGTCAGACTGGCCCAGATACAGGGTGGTCTTTCTTAAAAACCATTTTCACCAATCTCCAACCCATCAAACTAGGATTCATTTTAACAATATTTACATTTACAGAGAAGGGTAACCTCGTACCTCCGCCAAAATGCCCGACAGCGAGCCGTGGAGAGTATCAACAACCAGTTTATAAAGTGTAACTCTTCTTCAAAACATGCTTTGTGGATTTTTTAAGTACACCGAATCAAACTGTTTTACATACATTTCATAAAAAGTATTCATTTATTATTAATGAGATAAGATTTGCAGTTGATAAACATCACAGCGAGGAATTGCCAGATTTTCGAATTGGGTTCGGCATTTAATCTTTTCATATGAAAGTACATAATACGAGCCTCTAATCTATAATCCGGGTTATAAATTAGTTTGGCATTTGTGTGGCTAAACCAACCTCTTCTGCGTGTTTTCTCAGTGCCTTCTCTCGTTCATACTGGGTAACGAGTTGCTCGTTGTCCTCCTTCAACAGCTCCAGCTCCACTTCGTGATCCTGGTTGACAGCGAACACCGAGTCCAAGTTCTCCAATACGGCGACAACTAGCGGCATCAGCTCCTTCACTACGTCCTCGTCGTATTTTTCGATTAGCCGTTCAAACTCACGGTATATTGAACTGGCTAGACCTGAAACCCGCTCGGACATCATGGTCGAGTTGCCAGAGTCGTCCTGATACAGGACTACGTCGTCCAGCTCCATTTTCTTGCCTCCACTTGCACTTATTTCCCAGCTAACGTTAATGAGCTAGCCGCAAGCTTCAGCTGGCCAGAGGCTGTCCGCCTTGCTACTTCAAGCGCAACAAAACGGTGTCTCTAAAACATAGCTCGAATGTTGTGTATAGTACAGAAGAGACACTGTACTTCAAAAGCAAAGTCTGTATTCCTTGGTCTAATGGACGGCTGACTTTACAATCTTGCTAGCCCAGTAGCTAGCAGTCCTGAAAAGTCTTTACTTGGCTCCTGATTAGTTTCCCTGTCCAACAGATGAGCTCCTGCCGCTACCTTCAAGTGCTATCGGAAAGATGGAGATTAACACATTTCAACAAAGTAGTACTTCAGAAAGAACTTTAAATGTTATCTTGGTAGTTATTGTATATACAGAACATAAGTTAATATAGATAATGAACACTATCAGCTTGTTAGTTCATATTGTTGGTGTTAAAATATCTCATCGCTGTCATCATTGCTTTTAAATAGTTGCAGTTAAGTGACGTTTAGAGGGTGGAGAACAAACCAAAAACTGATTAAGGAAATACCGGTCCAAAGTGTTTATTTGTAAGTTTATCTTCATACACAGACGTAAGGGCGACGTGTGGTTCTAGTTATTTGCTGTTCCACTTTTGTCTCGTTTAATTATCCCAAAATTAATTTTAGTTATTTGCTTATTACATCTCCTTACTTTCATTATCAGTCTGCAGCACAAAGCGAGCACTTATGTAACACTGCCGTTTAATTTCTCATTTCTCAATTTCACATCCAAAAGTAGACACATGTTGACCTAACTTTCATAAATTGTGCATACTATACGAACTGGAATTTACCACGTCCGACCTTAGAAACAGGAGCTTACGAGGACCATTTGAAGATGTCATGTGTTGGTGACTGGACGTCGCGCTTACGTCACATACTAAACAGGGTTAAAGTAAGGTTGAGCAAAAACACTCGAGCTAATCCTTAGTGATCCATTTATTGGAAGCATTTTCTAATTATTTACACTCCTCCCATTAACTCATATGGCTTTGTCAAAAGATTAATTCACTTTTTATCATTATAAAATTTTCCACAAAATTTAGTACATTTGCACTCAATCAACAGGTTGCTGTTCCCGAGGGGAGGAACTACTTGCACTCCCATTATTAAAAAAAAAATAAAATAACAAGGAGGATGCTTCACAAAATCGTTTATTTGCATCAAGGAGTTCAGTGTATTCTACTAAGGATGTGAAATAATTACACAGGCATCGGCTAATTTAATATGATACAATACCTGAAACAAAGATGTAATACCCATGGCAAGTAAACAGGTACAATCTTTCCACCTCTTACATCTATCAGTCTTTTTGCCAAAGAACATGCACTATTCAAACTGCATTGTAGAAAATGCAAAACAAACTTACTATAAACACACTGCATTCGTTTTTTTCTGTAAAGCAATTCTGATGACTTGTATTTCTGTAATGCATAGGCACTGTTCACCCTGATGTCTTCAGACATTAAACACAAGACAGACTACCCACAGTTACTACACAATGAAGACGTAAGGCTTCAGCCCACATTTTGAGGTAAACGATACCCCTATATCCTCATGTCCTGGATCTGACTGCTCTTCAGTCCCCTCCACAGATAAGGAAGACAACACTGGACACTTTCAGTGACCAGGGGGCAGCCTCTACCTGGTCACATAGCACTTGCACAGACATTAAATGTAAAACAATGACATCACAGTAAAACTGCAGCACTGTGAAATATTGTACACAACGCACATTCAAAGTTGCTCATGGAGTAACTCAAGAGTTGAAATCAAACAAATAATAAGAAGTAATTAATCAAAAGTGCAATTTAACAAAGCACATGTGCTCCGACATGTTAACAAATCAGGTTCATTCATGCTTCTGTAGTTTCATATCTTCCATTACAATCCAGTTTCTAACTGTAGAGTCTGGGGGAACATACGTAAGGAGTAAGTCTCTATGGTATGTTTCAGATAGTGTTGTGCTGGCTGTTGTTTAAAGACGACGGGCAGAGAAAGAAGGGCCTGTCGGTGGTGAGACTGCTGAGTGCTCGGAGCACAGCGTCAGGCATGTGATCTGAAAGCATCCTGGGACTGATCAAAATACTCCTGAACGACATTGCATTGGACCACTCTGCACGGTAGCGGACCTGGGAAAAACAGGACCTGAGGAAAAAAACAGAAAGAAGAAATGTGGTGGCAGCTCTCAGTACCAGTTGTAAAAGTCTGTGGTCTCTTTCCATATCTGGTAATCCGTTTGTGCAATACGTAGCTCAAAATCTATGTACGAACAGAATTTGAGCTGAGCAGTTTGGCGGGCTAAATAACACGAACACCTCTCTGTATAACACAATACAGTTAGCATCTCCACAAATTACATCTTCCAAACGGTAAGTTGAATCAACACATCGCTAAAACAGTTTCAGCAAAAGCCAAACTTTAACCAAACGTCTGCACCTTCAAGGACATTGTAAAGAAAACTAATACCAGTTGATAGATATCATTATTTGATTAAATTCACAAATGTCAATATTGTCAGGGATATAAAACCGTTCCTTTACATCCTACTTCTAACGACCACTAGGGGGCGCACATAAGCGCTCATATTAACCAGCTAATTTGTTGTGAACAGAGAAATAAACTGCAGACAGACCTCCGTGAAGGCCCGTCTTCTGTAATATGCAGAATGCGTCCGGGCAGGAAGAGAGGCAAGTGTGCAGCTGTGTGGGCGGGCGAGTCATCCGACGCCAGGCTCTGATAGGATGATGAGTGGCGAACGATCAGTGACTCCTCCCCCAACAGTGGCTGGCTGAGCTGCTGCTCCCTCCTGTCTTCCATCTCACTAGGAAAGTTGTCTGGTTCTCCTCCAAACAGCTCGTACCAACATCCCTGCAGCAGGATGCGGTACTGGAATACAGAGAGAAAAAATATCTCGAATTCTATCTGTGACTTAGCACATTGTGTCAAGGTGGAAAACTACACTAATGACAGAGCTTTGAATGGTTTTTACCTTCGGCTTATTGCAATTGGAAATTATTTTAAGTATTCTTTTCTTCAGATCCTCCATATTGGGAATGCTCAATCTGCACAAAAAGGATGATACATTGTTCAAAAGAAAGACGGAATATAATGCAAAGAAAGAACATAACAAAAAAGAACAGAGGAAAAGGGAGCATGTGAGTTGGGACTTATTTTCTCCTTCTCTGTGCATGTAATAACAGGGCAGAGCCAAATATAGTCTTCATCATGCAGCAGTCTATAATAGTCAGTGCACCACAGCATGTTCATATTGGCCTTTTGAAGACATGATCTGCTCTGCTGCTAACACACAAACATATACAGAACCTACCTTTACTGATTCACACACAGTCAATAATGAATGAGTCATATTATAATAAACCAAACCGAGGATTCAG
The DNA here is from genome assembly GCF_020382885.2 of Scatophagus argus. Taxonomy (NCBI): domain Eukaryota; kingdom Metazoa; phylum Chordata; class Actinopteri; family Scatophagidae; genus Scatophagus; species Scatophagus argus. The sequence continues at coordinate 3,861,058 of NC_058513.1, forward strand.
CCAGTATCAACATACAAGAATCAGTCATCATGAACTGTCACTTTGATTGAACAATACATTAGAATGGCTGTTAAGAATACACAATAAATCTAAAGCTTGGGCTTACCTGGGAACCAGATCCTTTCCCAGCACCACCGAAACCACAAAGTCCTTGGAGTAATCAGCTAAAGCTTTACTGTACAGGACAGAGAAGAAAGCTCAGGTACAATGTCCAATAGTTAATAGTACAGTTGGTGTGTGCGAGCATTATATTATTTTAACTTGTACCTGTGAAGTGATATGTGTGACAATGAGGGTCAAGTGATAATATATTTGAAAACTTTGAACTTTAATGGGATATCTCAAACACATCTTGATTGTACAGTATGTCTATGAACAAGAAATGAAATGAAAATTTGAACCAATTCCTTTAAATGTATGTAATTAATTCTACTTCCAAACCAGGGAACTTGCACCGGACCCCAATCCCTACCCCAAGTGTTAGTGCAGTCTCACTTACCTCAGGAGTCCCCCTGGTGGAGAGAATGCGTAGCACTGCAGGGTGGGGAAGGAATTGCGCAAGAGGATGGCAAGCACTGAGGCAGTGCCAGCACCCAAACTGTGACCAGTGATGACCAGCTTATATTCCTATAATCACAGGAACATGGAAACTCACTGTTTATACAGACATGTATGGATTATTCACAATGAAAACCTCAGCAATAACTAGGTTGTTTCTTGACAATTTAAGGTTCTAGACACATTGTACATCTCAGCATAAAGGTTGCCATGAATGACAAGTCTGGCTGGCTTCAAATGGACATACTAGCCCATACTGCTATACTGAAAACATTGCATTATTTATAGCATATTGCTTTGGTAGATAAACATTTCTTTGATTTTTGGTACAGAATGATGAAAGAGGGTTTTTCTTTTAAATCAGAGGACTGGTTGCTTCCAAAACAAATCTGGCAGTCAGGTTGGAACTGAAACAAAATACAAAGTCGCCTGCTGCAGCTGAAACACACTTCTTGGTCTCGGTCACACTTCTTACCGGTGCAATGGAGAAAGCCTGGTTCAGGATGCCATCGTTTACCAGCTTCTTGTAGATGTAACTCGCTGCCTGGCTAATGCCCTGCAGTGAGAGACACACAGATGCATCACCCTCCCTCAAAACACACACCTTAACATAATAAAACCTCCAACCTGACAGTGTGGTAAACATCCACAAAGGCAGGTTCGGGGTACTGTGAGGAAATGGACCTTGTGAGCATAGCAGGCTCCAGAAACTCCTTCTATAGGCAGGTTCTCACATTCGGCAGACAGGTCTGTCAGGACATCCTGCAGGAAAGACACTGTGTGAGACGATCAAACTGGGAAACATATTACCTACACATCAGACACCATGACAAAGCCAAGGCAATAAATCTCTCTTTCACTTTGACCATTTGTGAGTGCAAACACGCTGATGCACTCATACACTCGCCCTGGCTTACGCCACACACTTCCTACTTCAGTTTTCTTTTTCAATGCGAGCCCTATTTTAACTTCTCTTGAGGTGTGGCTCATGCAATTAGATGTGCACCAACTGTGACCTGTATTTATCCCTCCCTTCTTTCAACACTCTTCTATCAGATACCAGGCCACAAACACAAACAGAGAAGTGAAGGTTAAGAGGAAATGGGAGGAGAACCTCGTGTAACAAATCATTTCCTTTTCTACTCGTTTCAGACACACTGTTATATATTCCATCCAAACTCACCTTCAGGGACAGTGTTCCTCTGACAGCCACCAGAACAGCCTCTCTCTTATGATCCAGAGCCACGAAGAAGGGAATCTCATAGATCTACAACAAAACCTGCTTACTTATGTGATCCACAGAATAAGGACGAACAGTTTGAATTACTGAGATTGTTAAATAGGTGCCAACCTCTGAAAAAAACATGAACAAATAAAACCTGAGACACACAGGTGGATTTCTGACAGGGGCAATTCCTACCTGGTTGTGGAAGCTGACGTGGATGAAGTCTCTGTACTGCAAACCGGTGCTCTGCAGGATGGAGGAAAAATGACAGCCCAGGTGGTCGCCTCCGACAATGTCATACTCAGCTGAACGACTCCTACAGCTGATACACACACGCACACATATTTTGATCTGGGTGTGTACTACATTAACACAGAGGCAACATGAGACAACCTTTGACTGTCATATCACTGGCTGACCATAAACAGAGACACTGTCAGCAATTTTTTTCTTTTTTTATTTTCTTTTTGTTTTTAGTGTCTATTTCTAAATTCATTCAGCAGCTGTTAGCCTAATGAGGTTGCTCTTGTGACATGGAATAAGTAGAGAGCGCTTACCAGTCTCCACAGAGTTTACACGGTCCGGTAAAGAGATTGGAGTAAATGTACAGCGGCCAGCCATAAGCCGCTGCAGCAAACTTCATGCAGTGAGCTGCTTTCTCCAACTCTGTCTCCAAATCTTCTCCCTTCAAACGGTATAAGATGTACAAGTAAGAGGAAAATATTGATAAAAATTAGGATTCTGTTTTGCCCAGCTGCATGACTTAAGAGTGTTTTACTAGTGGGTTTATGTATATTTACTGTACCTACATGACCGACAGACTCCTGCACTTACAATGGGAGAGGAGGGGCTGTGATCCACTATGACCTCTGGGTCTCTGCTGTTCTCCATCTTATCGTGCTCCTGGTGCAGCAGAGCCAAACCAGCTGCTATGTCACTAGGAACCAGGTCGGTGTCCTGCAAAAGACACACACACACACACACACACAAACTATACCAGAAAGAACCTCACAATGGGTTTTTTGCAGTATCTCAAACCACTAGATAGTTCATGTATATTTCATACTACATAGCTTGTCTTATTGTTTCTTCACGTTTTCTATGGTCTAATCACAAATCCAGTGCCACATGCAAAGGAGAGAAGTTGGCCCTCACAGAGAAGAATCCGCTGACGAGCTGTGCGATGCTGGAGAACGTCGCTCGGTTACTTTCGTCCTGCGGCAGACAACAGCACAGGAGTCGCAGCCTGCTCTCCCACACCTTGACGGCCAGGGAGCGAGCCGTGGAGAAGAACTGGTTGCCCTCACTGCTCTCCATGTCTCGGACCCCCAGTGGCTCCATGGCAGCGGCCTGAGGACGAGGGTTGCCCAGCGGGTCAAACACAAACACCACGCCTATCCCAGTGAACAGCAGGATGATCCAGCTGTTGTGATGTGGGGAAAAAAAGATGCTGGATCAAAACATTCCTTAATTTTTTTAAAACAATGAAACTTTAAACTTATAGGTATAAAGAAGCCACCTGGCAACCACTGCTGCGATGACCGCACCCACTGTGGCAGGATCACAGCCTTGGCTGTCATCAGAAACCCACACAGCTCCCAGACAGGCCCACACCAGCTCAGGAATGTACAGGAGAGCTCGCAAGTACACCAGTGCAGGGATAGCGCGCCGTGGGCCCGAGTTCGTAATGGTACCTGAGAAACAACCATAGATATCATTGGAATACGTAAAATATATACCTGTGATAGGAGGCCATTTAATGTCCTGATAGGTCACAAATGATTTACCTTGAGCACTGACATAGACAATAGCGCATAGTGACAGGATGATGAGTGCCAGCACAACCAGCAGTCCAACCAGATATCCGTGTAGAACTCCTTTCCCATTACAATCAAAATCACCCTTGTGGTAGGTGAACAGGATCATGGTGCCAATCCACCTAATAAGTAACCAGCAGCAGAGCAGAGTCGATGGATGTCACTATGCATAAGTAGGTGAACGTCAGGTAAATAGTGGACACTGATAAAGGTAAACAACTTACCAAAGTACACGGATGAACAGTTCAAAGGAGCCGGGGAAAACAAGGTCGTCGCTGGCGATCCCCCACCGCCGACCAAACACCACGATTCCAGGCATTTTGCAGTCAAGCAAGCCTAAATGTCTCACTGATCGATATTAACCTTCTCACCACGATAAAGTGGATAGGACTGTTCTGAACAGCGCACACCTCAGGTCATGCATGACTTCACTGCCAAAGCGGCAGTTTCAAGGACTGGCAACGGGTTTTCCCGATTGTTGTCACATCCTATTTCCCCATGTTTCTTAATAAGCCCAAACGACTTCTACTGGTGTGACGTTAAGCTAGCTACACGCTAACGTTAAGCAAAGTATTCAAACAGACAAGTGTGTGTTTCCGCTACGCTCCGCTTACGCAATCTAACGTTGGTTAGGAACAGTCAGTCTATAATATTGATGTTCTATAATGTTGAGGTTTAAGAACCTTCAACGCAAAGCTTGACTAATATTAAATAATGCTAATGCGGCTAACGACAGCAAGAAGACTATACCACTGCGTGACTAGCGTTAGCTGCTAACATTAGCTACCGAGCTAGCTAAAAATACACCAAAGCTATTTCGAAAAAACAAAACCAATCCGCTATGACAAACGCTACAGTTGTTTACTTAGAAATATATCAGCATCTTGCTTTATATGTAAACCATGTATACTGTGTATATGTAATCCCCTGATCTCAGACCTTTGGGTAACCTAAAACATAACCAACTGTAAAAAGCTGTTTGTTTTGAAGAGGCGGTGTCCGTCCGTTGGTGATACCCTATTGCAACAGAGACCATCGTGCAGGAGTTCCTGGATTGTCCCCATCTTTTTGTGCTTGTCCCTGATGTTCACTTTTCAAATAGTTGCCTTTCAAACGCCCTCACTGTGTGGTTCCATGGTGTAATGGTTAGCACTCTGGACTCTGAATCCAGCGATCCGAGTTCAAATCTCGGTGGAACCTAAATTTATTTTTTTCCTGTCATCATCCAACACAACGAAAATATAAAATAGTGCGTGTATCAGCAGCACACGAGTTTATGACAAGCTAGTGCTTCATGAAATTCGTGTCAGCAGCTATATCACGTAGAATGTTAGTTTACTGGCCTACGTCATTTGACTACGTAATTTCAACATGGCGGCACACATAGCACGACGTTCGTATTTACTGTGCTGTAGAACAGGAGTAAACGCGATTCCACAGCATGTTAAACTAAAGAATGCTGCAATAACAGACACTAACAACACTTTACAGTCGAGTGCTGCTTATGGGAGCCGAGGGACAGATAGCGAACAGGTAAGTAAAAAAAAAAGCTAACTGGGTTAAAAGGCTCAGGCTCGGGACAGAGAGATAAAACATAATCAACCCAAAAATAATGCATGGGTGGAAACGGTAGTATATCATCCCAGGATGTGCTCACTACAAATATGATCAGCACTAAGCCTTTTCCCGCAGTCAAGTTTGCTGTAACGTCCTCCCCATGAAAAAGATATGAAAAGGTTACTGAAACACAAACTGATCAATATATTCATAAAATTGCGTAAATGTAGGCTTACTGTATCATTTTCTGATGTTGTCTTTAACAGTATAATGAACTCATATCCTCAATGCATGGTAAAGCAGTAGATTTGTTGTATTTTAACTCTTTCAGGACGATCAAGTGCACATCCCAGTGGGTAAATATACACATATATATTCAATAAAGCAGAATAAGACAGCATTTTCATTCTTTTTCTGTGTTTTTTAAACATACATGTCTTCTCCTCTTGGCTCTCAGAGCGTCTGACAGTATCTTACTGCAGAAGCAGTGGTCCTGGTGGTCAGCACGTCAATAAAGGTTCCTAAAGTTTGCTTTAAACTTTAATACATCAAAGAAAACTTTGAATCTTGAATTTCTTCAATCATTCACAGTATATTCCTTTTGTTTACTGACATCTCAATCCCCAGTCAACACGAAAGCAGAGGTCCGATTCCATGTGCACACAGCAGACTGGATCCCAAAAGATGTTCGACAGAAAATCGTTGAAAAGGTATATTTACCAAACGCAGTGCAATCGGGATGAAAGCTTTAATCGTTCATCGTTTTAGTACACAGTTTTATCATTGACGAACTGTACTAACCCGTGACACAGAACAGAAACCGCATCAATAAGGCCGGCGAGCTCCTGGTAACGTCAGAGCTGAGCAGGAGCCAGCAGAGAAACCTTTCTGATTGCATCCAGAAGATTTCTGCCATCATAGCCGAGGCCAGCGAGAAGCCTTATGAACCAACAGCAGAAGACTTAGCACTCAGGGCACACAGGTAATAATCTATTAGGAGAGCGCTTTGTCTTTCTATGCACCTCGATTAGTAATGTGTCTTATGTGTGTCTTTGATGTGAAATATGTTGTGCAGGTTAGAGAAGCGAAACAAGGAACGACTCCACCAGAAGAAGGTCCATTCGACTGTCAAACAGAGCAGACGAGTGGATTTTGACTAAGTGACTGACTTTTAGGTTTCTACCTCTAATTATTTTACTGTCAGTAAGTATGTGTCATTCATATGTCCAGTGTTCATTTTTCTTTAAATTAAACTAAGTATCAACCTTGTTCAGATCAGTTGAAGATGTAAACTGCTGCTACTGTTGAAAGGTATTAAACGCAAACGCATATTCTGTACCCTGCATAGGCATATCAACTCTATTGACCTTAAACATTTATCACAATACATGGCATGCTTTATTATGGATACAAGTCTGTCTAGAGCACTAACAAGTCTTCTCACAATATTGGGTTGAGATCTTGGTCTTTTTCATACACGTTACCCTTTAGTGTCACATATTTCAGTACACTGAAATCAAAGCTCTCAAAATTGTGACCCTGTGTCAGTACCATGGTGGCAAAATATTTTTGCCAATATATTTACGTTTCATTCAGGACTTGTATGTGCTCAGAAGAAGGAAACATCACTGCAGAGCCATCGCATTCCGGACACAGCCTGTTCCTGCCTTCCCCCTCTGGTGGGCGCTACAGAGCACTGTATGCCAAAACAATCCCATACGATATATTTCTACAGTCTGAAAGACACTTTTTAACATGATATGTGTTTATTTATACCGATATTCGTTCATGTTGTGTGTTGACGTTTCTTGTTCTATGTCTGAATGCACTGAGAGCTATGAAAAACCAAGGTCAAATTCCTTGCATGTGTACGCGTATGAGAACAATAATGCTGATTCTGAATTTAAGTATGTGAAGTGTGATTAAAAACATTTTCGCTGGCAACATTTCGATTCAGGTCACAGAATTGAAACGGAAATACTAGCTGACTCCGTGAGACCGAACTAGAACAAAATGTTTAGCAGAGGATGGTTTCGATCCATCGACCTCTGGGTTATGGGCCCAGCACGCTTCCGCTGCGCCACTCTGCTACTACGAAGATAGTACTGTGTTCGGCATTATAATGTGTTTGCTGATGTTGGTGAAGTTGAAATTGTGAATATTGTGATTTATATACAACGTTAGTTAGCCTAACATCGAGCACTATAACTTCACATAGTTCATAGACATAGTTAGCATAACGTTAGCATTAGCTAACAACAGTTGCTATCCCGATGCATATTAACAATGATTCATACTGACCAGATAACACAAAAATACACTAGGCTCAAAATGTGGATTAGCCTAAAACCACAGGACACAAACCGGTTGAAAACTACAACCGTCTACTCATTCAAGTGCAAAATACGACCACGAAGGGACTCGAACCCTCAATCTTCTGATCCGAAGTCAGACGCCTTATCCATTAGGCCACGCGGTCTGATTGGCAAACTCTTCACACTGTACTTTACAAATATGTGATACATTGATATATATAGTATTCCACGTCCTTGCACGACTGAAGTACAGTTGGAAAAAATTGTGAGAGAAGCAAACAAAAGTAATTTAGACCGCATTCACTTTCTGCTTCTTCTCATGAGACAGTTCTTTTTAACGTCCTTTAGAAGTACGAGTGAACTACAATTCAGATCAAATCCTGCACTGCACAGTTTGAACATTTTTTGTCCCGCAAAGTGAAATTAAGACAATTAGTTAACGTTGTATCGATCCTGCATTTCTTCCTTTTACCCACCTTTCCTTTGAAATATAGTAAATACAACAACGCAGGATTTATTGTATCATTGCTTTATTATAACAGATTAAAATAGGTCTCAGTTCAGTAATGATATGAACTAATACCAGAGCAGACTAAACATTAATGGCAATATCATTTTAACTAATACTGCACACATGTAAACTGAATAATACAAGTAAAGCAAATTAAATAGGTCTGTTCTGACAATATGTTAGTAACATTCACATATAGGCACTGAAAATGTAAAATAAAATGTAAGAAATGTTCACACACAAATAAATACACAGATACAATTTATATCAGCTATCCTAAATATGCAAAAGATGAGGCGTCAGACATTTTCAAGTGCAAAAGGTAAAACATTACAGTACAGAAACCTCATGAGCCTTTTAATATGATAAGAGGCTCTGGTTTGGCATTGTTTAATCCATGCTAACACATATTACTACCTCCACAAACTTGAATCATTCAGATGATTCATACACCACAGTTGTCCAAAAGCTTGCTGCAACAGTAAAGTAAACTTTACTTCATTGGAAGGTAACAGGATTCCTCTCAGATTTCAGTACCAGGCTGAAGTCAAATATTCATTCTGCTTTCTATTTCCACACATTAGCCTCAAACACGAGTGCAGGGTCCTTCAGGTGTCAGCCTGTGAAAGGTTTCAAGCTTGGCTATGTCTTCAACTTTGCTGAAGAATCAGATATAAAATTAGCTGTAATAACATTCATTATAACAAAGGTTTATACATAAGAGGTTACCCAGAAAAAAAGGCATAGGCATTTTGTTTATGGTGAAAAAGGTGCAATATGTTTGCAGGTTAGTTTTAGAGTTTAGTAAGACTGCTAGGTGTTAGACAAAGCCCTGGTTTGAAGCCTTATACTGGTTACAGGTGTACAATGTGGCTGTCTAGCTATAATTAAAGGAAAATTGCCTCAACACATGTATAAAGCTCCCAAGAATATTTTTTTCACCATTGTAATATCAGTTTTCCCCACAGGATCATTTTCTTTCTGTGTTTATAATGTCCATGTTGTCTTCATTCAAAGGCCTTTTACAATCCCTGTGACAATCAAGAGTTATGTCTATATAAGTTCTTTTGCTATTTGTCGCTGTTCGGTCTGTTAGATGTTTCCCAAACAAAATACTTGCACTGTATATGGTGCAAAACCATTACCAGACATTTCAACTTCACAGCCTTCATGATATTAATATTCTGTATGATGAGTGACCATAATGCCCAGGAAATAGTGAAAATAACAAACTGCAGAGATTGTCTTTGGCAAGACAGCAGCCAGTGGGATCATCACTCCTACACATTCAAATTACGACAGGCACAACTATCTAAATTATAGCCTATATTGTAGATATCACACACTACTAAGATGCTTCCTGTATCTCACTGAGCAGTTTTATTTTTGCCCCAATGGGCTGATGTAGTCCAGTTGAAGACATATTTTAACTTTAACACAGTGGAGGGAGAAGATATTTATTTTAAAAATGTACATTAACTTCTCAGCCTGGGTTCCTTTCTTTAAGTTTAATCATTAACATCCCTTTTTTCCTTGAACTCCAAAAGCATCCGAGCACCTCAATATTTTGGGAAATACTGTTTGCTATTTGTTATCCTGTCAGCAGTTAGATGAGCATATCGATGCCACACTGTTGCCTGTACGCTAAATTAATAGCTGCAACCAACAGCCAGTTAGCTTGCTTGGCAACATGTGAAAACAGGGGAAACAGGTTCTGTCCAAAGCTGACAAATAAATTAAAAAAATCTGCCTCTAAAGTCTGCTAACTAGAAAGTTGTATTTTGTTTAACTAACCATCCACAAAGAATGCATTAAAACAACAGCTTGTGATCCCTTTTCCTGGACAAGAAATACTACAACTTGGTGTTGTCAGCAGTGTCAGGCTAACTGTTTCCCCATTTCCAGCCTTTATGCTAAGCTAGGCTAACTGGCTGCCGGCTACAGCTTCATATTTACTGAGTTTTAGTCTTTTTCATACACTGTTCCAAGAAATCTCTAGATAAGAAAAAGAGGCACCTCAAACTTTGAAAGAAGTAATAATAAGGTCACATACAGAGAAAGAGAAAGAGTAGAAATGTCACTCAGGCGAAAGGCTTATTTAAATTTTCAACAGTGGTAATTTGTGTATGATATACATAATGAGAAGGGAATTATTAGCACCTCAAGTTCATGCTAGAGCCAGAAAGCACAGTGGCCTGAGAGGATTAGTTTTAGTCTTTCTTACTGTAAATATACAAATGTTAGTAGAGTCTATTGTAATAAACCTAACAGATACAGTTCATGTTAATATTAGACTTAGATTTCCACTCTTGTTTTCATTAGTGATGCAGTTTAGTAGTGTTTTTGTGCAGCTTTAACATTTAGTGCATCTGTGAGGCTCATGAAAGGCATATTGCTATCTTTGTGTTATTGTGGTATAAGCCTAAAGCAGTAAGGCAGTGAAGCCAGTATATTGGTTGTACACAGGAACACTGAATACAAGAATATGATGGGGGTGAACTTCAACTAATTCTTAACGTACCATGTTTCATACATACGAATCAAATCTTTAAGTTTTATGTTAGATCCCATGCAAAACAGACCCTTGTGTATGCTGGGAGGTTTCAGTACTGGATGAAAACTTTGCGCTCTGAGTTGACCTTGACTGAAATGAAATGTACTTGAATTTAGCATTATTTTGAAATAGCACCCTCCAGAAGAATCCTTATGCCGCTGTTCACAAACTCAAGCACCTATCTCTGATATAGCAGATAATCAGTCGGGGTCTCATTACTGTTTACTAGATTTGCCAGATTTGCCAGACTTGCTCGCCTTAGCAGCTTTGGTAGCTTTGATGTCCATCTTGGTCTTCTGGATACGAGAGAAGATCTCTTTAAAAAGGGCCTTGTACTCTGGAGTGTTCTGTCCTAGCCTCTTGTCCACTGCCTCCACCTGCTTGCTGATGCTCTCAATGGCCTCGGGGGTGGAGGGTGACTGGGTGGGCGTAGGTGGAGGCGCCGGGGTGGGTCCCATAGCACAGTCTTTCATGGACGGGTCTCGGGATACTGGTCTGGAAGTCTGGACACCAGCATGACACAGGCTCTCCTCGTGGCGCCTACACTTCCCTAACAACTCCTCATATTTCTCCAGTAAGGCGTGGTACTGCTCATCCACCTCCCTGAGGATGGACATCCCTCTCTTCCTCACGCTGTTAGCGTGGAGGGCATAGCTGCCTCTTCTACGGCCTGACGCATCACGGGCCACAATGGCATTGAGCGCTGTGTCGCTGCAGCTTTTCCTCACAGGGCTGGACTCGGGGAGAGCTTCCCCTCCAACACCTCTTCCGCCTTCGTTCTCCTCCCTCACACCTCCTCCATTCTCCCCGACCTCCACCTCCAGGAAGGTGTCAGTCTCTGGGGTGCTATTGAGGACAGTCTGGGTAAGAGTCACGCCGTCATCTTCGCTGCTGAGCAGGAAGGTCCGAGCCCGACGTAATTGCTGGAGCTCCTGTAGCTCCACCTCCAACTCCCGCACCCTCCCCTGGCAGCTCTCAGCATCCTAAGAGCAGGGACAGACACCAGACATAGATCTAACGGTTCTTCTGATTTTAATCACCATATGTGGAGGCCAATTCTGAATCAATGGTGTGAAACGGGCACAACTGCACATTTCTACAAACAAAATTATCTGGTACAAAACAAATGATTTATCGCAGTATTTTGTAAAATACCGACAGCATGTGATCTAAACTTGTTCAAGCTGTGATAAAGTTTCGTAGTAGTTTAGCACCTTACCTGGACTCGTGTCTGCAGGCGGGAGAACTCTGCGATTAGGAGGTTGCACTCCTTCTCCACACCCTCTCTACGTGCCCTCTCAGTCCGGACAGCTGCTCGTAGAGCCGAAACCGCCTCCCTCAGATGCTGGTTCTCTTCTTCAAACGGCTGAGGCTTCACATCCATGGAAAAACTCTCAGCCCTGCCCACTACAAACTCATCCTCATACCTGACAACATGGCACACAGTAGTAGTAGAAGAAGAAGAAGAAGAAGCTTTATTGGCAGTATATTTTTACATACACTAAATTTTCCCTCTGCATTTAACCCATCCTTGGTTGAACACACATGCAACACCCAGAAAATTACATGCAGTGAACACACACACAGGAGCAGTGGGCTACCATGACTTAAGTAGGACTTAAGGATGTGTAATCCATGTATTTATACCTACTACACTAGACTGTGGATAGAACAACAAGTACCTGGGTGCTGTGCAAAGTTCTCTAAGGCAAGGAAAAGAGTGGATGGTCTTGCGTCGTTCCCTCTTCTCCCTCCTGACTCGGAGCTGTTCCATGGAACGTAGCTGCTCCACCTGCCCCGAGAGAGACCCCACCTGGTTTTGCAAAGCCTCGATGGTTGCCGTCAACCTGGTCCAGGAGGAAGGGCCAATGTGTAGTGAGTAAAGGAGGAGGTGGACGGAATAGAGGAAAGAAAACGTCTAGTCCCACTCACCTCTCTATCTTTTGCTGTGAGGCCTTGCTGTCCATAACCAGTGTGTGATTGGTGCGTTCCAGCTCTCTGGCGGTCCCGTCCAGCTGCTCGTACACTTTAGCATGCTGCTCGTTCATGTCCCGTAGTACCTCCAGCTGCTTCGACAAGTACTGTGGGACAAACACACACAGTGAACCTAGACACAGCAGCTCTGTCACAATTCACTGTTTTCCAGTGAAGCTGATTATTTACTTGTTTCAATTTGACAAAATAATCTCACTTAAACATCTGTTTAGTAGCTTTCAATCGAGCCACGTGAACGTCAGTTTTCGTTTTGTTTCTAGGTTGTCGTTCCTACAGATCCAAATCCCCAGAACAGCCACAAAATGTGTGTGTTGAGATTTAAGGTGAGGTTATCAGCTGCTATTTTTAAGGTCAAAGGGCTTTAAACCTAAACTTTTTCAAAGTTGTAATTTGTCTTTTTATAATCAAATCAAACATTATTAAGAAATCAGTAAACAAACCTTCTAAACAACAATTTGCATGGAAGCCTTGTTCCTCCATATAAAACTGACTGCTCACATTCCCAAATGTTGTTTCTATTAACTCTACTTAATTGAATATATGAGTTCAATTAATGGTACAGAGGCAAGGGAAAAATATTTTGATTTGGCAGGACACATTCGCACCTCAATCTCTTGCACTTGCTCTTCATTAGTGATGTACATCTGCTGCAGGGAGTCCTCCAGCTCCTTGTTCCTCTCCAGCAGAGTCTTTCCCAGCTCTGCTGCCAAGTGGAGGTCTAGACAATGAAAAGAAATTGAGAAAGAGATAAACAAATAAGACAACAGTGCAGAAAAGGAGCTGTAGATGGAGAAAGACGAGTAAACAAAGACATAGAGAAAAGAAAAGAAGTTGAGAAAGAAAACAAGGCATGGAGGAAGTATTACAAAAGGAAATGGCGGTGGAATTAAAATAGAAAGGACTGAGGGTAAAAGCAGAAGATATTTAATCTCACAGAAGAAGACATAATGCGGCCATACAATTTAGATTACCCGCTGCCACGATTAATGGAGCACTTTGTTCTATTTTAGGCAAGGTCTGGAATAGAATGATCAAAGGGTCCATCACATCATCTCAGTCTGCCCTGGACCAGTTCAGTTATAGAGAGAGGAGAGCAGGGGGACAGTGTGACAGTTCTTCTTCTCCCTGCAGGCCCTCTTCTCTCTGCTGACTCAATATAAAGGTCAGAGACTGATGCCAAGATAATGTGGAGAGACACCTCTCCACCGAGGTTAGGACAGAAACGGGAGCAAATTCAAAACACTGGGATGTGGGAGACCAAGGCAGGTAACTTTTCATGTGTTAAATAACAGTGTGTTGGTGTTGGTGAATTTCTATCCTTAGGCAGTAAAGCAAGTCACTTTTTAATGACCGTTTACTGTTTTAATTTGTGCTTCCAGACAGTTACTGCACCTCCAAAGTAAGATGAGTCACTGTCATTGCTCTTTATTCTAACTGTGCTGTGACTCAGCAGTATTTATGTCACATTGTTTGGGCTGAATCAGCAAGATGTGGTTTCTGACCTCTCAGAAAGAAAGCAGAGGACTAAAGTGAGCAGCCAATGAATTCGTCTATCTTGTAGTCTTGGCTGGTTCTGTCTTTAATAATGAATACTGATCACAAGGACGGAGGCCGACTTCTGACCTGTTTCACTGCAGCAGCACTCACATAGATTTCCTCAGGATGTTCAGGTATTGTAACACAGATAAACTGATAGAATATTAGAGCCTTCAGATTAGATTAACCTTAAACTGAGCCTACTCAGCACCAGACAGCAGGAAGACAAGGTCAGGAGTTGGTTCACCATGTCATAACATGTCAGTGTTGTGTTCAAAGCATGTTTGTGCTGCCCTTAAGGGGCATATATCTCTGCTGATAAATAGCCAAAAAGTGCAGTATAGAAATGCCAAATTTGGCTTGTGGTAATTTAGAAATCAGTGATGGAAGTACACAAGTACTCAAGTACTGCATTTGAGTCCAAATAGGTACCTATACATTACTTCTACTCCACTACATTTCAGGGGGATTTTTTTTTCAGTTTTAATTGCTATTTACTTATTTTTGAATAAAACATATCACAATGTACAATGTAAAATGTGAAATTCTCTGCAACTGCAAAAGGTGCTGTGAAGATGGACAACCATTCAAAGTTGGAATTAAAATCTTTCGAGATGAACTTGGCCTTGTACTCCAGTACCATTGTCTCTGATGTAGTATGACGACGACACAAATGAATTTTTTTGCTACTAGATGCATACAAGCAAAATTAGTTGTTAGATAGTGAACACAGCATTCAATAGCTAAACAGACAGATTTTATTCCCAAGATATGGAAGTGAGAACTACTAAGACAGCAAAAGTTGCTCCACTCTGCTGGATCTGCAGTAGTTGTATAGTAATCATGTTGTCTTTACAGCTTGTAGTGTTGCCCCCATGTGTCTAAACCTTTGTACCTATGATTATAATAATTTATTAAGAATTAAATTTTTTATTCTTTTTTCTTCAGTGGAAAATACTCAGCTTTTTGTTTGGTTGAGTTGTTTGAAAAAAGCTGAGGAAGAATTGTGTAGATATAGCATTAGCAGTGCTAGCAACAGCAGCTAAACAGATAAAGAGAAGAGTGCCACCTGCATATTCTGAAAATGAAAGTAGACCAGGCAGTAAGATCATTATCAATGTAACCAGCATTAAATGAACTAAAAAGAATTATATAAGCAGACAATACGGGCTATGACCTCTGACAAGTTCAGGTCCTATCCAACCATGGGCCAATCTGACACGTCGAAAGTCAAATTCCAGCAAGAAAGCCAGATAACTCAAACATGTGTCAGTGTCCACATTCAGATGTTGACTTCTTTTTGGCTGCCAGAAAGGGAAAGTCAGCCAAGAGCCCCAGTGATAGGAGAATACAGGAGAAGGAGGAAAAGCCAATCGATACAACTCTCTGTCCTGGCAAGCAACTTAACAAGTCAATACTGGACGCAGATAACGGTCTGTTTGCTCCAGACAGACCCAAGGCCTGACCCGCACAGGATGAAACCACTGAGGCAGGAACTCCAACATAATCACATCACGTATGACAGATTTAGTTCCTGCATGCTCAGGAAAACAAGCTGCAACCAGCTGGGAGAGTGGGTTTGTATTCAAACAGCGTTTTGCACTTTTCACAGTGAACATAAGGGCAACTTTGAATTCCATACACCTTTTGAATGCAGCTGAATATGTGATTTTCTACAGACATGCATGTTCATTACTACATTACATGAAGTGATCTCTTCCACAGGCAGTGTTGTTGTGGTGGGTGCAGGTCACCCATGAGATTCACTGGAATGTGGAAAACAAGACTTCTCCTCTTCCTCCTTTCCTGATCTGCGAACTCAAATCCTTAGCAGAAAAGGCTTTAGAATCATTCAGTTTCCAGAAATGAATTATCTAATGTTATAGCAGGCTGTTTTTCTGTCCCTTAACTGCATTAATGCATGACATGCCAGAGCAGTAGCATTTTTCTGGTCCACAGTTGGACTTTTTGCTCTGTAATACTGAATACTTGGATGACATAAATACATATTAAGCTGTAACAGGAGCATTTGAACAGTTGAGGAAGCCTCTCATCAGATGCAAGTCAAGCCAACAAGCTTCCAGTCTCAGCTGGTAGAGCCAAGCTTTTTCTACCTGGACTTGGGCCAGTAGAGGCTCTGGCTGACACACAATGGATCCAAACAAAGACGCATCCTAATTACATGTCTGCACTCCTCCTTGTTTTTCCGCCTTAGGAGTTGAAATGTGAGCTGTAACTACAGCATAACATCTCTAACATTCCACGGGAACACTGCTTTCCAAGTTTTACATCTGTTAAATTTGTGTGGACATTTATATCTGCTAGATGTCCACACAAATGAAGGACTCATGCTCAGACTTGAAGGACAAGTTTAACACTTTGGGAAATAAGCTTTTCGGGTTTCTCACCAAGAAGATCGATGCCACTCTGATGTGTTTACAGGACATAGGAAGCTACCACCAACAGCTGATTAGTTTAGCTTAGCTTAGCTTAGCTTAACGCAGAGACTAAAAACAAAGTGGAACAGATAGACTGATTCTCTTCAAAACAGGAAGAAATAGTCTAGAAACAGACTAAACAAAATGTTATGATGTGTTTATTAGTGACCTTTAGAGGTGTTGATAATTGATTTTTTTACATTTAGTCCAAGCTATGCTAGCTGTTTCTCAGTCTTTTACGCTAAGCTAACTAAGCTAAGCTAAGTCAGCCAGATGTAGCAGTTAGCTACACATCAGTGGCTGTAACATCACCAATAACCACCAGGGTCAGCCTCCTCCAAACACCTTCTGTAGCTTTTTAATTATTGAGATTTTTCTTTTTTTTCTGATTGAGATTAGTTTTCTTATTAAATCACAACATCCCAGAACCCGAAAAAAGCAGGAAAATCCTCTCATTTGAGACGCTGGAACCAGAGAAAGTTTGGTGTATGATAATTTAAGATAATTTTTATGTTGATCACTTCATTCTTTAATCAACTCACTGTCTCAGCTCTACACTATTTTGAGTAATATATGTTAGTTCTCTTTCATTCGTCCATGTTTCATCTTTCTAGGCTGAAGCCTCACAGAAGAGCCTTCTTCTTTCGCAGGTTAGACTGCTGAGCCTGCCAGTGATTCCTGCATGACAACAAGGTGTTGTAATACAATGACAGTGGTGCCTCTCTCTCTCTCTCTGAAGAATTTATGACATCCTGAAATGTCACACAACAAGAGATGAGCTCGGGCAGTCAGCACTTTGAAGCTCAGAGAGGTCTGACATCGCCTCTGCTCCACCAAACACAGAGCTCTCTGCATGGGCGCACGCATGAAGACGCTGCTCATTTTTTACACCGGCCATTTTGACTTTTATGAAGGTTTGTCCCCTCTGCTGCTGTGTCTCTATCCTCCTCAGGACTGCCAAAACTAAGAGTGCAGAGGATCCTGTCCTCAAGTCTGATCATGTGTGACAAGAAAGAAGCTATCAAACAAATCCATTACATCATGGCTGTTTGCCTGTGTGTGTTTCTAGTCAATTAAAATCACTGCATCAGCATCATTTCACCTCTGGTAATTTACCGTTATAATTACTTGCCACAAGGAGAAGTAATTAGGAGATGGGAAAAGACAGGAAATGAATTAAGTGGTGCAAAGAACAGAGAGGAGCATATGTCTGTGATGAAAATTTAAAATGTTTTCAGATTCCTGGCCTCAAAGTGCATATTCAGTTCGGGTGCTTTGTCTTTGTAGCTGTTCAGAGCACAGCAGTATACAAACTGTAACGTCATCCAAAATGTTTCCTGCATGTGCCTCCCTGTTATGGGTTACCCACGAGAACATAATAAGCCGGTCCTCATCTATATGGAAATTGGATGATACCGAGCCCATCTGACATTATGAAATAAATGAAATGCATTTTGATTCAATATTGAAAGAAATTGGGAAACCTTTTAAAAAGCTACTCAACACTCAATTCCTTTAAGTCTGACAAACTATTTAAATCTCTGCAAATACAAGGACCTTGAATGACATAAGTAGATCAGATAGATTTCGTTGCACGGTCGCGATAGATTCACTCATGCTGTTATGCTGTGTAGAGCAGGCGGCCTGAATAGACAGATGAAAGATAATTAGCTGACTGTGAATTGGGTTAATTAGACAAAGACAAATAAGAACAGTGAACTCATCTGCTGGCTTGGTTTTACAAGATCTGATAAGTTCATTCAGTAATCCCTACCTGCACCTGAGTTGGCCATGGATCAATCAATTTCAAATGAACTGTCTCAGCCATAAACATTGTTTACAATAAGACATTTGGCAACATAACTTCGGGATGTAGAAAATTAGGAGTTAGAGTTTTTTTTTCTAATGTTTTCATAAACCTAGACTAATTAATGGACCAAAAAATATGACAGATTTATTAACAACACAGTGTAAGACTGTCCCCATACAGCCTGATGGTGAATGATGAATATATACATTTAAAATATGAATACATTCAGTCAAAGTGCATAAAGCCTTCCTTAATAACTGGGTTCTGTATCATGAAATTAGTGTATTTCATTCAGTTCTGATAGTTGCTCTTTCCACATTACTGGCAATTCTTCATCAAAAATGTCTTTGTGTTAATATTTTGTCAAAACACTGATATCAATCCCTACAATACTGACGTAATATTGACATTGAGGTATTTGGTCAAAAATATGATATTTGATTTTGTCCATCTCATCCAGTCCTATCTTCAAGCTGCTTGTTTTGTCTGTTCAACTGTCCAAAACCCAAACATATTCAATGCACAGCCATAGAAAACTGGAAAAAGCAGCAAATCTTCACATTTGAGAAGCTGGAACCAGAAAATGTTCTGCATTTTCTTGGTCAATGATACATAATTGATTATCAAAGTAGATTTCCTGTCAATCAATAGTTCCACAAATCCAAATTCCACAATCTTTCTTTTTTTGTTAAACTACAGCCCTGACTGATAACAGCGTTACTGAGGGTGGGTGATGCTCACTGTCTCCAGCCATACAAAGCCCTGCTTGGCAGGCTTTCGGTGCATTGTTGTCATAGGGGGTTGTTTTGAGTCGCCCGATCATTACAAGCTCCTTTAATGTTTATGTGACTGTATTTAAATGTCACCTCTGCCTTGTCTTTACATGACAGAGAGCCTTTGTTAAGTGGAAACCGGCTGATCCCAGGCCGGCGCCAGCAGCTGACAGTGGTGATGCTGCTGCTGGCAGGGAGGATGGGGTCTTGTCTTACCCTGTTCCAGGTCCTGCTGGTCGTACCATGGCTCTTCTTCTTCAGTCACGAATTCCTCCATTCTCCCTGAGCTTAGCATGGGGACCCACCCCCCGGTAGAACCGCGGAAACAAGCCCCTCTGAGCGAACAATAGAGCTGGATCCTCCAGAAGGCAGCAGTCGCTCCTTCAAGCCGGAGCTGCGCACAAGCTTTCTTCAGTCAGGGGAGTGTTGTGTTGTGGCTTTACGTGTTTCCTCTTTCCTTCCTCTCCTCTGTGTTCCTTCAGTCACTCCCACCCCTCCCTCTCATCCCCCCATCGCCCAGCACCGGCCCATCCCGGTGCTCAGACCCGCCGCTCCGGCTGCTGCTGCTGCTGCGGAGGATCCTACAGACGTGGCAGCGATGTTGCAATAACAGCACTTCCTTTCCTCCCTGATAACAGCGACAACCTCGCGGTGCATTCATGTACCACTCGGAAGTTGCATTACCCAAAGTTTTGTTTACATTCGACGAGCTTAGAGTCAAGTGCGTCCTCTCGATTTCGACATGTAAAATATCTAATGACATCATTAATTTAGGCATATTAATTGCAAAGGTGCAACATTTGAAAAATAATCAAACACTATGTCATATAAAGCTAAAATTTCAGACAGCAAGTAAATGCTACATTACCTCATTAATCTTGACTTGAATCCCAGATGTTTTTAGTAATATATACAGCAAATCTAACTTCCTGACAACACTGCTCCTAAAAGCACTTTTTTACAGGTCTGTCTGTCTCCACGCTACGTTTAAAGGCAATGTTGGAAAGTAACATGCAATTTTTCCTTTTAGACATTATACTGTCTTATCCTATCTCATCTTCTCTGTCGCTTTTCAGAAGCAAATACTGCACTTTTTACTGTACTGCATTTAGATTATAAAACTTTAATTACACGTTTCATTCACTCTGACGAAATGAAAGAAATATGCCTAGTTGTACTGGGAGGTACAAATAATTATATTTATCTACAGAAATAAAAAAAACATTAAATGTAATGGCCTATTAGTAGCGCAGTAGTGTTCTTGAGTGGATGTGTGAAAGTACAGTGTTGTATGGTGTAAAATAAAGATAAACACAATTCAACCAAACCAAAAACCCATCAATGGGAGCAGAGACAGAAGTAATGGGGACAGCTGATCATAAATGCATTTGTGGGAGGAGACATGTAGATGTGCATCTCCTTAAGCAATTTTCACAATCTCAAATCTTCATTCCTGTGGTATATTTTGATATGAATCATTCATGCAGTCTACTTAAGTGTATTCCATGAGAGAGTGCACGTGTAGTATCACAACTGTATCACAAGTGTACAAGAAGTACCTCGACTCATCTTAATGCTCTTTTTTGTACCTTCCAGTTAGAAATCCCCTTCAGGTCATCTCCTCTTGTTTTGACAACCGTAATGCATTGATCCACATAATGCATCAAAGCATTACATGCATAATGTAATGCATGTCTGTAGCGCAGATACAGTTCCTGAGATTTCAACTGAGAGCCATATCATACAGTTATAAACATCATTTTCTATGAAATCCTGAAGTATTTCACAAGAATTTGTGATTAAATGTCACAAGAATTTGGTCAAAGTAAGTGCAACTAAAATGAGCAAAATGTAACTTTAAATCAGGAACTGCCCCATCAAACAAATCTTAAACAGGACTGCAAATATGATCAGGCACCTTTCAGTAGGTGACAGCTTTTGATGCTCGATGCTGGAGACACAACATACCCAACGCTGGGTAAATGCAAAGTGGAGGAAGTGGAGTGTAAACAGAATACTGATGTTATACTTTTCTCTTTCTTGACTCTGTTTTGGAAGTGCATGACTTCTTCTTCTGCAGCTGCAGTTGTTTGGTTACGTGGCAGCTAACTGAACTGTGCTGTAAGTCAGTTGTCTTTGACTTTCTGCTGCTAAATGATTCAGCTCGCTGATGCTGCAAACGGTGCTGTGTGTTATTTACACCTCTAGAGGGCGTGCTCGAGGTTTACACACGCCACCATAAAGTAACCCTTCCATGTATTACTCTCTTGCTCCTCACAGCTCCGTCCTGTCACTGTTAAATATGATTTAGTACATAGCTAACTGCTTATATATTCTGATCGGTCAATGGGTCAAATCTGGAATAAATGCAATTCAAATACATAGATACACCATATAGACACAATTATTTGCATACACCTCTTTACTATTAAATTATGTGGTGTGGGGCTGTTTTTCAGGGGTTGGGCTCGGCCCCTTACTTCCAGTGAAGGGAAATCTTAATGATTCAGCACATCAAGACATTGTGGACAATGCTATGCTTCCAACTTTGTGGCAACAGTTTGTTGAAGGCCCTTTTCTATTCCAGCATGACTGTGCCCCAGTGCACAAAGCAAAGTCCATGAGGACATGATTGGTTTTGTGTTGAGGAACTTGACTGGCCCACACAGAGCCCTGACCTCAACCCCATCCAACACCTTTGGGATGAACTGGAACAGAAATTGTGAGCCAGACCTTTTGGTCCAACATCAGTGTCTGACCTCACAAATGGTGAACTGCATGAATGGGCAAAAATTCCCACAGAAACACTTCAAAATCTTGTGGAAAGCCTTCAAAGAGTGGAAGAGTGGAAGCTGTTATAGCTGCAAAGCTGTCCATATATTTAGAATGTGATGCCATTAAAGTCTGTGTTGGTGTGACGGTCAGGTGTCCCAATACTTTTCTCCATATAGTGTATTACAAATGTTACAGCATAACTAGGAGTACTGATTTAAATGCCTCTTCAGTACACTCTGTGGAAAAACACTGAACTGGTGGATTGTAAACACATCCCTCTGGTATTCACCTTGTAATACAAGAAGATCAGTTTTTGTCCTAACAAAAATGAAAATAAAAATTTTAAAAATTTGTTGCACTAAATTTTTGAAAAAAAAAATCAAATGTTCTTTTGTGTGTGTGAGTTATGTTTCTATGCTGCTGGCACACAGTGAATCTCACCGTCATGGTGGCATCATTATATTGATCTATTTAAAATCCACTGATACGACTCACCCACATGTCCATTTGTTGTAGTGTTTTTGACAGCATGACGGTCTGCTGTGTTACAGGGGGGAGTGGACTCCGTTCTATGAGGAATGTGCTTAAATAACTTCATGTACACATCCTGAAGCAGTTGCCTTATCAATACCAGCTGTTGCTGCGATGACTGGAATGGGACATTTTTAGGGTGCAACATGGTTGGATCTGACCTGTGAAAGTTTCAGTGATTCTTGTGCTGTGTGACAGTATGCAACATGATGTGTAATATGATGTGTAAGAAGCGGCAGACATTTCGGAAGCGTCATCATCCTCCACAGTTGAATCATTCTGTTCAGCTAGCACACATTGCCTAACTCTGCTTACACAGTACTGCAGTCAAAAAATTAAAAAAAAAGTTTGACCAAGAGTGAATAAAGATTTGATTGAAAACAGAAATCTGCTTGGAATTTGTGGGAGATTTGTCTTAGTTGAAAGCAGATGAAAAAATGACCATCTTCGCAGTTCAAATGGATGTTTTGTGTGATGAAAGCAATATGTGTTGTTTTCCCTCCATACACGCATCATCAGCCTGATAATGGGAATTAATGGATGACCTTTTTGTGGCTAATGATGCTGCAAAAAGCCAGAAAAAAAATGATACAAGGAATATGGGCTGTTTAGAATAAAAGGATTATTATTATGGTAATTGTGCTGTTAACATGGAGTACACAGTTATGATGGCCTCGTTTCAGGTCACTAATGCAAGAACAGACTGTCCTTTATTTTCTCATCATCCCACTCAATAAAAAAAGAAAAAGACTTCAAGAGTAAAATCATTTTTAGAGTTCAGCTTCCAACTTAATTTCTTAGAAAACTGCTGGTGAGCTCATTCAGTAGAAATGGGTTTCACATGGGCGCAAGAAGGAGGAGTTTTAATAAGTCTTTATTAAGACCAATTCTCATCAATGACATGTTGGTACTACTGTAATTCCTATGTTTAGTAAATGCTTTAAAGGTAGGTAAAGTCACACAGTCAGTTCATGATACGACATCCCTTATCTAAAACCATAATGATCTAATAATGGAGCATTCCCTTTAAATCATAGAAAACGTGTAACCTGGCTTGGTTAAATTTGAACGACATAATTCTTTGTGTGGTGCACAGAAAAGCAAAGAATCTCAAAAAAATCTACCTACAGGCATGTATGCTGTTACAAACAGCTGATCAAATGCAATAAAAACAAAATCACAGAAAAACAAAGCAGGATCATTTGCAGGAGTATTCCAGCAGCTTGGACCAAAAATAAATAAGCTAGATTTAACCATTGGATCACCCAGAGGGCCTCTACATGATGACCTCTTAGGTCTGATAGGTGGAGTGAGGTCACGTGAGGTTTTATGGAGTAAAAGTACGCCAGTGTAAAGTAACAAGGACACGTGTCACATGGAACATGAAACACGTTTCTCGTCATAACTGGTCAAGTACAGGTGAGCCTTTCAGTCTAATTCGCAAGAAATAAATGCATGAACGTGTTTTCCTGCAGCATTGCATTTTGTACTTTTGATATATATATATATATTTCTCCAAAATAGCACAATGGCAGAGGTTTTTTTTTCTAAAATGTAAATAAGTGTGTGACCTGAGTGTGACGGCATCAGGGGGCACAGGGTTAAAGCGTTGTCATGTTACACACTGAGTATGGCTAAAACAAAGCCTGAATGGAGCGTCTCAACTGGCCTCCATTCACAAGACCTCCTCTCTTCCTATCACACACATGCAAATCAGCCTATTGTTGAACACTGGGATCATTGCTCACCCACAAACTGATCCTTTCCATCAATGTCAATGATATCCCCACAATAGATCAATCTTGTCTTTTAAAGTATTTAGAATGGAGGTGAGATGTGAATTTACATCATGGATGAGCTAATGTGTGAAGATTTGAAGGCTGCATTTTATTTCAAACTATACAAATGTACTATGAAGTATGTCTAACAGTCTAACATATCCTTGATAATGAAATTCTGTTCTCCTCCAATGATGAAAGTGTTGTGGAGTCAATGAGTAGCAACTGTATATAGTCTATACACATGATGCAAAGGGAGGTTAAGTGATGAACTACAATCAATAATTTATTAAATTATAGGGACCTCAGGTGAAAAAATGATTTAAAAACACTATAATCTATAATTTAACTTAAGCAATGATTCAAATGACTATGTTGTCAAAGCTGTCACTCATAGTGACAAACCCACAAATAATTATCACCCAACACTTGTTAGCATCTTTCAGCTCACTGTTTTGGTTTTCCAGTCTCCAACTTTACTGTTATGGCCCACTTTCACAAACCCCATGATGTTGTTTTGGCCACTTAAAGCAGCTGTTTTCAGCGAAATAGGTCTGTTAAACCCATCGTATACTGACCAACCAACGGCAAACAGCGAAGAGACAAAACTAACAACTAGCTGGTGAACAGAGGAGCATTTGGCTGCAAAGGAGCCAGATACTGTATTTCCCTCAGGAGTTGGTGTTTAAATATCCGATTGCTTACAACTGTTGGTGTTGGTGTACACACACACACACATATATATACACACCAGCTTGTGTGGTGCTCACAGGACAGTAAATATCAGATGTTATGTTCATCTAGTAACACAGCTCTAGATGTTGCTCCATATTAGCTGTACAACAAGACCATTTCTGACCCGGATGCATAACTTTAGGCTCAATATTAGCTTTCAACAGGGGGAATGGGAAATGAGTAATGGCCACTTGTGAATAAATGGACTTAGCTCATGAAGTCAAAATACCCTTTCATGTGCGTAGAGACCCACAGAACTGACTTTCATCAAAGCATACACCAGCCAGGCTGCTATTTGAGAATATATACAACCCCACAGAGAAAGGAACAGCCTCATTGTTCTTTCGTTCATTCTTTGCGAGATTCTTTCAGTAGCACAGGAGACCCCACCTCTGATGTAGATGGAGGAGGAACTTGCAGGGGGAAAATCAGCCTCCATTAAATTCATCAGTAAAGTCGGTCGTACAACTTTCCATCTGTGTACGTGAAGGAATCAACAGCAAATGCATGCGTGCATGCTCTTGAGAAATATGGGAGTCAGCTGGCAGGACACCAGATGGACACACACACACACCACCCCCTGCTTCTTTTAGACGGAGCCTCGTCTCCACGGTGACTGAGGACAAAAAAGAGGCCCTGGCACAGCTGGTCTTTAGCAACCAGGAGAGAGAGAGAGGGTAGGAAAAAAGAGTGAATGAGTGTACAGACAGGACAGAGGGTGAGTGGGGAGAGTGGGAGACAGGGTAAGCAGCAGTGAACAAGTCAACTGGGGGGGTTGCTGGGAGAAGGGAGGGTTGAAACAGGAGGAGGAGGAGGAGGAGAGAGAGAGAGAGAGAGAGAGAGAGAGAGGAGGTACACAAACTCCTTGAGAACAGGAGTTAGTCGTCAAAGTGGGAGAAAGTGAACACACACCAAGAGGAACGACCTCAGTCAAACGGCTGCGTCTGCTGAATGGGTCAAATTACCTACAGACATCCAGTGCTGGTCTGAACTGGAGCAGGCTAATTAGATGAAGAGCCTGAGACCAGCGGCACCACAAACAAACTTAGCAAAAAAACGAATGAAAGGAGTGAGAGGGGGAGGGTGAAAAGAAGAAGAAGGAGTAGAGGTCTGTGAAACATCGGGAGTTTGTTTCTCCTTTCGCAGAAGAGTTAGGAAACAGTGACGCTCTTAAAGTGAAGTTGCTCACATTCACTGCAGAGGTAAGAGCTTGTCGACAGCTTTTCATATGTTGCTTGTCAGTATATACATAACTCATCTTTATACGTGTTTGCATACAAAAGCAGTTGTAAATTTCTGCAAGTAAATAAAACAGCCAAGTCGATGTAGTAAAATCTCAAGAAGCAAGAAGTCTCAGCGACACAAACTTATGTACACTTCCAGGAGTTTCTGCAGCATGTTTTGGTCTGGACTATGTTGTGCTGATTTCGAAACATGGGGAGGTGGGAGTGTGGTGGAAAGACAAAAGGAAGAGGAGATTGCAGAGCAGAGAAGGCCAGCAGCAGAGGTCAGACATTCTTCAGACCAGCTATGGCAGGTGGTTGAGATTTTCAGCTTGAGAGGCTTCCAAAGAACTGAACAAGAATGCAAACACCCATGAACAAACATGTATATGCATACATAGGTTTATTAATGCATGTCTGAGGAAATATTAGGCTCATGTGATTTCTGGAATCAAAACGGTATATCCAGTGGACATACAGAATTTCTGAGCAACATAATGATGTTATGAACTTTGGTTCTTTAAGACATAATGTCATTTATTTGTGTTTAATAATGGCTTTGTAATATGTACTGAATTTTATTTCTATTGCTTTTTATTGTATCTGTCACTTACAGTTGACTTTTGCTGAGCATACATTTATGTATATGGTGCATTTATGTCTAACATGAATATGTGTATGTGTTTATTTACGTCATTGTTACACACCTTCACATGCATTATGAAAAGAGTAATGTACAATACATTATAGTATGGTGCAATATAGTGTAGCATGGTGTAATATGGTACAGTAACCTATAGTATAGTGTAGTATACCTATATGAACATAGACTTCCTTCCTATTGAACTGTTGCTTAGCAACGCAAGCGACTGAATTTCTGCGGTGCAGTTTGAAGCTTTATTATGTGCTGTTGTTTTGTTTGTTTGTTTAAAAGTGAGATTACAAGTGGCCAATGGAATGAATGGCCAAGTGATATTTTTATTTTAATTACATATGGCATTTTGTTGGCAAGTGTCCAGCGATGTAACATCTGCTTCGCGTCGGGTGAGCAAGAGAGTTCAACTAAACTGACATCAGTTGAAGCTGGTTTAGCTGGTGATAGCCACTTCCAGCCTTAAGCTAACTAAACCTAAATGTAGGCTGCTTACCCTTTTTCCTTAATTAATTCATCAAGTTAAATATGAACGTGGTTTGATTAACGGACATCTTGGTAAATTAGCTTGTCATTCCACATGCCTAGCTAAATGAGGCAACAGCTAATCATCATTATAGGGAAAACCCCAGTTAGCATAATAGTAGTCAGAGCTCATTTTGACGGGCATCGAATTCTGACTGCGGTGGAGTTCACGTGACTTGGTATGTTTAAGATACAATTTTAGATCGCATTTCATTGCAATTTCTTTTAAGATTTTAATGTATGTATATATTGATAGCAGTACATCAGATAGTGCATTGAATCCACACTGTAAATGATCAAAAGAATTTTTTTTTTTTTTTTGAGAAATGGACTAGAAATTTAAAGGAATATTTTGTTAGCAATTGATATTTTGTATAATCTACTTGCTTCCATGATGATTAGCCATGCACTTTTTAGGTATTGTGTGGGTTTATTTGTTTGTTTGCTTGTTTTGCCATAAAATAATCAGCCTAAATAATCATAAAATAAGGTCACCTTATAATTCTCAACTTCACTACTTGTGTACTTACTACTCTTTCCCTTTGTATGGCAGTGTAGTATAGTATATATTAAAAAACACAACCCAGAAATACAAAACTCTTCTCTGTCCACAATGTATGAAACACTTCACTCATTAATCACATTAGCTCCTGGCTGTATCATTAAGTCACACATGTCCATTCAGAGTTGATCTGTGATGACTGGCTGTCTTCAGTGTCCTGTTGCCCAGTGTCCTTACGTCCTGTGCAGCCTGTCTAGTATCAGTCTGTGGGATCTCACCCACACACAGCTGCTGCCGTGATGATGACAGGCCCCAGTCTTGAAATGCCATGCCTGAAATAGTCTGCCTCGTTTATAATTAAACTGAACATGCAGTGTGGTTGCTCCTGTGTGTGGATACAAAAGACCCCCAGGCTGGAGCAGGGAATCACACACTGATGTAGACACATGGTATATCCACATACACACCTACAGATAAAGGAAGTTTATCAGTGGGCTAATTAGGGGTGCTGATATATAATAACTGAGTTCTCACAAAGCACATAGAGAATCTAGGGATGAAGGGCATATATGCTTACCAGGCTGGGGGGGGTAATTGCAGGGTGGAAGTATAAAGCAGTGAAGGGTGGAGCTGGTGTTGAAAATAACTTCTTCATTTCTACTTTCAGGGTGTCTCTTGTCAAGCCAGTGAAACTCTCCTAAATTCACTGTACTATGTTGTCTATTTATTTTTTAGGTGTAGCAGTGTGAGCTCCAAAGGCCTTTTTCTCTTCCTGAAAGCAAAGCCTGAAGTATTTAGTCATCTTCTTGTGGGACTTGGATCTAAGAGTCAGCACGGAGAGCATGGAAGTTAAAGAGGAGGTGATGGATATTCTTCAGAAGGTGTGGACCAAACTGCAGGGTCTCCCGCAAGCCAACCCTCTGGAGCTGGGAGCCTTCTTTGTGCTCATCCTGTTTGTTGGTGAGTTTTTATTTGTAAACTACAGTATGAGAAATTGAGGATTGAAAGGTTTAAAGCCTTTATTGTCATGTGCACAGTAAAGAAACAAGTTCTCTGCTCATTTAAATTCTTCCTTTGCTTTCCAGTGCGATGCTAGAGGTAGAAAATTAAAGTAGAATATAGAATACTTTAAGAGTAAAACCTAAAAGATATTTACATGATATGTATAAGAGAGGCAGTGTGATGCAGAACATGCAATATTGGCACCAAGTGAGATCCATATAATAATGATTAAAGGATGATGGTCTAAAATAGAGAGATAAACCCCTCCAACTGAGCTGTAAATGGGACGGGAGTAGATGTATTTTTTCACTAAGTCCAATACTCTCCTTTAGTTCTGGTTGGTGCTCCATCAGCTCCCAAGGGAAAAATCTCGCTCTTTAGCCTACAGATGTGCCAATATGTTGTTTGGTTTGTTGCTAACTGTGCCTGCCTGCCATTTGGAAACAGAGAGATAAAAGAGTACAGTTGTTCAACAGAGGTTTTTCCCTGAAACCGACTACCCGCTGCGGTTAGAAGCACAGTGGAAGTGAACCAGAACAGTGAAGATGTGGGCGACCAAAGCAAAACAATGAGCTGAAAGAGGATAAAATGCCTCATGGAGATGAGGGGAAATGCAGGGATGAGTGTCTGTAGGGTTCGTCACTATGAGTGACCATTAACATATTACACATGGTCAGTTGACCCATAGTTAATATAAAATCATAGCTACATGCAGCTTTAACTCCATCCCCCTCCACCCTGTGTCTTCTGTCTGCCCCTCCCGTCTCTCCTTTCAGCCACGTTTCTCTTCATGATCGTGCTGTCCTGCGTCCATTGCTGCTGCTGTGGAAAGCCAAAATACCAGGGCTCCAGAGTGCAGCCTCTCCAACCTGTCTGAAGCTGAGACAAAGAACAAGACTCCATCAGTAAATACAA
This sequence comes from Scatophagus argus, assembly GCF_020382885.2. Lineage (NCBI taxonomy): Eukaryota > Metazoa > Chordata > Actinopteri > Scatophagidae > Scatophagus > Scatophagus argus. Next base: position 3,890,785 of record NC_058513.1, read on the forward strand.
CCTCCATCCTTTCTTCCGTCTTTCATGTAACCACCCTCACAATACATTTACAGTTAACCAAGAAATCCCTCTTTTTTTTTTTTAGGTTTGTCGATTTCTTAGAGGAAATAATCAAAGGAGATTCAAGGGAAAGAAAAGGACACATTTCCATGATATGTCCTTGGATAAAGCCTGGATCCACAGCTAGGCAGACATGCCCCTGGAATCCATATAAATCAGCAGAGTGACACATATCATCAAGATTCATTCCAGGGCAGGACAATGAAACACTGTGTGGCAGCCCTTTCTAAGAACAAAAACTTCACAGTGGAGCAATCTATGAAAAGATACAGTAAGAATGCTGATATGTGTTTGAATGTGACAGTTACTCTGACATTACAAATTAACTGGGTTGGTATTTTGTTAATATTCACCAGAAATGTGGAAAACAACATGGAAAATGCTCGTGTAAGTCTGTGTTAGTTAGTTTCATGTTTTTAGCAGAAACACGTTGGTATAAGAAGACAGAGCGCCATCTGCTGGTCTGGTGAAGAGTTTTTTTGGGGGGTTTTTTCTTTAGCAAATTGTGCCAATGTAAAATAAGAGCTGTTCATTGTCAGTGCAAGAGTTACAAGTGTATTCTCATTATAGTGCAACATAGAAATGTATTTTTGTCTTTTTTACGGAGGTAATGCAGTGTTACATTTGTGGATGTAACGTAAATGTAATAAATGTTCAGTATATAAAAAAAGGTATCATTATGACTTGTTCATTTTTGTAGGGTCAATGTAAAGATTTATCTATATGTTAAAGCGTGATATGATCTCCACAAAATAAGATTTGATGCAAATAAGACCAGTAAAACACTGCACAATTGTTTGCCTGTCTTATCGCCAGATCTCTCTTTTGCCTACAACAGTCAATATCACAAGTAAACATTAACCAGGAACAGTTGCAGTTTGTGTTGCCCTGCCCACACTGAGCAACTGAAAGTGTAACCTTGGGCGGAGAGTAAGGATTATAGACAGTCTTGTCTGTGCCCAAACTGAAAATGTTTGGATTATAGTCAGATTGTTCCAGGACTGCGAAAAGAGGCTGAAACCATCTGTTCTTACACCCTACATTATATCCACACGCTGTTGGGAGTCACTGAGCCGTGAGAAGATCATTTGGGAGGACATGGCGGTGGAGAGGTGAGTTTCGAAACGGGAATGTGTTTGCTAACAATTGATTTTAACATCAGCAGGTGTCTATGGGAATGTTCTAATTAAAAAATGTGTTAGCTTTTCTGATTGCTTTATATTTGTTTCAGATATTTTATTATCGGGCAAATAATGTAGCGCCAAACATTATTAGTGGTTACCACTGTTATGCACTTACATTATCTCATCAGTGTTTATTTCTCCACTTGTGTGTTCAACTGGTTTGTGTCTCCCTTTGCAGTGTACTAGAGCAGCTGAGACCCACAGGGTCACCTGGGGACTTGGTGGAATGGTTCCTGTATCGGCTGCACATGGGGCCATGGTCACAGGGCGGTATTGTGGTCATAGGACTGTTTGTGTTGACAGTTCTGTCTCTGGTTGTCTTTGCTCTGCTGTATGGATGCTGCTGTGGAGGACAAGTAGTGAACCAGAAGAAGAAGAGGAAGACACAGAAGGACGGGGTGATTTAGACACATGAAAGGAACTGAAGGAATGAATGTTGACAAAATTTGTTTAAATTTTGCTGTCCAACCGATTGAACCCTGGGTTTTTCCATTGTTATATGTCATAACTTTTGTAGTGTTGACATTTCTTTGCTGTTTTCCATTGCTGTATTTGTACTGGTTGATATCAAATCAAACAACTTTTTTATTAACTTTATGTAAAATAATTCTCTCATTGATTAGTAGTACCTGGACTTGATATGATTATTAAATACTCAATCAAAAATGTGTGTCTATCTATATCAGCGACATAAAAGCTACTTCATGAAAAAAGACACAAGTCATTGATGTTCCAGGCAGTCCAGGTGCATTTACAGCTTAATGACTTCTGTGTTTTTTGTGCTTCACATATAGAAATGCACAAATACAGTGAACTGCTACTGTTGAAGTAAAGGTTACTAGCATTTCTAACCATAGGTGTATTTTAGCCTGAAAATTGTTATATCCGTCTCTGTTTGTTTTTTATCCCTATTTTATTTGCGTTGTAGCAGCATATAAAATAAATATAAAACACGGATAGGCGTATTTAAGTGGTGATTATTTAACAACAGCGGACATTTAACAATGTTCAGATGTTAATAAATAATTACGTGTCACAATCCGCATACTACAGACCTCCAAATAACATTAGAACTACATCTCCCAGTGCTACTCTGGTGCTACGCAATGCAATTTCACTGACGTTTTTATTCTGCGACCTGGCGTTTGTGCGACACATACAGCAATGGCGAGCGGTAAAAAGAGTGCTCTACTCTCGTCTTTGGCAGACTATGGAGACGATTCAGAGCCTGACTCTGACCCCGAAGTAGAAGAGACAGGTATATAATAAATTTATTAATTTCGCTGGTTCTGCGTGTAGTGGCTAAAAAACGCGGTCTTTTATTGCACGAATCTTGCCCCGTGTTTTCATGTGGTAGCTAACGTTAGCTTGTGGCTAACGCAGCTAGTTTAAAGGATATGCTGGAGATATTCAAGGCTTGTTTGTAAAAACCGGGAACATCCACAGTTCAGGCATGTAAAGTTATTCCAACGGTGTCTTATTGGTTTAGTTTATTCTCTCGTAATGGATATTAAATCGTGAGGGTCTCGACATCAATAGTCTTTTGTTTTGCTGTACGGTTACTGGTTTCATTTCTTCCCACATATCAATGTAATGTAATGTGTGTATTTAAATCATAAGTGCTGTGTGTGTGTGTGTGGGTAGTAACATTATATTGCCAAATTTTTCGATGAATTGTGTTTTAATGATGCCTTCCTGTATCCACTGCTGGACTGACTGCCCTGCATTAAAGCTGATTTTAAAGCAAAATGCCCATTGCTTCTTCTTCTTCTAATACTGGCTGCCAGTGATGCTGTTTGTCTCTTCTGGTTATCTGACTCTGCCATCTGCTTTTTCTGTGTGGTGTTCCTGTTCTCCCTATGTCTCTTCCTGTCTGTCACTAGGGGGGCGTGGAGGAGGTCTGGTATACGGCTATGGTGATGATGACCTGAACAGAACTGATGGTGCAGATGACAAGGGCTCTGGAGATGAAGACAGCAGAGAAAGCAACTCGGTCAGTAATTGTGTTCTGAATTTCTGAAAGCTCATGTTTCTCATGGTGAGAATCCATCCTCTGGGGTTTATTTCTGCTGACCATTTGGTTCCACTGACGTTTGGTTGAATTTCATTAAGTGACAGAAAAAAACAGCACAACTGGTGTGGTGTCAGAGATGTGGTGCTTTTTGACATGTTTGATGATGTGGTGCTCTGACTCATAGAGTTCACACCAATGCTTTTTTTGGTTGTGACAGTACTTGCGTCATATTCATAATGAGACGTGTGTAATCACCAAAGTGGCATCAGTACACCTCTGTTACTGATGTGTAATGTGAGGGGCGATTTTATCACCTGACCTCCATTGACATAAAACACTATAACTACCAGTACTAGTAATACACAGCCACAGTTAAGCAGGACTGTATTATTATGTATACAATGGTTATAATTCCTTTTGTTCACCTTTTACGTCTTGATTTTTTTATTATAGCAATTTAATCAATTCCAGTAGTTATTTATCCATCCAATCCAGTAATTACTGTTTCATAGGTGAATAAAACCTTTATTCTATATAAAGCCTTAAGTAAAATTAGGTGTCACAAAAGATCAGTGTGTCTTTTTAAATCTAAAACATGAATGAAATTAGATACAACAACAGCAGTAGAAATACAGATAATAATGTTACTGCAGCATGTGGCTCCATACAAAATGCCATTATATTTTTAGATTGCCTGCTACATCTGAGGATGTCACCTTGGGCCTTAGGAATTGTGGTGTTTTTTAACAGTTTATTGACCCAGTGAAGATTAATAGATGAAAATAAGGGTTAGCAAACAAACCTTTTATAATTACAGGTTCCTTACTGTCTGGTACAGTGCAGTACTTTTTTTTTCACTTTTTATAACTAAAATCCATATGGTTAGATGGATATTTTTATATTTTGTTCATGTAGCTGACACCAGACAACTGAAACTGAATAGTATCATGATCTGTTTAATCACTCTCTTATCCACAATTTAAATTGTTAAATCAGTTTTGAAATGCATTGCAGACTATAGCCAGACTTGAAATGATGCATGTTCTCTATTTGCACCACTAAAACACATATTGCACTATAGATAGTTCTTTTTTGGCACAAGTCCTTCATCCACCATCTTGCTATCTGTAACTCAGATTGCATCAGTTACAAGAAATCACCCATGGAAGAGCCAGATGAAATATTTTGTTCAGTCACCATAGCCATCTAGTTGGTTACATCACTCTATTGGTTTGTTCATGTAGTGTGGATCTGCTGGTGAATGAGATTATATGATATTTGGAAACAGAAGTAAGAGGACATTAAATATCTCTAGGATTTACTTGAAAAGTAGATCATGGACACTTTGAAGATTGATCTAAAAACTTCACACTGCCCACCACTAAAATCGACCTTTGGCAGTGTTGGACATTAGTGACATGTTCAGACATTTCAATAAAAATTACACATTTGAAGTCTCAGAGTTATTTTTTCAGACTTAGGAAGCCTCCCTGGAAGTGCGTTGGTGGTTCGTAGTAAATGTCTGATGGCTGCTATCACTTGTTTCTGTCTGCCTTTGCTGTCTTGTAAATAAATAAATAATAAAGGACAAAATGAAAACCTGTTGAACAGAAATTTTGCTGCAGAGCCACAGAAGAAATTATTTTCACTAATTGATTTTACTCACAGATTGATTATACTAATCATGACGAATAAATTGAGGCTTCAACCACATACCCCAAAATGTTTGGAATTCTCCTTTAACACTATAGCTAGTGTAAAACATCAGAAAGGCTCAGCAGTTCTGCAGTTCTTTGACGACTGCTGTTTGTCGTCCGATCTGTTGTGCTGCTTGGTCCCTTTCGAGCCTTAGGGTGTTAACCTTCTGCATTTTTGTTTTTATAGGAAATGGACGAATCTGACGAGGGGAGGGACGCAGATGATGTTGAGGTATTTGAACACCCACCTGGTGTGGGATGGAGGATCAATCCTGATTAATTTGTTTTGTCACTAGCCTGAAGGGCCAGCACTTATAAAGTTGCCACCACATGCTATGAAGGAGCATGACCACTAGATGGTGCTGTGGGTTTATTTCTGTCACATGAATGCTCGAATAACAAATGAGGTATTATATATAGGCGTAAGGCCAGGTTAGTGACTTAAAGTTTGCTCTGAGCTGCTTGACTAGTGCATCATAATGTGAGTGTTAAACTTCTTCTGATGTGAGAGTGCACTGCTTGGACCTGCATGCCACACTAACCCCACCCTGTGTGTGTATGCGTTTTAAAATTACATGTGCGGAACAGCACGGCAGCTTCCTGCTGCACTGTTTGGTACAGGTCAATAGAGTGAGAGTGAGTCACAAACCTAACAAGCAGAAACAATGCTGTGCAGTGAGTGTCTGCTCTGTCTGAGACTTTGATTTACAGCGTTTCTTTGACTAATCACAATCTGATAAGAAGCTGTATTTAAGCTTTGTCTCTTCAGAGTGCCATGTCATGAAGCAAAGATAACAGCTTTAAAGGTGTAAGGATTTAGTGATGGTAATTGTAACACTGTGCATCATGATATGATTTCCCAATATCTGCATGTATTGACACGTGCAGCATTATTCCAAAGGAAGAGAAACATTTTCAGGGAAGTCATGGAATCACTGTTGGGTACTGACTGATGCGGTTGTTAGTCAGCCCTCAGGAGTTGACTGATATGTCATAGGTAATGTAGCCTGTAGCAGCAGAAGACTGATGTTTAATCTTATGTTGACTGTTTTGGTTTAGGTTAGCATTTATTATTATTTTAATTATTATTTCTTGCAGCTGCAGGTTGGTGTTTTGATATAGTTCTGGCTAACTGTAGGTCTCTGCACAATACTTCTATAGCCAGAAGCGATTGAATACTCACCCAGTTACACTGGGAACATGCGCTGATTTGGCATATTGTTTATTGGGAGTTACCTGATTTAGATTGACTTAAATGCCATTTAAACATTTACGGTGGTGAAATTGTCTGCTGAATTGCAAACAGTGCTGTGATATCAGAGCTCAAGCCAACGGGCCCTTTTGTAGTGTTAGTCTTGGTTTAACAGTATCAAAAAGACATCAGCCTTAGGTTTACTTATGTTTACTGCTAATTGTTAGCATGCTAACAAGCTAAACTATGATGGGGAAACTTGATAAAGATCAGCATGTTAGCATTGTCAGTGTGAGCAAGTTAGTGATAATGTCAGGATTTAGCTCAAAGCAACACTGTGCATTAGTACAGCCACACAGAGCTGCTAGCATAGCATCTAGAATCTGTTTTTCCTGTATGACAGTGAGGGAAGAGACCATCTTCTCCATCTGTCTACTCTCCATAAAGGACACACTATTTAAAACTGGCCTTATCTTATAGTCCTAATTTAGTGCTACACATTTAAATTCAAGCAAGTTGGAATTGAACTGAATTACACATATGATGAACTCAAGTTGCAGCTTGTCAACAAACAGTTCAAGTCTGAGACTGTGAAAATACACACACTAAGGCCTAAGTGATCTCACCTCATTTGTAACACTCACCAAAACCCATGACCAGACATAGTGATTTTGACCCTTTTTAATGTTTTTCTGTGCCAGGGTAATGACCTTGTTGGTGATGTATATTTTGAGAGACAACAGATACAGTTCACTAAACTATTTCACATAAAACTAAATGATACTAACTGAGACTTGAGACAAAATTACTTTTTAAATTGACAAACATTATTTGTTTCCTGCCATAAACTACTGTACAGATTATTTTTTTCCTGAAAGTTCCCCAGGAGATACCAGAAGAGGAGGGACTTTTTCTCTCTATTAAACCCTCACTGCCTATTGAATGCCCACTTTCATACCCCACACCTCCAGTTTGAAATGCAGGCTTATGCTCCAAATGTTAAGTCTAAAAAAAAAAGATGTGTTGTGACTTTGGGTATGTGCTTAGTTAGAGTGGTTACAAATCCATCTGGCTCCTGTGTGTGTGTGTGTGTGTGTGTGTGTGTAAGACAGATGGCTAGATGACGTGTACAGTACATACAGGAGCTGAAATGAGAAGATGCAAAAATAGATGATCAGCTTGATTTGTTATTTTTATAGTGTGGTCTCAAATTCAGTAAACAGTTATTTTGTCGCAATCGAAATGTGACCGAAACCTTTGAAAGGCTTGTCTCAAGTTGACATTTTGATGACAGCAGTTAGGCATTCAGAAGAACAGCTAAATGTTATCTTTTCTTTTTCCACATGTTCAGGTGAAGATCAACAGTTTACAGGGAAGCAAGCCAGTGCTCTTAACACCTGCGTTGTTTTTGATGTATTTAACAGAATGCATTGTGTTTAATTATTCCTGACAAGGTTGTGTTTGGAAGAAGGCAGCTTGAACTAGAAGTGAATTAAAATTCTTTACTCATAAACTCTTGAAGATGCATTCATAACAATCGTAGCAGCCCCAGTGTTGCAGCCTTACAGCATAAAATGACCCCTAAACCTCCTGTGATGACCAGATGGGAAAGAAATGATGTGAAAAGTGATTTCTTGGTTCTGTCTCAAACAGCAGGTGCCACTTATTTATTTATTTGTATTTTTAGTTTGGATTTCTACTAACATACTCTGCTAAGCTTCCATGTCTTTCCACCTCCTCCTCCTCCTCCTCCTCCTTGTGTTTCGATCAGCTTCAGGACAATGCTTTGATGTGCCCATGCAGTTGCTAGATGATGATGTGATGCCTGTGAATAACAGCACTGTTCCATTTGTTCTGAACCTGTGTCGTGCCCACAGTGCTGGCACAGCAGGCAACATAGTTTAGAGGCTATACAAGACTCCTCCTCCTGCTGGGCTCAAGCATTCACTGGAGCCAGGATTTACTATTCTGGTTTTTGTTTCTTCTTCGAAACCATTCTCTTCTCAACTTCTCAACTTGTTCTGTGCAGTCTCTCACATTAGCACCTGTTTGATTTATACATTTCAGGTATAAATAGAATGACTTTTCTTTTTGTTTTTTTCCTAGCTTAATGTCTCTCACAATAAATGCCAGTTCACTTCAGCAGCCCACTTATAATCCACTGTAATTAACTATATCCAAGTGGGGACATGGTTTAATAATACCCACCTCTCATGTTGTTGTTATTTCCCTCCACCAAAGGTTGATGATTAGATTACCCTGTGTAAAGGAGACCTAAATATTCCATGTATCTCTCTTTTTCTCTTTTACAGATTTCAGAAGCAGAAAGTAAGGACCCCAATGAACTAGTTGGTGAGTACACATGCATACACTTAAGCATGTACATGTATATATTTGACCAACTCTTAAAGGGTAAGGCTGGTGCTTGTTGTCAACAAATCCCATGAAAAGATTCAAACCAACACTAAATTGCTCCTACTAACAAGCATTGGGTGTGTATCCAACTCTTCATTGGTGCGACAGTGGGTTATGCTGCAGGAGGTCTTTTTGATGGAGATTCAGTCAGTACCTTCAGACCTGTAGAAGACGCTATCACTGCTGTAAGCTACGGCAGCTAGGAAGCTCATTGTGTCAATTTTGATACTAAATTGGTGACACTAATTTTGGGTGTCCACGTTGAAGGTGTGCTGATTGTACAGATCTTGAAGCTGTGTGTGAAGCATTGTGTTCTAGAAGCTGTAGCTTCTTTGCAGCAACAAACATACTGATGGTGATGGGTTCATTGGTTTGGCTGATACTGAGCTTCAGGTGATTGTTGTTGCACCTTGTGATGAAGCTCTCTATCAGTCCTCTATCCTCCACTGGATATTATTCATTGGAATCATGTGTCATAAACATCTTTAAAGTCTTCACCGCATATGTAAGTCTGGACAGGTAGTCTGTCACGTGGAAATATACAACTGCACGACATTAATTCTAGTCACAAATAGTGAGCCATCTTTAGAAGGAGCCAATGGGCTGAGTGGTAACCTGTATGGAATGCGGAAAGTATCGTTATAGTCTTTGATGATAAGAAGCACCATACAACAGACTTTTCCGGATGTGTATTATAAAACAAATATACAGTAAGAGACAGCAGAAGAGTCACATTTTAATTTTTATTATGCCATTTGTGTGTTGTTGCAGTAAATGTATGAATCACTTAGAGGACCCAGGTGAGTTACAGGCGTCTCTTTGTCAACTGAGTGACAGATGGGTTATGAAGGTCTAACCCAGAGAGCCAGCAGTGGTTAGTGAGTAATGACTGACCCGTCCAGGTGTGCAAGTGAGCATCAAATCATACAGGATATGAGTGATAGAGGGAGCGGCGTTTCTCACACTGCACCGTTAGAGCAGTCACTTTTGGCAGCAGCAGTTCCCTCTCTGCTGTTTGTTTGTACGGGCTTATAGCTGGATGCAGATGATTGTACATGTGATGCAATGCAGCACTCCATCATCATCTGACTGCAAAATAACACTTGGAAAAGCAACGCATACAATATGTTGCAATAGGAGTGTAGAAGTGATTACAATTAAAACAATATGATTGATTGGATAAATCATTTTATTTTGAAAGGAATGTCCCAGTGTTATGTTTTTATGCATCTTCACATGTTGCCATTTTGTGTTGAAAAGTTTAAATAATAATAATAAGTTTATTTATATAGCATCTTTCAAAAACCAGGTTTCCAAAGTGCTTAACAATCATTAAAACCAAAACCACACTGAATAGAATGCAATAAACAAAACATAGAAAATAATAGATAAAAAGGAGAAATATAATTTAGTACCAATAAAGTCTGTAAAAGTGTGTTTGGAGAAGTGATTTAAAAGAAGTCACTGACCCTGTAAGCTTATCTCCTCAGGAAGGGGCCAATGGGCTCTGACAGCAAAATCCCGGTCACCTTTAGTTTTTAACCTAGACTTTGGAATGACAGTAAGGTTCCCACCCGAGGCTCTCAGGCTTCAGGCTGACTCACAGGGGTCAACAACTCTGTTATATAACTTGGAGCCAGACCCATACGTGCTGTAAAAGTGATCAGTAAGGTCTTAAAATCAATTCTAAAATGGACTGGCAGCCAGTGAAGAGAGGCTAGGATCAGGGTGATGTGTTGTGGTTTGTTAAAACCAGTGAGAAGCCTAAACATGTAAGAAGCCTTCCTTTGGACTCAGTCCATGGGAGAGACAGCAGTATCTGAGAGAACTTGTTGGCCTCTGACCCCAGAGTCAAGAAAAAAAAAGTCGCAAAGGAAAGGGAAATGCACCAGAGCAATTTTTAGTTGTCAAAATGGCCATGTAATGTGACTCATAGCTCGGGCCTGGACACTTGACATTACTGCAGCGGAGCTCCGTCTCGCCTGTCAGTAAATGTCACAGCGTGTCTGGCAGAAGGGCTCTGTCGGCAGGCTGAAGACAGCTCTTTGTCTGTTCGCTGAAGGGGCAGACAGTGTCCGTCTGTCCAGAAAAGACCCGCAGGGCACAGATTGTGACTTTCTGTATGGTTTTCTGCAGGACAGATGGTAATTTTTCTGCAGAATATAATCTTTTCTCTGTCTGTGTATTACTGTGTCTACATGTCCTTTCTGATAGTGCTGCTGTTATATGACAGTATTCCTCTCACACTGAGCTGAATTATTAACAGGCATGTTTATTACAAAGGCTGTGATTTATTCAGACTTCCTCTGCTCCTGTGGATGGCTACAGAGTTTATTTTGGTGTTTAAATGATAGTTTGTACAACAAGGCTACAAAATTATCAACTAAATCTGCTGTTGTCTAAAGTGGATTAGCAAGCTTCCACGATGCTAAACCCCTGTTGCAGCTACAACGTGTAATTGTCTGTGACAGTGTGTGCAGGTGTGTGTCTGTGAGAGAGTTAAATGAACAACCAAGCTACCCTCTAATGCCTGTGACTCATCTGACTTGCCTTGTCTGGTTTTTCTTTTTTTTCTTTTCTTTTTTTTTTATTGTTGGAGGCTACAGGTTTTCTTTTTCTGCATTGGGTTTACACGCGTGGAACCATTTATTTTCATGTAACTGCATACCTGCCCACTTTTTGCTGTTATAAATGCGTGCGAGCCTGCATACACACATACATACCTGCTTAGTTATGGGTCTAGCCAACAACGGCAACGCCCTGCCCCTCCTCTTCCACGGTAGGGAAAGTAAACCTGAGCCTTATCAGCCATTAAGCAATTGGACGGGTAGGTCCTGGTCCTGCTTTGAACTTCCTAGACATAGGGGAGTTCAGCAGAACAAGGAAAACAAGATAGTGGGGGGAGGGACTGCTAGAAAGAGTGTGTCGGTATATTACAGCGTCCTATCTGGGGTCTTCAGGGTTCAGGTCTGGCACAGTCCCACAGACAAGGACTGTTTCACTGTCAACAGACATCCTGTGGCCAGCATAAAGAGACGGCATGTGGCACAGCTGCCGAACATGAATGTCAGTGCTGGACAGTTTTCCACAGTTGGCGCTACAGACACATTTCAGTTCTGTAGTTCAAACAATAAATTAGCTGAGCAGTATATTGGATAATATCAGCTTTTTACAAATAGATTGTTCTGTATGCGAGCCAGTATACCTATATTTACCCATGCATGCATGTTTAGCATGCTAAATGTTAGCTTCTAAACATCTTTTCTTTTAAATTGACAAATTTAAGAGTCACCTTAAGACATGCTAATGCTAATATATCGAAGTTTTCAGTTGTTGATACACTACATGGACAAAAGTATTAGGACACCTGACCATTACCTGACCAACAGGGACTTTAATGACATTGCATTCTAAATCCAAAGACAGCTTTGCAGCCATAACAGCTGCCACTCTTCTAGAAAGACTTTCCACAAGATTTCAGAGTGTTTCTGTGGGAATTTTTGCTCATCCATGCAGTAGAGCATTTGTGAGGTCAGACACTGATGTTGTTCCATTTTGTTGCTTGTTGCTGCTGTTCCTAAAAGCTTCCGCTTGCCAACAGTACCACTTACAGTTGACTGGAATATCTCGCAGGGATAAAAATTCTGAATTCAAACTGACTTATTGCAAAGGTGCAGTTCTATCAGTACTATGTTTGAATTCACTGAGCTCATCAGAACAACCCATTGTCTTCACAAATGTTTGTATTTGACTTGGTGCTTGATTTTTATACACCTGTGGCAATTGGTCTGATTGAACGAAGTTGTGATCCCCAGGCTAAGTTAGGGGTTTATTGAAAGACACTAAGAAATGTTGGAAATCATAAAAGTGAATGGTGTAGTTAAAGAGCAAAACAAAATTCTCCTTGATACATCACACCACTGATGGCTGATACCTAACAGTGTAAGAGTTATGTGAGTGTGGAATTTTCCTCTTATGTTTTGTAAGTGTTCAGCAAAGCTAAGCTAAAACACAGCAATTGAGAAAATTATCTTCTCATGTCCAGTCAAGTTTCTACTTGTCAACGATCTGCACAGAATGCCAGAAGGGATAAGCTTCTGTATTTGTACACGTACACACACAGGCTAACATGCACACACAGCTTGCAGCACTTATTCAGCGCGTGATTGATAGGGCTGAATGACTGTAAAGGCTGTTTGACGGGGGTAAGAGTGACACTGAAGGAATGCTTGGCCTGCAGTCAGAGAAAGCAGAGAGAGAGACAAGTGGAGCATGGAGAGCAAAACAAGGGACGGGTCCAAATGGAGGGTACGAGGAGGGGAGGGGAGCCTCCCTTCTTCTCACAAGTCCCGACAACAGCCACTCCCTGCCTGGGACGTGTACTGCTCCTACCACACTGCCCTATAAAACCACTGGCATACACGCAGGGCTGTGATGTACTACAGGATGCTGGCAAATTCAGATATTTTTCTATGACATTGTGAACTTTTGTTTCATTTACTGAGGTTGCTCTCCAGTGCATATCCATATCCCACTGTCCATTTGATTTTGTCATCGGTCCATTCGAACACTAATAGATCCAGTTCTCCTCCTTCACTACTTTTGTTCAGCAGTGGTTTCTTAGCTAATCCTCATGCAGCATGTGAAAACCTGCAAGACGGGGCAGAGAGGGAAAGCCACACAAGTGAAAACATACAAGGGCTCATGTTTATGTTTCTTCTGTCTTCTTGCCAGCTCTGTTCTCCGAGAAGGTGAGGAACATGTCACCTGATGAGATCAGGATCCCCCCCGAGCCCCCTGGACGCTGCTCGAGCCAACTACAGGTAGACACGCCTCTTCTGCACACGATCATTTAACCTCAACACTTTCACTGCAAAGCTTTTCTTGTAGTGCACTGTTTACTTGCAGGAAATATTCCTCTGCGAGCAGCTTTCATGTTATGTCTGCTAATCAGAACAGGGGAGAGGCTATGTGGTTACAGTTGGGGTTGTGGATTTTCTGAAAGCTTGATAGAAGTGTCCTAGTTACCTGAGTTGTGTGTTTTTAGCACGTCTGTAGGCTTGTTTTATGTGCTGGATAAAAACTCCAGGTAGGCTTGTGGAAGAATATGTTGGTTCCATCAGAAGATGCACAGTCTGTACTCACCCATTTGGCATATTTACAAGGTTTAAAGTTTGGGGTGTTTAGGCTTAAAAGATGCATCATCCGGAGTCATCTTGATGCAGCCAAAATAACCTGTTCTCAACGCCAAGTGAATCATTTCGAAGTTTTGCTCGTTCCCTCTGGGGTTGAAAATAAATTCTGGTGGCTACATAAATTCTTCCCCTGTAATTAAAGCAGCACATGGTGTCATCTTCTATCAATTTAGTATCACCATCACTGCTCTCTTTCTGCATCTGGTGCATCCAACTGCAATAACATTTGTTCTGTGAGAGGCAAAGGCAGGTCAGGACACAAGCCTGAATTAGTAAGCGAACAGCTCAGCAATGAGACCGCCGGGCTGACACTCCCCCCACCTGTCAGATGAACAACTAATGATTCACCTTCACCAGTACAGCCTGGTATATATCCCTGCCCTGAGGTCATAGAGGGGCACATGTATGTTTAGAATGCGCTTAGAAGACGTTCTTTACACGTCACGTGGCTCTTTTTGCTGTCCTTTGCTAAAATGTATTCACTTTTACGAACAGTTTCCAAAAGGCCTTTTGCTTCAGATTAGAACATGAGATGTTCTGGCGGGCCGAGTGCATGAGCTCAGGCCTTCTGAGACGCTTAAATGTGTCTGTAGAAAAACAGCAGCATCAGCTGTCTGTTTACATTTACCTGACGAGGACCACAAGTTGCTGTGTCTGTTAAGACTCTTATCCCTCAGAAACTAATACAGAAGTGGTGGGACATCATAGGAAGGACAGTTGGGTTAACAGAGCATCTCACGTGGGAGATGTCTGTTCACTTCCTGTTTCCAGCTTACACTGATTTTAGAGCAGACTTAATTATACAGACTAATTTAATGTTGAGCTTTCACAGAGTTGAAGGGCCCATAAGAGACAGGGGTTGTTTTTGTTTGTTTTTTTATAAATAGTCACAATGGATGCAGATAAGGCCAACATATTGTGACTTTTAATCCTTGTTATGGCTCAAGCTTCAAAATGACCAGATCCTACATTTTCCCTAGAGTGCCACTCTTCCTCCCGTACGGCCTCTTTGTGAGCGCCGTCGTCTTTCCCAGTTTATATGTTATAAATTTGTAGTCTCTGTTGACATCATTAGGGCTGTTTTCTCAGACTTCATTAAACTCCCCCAGAACCACAAAAATACATTTTACAACTGTTTCAACAGATGTAGCCTTTCCCTGACAATTTTAAAGTAAAATCTGAGTACTTTATGGTAGTATATAGGATAAACGATTGAAATGGAAAACGTAATTGCTTGATTAATTGATCATCATTGATCATAAATAATCTGATCCAACTCTAATACTTAGGCACGGCTTTAGTTGGTTTCTTTTAGCCATGGCTGCCATTTTTTTTTTCCTAACCTTAAAGGTACTCTTTTGACCACTTGAAGCACAGTGATGCTTTTACCAGTGCGTTCCTGTTTTGTTGCAGTGTGTACATACACAAACAAGCAGGCCAGTCGACACATTCCTGCTCTTGGTTTCACGCTAATCCACTGAGAGTAGGTTGTGGTAGCCAGCGAAGAAACGTAGCAGTTTATCCAACAAAGTCAATGAAGAGGAAGCCAAACGCAGATGTGAACAATATAAATCTGCAAATGTTTTAGTAGGAAGGTTTCAGGAATGCACACAAAGCATGCTAAAAGGAAACACTGAATGTAACTTTAAGTTTGTTTTTAAGCTTAAATCAAACCAAATCTTGATCCTGGTGATGGCAGAGCAGTCATATCACTCCTTTCTTTTTATTTTTTGTGATTTTTTTTTGTAATGGTTTGGGGTGGCTGACATGAGCTGTCCTCCAGCCAGTAGTGTGTCTGATCGGAGGACTTTTCATTTTTAGCAGCCTTTCCACCGCTACATCTGCCAGCTCCTTGTGGCTCAGTTGAACCTGGTTGTCAAATATTTCCCACAGGTGTGAGAGACTTCATACACAGTAGCTCCATTCACACTGACCCCTGCTCGAGCAGAGCTGATCGTATATAGGTTTTGTTTATTTGGAAACATTGTCAGTGTGACCTGCTAGATGCAGAGTGCGAGGGAAGCTGACTCTAAGCAGACGTGTTCATGTTCTTACAGTGAGAGATGACCTGCTGTCCCTCATCCATCCGTTTGTTTGTTTTCTAACAGGACAAGATCCACAAGCTGTACGAGAGGAAGCTCCATGGAGATTTTGACACAAACAGCCACATACAGAAAAAGAAAGAATTTAGAAACCCAAGGTATGGAACAGCTGAAGAACACACCCAAACCAACACACACACAAAGTGCTATTAAGCCCATTCATTTTCTCTGCCTACGAAACAAAAATTAACCACTCGGTTTTCCTCTGGCTTTTTTTTAGCATTTACGAGAAGCTCATTCAGTTCTGCAGTATAGATGAACTGGGAACTAACTACCCAAAAGATATGTTTGATCCTCATGGCTGGTCAGAGGACTCCTACTATGAAGCTCTAGGTAATCTGCTTGACTTCTTCCTCACAGCTCAGTGTGATAAGAACTCAGCACTCATGCATGTGTCTCATCCTCGCAGCCAAAGCTCAGAAAGTTGAGATGGACAAACTGGAGAAAGCCAAGAAGGAGCGAACCAAGGTGAGTCAACAAAACAAAACAGGGTTCTTCAGCTGCCAGTTCTGTTCTCTGTCTGCGTCAGGGGCAAGTCTCCACCAGCTGTGCTTCATTTCTGTTTTACATCCTCCATCAGACACGCTGCCAAGTTCAGCTCTCGTAACTGCAGCTTAGGCCCAGCCCAGTGCAGCGCAGCTTTACTTTGCTCATTTGTTAGTCACCAGGTTTTGAACGTCTTCAGTAGAAATTTGCCTAAAAACACCCTCTGCTTTTTTTTTTTTTTGCTTTGCTTTGACTTTTGCCCTTAAAGTTGTCATCCTGAGGTAAATAGCATGTCAGATAGATAATAGTCGGGTGGAAGGAGTCTGCAGTGATCAGCAGAAACATGATTCCTCTATCTGCACCTAAGTCAGAACCTGGACTTGAATGAACATGTAAGTTACAGGAATTGTTCTCTGCCATGAAATGTAGTCAGACTTAAGATAACAGGAGTAGGATTCTGATGCAAGGATGAATCCGAATGAAAAGAGTGAGTCATTTTCTTCCCTTCGCCTGACAAATGCTGTTGATGTGCCCTTGAGCAGCTCGGCCAGCGCCCAGATGTTCCATTGGAGCTTCTCTGTGACCCGCAGCTTTAGATTGTTTTTGTTGGTTAAAGTCGGTCACACGTCGAACAGCACCAGGAACTAAAACAAATGCTCTGACCTTCTGTGCATTTCACAGATTGAATTTGTCACGGGGACTAAGAAAGGCACCAACCCCTCAAGCACAGCAGCCAACACCACCAGCAACAGCACCACCACCACAGCTACAGGTAACATCCAAGTTTACTGAAGTGTTCAGAAACACACCTTGTTACATACATTCCTTACTTGGTTGGAACTATCAACCTTTACATCACAAGTCTGAACTGAGCAGCACAAAGATTAAATGGATGTCTTGTTCCTTATTCCTTAGAATAATTTAAGACAGGTGTCCTGTAATCATTGTCTTTTTTTCCCCACAGAGAAAATGAACTGATTTAAAGTTCTGGAAATAATTCCTCTCATACCTATAAAAATGTCCTTTCATCTCATGCTGCAAAAATTTCTGACTAATCATCAAACCCTCAATATAAAAACCACAACACAAATATCCCGCAAGACGCTTTCATGCAATATGTGAATGTATAGGAATCAAATTCCCTGTTCCATAAAATAATTTCTGACACTGCTGAGAAGAGTTATCAGGAGTATTAACAAGGTTGATTAGGCAACTTTCCTTTGCACCTGTGGTCACTAATTAAAGAAAACCTGGTCTCAAATCTTACTGTATTACATTATACTGTATGTGCATGACTGAAAAGGCAACAGAAAGACGTGAAGTTTGAAGAAAAAAATCAGTTATTCAGTCAGGGTTCAAAGAGTGCTGCAGGAATAAGTCCTTAAACCAGGAAATGAGTCAACACTTTTGCACCACCTGTTCCCTCGTCTCGAAGTCAGTTGGTATTTTGAATGGGTTATTGGTTGGATGCCTGAAAGTAAGCTCTGTGGTTAACAGAACCTTAAGAGATTTTCACATCTTGTTCGGCAACATAAAATACATCGGTAAATACCCCATTTGTGAAGTTTGGATCTTTTATGTTGCGGTTGCTCACAAGTGGCTAAATGAGGCTACAGGGTTTGTCCAGGGCATTAAATGTCATCATTCTACACGTGGAGCATCGTCTGCTCACTAATCCATTGTGTTTAGACTCCCGCTTTTGTAAACTGTTCTTTTCAGTAGTTTAGTACCATAGGAGGCTTAGTGATGGTGACAATGAATGGGTTTAATTCTTTTAACTTCTGACAGTTGCATTTCCACTTCAAAAATCATAATGAAACAAATTTAGATTAAAGGAGCTTTGTAGAGTTTTCTTTAAAAAAAAAACCAAACAAAACATAGATTATATTTCCATTTTCCATTTCTCACCAGAGCACATAATGCGTAATAATCCATGAAGTTTAGCAGACACATTGAGTGTGTTCTTTTCCTCATAAAACATCCACAAAGTGGACAGGATTTGCCAGATAGATTATGCTTGTGATCAAATGTAAAAACGTTGTTTAAATCTGTTTGCTACCTAGGAGTCTTATGGGCATTCCTATGTTTGTTGTGGCATTTCAGCAACTTCAACTTGCATGTCTGTACTTAATGAGTGTCCACAGTACAAACAAAGCTAAAATCATCCCTGAAGTCAAGCACTGTCAGGCCTTTCCTCAGCGCACAGTACCACACAGCCCAGTACGCACATCATTCACTCCTCCCCTCTGTTTACTCTCATCAGCAGAGGCCCAGAAGAGGAAAAGCAAATGGGACTCTGCAATCCCTGTGACCCTGGCCCAGCCCACCATCATCACCACCACGGCGACCCTGCCGGCTGTCGTCTCAGTGACGACCACTGCCAGCGGCACCAAGACTACTGTCATCTCGGCAGTGGGAACCATCCTAAAGAAGGCGAAGCAGTGAGCTCAGAGAATGGGCAGGGTCATATTTATTAGAATTAGCAGTCGAAACAATGACTGACACGAAGCTGGAAGACCTGTTGTCCTGCGCTCATTTTCTACGTACGAAGGTGCAGGGAGACGACAAATGAACTGATGGACACTGTGCTCCGTGTGGACTAATGTAAAGACTTTACTGCCTTCTCTCTCTGGGATTGTGTCTGCACTATTGCATCATAAAGCCAAATTCACAGTTTGGAGAAAATACTCAAAGAGAATCTGAAAGTGTGATGCTTGCAGATGTCATGCTGATCAGACCCGTCTGACATTCAGTTGCTTTTTGTTTTTGTTTTGTTTTGTTTTGTTGGTTTTTTTTTAATATATATACAGATATATATGTTGGCAACAGTTGTTAGATTAAAACAGGGAACAAGCAGATGATATTGGTTTCATAAGGAAAAGGGTCCCAAACAGACCTTGTAGAGATATCTTTTTAAAAAAAAGTGTTTATTTTTTTCATTCATACTTCTGGTGCAGTATTTTCACACCTCCTGTAGCAGTTATGTGTAACAACCCGACATGTGCATCTTTTCCTTCAGCTATTTTTTTTTTTTGTCTTCATTAGCATATTAACGTCCCCCAAGGTAAGATTTTTTTACACTTGTACATAAGTTTTGATGACAAGGTGAATAAATGGATCAGATATTGCCTTTTCACATGGATTATTGTCTGTTTAGTGTTTCCACAAGCCACAACACTGAGGTCACTTCATACCGAAAGCAAAGGTTGCTTCTACGCATGGAATGTGAGACGGGCCAGATGAGGACAAAAGAGTATCTTATTTTTTAAACAAAGCATTACATGTTTGTATTTTACTACAGGAATGAAAGGAGACTCCAGTTTCAATGTGAACAAGCTCTTCTAACTGCAAGCACTGACCTGAATTGAGTCTGAAGGATCTTTTTTTTTTGGCTTTCTTGCTCGCATGTGTTCTCCAGGTGGAGTTTTGAAATATGCTTGTCCTCACCTCAGTCTCCACATCTGACTTCTGTCCAGAGTGCCTTAAGAGGTCAGTGTAGTGTAGTGAAGCACCGCTCTGAGTGGAAGTGGACAATGTGCGCAGGCCAAAGTTCCCCCCGCTTGACTTGTTTACTGTTGTTACTAGCTGCAGATATTTCTGTCATATCCTTGCATGCTGTAAGATAATGAATTCGGGTGCAGTCTTTTAAGTAAACAGTAAAAATATGCTATGATTACTTTGTTATGTTGAGTTTGTATTTATCTAAGCCTAACCCTGTATTTACTTCAACATAACAAGAATTCTGTTAATGTTTTTTTTTTAAAAAAATTTCAGCTATTTAGAGGACAAATCCCCAGTGAGTCCTGGGTGTGATACTGGACCCTACAGAGTCAAGGTTTGGAGAGCAGATTGTGCCAAAGCCCTGAGTCATTTATGACATTCAGCTGTGTCATACACTCATTTGGCCAGTGAACCATTACCTTAGCCATGCATTTAGGTGAGCAAAATTTTCACAGTCTTGTAGCTCAACATGTTTCTGCAGACCCTGGAATTCAAATACAGTATTAGGAAAAAAAACTAAAAACTACATTCCTTCATCAAGACAACCCTCTGACACGGTGGTGGAATTCATATTGGGTTCTACAGATCTTCACTGCAGAATTGTGAATTTCCCCATTGTGGGACAATAAAGGAAATCTTATCTTGATAAATAGGCTGGAGCAAATACAGTGTATGTGCACCCTGTTGGATGGTTCCTTCAGAAGTTGTTACTTAAAAAAAAGTTCAGCTGTACTCTTAACACTGCAAGGCTCTGGTGGAGTGCCCCTCTGATACCCCCATGTTGGGCACAAAACATCACAAATGTGCCCTTTGTGCTAGATAAAACATGATAAAGTGCCAACCAGGGTGGCCCAACATGCAAAACAGCATAATAAGGCGCCCTTTCCAGTGGACAGAGTGTTATGCAGCACTTCATGGATACACTTAAAATGGAGAAAATGCAATGAAATGACCTTATTTCAGTGCCTTTCCGGTAGAGAAAAGGTGATGCACTCGGGGCTGCCTCGCATGCTTGAAAATTAGTTGGCCTTGATGCTCCTCTAAATGGCTAAACATTTAATAGTTCCCTGGGTGTTTTTATTACAGAGGTGTAGTAACTAACATCTCGAGTCACATAGTAAAACAATTGTAATGCATCATGACCTTCAGCATGCTGGTGCCCTTTGTGCCTTTTACACCCCGGGCCCTCAGGCAACCTGAGTCTGCCAAAGCGGTTGAACTTAGCTCGTTTAATTGTGTACAATTATGCCTTTGCAGTACACCGGAAACACTAGATGAATGTTCAGTGCTGTAACTGTGTTGTGTTTTGTTTTGAAGTTTACTTCTGCACACTTTGGGGCAGAAGACACCGTGAGGTATGATGCAGAGTGTAGGCTGTACAGCAGACTTACAGAGCCTTCTCTGAGGGAACGTTACCGAGATGATTCACCGTTGAGAGAACTGCATCACTGCAGGTGTGCGTCGCGTCGCGTGAGCGCACGCACACTTTGCAGGCGAGCCCACGAGACACGCCCGATGTACAACTTGTACTGAACAGGTCTCAGCTTTCCCCTCAGCTACCTCTCCGTCCAGCCGGAGTCGGAAAGAACGTTTGACTCAGAAGGTGTTTACGCAACGCTTCGAAGAAAGACATACGAACCAAATACGAATATATTCTCAAGTTTTTTGCAGGCTTTTCTATTTGTGTTTGTTTTGTTTTGGTAAAACTTAATTGACTTTGTTGGTCAAATTAACAGTACATTGTCTTTTTGGTTTTGGTATTTTGGTTATCATATAATCAAAGTTGTGGATAGTTAGCTTGGCATTCTGTCGCCTTTTTGTCGTGTCTTCATGGGGGGTAATTAATGCTATTCCCAAATGCAACCCTGTCTAAGTAAATACTTAATGTGTTCCCTGTCACTCTTGTCACATATACCGAATTAAAGCGTTAATAGTTAGCATCTCATTACCCCTCAGAGTAAAATGCGACGTTACCGTCGTGTATTCATCGCTCTTCGTATATGTAACGCTGTGAGAACGCTGTAAATGTCGCTATGTGCTCTGATCAGGGCTACAACACTCGAGCAGATTTATTGGTTGGAGTAAAGAAAAAAAAAGAGACGCCATTGTAAGCACTGAATGAACTCACTGATCCCAAACGAACAGTTTTTGTCATGTAAATTGTCGAGGAGCTGGGCACAGACTGGACACAGTTTGAAGTGAGCAGAGGGGAGCTGAAAGCGGAGACATCCCACTCTGTATCCAAAAACCTGTGCAGTTCTGCTTATTTTAGATTGTTATGGTTTCTCACAGAGTCTGCGTGGGGAGAGCAGCTCTGTCTTTCTGCTAATGAGTCCAGTTCATCACCACAGCATCTCGTTTACGGTAAGTAACAACCTAAGTTAGAGTTAACACCAAATGGGCAAATATTTAGAGACAAATGCAACATATGCTACAGCTGTGATAAATGGCGGTCCTTAAAGTTTCAGGCGCTCATTGGACAATTCAGTTTCACTTTATACATTAAAGTTTCCACTGACTATAGACAATTAGAGCTTTGCTGAATAAAGTATTTTTAACTAAATGTTTTAAATGGGGTTATTTGATGCAGTAACAAGGTAAGTGACCCCTGTGGTCTCATTTGTTTTTGACATGCACTGATGCCCCAGAGAGCTACTGTAATGTAAAATCTGTTATATAACTGTAGATCATTTAGATCAGTCACAGTTTAAACTTTATGTGGAAGAAATGCCACTTATAAACACTGGATATTTATCAGACTTCAACATGATGCCTGCAACCAGCTTTCCCATCAAAATACTGTAAATGAAATGAGGACGTTTTAGGGAAGTGTGGGACACAGCTCATCTTTAATGTGATGCATCTGATTCTACATGCAAAGAATACTACATAAGTTACGTGTGATGAGAAAAATATTTCAAAGTAATTTTTTCTAGAGGAATGTCAAGCCCTCCACAAGATAAAAAATACCGAACGCTATATTCAACTTCTCCAGCTGCTAAAATGTTCTTTCTGTCTCTCAACTTTAGAGAAAAAGGTAAGTTTTAATTTGTTTTTAAATGATGAAAATGTGAGATCCGTACACAGCTCCAGAATTGTCCTGACAAGTTAGTCAGTTGTTTGTAATAGTTGTAATACTTGACTGCTATCTGACGGGAATTAGTTAGCTAGAAAGCTAGTTAGTTTAGTAAAAAACAAATTCATGTAAGGTAACCAGAATTTTCAAGTTCTTCTTTGGTGCCTTCATTTCCCAGGACAGCAAAGTCATGATCCCCCTACTCTTCCTCTCATTGGCTGGTATTTGTTGTCTTCCATTCTGTTTAGGCATGACGAGTGGGGTTTGTGGGCTTAGGGTAAGAATATCAGGGTAAGCCAATCAGAGGCAGAGCAGATGGGTCTTGCTTTTGACATCCTGGGAAAAAATATTGAGTCCCGGAAGGTATATATATCTATATATGTATATATATAGATATATGTATGTATGTATATATATACATATATTTTTTTAACAAACACCTGATTAAGTAAAATCATCTTCCTGTCTTTAGCTAGCTATTAGCTTCTTAAATTACAACCTGGTAATGTAAGTAGTTATAAAGCCTCTTTTATGCTGAGTAGTTTGGAAAAATGCATGTTTAAAAAACAACTCAAACTCAAAGCAAATTTAGTTAATGGCACCTTTGCTGGTCACCCTCAAACTAATGAAATTACATATGTCTGTTTTTATACTTTAATTGATACAAACTGATAACAGTCTTTCAAAAGATTTCAGAGTTTTACTTAAAGGGAAACTTTCTGTGGGTCAGTATTCATGTGAACAGTGACTACATTTCATGCTGTGCTGTCACCTCCTCTAAGGCTGGTGGAAGCTTAATAATGGAAAGTGAAATGGATTTTAAGTAAAACTAGATGTTTCACAATATTGTATTATGAAGAGCAGCTTGGAATATCTTTGTCATTTTATGTTGTATAAGAACAATTATGTGGTTTTATAGGGATGCCAGAATCCACCTCAGTCAGTACCACACCTTGTGATCCCCTACAGCCTGTGAGTCATGCTGCATCACCACCAGGCCCCATAGTCAACTTTTTTTCACCGACTGCTATGTAAGTTTATAATTATAATTAAGATGGAAAAAGTTTTCATATCCATCAATGTTACATTCTGCCTGTACGTTTCCTGTCTTTGCTAATATCATTCTTAAAGATTTTTTTATCTCATTTGTACTTACCTTAATTTTTTTGTATCTGTCTTTTATATTTTCACTCTTAGAGCTGGATTACAGCCAGAAAGATATTGCAGCTGACCTTCTGAGATTCAGAGAAGTGAAAATAATTTCTGCAAATTTAACTTGATCCTCTTGTCATTCTATTTGTTTTTACATGTTAAGAATGATGTGTTGCACAAATGTCATATAAATAAACTAAATATCATGAAAAAGTCTGGTTTCTTGGTAGTTAATTACTGTAACATTGTTTCAGTACATCAAAATTAACTAAAATTCAATCCCAGGCACCATTTTAAAAAATAACTATCGTTCAGTTTGATATCAGTGTTAGGAATCATTGTAGATCCACTATTTTTGGCTGTGTATTCAGGGACATTAGGTTACATTTGATAGGATTATAAAAAAAAGATTTTATTTTCTTTTCCACTTTAACAATAGACACACATCTTCCCATGTTGCTCACATTAGCTGCTGGGAGTACTGATTGCTGAAAATCAAATCAAACATGAAAAATGCTTCATGTGTTTTACTTATGAAACCTTTACACAAAAATGGTACAGTAGGTGGGCCACTCCCTTCCAGCTCCTCCTCCACCATGTGAAAGAGCTGTTTAGACTGGCATTGCTGCCAAAGTGTCAGCCAAGAAAGAAGAGAATGGGCAAGAGTTGTTCTTCAGAGGTTTTGTTCCCCTCTAGTGAAGTTAGCCATTGTATCAAACCAGATCTGGTTGCTAGGAGCTGGACTGTGTATGTCTCCAGACTGCCCAGTGTGGTATGTACAGTGAAGAGAAAAGGGCTGTTTTCTCCTCTGAGACACATTAACTCCTTGAATCCCAGATTTGTGTCACAGGTTCACCATTTGTCTGTGTGAGTGCAGTTATTTGGGTGTAGGCAGCAACAGTGATTGAGATTAACCTTTAACACCTAATGTGCGGTCTGCTGGAATCAAGAAGGAAGGGCATTCCACAGAAATACACATTAAAACAGCTTGCACTCACACAGGTCCCATCTAACTCCTACTACTTTTTGTGAAATGTTGTTGTACTCATAATCAAATTCTGTTAAAACACCACCCATCAGGCAGCAGTGCACCACAACCAAATGTATCAAACAGCTTGAATAATGTTGTTAGATGAATGATAAATGGACTACATTTACAGGAAAAGGGTGGATTAGAGAAGGTCATTACCTAGAGGAAACAATCTGAAACAAATTAAAATCATTTTGATAATTGATGGGAATCCTGTCTATAGAGATTCCTAATCCAGAGGAAGAATTCATAGCAAGCGTGCAAGTTTTGAAGGAACTTCTTAAATGTGAAGATTTCCTTGACAAATATTATAGTAAACATCATCTTGGATTGTAAATTATAATGGAAAACCATGTCATGTTCATCACGATGGTGCAGTGGTTAGCACTGTCACCTCATAGCAAGAGGGTTCCAGGTTCGAATCCCGGTCTGGGCCCTTCTATGTGGAGTTTGCATGTTCTCCCTGTACCTGCGTGGGTTTTCTCCGGGTACTCCGGCT
Source organism: Scatophagus argus (assembly GCF_020382885.2). NCBI lineage: Eukaryota > Metazoa > Chordata > Actinopteri > Scatophagidae > Scatophagus > Scatophagus argus. The sequence continues at coordinate 3,916,388 of NC_058513.1, forward strand.
TCCTCCCACAATACCAAAAACATGCACATTAGGCTAATTATAAGGAGTTAAAACTGGATTTGGTGCAATATTTCCAGTCTGTGTTTTGTTGATTTTCGGTACTTTTTGTCTCATCTACAGGTGTAAATAGTAAATGCACATCCAATGCACTTAGAGGTCTAATGCCACTGACAATGATAAAGAAATGGCAATGTATCATCTGCATAACTATGAGTCTCTATCATATTAAGTTGAGGAGCCACTGTTTGTTAATTAATTTTGCACAGCAACTTTCTAATGTCATAACACTGTATGTCAGGGTTGCGTTTACAGCTTGTTGCCACCAAGTGGCCAAAATAGAAATCAATGTCCTCAGGTATAAGAAGAAGGTCTGCTGGAGACAGTGGCTCACATGAACAGGCAATATTACAGTCCTTTCTCCTTAGTTGTCTTATCTCAGCCAAACCTTAACCATGATGACAGATCAGAAAATATTCACCTCATTCACTACCATCATAAAGATAATTTTGGAAGGAGTTGACAAAGGAGGTGCTGACAAGGCCAGATCAGTTAACGCAGTAATAGATGTTGGTGAACTTGATGATGATATTTAAACCTGTGGACCATTAGTCGCGGGATAGTCTGCACCATGTAGCTGACTTTGTGAGCTATTTTGTAAAAGGCTGGTGAAACACAATTAAGGACAGGATTGAGTGTCAGGGTCAGTGTGACATCCTTGGCTCTGCTCAGGAATGCAGATTCCCTTACTGGTATCTTTGACAGAGCAAAGGAAATGGCTTTACCTCTGGATCAGCTAGAAGAAGCATATGCCAGTCCCAACGTTCACATCAAATATTTGACAAGTAGAAAATGTACCCGTTAGTACGAGCGGATGATTGTGTAAACACAACAGTCACAAAGCCGTTTCACATAGCCTGCAGGCAGTGTTCTGCTCTGTGTGCCACTCCCAAGAGCCTGGGAGGAGGCCATGGAAGGAGGGGCCTGGCTCTCCAGTCTCAAGCCCACACAGGTGAACTCCTGGGGTGGAATGCAGCAGGAAAGGAGGGGGGGGGGGCACTTGACACACAGAGGTGTGACAGGGTGGGGAACAGAGATGAAGCTGCAGGAAGGGAGTTAACCCTCTCCGTCACAGCTACTCACCTGGGTAGGGAAGGGAAAGTCTGTGTGTATGAGTGTGTGTGCTTGTGTGTGTGTGTGTGCGTGCAGAAGCTAAAGGAGGGATCAAGTCACAGCACTCATATTCACTCAGTTGCTCTGAGTCTCACTGGCTGTGCACACTTAAAAACTCTTGTACACACCAGACACACACACGACTCAGCTGAGTTTGAGGGCAAATAAGTCAATGTTTGACCAGACTGGATTGTACAGGAAGGAAGACACAAAAGACAGAAAAGATAAATTGGAAGCCTGTCTGTCTCTTCTTTATGGGATTTTGAACTTGGACACGAGGACTTGAAGTTTTGCTCGGTGTTTTTCCTTTTTCACAGGCGGATAAAAACTTTTTCCAAACTCTTGGGTGACACAAAGCAAAAAGGAATTAGTTCTTTTCTTATTTATTGTTGGACTTTTGGACTTGTACTGGGCGAGAGCACAGTAAGAGGTTTGTTTGATCAGTAATCTGCTTGTATCCAGTCATAAATTTCCAAATGCCTCCCTGTTTTCAAAACCCTTCACCTGAAGCATGATCTGTGCAGTCTTGTAAAACTCACTCATTATTCTGCTGCTTCATATTTGTATGACATCTGAGCAAGGTGAATGGCTGCAAAATGTGCGTTATGTAACTTTATATCTGACCATGTGGTTTTAGAATTGCAGATAGATTGTAGACTAGAGCTCTGGACAGGTTTGGATTTAGTTTATAGAACTTATTTTCTTTTTTTTAAGATTATTATTCTGGATGATTGGTCACAGACTACAGTGCAACACAGGTGACAGAAACTGGATCAGAACAAATAGAGAGAGAGAGAGTTCCCAGTGCTGTGTAAGCTGTCCTGATTTGGAAGCCCACAGAGCTGCATTAGTTTGTCTTATTTGGATTTTTAAGGTGGAATGCAGTGATAGTTTCAAAGGCTGAGATTTTCCAGGTGTGTCTGAGTTGTGATTGAACTTCCTGTCAAAGGAAGGTCCCCTAGCATGACCCCTAAATCTGTTACTTAAGACCTCTACCCCTTGCTTATGATGTCATGTCAGGGATCAGACCCACACCCAGTGGTGGTATGTTCACCTGGCAGGCATGTTGTTGTCTGCAGAGACAATAACTATGGTTTTCAAAGAAAATGTCCCTTCTTTTTGTGCCACTGCGTAATTCAGACTAAAGAAATGGCAGCATGAATGACTCAGTTCTATTTTCTGTTGCTGGAAGCTGTAATTTGTGTCTCCCAGTTTATTGTCAGTGTCATAAACGCCTGCTGGCCTTTGATTTTGTCTGAGACGGAGGAAGAAACACAAAGCGCTTTTTCTCCAGCCAGCTCATATTCCATGACAGATGGTCAAATGTGGAGGGACCCTTTTCCTGACCCATCTTGGACACTGATTTATGTGACACCTTATGGCATGAACTGACTCACACACACATGCACACACCTGTAGTCAGTTCAAGTTCACAGTGAGGCGTTAAGGTGCCTTTCCCTCATGTTTTCAGACTGTTTTCAACTTGGACAGGTCCTTCTTTCACTTCAAAGAGAAATTCCTTATCAGAGTTGTAAATCTTTTTTTTGCACACTGTGGTGGCACATAACAGTGTTCAATTATCTGCCCACTGACACAGTCGCTGAGACATTTCATGCCACATAGTGCCCTTTGTTCACTCTCCACCTCCTGTCTGTAGTGGACATCATTTTGTGCAGCTTCCTGAGTATCAGATTGTTCTCTATCCAAGATTCCAGCATAAAATTAAAAAGGGTTTTACTGTGAAGTCTGCTCAGCATGCTGCCTGTGATATTTCCAGGTCCCACCCTGTGCTGGTCCCTTCCTGCTGCGATTCTGACATCACATTTTATCAGCCTCAACAGTTCTTTATAGTATGTCTGACAATGAGCTATATGAGATTATCAGATGCTACACCAATTTACCACCAAACTAAGCTACATCCAGAAGAGCGTGTTCATATGATAATTTGAGAATAGGATTTAAAAAAAACTCACCCAGAATTACATAAAATATGAGGTATCTTTCCATTTTTCCAGATTTTAAGATATTTCAGCTTTCTTCTTCAACCCCGACGTAATGGAAGTAAATGGAATGTAATGTGTGATGCTCTAAGCATTGAACAATCATATTCAAAAATTCCCAAGAACTTTAAAAGTAGTTGTTTTTCTGGTACAAAGTAGTTTCAAGGAAAACTGTTAGCAGTGTTTTACAACAAATAGTTTATATTTGCCTACTATTTATTTTTGTAGACAGAAATCGGAGCGATACAGTACACACAGCTCAATGCCTGAGCACCCAAACTGCATGGCTAAATACCACTAGAGGCGTGTAGGACAGTATGTTTTTTTTATTTGGGTGAACAGACCCTTTAAAATTGTATGTAGGTCACTATTTATGCCTTTGTTCAGATATCAGAATAATATTTATGTTCTTTCGACAATAAATGTCAGTTATTTTTTGAAGAGGAAAGGTTGCAAGAAAAAGTATGGTATTGTTCCTATTAAGTACGGCGTCTTTCTGTTTTGAGACGCTCTTACTTGGCAGCTCTTTTCAGAAACCGAGATGAAGGTGAGGGGAGTGTCTGGGCCTGTTCACCTTCTGTGGGGCTTGATGGAGGGAAAGTACAGATGGTTCAAGTTACAACTCAGTCTGCAGAGATTTCACCAACCTTCTTTTTTTCCTGTTTCTCTACAACAATGGGTCTTAGCTGAATTGTACATGCGCATATATGAATGTGTTTGGGTGTGTTTCTGTTGCAGGAAGGAGATGGGGAGATGGACGTTACATCTCTCAGTGGGGCTTGGGCTTCTAGCCGTCCTGTTGACCTGCTGCTATGCTGAAGGTGGGGAAACCTTGAGTCATGACTAATAGTTCTGTTTCACTACAAGGAATTTATTGACACCCTATTTTGTCATAACTGTAGGCTACCAATTTCTTAACCGTACTTTTAGAGACTTGGGTGTTGATGCTGAACAGCCCACTGTAATTGTTAAAGGGAGGTTTAGTAGTTTATGTCCAAAAGTTAATTATCAAGCAAAATTTCCAAAAATGTAAGAATTTCCTGATTCTCACTGTTCAGTATTATTAAATATGGACTGTTTGGGTTTTTTACACTGCTGTTCAGAAATGTACAAGCATTTTGAAGACATCGGCTTGGACCTCCAGGAGAGTTTCTTCACTAAAAATAATAATAATAAAAGATTAATTTATTAATAAAACATATAACTGACATTAATATTTTCATTAGTGATTGAAATTATTTATGTTCAGTCCTAAACTTAATAAAGTTCAGTTAACCCTGTATTTTAGACTGGTGTGTATTTGGCATACAGTAAAATATTAAGAGAAGATTAATCTTACAAAGACAAATGCCTTAAATGTTTTTATTTACTGTGTCTGTGTGTTTACTACTGTATCACTGTGAGGAAGCTGTTGATTTGCATTTGGAATTCCGTCAGGAGAAAATATGATGTTCTGCCAAAGTCTGTGTAGTGTTACCGCAGGTATTCTAGCTATGTTTCACGGGTTTGATTCGCACATTATTGCCTCTTTGTGACTCTGACTCTTCCTGACATTCCCCTACCCCCACCCCTCCTTCCCACACAGTGAACTACTGCTTCACTTCCAGGGCCAAGACCTGCTCAGAATGCCTGCAGGCTGGGAAAGGCTGTGCCTACTGCCCTGATGAGGTGAGAGGACAAAACAGCAACAGTATAAAGGATCTGCATTTAAACCTGTCAACCCTGAAATAAGTCATTAGGGCTGTGGCATTCAGGTGGAACCGCTGCCCTTGTTAGCATATTATGTACTTGATAACTATTTTGAGTCTTGTTGGGTAGCTAAGCACTTTGTCCTTGTGCAGTGTGCTGAGAGCTTACTTGCTTTGTAAAATGTTTTAACATCTAAAATTTGAAAAGAACATAAAACAGTTAACAAGACAAAGTCCTATTTATAATTTGACAAAAGAATCTACTTGCTAACTTTCAGCCGCATGTCATGGTCTTCATCAGAGGATGGAATTCTGCTCTGTTGTCATGGTGATGGACAGTAGTCATTAGCATAAACAAGTGTGACACTTAAGTTGTGTGACCCAAGTAATTTGACCAAAAACAAAAAAAAAAAAAAAAAAAGATAACTCAATTTTGATTCAAACTTTATTTTGAGGTTTCGGCCGCATCTCCTGGATTCAGTTAGTGGATGGAGTTAGCCACAAATCCCAATGAATTAATTCTTAATTAATCTTCAACCACAATTTCTACATTGCATAAAACAGAAATGATTATTCTATAAAGACTCTGCAAGTTAAAGCAGAACTAACTAATCAAAGTCCTGTTTATCCAGACCTTTAATGGCCCTCGCTGTGACCTGTACGAGAACATACTTGCCCATGGCTGCAGTGCCGCAGCTGTAATTACGACTGAGAGCAGTATGATGATAGAGGAAGTAAGTCTTCATCACCCTCACTTATCCTCCAGTCGTTCAAGACATTATTAAGTATTAAATTCATGTTGTTGTCTCAAATCAAAAAGCATGAAATCTTAACTTTATTGTAAATCTTAACTTTTTTCCTGCTCAGAAGCATCAAATCAACATGAAACTTCAGCAGTCTCAAGTGTCTCCACAGCAGGTAAGCATGACCTTTCTACCAGGAGAGGAGAAGCTGATTGATGTGGAGGTGTTTGCTCCAACCAAAGGCCCTCTGGACCTTTATATTCTTATGGACTTCTCGAACTCCATGGCTGACGATTTGGACAACCTGAAGAGGATGGGCCAGGAACTTGGTGGGCATCTTTGTATTGGCAGTGTGTCGTGGTACCTGTCAAGTGAGTTCTTAGTACTGATGACAAATGTGTTTCCTGTAGCTTCATTGGTGGAGAGGCTGTCAAATGACTACACCATTGGGTTTGGGAAGTTTGTGGACAAAGTCATCGAGCCCCAGACTGACATGAGACCCTCCAAGTAAGAGAGAAAAATGTGACAGAAGAAAGTTAAGCACATAGAGTAGTGTTATGTAAATGTACATGCCATTTCCTGTTTCTCTCTCATCTTTTGTCCCTCCTCCTTCCATCTTCTCAGACTTTCTCAGCCATGGCCCAACAGCGACCCTCCGTTCTCTTTTCAAAACGTCATCACGCTGACCAACGACACGAATTTCTTCAACCGTGAGCTCCAGAAAGAGAGAATATCTGGCAACCTGGATGCTCCTGAAGGGGGTTTTGATGCCATATTGCAGGCTGCAGTTTGTGGGGTTAGTAGGAATCCTAAATACAAAACAAATGTTGCTTTCACAGTTTATATGCCAGCTCCAAAAATTTCACACATACCTTTCTCCAAAAAAAAACCCCAAAAAAACAAAAACCTTATTGATAAAAACTTGTGTTTAAAGTCAGACCACATAACTTTTAAAAGTTAAAATAAACCAGTTTTCCTGTTTAATGAATGTACTTTTGCTCATTTCAGTTACTGTTACAATATCTCTTAGCACATCACAGATAAATATTTTAATGCTTTGATCAAAAGTAGGAAGAAACTGAAGAAGGAAGAAGTTGTTTCTTGGCTGTGATCCGCTATAATTCTGCTCAGCTCTGTGGAGCTTTTTAGCATTTTTTTCTCTTGTTCACTCCCTTAGTGTTTTCAACTGCAGGAGGTAGATTTCAGCAAAAAAGGTGTTTGGCCAAAACAGTGCTAAAAGCTGAGTGAATATTAGATTTACATTGATGGGGTGAACACAAACATGACTCTGTATGAATAATGTTCCTCTGTGTGTTAAAATGTGATCTGTGCCATGTTCACAGATTGCTTCTATCTCCGAGAGACCAAATAATTATTTATGGCAGTTTTAATAATCTTAGGGGTGAAGAGAAATTTAATAGAAATAATTGTAATTGCCGCTTGTTGCTGTAATAGCTGCAACATGTCATCTTTTAACTTATCATTTTAGTATCCTTATTACTACTAACCATTGTATCTGCTCCCATTTGATTTGAACTGTTGCTCTAGGATAAGATTGGCTGGCGCGCACACAGCACACATCTGCTGGTTTTCTCCACTGAGTCAGCCTTTCACTACGAAAGTGACGGCGCCAACGTGCTGTCAGGCATCCTGAAGCGCAACGACGAACGCTGTCACCTGGACGCAGCGGGCAAATACACAGAGGATGTAAATCAAGATTATCCTTCAATACCGACACTGGTCCGTCTGCTGGGCAAACACAACATCATTCCTATCTTCGCGGTTACCGACCACTCCTACACGTACTACAAGGTTGGTGGTTGGTTTGTATTTCAGCCGTCAAGTTGTAGGTCAGAGCCGAGGTCATGGATTTATTTTTTGTATGATGTGTGCTTTGCTATGTAGAAACTCCAAGAGTATTTCCCCATTGCTGAGGTTGGACTGCTGCAAGAGGACTCATCCAATATCCTGCAAGTCATGGAGACTGCCTTCGAGGTAAAATGCCACCTTTTCTGACTGGTGTTAGACTGTCTTTTCATGGCTCTTTGCTGCCACTTTGCAGACAATTGAGTCAGGTGGCTGTGCAAGGGTCTGTTTGCCAATGTTCCCGTATGTCTTTCCAGAGTATCCGTTCGAGGATGAGCATCCGTGCAGAGGACAGACCCAAGGCTTTTGAAGCACAGTTCTTGTCCACCAGTGGAAGCATTGCCAAATACGGGGATTTTGATTTCAAGCCTGGAGCCATAGTAAGAATACAAACAAGATGAAAACAACAATTTAGTTGTAAATCAGATCATAAACACATTTAGTTGGAGTCAGGAAGTCCACTATTGTCCCAACTTGTTTGTCTAACCATGTCAGTGCTAAGACTCACACGACTAAATGCTTAGTGTGCACACACATGCTTCAACTTTGTCTGTGTGTTTCCTCCAGGGCAAGTTTAAGATGCGACTCAAAGCTCTGCAAATGATTGATGAGAAGCCTGTCTGTCAGATGGATCCAAATGAAAAAGAGGGGACAATGAGAGTCAAACCTACAACTTTTAATGCTGCCGTCAATGTTAAGGCTTCGGTTTTGTGTTCAACCTGCAACTGTGAGAAGGTAAATACACAGATTAACACTGAAGCACACACAAAGACGAGATGAAGTTATTTGTTCATACTCATATATCGTTGATTCATCCCAGTGTCTCTTTTATCGGTCCTCTAGAATCCCATCGTTAAAGCAGCCAGATGCCACGGTAACGGAGACCTGGTGTGTGGAAAGTGTCAGTGCTATGATGGCTGGTGAGACTTTAATACTTCATTTTTACAAAAAAACATTCATCCATATTTCTGCCTTAGTTATTGCACTTCTGTTAAGTCACTGACCGTTTAACGCCTCTATGTTTATAATGTCTATGGTTTTCTCTTTGTTTTTTCTCCTTCAGGCTAAGTACATTCTGTAACTGCTCAGCAAGTCGTTCAGCTCTGGTCTCCAGTCAGTGTATAGGACCTGGTATGACGGAGCCTTGTTCAGGTCGGGGTGACTGTCTGGAGTGTGGAACCTGTGTCTGCTACAACCCGGATCAGTTTGAAGGACCCTACTGTCAGTATGACAAGACCCAGTGTCAAAGATATGGAGGCTTCCTCTGCAACGGTATGACAGTTTGTCACTGTTGAACTGGTGATCAGGGTTGTATATATTTTGTGATGCCACTATCAGCACCTAATAAACTAGATCCATTCCCTACGTTCACATAGTGTGCAACTGAAACTACCATACAGTTCCAAATTTGGAAGCAGCTGCCACAGAAGCTGGATATTTTTGACATGCTTTTAGGCTGTAGAAGCTAGAAAACGGAACACAAAGCAGTACAATGATTCACCCAGACTGACAAGTGAAAGGACAGAAAGAGACAAAGAGTTAGATAAGAATATAAGTCATTGGTAAAGTAAACTGTAAGCTTAGCTTCAAAATGTGTGCAAATTTAAAGAGGAAAGGTCCCTATTTCAGTGTCAGGTGTACAATAATGTCTCTAACAAGCTGAGAGTTAGTCTAGTGTTCCAACAACGAGTCTCAGCTGAACATACTGTGCAGTGACAAATCACTGTCACCATCGTTTCTCCCCAGAAACACACACACCCACACAACACACACACAAATCACTAACCACAGTGATAAAACAGTTACATCTCATTCTTTTTTCTCTCATCTATCAGACCGTGGCTCTTGCATTATGGGTCAGTGTGTGTGTACGGAGGGCTGGCAGGGCAGTGCCTGTGAGTGTCCCAACAGCAACCAGACCTGTCTGGACAGCAAGGGCGTGAGTAAATCCAACCATTTTTATTTGTGGATGAGGTTACCATGTCACCTTATGTGTCAGCTGGTTCCTGACCGTGTCTTTGTCTGTACCAGGGGATCTGCAACGGGCGAGGTAAATGTGTGTGCGGCCGCTGTGAGTGTCAAAACTCTGGTATCGAGATGACTTCAACCTGTGAGCCAAACTTCCAGGTGTGTGTGGATGTAATCTATTAATGACAAGATTTATGCCTCAGTGTTTGTCCAGGAGGTTGTGTATCAAAAAGTAAAACTAACCTTGAAGAAACCATGACTGCTTATAGTCATGTTTGAAACATGAGGCAGTGGTGTGCTTTAGCCTCTTGTGGCTGAAATGGGGATTACAAAAACAAATATGAAGAAGAAAGGTTCCAGACAAGAAAAAAAGCTCACTCGCGGAAACCTCCACAGATGACAAAAACATATGTCTTTGTCCTTTTTAGTCCCAGTTGGGTGTGTGTGAGGCTACGAGGAGTTGTGCCCAATGTCAGGCCTGGAAGACAGGAGAGAAGAAAGAGGAAGCGGAATGTGCGAAGTGCCCCTTCAAAATTAAGATGGTGGATGAACTCAAAGAATGTAAGAAAATAAAAGGAACAACATGACTGATTTGCTTTTTATTGAATGCCACTGGCACTGTAGTTCTAACGCCTACAAACACTTAATAGATAAACGTACAGTAGTTTATATGTGCCTGTTTGTATTTGTTTTCAGCTGAGAAGGTGCTTGATTCGTGCAGTTTCCGTGATGAAGATGACGACTGTACGTACTCCTACACTGTCGAAAACCCTAAAGATCCAACAGTTAAAGACTTGGAGGTTGAGGTGCTCAACAAAAAAGGTGCGCTGCATGTTGGATTTTTTTTATTACACATGTGCTCTCGTTTCAGCAACTGATGCACCATTTATTAAAAGAAATCTTCTCTGAAATGAACTTTAGGGCTCAAAGTAGACATTATATGTTATATACAGCTTGAAAGACCTTTCTCGTTCAAGCTTCTTACCATGAAAACACAATTTTCTCTTAGAGGTAGAACAATTTTGCTTATTTCAAATGAGAGATTTCCATTTTCATTTTGTCTCTGTTCTTGTCAGGGGTTTGATTTGAGTGAAGGTCAGTTGGAAAAAGCAATGTCATTCTGGAGGGTCCTTGAAGCCTGCACTAGTTGCCCCCTTTGCATAGTTAGTCATATGGCTAAGGAAAAGTGTGTATGGAAACTGTTTTTGGAGGTCACTGTTTTAAATTTTTGAAAAGTATGAACACCACAACCATATTCCATTCACCTCCGCTGCATTGTGCTGAAGGCATAAGTCTTAAAACCTCAACAGCTAAAACCAAAATTGTTTGCATGGATAGACACCACTAAAGTTTATCAACTGCTCGCTGTCTGAAAGCATCTAACCGGACGCCAGCACAATGGCTTTAGAACAGGAACGAGCTGTTATCTTTATTCCATATAAATCTATGATTGGTGTGTTTTTAACTTCATCTACTTGTTATCACGGACCTTTAGATTGTCCCCCTGCCAGCCTCCTGTGGTTGCTCCCGCTCCTCTTGTTCCTGTTGTTACTGCTGGCACTTCTACTGCTCTGCTGTTGGAAATACTGTGCCTGCTGCAAAACCTGCTGCCAGGTAGAGACACTCACATTCACACCTATAAATCATCAATATTTTTAAGTCTCAGTTGCAGTAATGCTTTTGTCATCTCTTGACTCAGAGCTGCCTTGCCTTGCTGCCTTGCTGTAGGAGAGGTAAGGCATTTGTTATATCACACGTAACAGTCTTACTTTAAATCCTTTATCCTCTGACCTGGTAACATGTGGAATATCAGAAAGTCACTTTAATTTGTATCCTCCCCAGGTCGCATGGTTGGCTTCAAGGAAAATGAGTATTTGCTCCGCCAGTCTCTGCTCACCTCAGACCATCTGGACACACCAATGGTGAGGACTGGCCCACCCAAAGGAACAGATGTGGTTCGCTGGAAGGTCGCTGATAATGTACACCGAGGATCCAATCACCCCCAGGCTCTGATAAAGCCCAACCCTAAAGAGATCAGTGAGTCATCGCACATTTAGGCAACAATAAACCAATCCACTGTATGTTAAGATAACCAAATTAGTGGAATGGCAGGTATTGTATTTGAAATTTAAAAAATAGTGAGTGTTACAACTCAACTCTCAGTTTGCTGCCTGTTCATGGTTCTTCTTTCCCCTTGTAGTCCAGTTCCCTATCTCCCTCCGGCTAAACAGGCTGTTCTCTGAAAACCTATCTCGCCCCGAATCCAGAGATGCAGAACAGCTCCGCAAGGAAGTTGCTGATAATGTGAGTGTGTTTCTGTTTGTTGGTGGGCACATATATGAGTCCTTGAATCATGACTGTATCATTGAGCACTTTATTTGTTCTTGCATGCAGCTAAATGAGGTGTACAAGCAGATTCCCGGTGTCCAGAAGGTGCAAAAGACCTCATTCAGGTAAGATGTGTTCAACAACACATTCACAGTAACTTTTTTCTCCCCAAAAAATGGAAATGAAATGTCTGCTCTCTCACTCATTAATATCTGTTTTGATTCTTGCAGAATGCAAAGAAATGCAGGAAAAAGGTATCATTCCATTTTCTTCAAAACGATACAGTACAACCAGAGTTTACTGGCTTTTGAAGGACCCAAAGATCACACGATTAACTTCTCTGCCTTTCCTGTATTCTTCAGGCAGGACTACACCATCATGGACACCGTCCTGTCTGCTCCTCGCAGCAGCTACCATGATATCGTCAAACTCACTGAAAAAAATGTGCAGTCTGGAAATTTGCATGATCTCAAAGTGGTGCCCGGGTACTACACTGTAGCCACAGACAGAGGTGCGTGTTAATTATTTGAGTGTGTGAACAAAATTAGAATTCAAATGTTCAGTTTGTAGAGAAGTTAAGCTAATCACTTTTTGATCTCTGCTATGCAGCTTATATCTTTATCAGTCTTGTTCTTATTTGCTCTTCCCCTACAGAGGCTGCGGGAGCCATAGAGTTCCAAGAAGGTGTGGAGTCAGTAGATGTTCATGTGCCGCTCTTCGTCAAGGAGGAAGACGATGACAAGAAACAGCTGCAGGTGCAGGCCACGGATGTGCCCCTTGGCATTGCTGAGATCGGAAAACGCTTTGTTAACATCACAATCATCAAAGAGCATGGTGAGAAATCTCAGCATTCACATATTTGAAAAAACAGTTTTGGCTTTGTGTGAAGTTTTTCAATAAATGAGAATGAGATGATCAAGTTCTCCTGATGGGAAAGTGTACAATCTTCACTGTGGATTGCTCTAATGGATTCTACCCTTCCTCTTTCCCAGCTACCAGTGTGTTTTCGTTCCTCCAGCCGGCCTACACCTACAGTAGGAATGACGGGGTGGCAAACATCCCAATCAGCAGAGAGATCATGGAAGATGGACGCACACAGGTCACCTACCGTACACGAGACCTAACAGCCAAGGATAAGAAGGTAAGATGATGGCTGTGTACTGATTAGTCATTACTGTAGTACTGTCCTACATTCAGCTTAGGATCCTTATCTCTACAAAACCATTTGGGGTTGTTACCTACAGTTGATGTGTGTTCTATTCTTATTGTTCATATGTTCACAAATGTACTTGTCAACATGGTTATATCTACCCTAACTGAAATGGCTTTGGCATTTGGCCAAGTGAGGGGCCTTCAGAGGACAGTTTGCAGTGACTAGTGGGTGGGTCACAGGTCTGCAGCAGAGATGTTGTCCTAACCTGTTCGATGTGTTTTAGGACTATGTGACTGTGGAAGGAGATTTGACATATGGTGCCGGGGAGACCCAAAAGACAGTTCCTGTTCGTCTGTTAGAGCTGGGCGAGAAAGATGGCCTCCTGGAAGACAAACAGGTCAAGCAGTTTGTCATGGATCTTAGTAACCCACGACAGGGCGCCAAGCTGGGTCGCTACCCGAGAACTACCATCACCATCACTGACCTACCAGGTGAAAGAGGCGTTACATCATTGTGTCTTACCCTTTCTGACAGCCAAAGCACTGATTGTTAAGGGCTTTTTTTTCTTGCTTCCCTTTGTCTAATTTTATACAGAGCCCAGTGTGATGATGTTCAAAAAGGGCACACAGAACTTCAGCACGTCTGACCCAACCTACACCATCCCTGTGGTCCGCACTCGCAATCAGGACAGCCCCGCCACAGTGAAATGGCGCACCAAGAAGGCCCAACGCTTTGAACTATCAGGCCCACTAAAGTTTGGACCTGGAGAGACAGAGAAGAACATAGTGATTGACCCCAAGTCTCACCCTGGACCAATCCAGCCAGAGACCTTCCAGCTGGAGCTCTTTGACCCCAGTAGCAATGCTTCTATTGGAGAGAGAAAGACCACCATTGTCAGTGTCACAGAGGGAGGTAAGACACAATGAGGAGTGTCATTTTTCACAAAAACTTGAAACTTAAGATAAGACAAAATGACTGTAAACTTAATGATTTGTAAACTTTCTGGAGTGACATTTCAGATTTTATGTAATAAGAGAAGGGCTCACTCTAAAACAGAAGTACTCTGCCTGATAAATGTTCGTTTCATTGTCTACCTTCCTTCATTTCCTGCAGCTCCCAAATCTCCAGAGATTGCCCATATGCAGCAGAAGGGCTACATAAACCAGAAAGCCACCTCCCCTAGTGGTTACCTTCCTGCCCCAGGAAACCCTAAGGCCAAAGCAACTGGACCTAGAAGCATCCGCCTCAACTGGGACCCACCACCTGGCAACCCCATGGGGTACAAGGTACATCAAGTCTATATGAGAGGAGCTTCAGCTTGAATCAGTAACCATCATCATTTTTGATAGACACTGTATTTCTCAAATGCTCTTTCTTTTGCATTATCTCCTGTGTTTCAGGTAAAGTATTGGATCTATGGAGACCCAGAGAAAGATGCCCAGGTCTTAGATGTGAAGACCCCTCAAGCTGAATTGACCAACCTCTACCCCTACTGTGACTATGAGATGCGGGTGTGCGGCTACAATGCAATGGGAGATGGCTACGATACAGACATTGTTGCCTGTCAAACACTGGAGGATGGTAATTACTGAGAATTCTGTTTACTGCTGTTGATGAACCACTCAAGAGACACCAGCAGATATAACTGCTCAAAATGATTACGAAAGTGTTACCTTGAAATAAGATAAGATAAGATAATCCTTTATTAGTCCCATAACTGGGAAATTAGAGTGTTACAGCAGCAAACAGGATATAGAGGGTGCAAAGCATGCAAGGATAAGGGGAGGAAGAGCATTCAAAAAGAGTAAATACACAGGAAACAAGAACCTGCAGCTGTACTATCACTAATCACTAATTTCCAAAAATTACAGTTTTAAGGAATTAAACATTGGCTTAAAGTGGACCAGCAATCCTTTGTAACACACAAAGAAATATATATATGTAATAATATAGAAATATGTGTTTTAGAATCTGTAGTCATCGTACAATTGAGAATGAGTGGAAAATATCCAATTATGTTAACTTGGATTACTTTCTTAGGTTATGTAGTCATAGGTTATTACTGCACTAAACAGGCACAGGTCATCTTTTAGCAGACTATCTTTACTTTTGTCAGTTAACTTATCTACACAACAGTGAAACCTGACAGTTACTCTGTGTCAGTATTGACGCTCAACTGTTCTCTACATAAGACTTAGTTTGTGGTGTCCAAATAAATTTAGAGAATAATAAATCACTTACTAACCACTTTGTTAAAACTAGGTTAAGTTCGAACTTACAAACAGTTCCCGTTCTGTTTCTATTCAGTGCCTGGTGAGCCGGGACGTCTGGCCTTTAATGTCATCAGTCCAACTGTCACTCAGCTCAGCTGGGCAGAACCTGCAGAGACCAATGGCAACATTACGGCTTACGAGGTCATCTACACACCCATTGATGATGAACTGAGTAAGAAACTGGATCCAACATAAAAAGGAAATGCTTTACAAATATGTATGTTACATGGTT
The DNA here is from genome assembly GCF_020382885.2 of Scatophagus argus. NCBI lineage: Eukaryota > Metazoa > Chordata > Actinopteri > Scatophagidae > Scatophagus > Scatophagus argus. The sequence continues at coordinate 3,931,809 of NC_058513.1, forward strand.
CTCATTGTTTCCCGATACTCTTCTCACAGAGCCAGTGGGCGCTGCAAAGAAAGTAAAGATTGACAACCCCAAGAAGCGAATGCTGTTGATTGAGAACCTCCAGAATGCCCAGACCTACCAGTACAAAGTCCGTGCCAAGAACAGCGTGGGCTGGGGCCCCTTCAGAGATGCCACCATCAACCTGGCATCCCAGCCTGCTAGACCTCTGTCCAGTAAGTCAAGGGCAAACACCTCTGGAACACTTCCAGTCGATCCATATTTCCCTGAAAAGAGACTTATTGCACTTTCTCCTGTTCCCAGTTCCCATCATTCCAGACATCCCTATTGTGGATGCAGAGGCAGGAGATGAGTATGATGGTTACCTGATGTACAGCAATGAGGTGCTGAAGTCCCCCGCAGGCTCCAAGACACCCAGCGTCTCTGGTGATGGTGGGTACCCAGAATCAAAACCACAAGCTACATATAACAGCTGACATTCGAAACTCATTGTGCTGATGCTCAGTTCTGATGCATTGTTGGCTCTTGAAAGGTGCATGTGACTGCCAGATTTCCAGAATGTGAGCTGTAATGTGGATGCAGCTATTTCAGTCCACATTATCAGTGCTTGTAGGCATCTCGCTTTGTTCTTGTAGCCAAAGTGTTTCACCCAATATTTATGCAGTGTGCTGGTGTCAGAAGGAGATGGAATGGACAGCTCTGTGAAAATGTTGGTCTGGCCTGTGCTGGAAATCACCAAACTTGTGAGAATTGTACTTAAAACCCCTGGATGAAAAGACCTCTCCTTTTTTTCTGCCTTTCTCATATTTCTGTTTTTCTGTCACATCAACATTTTTCCACAATTTAGAAGACTGATATTAAGGAAGAGCTGAAAGAGTTATTAAGCTGAGGGATGTCATCATTCTCATGATTCTGCCTTTTTTTAAACCACTTCCATCTGCCCAGCAAATTCTCCTGCAAGCGACGCCCGAGCCATGCAGCAGCAAAATCTGCTTTCAATGCATCCCCAGATATCTGCAACATAAGAGCTTTACGATCGCAAACCGCAGGGCCTTCCCTCATTAAATCTGCTGTCATTCTCCTGCTTTCTGCAGCCGTTTCTAGTGCTCTGTGGAAGTTAACAGAAATGTTGCTCCTCGCATCCAAGACATTTTGGATATTATGTATATATAATGTAATGTAATTTCATTTATGTGTTCACTAGCTTTTAGGTAGTAATAGTCAATAGTATAGTAAGACCAAGCAGTGATACTTCACTACAAATCTATCATTGGCCTGCTTGCTTCTTCCCTATGACCCCAAATACAAGGCTGGAAATATGTGAAGTTGGTGGGATCCAACTTGGATCTCCGTAAGGTGTCGTGGAAAAAGCATGTGGACATCATCGCCAATCGGCTCAGCACAGACACAGAGACGAGCTCAGATGAGGCCCCCCGCCCCAGCTTCGCCCAAACACCCCTGCCAGGTGAAGACCACTCCATCAAACCCTCAGATAGACAGACAGGCAGCTAGCATGCCAGCTACTATGCACGGCCTGTCCAGCAAGGCAACCAGCGTTTCTCTCTGCCTTCATGATATGATCCTATCAGAAATATCAGCATTTGCCTATTCATTCAATTTCGGGCTTCAGTCCTTGTCCCCTTGCCCCCAGTTGGCGCCTACTCCATCTATCCTCCCGCCACCTGCCCAGTGAGGAGCACTGGCATCAACTCCAGTTGATGATCGGGGGGGGGCAGGCTTTTCCAGGTGCCTGTCTCTGTCTGCCTTCTCTCCATCCCACTGGGGAAATAGTGGTCTGGAGGAGGCTTGTCGGGTGTGTGTAAAAGCTTCGTTACTGTCCAGCTGTACGAAAATGATGGCTTCTTAATTAAATATGCTCTCATCTCAAGCTGTTTTTTCTTGCAGCTGTGTTTGTTTTTATCATCAGATGTGTCTCAATTATTCGTGTATAGCAGGCTGCAGGTTCTCCATAAGCAGTAAAAGCAAGCTCGTATTAGACCAGATGTCATCTACAGGAAAAAAAAGTTCAAACTACTGCAATTTTGCACTGTAAGTGGCTCAAGTAGGACTGGAGCTACAGGTGTGAAACTGCTGGTGCTTCCTCTATACATTGGCTGAGCCTGGTTTGGGTGCTTAACATCAGTGGCAGTGTGTTATTTCGATCAGCGTCTCAATGACTGAATGCTAACTGCAAAGCTTCCTTTGTTCTGTCTGTTGACAATCCTGGCTCCTATTGTGGTGTTTCACAGATTATACGATTAATGGCAAGTGGGACCAGAACTTCCTTTTCCCAGGGGGATCAGGGACACGCAACTTGTCAGCATCGTCTTCACCAATGTCCACTCTGAGCTCAAACTACAGAGGAGCAGGCGGCTCCTTCACCACAGAAACAACCACCACCTACTTGTCTGGACCAGGTACGATGGACGCCAACGAGTATATCCAGAGAAGCTCATCCAAATTATCGAGATGTTATTTGTCTTCAACCTTTATCTTTCTCTCTTCTTGTAGGAAGCTCTCGTAGACAGGACATGATGATTGGAGGAGTACAGACATCAGAAGTCATCATGAGGAAGCGCTCAGAGAACAGAGGTTACACAGATGAAAACATCCGTGACTCTATCGTCTTAGGAGATGTTTCAAGCAAGTTCCCAAATATAGGTAAACTTTGGACTTCCTGTAGTAATTTTTATTTATTTCAGAGTAAATGAACAAGGAATTAGCTCGGTCTTTCTGGTCAAAGACTTTGGAGTGCAGTATTTGAGGAGCCTGGGCAGGTAAACTGCAGGTGCATGACACCAATGGCTTGGAGAGCATGGTTGGTGCTGTTGGGTGCACAGCAGGCTTATTCCCACTGACTTTGCAGGAGCTATGCTGACTATCGCTGTTTCTCCCTCCCTCCCTCTCTTTGTCTCGCCTTTGCTCTGTTCTTACATCTTTCTTTTCTCCGCTTTCTACCTGCCCACCCCCCCTTCTTTCTGTATCTTTCCTCATTACCATCCCCGCATCCATTTCCTTTGCCCCTGTGCTCAATGCGCCGTCAGGTGGGTTCGGCTACACTGGGACGCAGAGCAGCTCTCAGAGCCAGTTCAGCTACAGCCTGTCTCAAGGTTCGAGGGCCAGAACCCAGTCTTCAGACGTCCATGAAGCCCTCTATAATCTGGACAGGGTCCTCCAGGGTGAGTCTGTGGCATACAAGCATGAAGGCACTGGATGTGTTTGCTTGGTGTAACGCGTAATGGATTCCTCTTCATCGTCATCTTTATTCCTCTTTCTGTGTTTGTGTCGTATTTTGTCTGCCTCCCTGATCTCCTCTTCCTGCTGTTTTATGTGTCTTAGCCTCCACAAATCATAATATAATCTACAATAATCTACAATAGTCACAATCACTTTCAGAACATGCCATATGTTTTTAGGTGATCAAAGTTATGTTTGCGTCAAATGATAATTTAGCAATGGCAGGGACTGTTTAGAAAGCCTCTTGTTGCACTCAGGTATGCTGCAACATCAGACATTGAGCATTAGCTAATCAAAGGCAATGCATTCACATGCTACGTTATCAAGATATTGAAATCAGAACAGTGAAAAATGTGATCAAAAAATGTTCAGTTCAGCTCTGGACAGCATTTTAGCACCTTTCAGCTCCTTGTTTTGGTTTCTTGACCTCTCGTTGCGGCTCACAGTTCTCATCAACCAATCAAAAAAGCTCTGATAAAATCACTACCTGCTCAGCATCAAACAGATGACAATATTAGCACTATTAGCAATTAGCAATGACTACATGGTGAATATAGTGGAGCATTTAGCAGCTAAAGATTCACATATCATTCTAAGGAGTTGATGGACACCAAAAAGAGAGTGAATATTGAACTTAAAATTAGGCAGATGGCCAGAAACATGACAGCAAATCAATGTTACTGACTGTCATCTGTTTGTAACCTGTTTATCATGATTACCTGTCAAAGGTGTATTTACAGCTTGATCTGCTGTGGCCACTAAATATTTAACCAAGTTCTTAAATTTTAGAGCATCCATCCTTTTTGGTGTCTTTTTCACCCTTTATGCTCTTGAGTCTAAAAACAGATCGACCTCACATCCAACTGTCCACTTAGAAATATCTCTCTTTTGTCACTCATGAGATGCACGACTTAGTCCTGGTGTCCCAGACACCCCCAGCAGACTGGTGTTTTCTGCTCTGGGTCCCACCGCCCTCAAAGTCAGCTGGCAGGAGCCCCACTGTGAGAGAGACATCCTGGGCTACTGTGTTTTCTACCAGCTGCTCAGCGGAGGTAAACAAACCCTTTGAGGTCCCGCTCATTGAATTTGTTTTCATCTTTTCTCTAATAAAGAATCCATGTGACGTGTGAATATCATGTGACAGAAATCAATTATGAGACACTAATAACAAAAGTGTAATTCCTGGATTCTACTACATGTATATTTTTAACTCATGCATGATACTAAACAGCAATGTATTTTTTTTTTAATTTTGTACTTACTATGCTAAGCCACCCATGTCCCCTCCTGTAGGTGAAGTGAAGCGCATTAATGTGACAAACCCAGCCGAGAACTCTGTGATCATCCAGGACCTGCTGCCCAACCATTCCTACCTGTTTAAAGTGAAGGCTCAGAGCCAAGAAGGCTGGGGTCCAGAGCGAGAGGGAGTCATCACCATAGAATCCGCTGTTGACCCCAAGAGTCCCCTCAGCCCCATGCCAGGTACCGGTTCTGTTGATGTATAAGTCACAGACGCAGTGACTTTGTTCTGATGGGGATACACCAGAAGGACAATGTCTCTCTTCTTATCCTGTGGTCTGTCTCATCTTTCGCTCAAGGCTCACCGTTTACCCTGAGCACCCCCAGTGCCCCGGGCCCCCTGGTCTTCACGGCCTTGAGTCCTGATTCGCTGCAGCTCAGCTGGGAGAAACCTCGTCAACCTAACGGAGACATCCTGGGCTATGTAGTCACCTGTGAACAGCTGCATGGTGGAGGTAAGGTTTTCAGGAAAGATGAACCACTTCAAAACATTGTAGTTATCTTCTGACCTCTTTCTCGTTTCTTCCAGGAGATGTACGTTCCTTCCAGGTGAACGGCGACAGCGCTGAGACCAGCCTGACCGTCCCAAACCTGACTGAGAACATTCCCTACAAGTTTAAAGTCCAGGCTCGAACCACGCAGGGCTTTGGTCCTGAGAGGGAGGGCATCATCACCATCGAGTCTCAGGACGGAAGTAAGATGAATCCTTCTGACAGAACTTTTGAGCTGAATCAAAGTCCCAATAGTGGCTGCTGAAGACTGAAATATTCATTATGCCTCACAGTGTGAGAGTCAGGATAAACAAAAACCATGCTGAACCATGATATTGTTTTCTCTTAGGGCTGTATTAGTAGCAGGATGATAACTGCACAGTGTGTCCCAAAGATTTCACTTGAGAGAGGATCATAGTCCTTTAACAAGAATCTTTATCCCACTGGAGCATAAATGTAAATGCTAATCTTGATATTTGGGCCTGAAGGGATGCTTGAGCAAAACTTGTAAAGCATCCTATCAGGAGCATGATGGTGCTCAGTAAATTTCAAGGCTAGAGGAATTTTTGATGTTGGCACAAGAGAAAACTTATTAATGCATCTCCTGGGGGTCCATGGAAATTTGGCCTTTAGATTTTACCATGTGGTCTAAAAGATATTAAAATGGTTAACCAAAAAAAACCTCACCAACAACCTTAAGATTCATCTTCTGGTCCATGGACCAGTAATTTAAACAGCGGATGAGAAGAGGCCAGTGTTTTTTGTGACAACTTAGTGATCCCCTCAGTCGAGAAGACATTTTGCCTCTGTGAAAGGTCAGGGGGCTGCCAAAACCATGAGAAATGATCCCGTGTGTCCCAGGAATATCCATACCCAAGTTTATCGCACCCCTGCAGATTAAATACAGGCCTTTAACTACGTAATCAAGATACCAGTATTATCTGATATCCTGTTTTCCGTTTCCTGTCACTTTCCCATCATATTCTAGCATTCTCACATCTGCATTTCTTACCTCCAGTGCCCCCTGCAGGTGCTTTGTCACAGTACAACAGCCAGTCAATGAGGAGGGAAGTTTTCCACATGCCGACGGAGGTCAGCACACGAACCAACGTCTCCCACACCATGCTCAACGACCCCTTCTTCTCAGGTACAGATCAAGTTTCACTTCTGTTCACCTGAAAACAGCGATTATATTTATGTATTAGCACATTGATGCCAATTGCTCCTTTCCAACAGAAGGGATGATGATGACCACACAGCACACTGAGTCCAGCGGCATGGTGACACGTCAAATCACCAAGGAAGTGGTTCAGAGGAGTGTCATGGGAGGAGCCACCGTCACAAAGAAGATGTTTTATGAATCTTAAGATTCTTTCTTTTTTAAGATTCATTAACACCCAAAGGTTGAGCATAATGAGGAGTCACATCTGAGATACTCTTTTAAAAAGAGTCGGCTTCAGAGCACTCGCCCATGATCTGTGTATGTTTTTGTGTGTGTGTGTGTGTGAGTGTGTGCGTGTGAGAGAGAGGGAGATTCTGTGACACAGAAAGCTTTCATGTAATGAGTAGATGGAGAGTTGGCCGCTGTGTCACGTCTGTTACAAACTGTGGCTGCTTTCCTCCACAGATGAGGTTCCTTATCAAATTTACATTTATTTTCACTGTTGTTTCTTACATACTTCACTCCAGTTCCTTTCCAGTAAGTGAATCATTTAGACTTCACTCCCTCTGTCGGGGATCTAATAAGACACACTGGGGCTTTAAATCAGGCCAGCGCGGATCAGTAATCTGACTGCGGTTCTGTAATCCAAAGTGACCTTTTCCTCCCGTCTCCCATAAGAGTTGGCTTGTCTGTGCGAGGTGTTTTGACAGTTTCAGCGTAAACCAACCAGTTTTTGACTCTCTCTTGTCTTTTTGAAGTTTACAGGAGATTGGCTTGAAACTGGACATTTTATGAGGTTTGTCATTTTCACCCAAAGTGGTCTTACGCTGAGTGATCAACAGCATAAAAGTTGTTTGTTTGGGACGTTTGTTCATAGATTTGTATGATATTAAAGTGTGATAACATGTTTTTTTTTTCAAGCATATTTAATACTTTTTAAGATTTTTACTTAAGCAGACCGACTTTAAATTTAATGCCAAATACAGAGGTATTGTCAAACACAGGTTTGTTGCTCATTTACACACACCTTTCCTACTGACAAGCAAGGGGCACGACTTCACAGTACAGACAAATGCATTTAACATGTGGTACACACTGCTTCAAGCTGATACTTTTCATGTTTCCTTACTCTGCAAAGCCATCACAGTTTGCATTGTGGGTAGGCTAACATTTGAGCAAAAAGATCTTAGTATTTTATAGAAATGATTTGTAAGGACAGAAAGATTGTATTTGCTGCAATGCAACTCCTACTGTTTTTGGCTTCTCATTTTGTTGCTTTGGTAAACATGTTGAGAGGATATTTATGTAAAAAAAAAACAGCAAAAAAAACAACAAACCCATGTGGGTAAGCGGATGAACTTATCACCGAAAACATTCATCTAAGAATTAATTTACCTTTGATCATATTGTTTAATGTATCACTTCCTTTTTTTTAGCATCCTTTCTTTTTTTTTGGTATGTCAACTGTATTGCACTTAATAAAGATTTGAAATAAATTTGCATTACATTTTAATTCTACTCTAGATCTAGATGTGTGGCAGCACAGCACAGAAGACAAAACAAATCATTTAGAGTTAATTTATTGATATCTGGAGAAAAAAAAGCATTGATATGTTCGTATCGCACACAAAAAACAAAAACACAGCCGCAAAAACAAGCTCATGCCTGACGAATGTTTGCAGAAAGCTTGAGAAAAAGAAGCGAACAGGGAGAGAATGAACTCTTTTATTCTTATTATCTCCCTGTGCATGTCGGCAAGCACTGCACTGATGCACATCCTTCCACAGTGTCTTCATGAGCATTTGTGAAGTTCTGTGTCGTGTGTGTTTTCATATCACTGCAACTCCAGTGTTTGTGTTATGTTTTAACAATGGTTCTTTGTGGACTTTTTTTTTGGATGTCTAAAACGTCTCAGTCCATATTGGACAGTGTGAGTAAAACCATTCAGCTAAAAACAAAGCTGGTTTTAAGGTTTTGACCTTTTGAGGTTTTGAGCCTTAAAAAATTCCTTACAATACAAATAGTCAAATGCTGTATGTCTCTACGAAGGCAGAGTAACGCAAAGTGTAATGCAGAATGATGGAGGTTCTTGTTCCTGATCTCAAAAGGCAACCTGAAGAAAGAGTCGGACTTTTAGTCCAAGAACAGTACACAAGACGAAAGACGTCCACATCCACGAATGAATGGACCAGAATAAAAGCACAGACTCTTGGGTTGCTGAGAATTGGGACTGAGGAGTGGGTCGATATGTGTTTAAAGCAGTTCAGGTCCAGAGGCAGGGCCCAGGGCAGAGGCATGGCTGCCTGACATCCGCAGACCTTATCACCAGGTCTTTGACCACCTCCACAGTCCCAAACACGGGGTAAAGCTCCTCTGTGAACTTGTCGTTGTAGGTGTACAGGTGGGATCGCTTCTCCACATCGTAGAAAGACAGCTGGCCCTGCTCATAGTCCAGGTACACCCCAACTTTCCTGGGCACCATGATCTGAGACAGCGGAGTGGCGGGCACCGTCAGGGCTTTCAGATCCGTGCCCCTATCCAGACGGAGGGTCAGGTAGCCCGTATCTGTGTTGAGCGGGCGGAAGCCCTGCCTCACCGCGGATGCCTTGGCCACACCGAGCCGCCAGTCCCGCTCGCCCACTTCGACCTCCCAGTAGTGGCGTCCGCTGGTGTAGCACTCCTGGCCCACAGTGCACCACCAGCCATCAAAGCGTCGCCGGCACCGCGGGATTTCCCGACGCTCCAGGCCACAACGCATGCGCTTCTGATCGCTGGAGATGAGCAGGTCTGGGTTGGCTGAGTCAGAGTCCAGAGTCACTTCCTCTGTGGAGTTGCAGACCAGCAAGAAAAGATTACAAACTGTAAACTGGTAACAGATCCTAATAAGGAACAGAGGTGATATACATATAGTGTTCATACCTGCGGCATCGCAAATCCAATTCCACACTGGAAAGAAAAATAGAGACTCTTTAAAGTTGCTATATGAAATATGTTTTACTTTACCAACAGAGCCCACAGAGAACTATCACTTGTTTATCAGAGCTGTTATGACTCTGATAAACACAGTACACTACCTGTCCAGCACCCAACAGCAGACAGACACAGTTAGCAACTCGCAGGTGAACACAGTAGAGCACAAAGAGACAGACATTTCCCTCCTGACTTGGTAGAGACCAAAATCAGAACTAAAACGAGAGTGAATATTGAACTTGCATTCATCATCAGCTGAACACAAATGTGACTTCAAGGTAATATTGATCTGTGTCTGCTCTGTGTGCTAATATGCAACTGACTGCTGGCAACTTCGCCATATCAACTTCACAGTATAAGGAGTTACTGTTGTGTTTACAGCTTGTTTCTGCTGCCCCCAAGTGGCCAAAAACATCAGTTAAAACAGGTTTAAATAAAATGAACTTTTAGGGCAGCAATGAGAAGTCAATCAACAGAAAGTTAATGAATTTGTCACTCAATTATGTCAAACATTAAGAAATTGTGTTATTTATGAAGAAAATAAATAATAAAAAAAAAAACAATCTATAAATAATAATCTAGTAGGGCTGGAGAATAAATTAATTTATCAAATTATTGACATCTTACCAAACTATTCACTCCTATTGCCAATTTACATGCAGAATCCCACATGATTCAACAGATGTTTTACCAGCCAACCAGCTAATTAATTAATCATACCAGAATTAATTATAACGCAATGCTGTATTAAATAAACTTTACGATCAAGGTAAATACCACAATATATTGTGACATACAGCAGATTTTAGATCCCATCACAAAGTCCTGCGGTAAACGCGTGACACTTGGTTTCACTTCAGGGTAATTAATTTAAGCAAGAGGCAGGATTTCTACTCACCGCTGTGGGGGATGTAGCGGACAGCATCTGAAAGAAGAAAGTGATTGCTGGGATTACGACGAGACAATCAAGAGTCTCATTCATCTCCCAAACCACTGCATGCGTTCCTTTCCCCACCCGCACTATCCTTTAATCACACATGGATGAGTCATTCTAATGGAAACAAGTTTCACCCCCACTGAAGATGCTGATGAAGTCGATAATGACACTGTACGCACGCATGTTGTTCCAGCTAACGGCAATTCACACATTAAAGATTATTCTCATCATCTTGAAAGCTGACTGACTTTTATATCATTTGTTTTGTTTTGTTTTTTTAAGGTGGGGCTTTGTTCATTGATCTTTATCTTTAACACTTTCCTAAGTTAACAATAGAAGAGAAACTTCAGATGCACTCACCGATCTTCTGGCTTCTCTGCTTTCTCACCAGCCATTGCTTCGTCACGTCCTCCTAAACACACACAAAGCAGGCCAAGGTGAGTTTAACGATGAGATGAAGAGATTAGTTGGGTGTCATGCAGCACACGCTGTACGCATACATAAGGCTTCACACCGTATACACTCCCGAATTAACAGCATCATGCAAAGCTATCACCCTTTCAATCCTTTCAAGTCAGTGGGCTTTCTGCTCGTCTTATCACTGGTGACAGACTCAAGGAGAGAAAAACAAACATCAACACACATCAACACAATTGAATCAGGCAGATTAGTGACAGACAAGCAGACCTTGACGGGACTGTCAGCATTCAGCACGGCCAGCATGACGAGCTCCATGGCTGGGAGCAGGTTGGGCAGACGGCCCCTCTTCCACTGGAACTCCAGGTCGTCTAGCATCATGAGCACAGGCTCGCCCGGCCAGACGGTGGGCTGGAAGGAACGGATCACAAACAGTGGCTGGTGTTACCCAGTGAAGTGTTTAACTTGTGATCATAGCAACAGCACAGCTCTGAGTATGATGGGATGATGGACAAGGGCAGGGTTTAGCTTAATCATCTTTATCACATGCAAGGAGGGAACTGGGTCAGACTTTAATCACCCAGAAGAAAAAGCTGGCACACATTATCCTCAATGTCCATCACCACCATGAACTCACCTGAGGTCTGCTTTTGATCTCCCGTGTCCAGTCCATGATGACTCTTTTGTGGGGCCCCATGTCGTACTCCCCCCCTGCCTCCAGCATGCAGAGGAGGTGCCCCTTCCAGTCCTTCTTCTCTGGTTTCTCACACTGGTAGTCAGACTGAATCAATCTTGGCTGAACAAGAAACAGAAACATTTTAGAAACTAAACAATACACAGGAAAATAACCAGGAGATTAATCAATAATGAAAAGAATGCGAATTTCTACACTGGAACAAAAGCAGAACATCCACAAAGCATGCAGCTGATCACATTATTGGTGACACAGACAGCATCGGTGGTAGACCTGATGTACCTGTACTTTCTTCTCCAGCACAGCAGCCCATTCTATGATGAAATCCCGACACACACTGGCCGGCCAGATGTCCTCACTTGTCCAGATGTGGCTGAGGATGTTTGACCTCTAGGGTGCAATACAAATAAGATGGATGAGATAAATTGCAGACGCGTGTTCGTCTGTGACAGAAAGCAAGGATGGAAGAGAAGAGCTTACCTGGCAAATTTTGTTGAGTTCTCGAGCCAATTCCATGATAAATAACTGACTCTCCACCAGCGGCTCCTTCTTTTCAAGTTTTACCCGCTTACGAGACTCCTGGATCAAAGAAACAGAAGATAAAAACGGAAAAAAATTAGACTTGATGCACATTTTCAAGCAAAAAAACAACTTGAACTTGCAGAAAATGTTGTGCTATCAGAAGAGAACAGTGCATCCATACCTTGAGTCGGATCTTGAGCTTTTTGGCCGGCTCGATAAGGAACTGCAGGCAGTCCTTCATCATGCTGGCAGCCGGAGAGTGTGGGAGATGCCCTGTGGTACAATAATAAAAAGCTTTAGGACGCTGGCACTCACTCTGTCAAGAGCTGGAGCCGTAGAGCAGCTGACTGGGCTCCAGTGGCCCACAAAACTCGATGAGAGAGCAGAAATCTGTAATTTATGAGAGGTGGTGGCAAAAGGTATGTATGTGTGTGTAGAGAGAGAAAAAGCACTGCAGAACTTTGATCACAGCTCTGCAAAGGAAGTCCACCGAGGGCTCATTATTAGGCACTCTGAGCTATCATTAGGTGAGGAGGAGGAGGGAAAAGAGGACCCACACATTGGCAGAAGAGTGAAAGTAGAGAACCCACCCACTCAACACACACACACAGCCACAAAGTGAGCGTCAAGGCAATGTAGAAACAATGTAGAAGCAGGCAAAAAAAAAATATTGCACAGTAACAGGATTTCCTGGTGTGTGTGGGTCGATGCATCTCGATCAAATTGGAAATTTATTCCCAAGGAGATCTGAGACAGCACCGCAGAGCAGTTTTAAAACACTGCGGAGGGAGCGGGGGAACATTGGACCAGTTTGCTGTTGATTCAGCAGTCCGCCCCTGCACGCCAGTTTGATGCAATGAGGGGATTTGGTGTTCTTTCTGTGGTGTACGAGTGTCAGCTGAGCCAAAGGATGCTGGTATTGACTTTCCACTGACTGGACAACATATGTGATACTGGGAGTTTGTGGACTTTAGACAGGTGAAATATATCTACCTGAAGGTCATGACTGAAAGTTTACCTCTTAGTGAGCAAAAGCAGCTCGATCTGTGAGGACAGATGATAAATAAGTGAATCTTTTATTCTACAACATGACAAATCATTATTGAAGATATTTTCCCAATGATGATGATGATCACTAAGTATGACTTGGAAAAAGCACAAAGCGGTGAGCCACGGCACACAGCTCAATAAGCTGTACGGGTGTTCTATGTTAACTTTAACACACTGAGGCCATGATGCATACAGGAAAGGAAGAGGATATGGAAGAAAAGTGCCACTGAGCCTGTTAAATGATTAATTAGATACATTATTTCATAATTTGAAATACATGTCAGAGTAAATAAGCAGGGGAAATACACCACTGCATGACTTGTCAAACCGTGGGAGAAAAGTGTGGTGAGACAGAGGGTTTATTTTTGGCAGCGGAGGCAGAGGGTGTAGGTGGCAGAGGAGCTGTGTGTGGCGGAGAAGAGCTGGAAGATTAGAGGAAAGCCAGGATTATCACCGGTGCCATTGCTGTTCAGACCCAGGTAGTGACTTTCTATATCGGGACTGCCAGACAAACCTCTGCCTGTCAGCATCAAAACACATCGACCACGGCAGCTACACCGTAACACAACATAACAGGAGATAGATTGTTTTTATAACAGAAAGAGCGCTGATAATGTCCAAATCATTTTGGGGCTTATTCTCTGTCTGCCGTTGTTATAATGTAGCATTTTGAAATGCTATGAATGAAAATTAACAAATAAACTGCCCTCGTGCGCATGCAGGTTATGTTTTTCTAAAAATGAACAACAATCACTATCAGGCAGGCAAATTATTTCCTGACGCTCTGCAGAGGCACAGTTCAACCGATTCTCTCCGTTAAAATTCAGGTTTTACGGGGGGAAAAAATTCAAGTCTGACCTTGTTACGGTAGAATTTTCCTTTCCGCAGCTAACTTTGCGCAGATCCCTTGTGATGCTTTCGCCAAACTCGGACTCATTTAGTACTCGACGGTCAATCAGAGATGCACCGCTTCCTCTACTCTTCAACTGCGGCACGAGACTGAGAGCTCGCGCTCTAATCTGCCGCCACTGAGCAGCAGTTTGAAGGAAGAGCCGCACGAGGTCGCCATAGCCTCGCTGAAACGGGGGAGACCGCAGACCTCTACTCCCCTCGTCCTCTCACCTCTGGTTTGTTTAAACACCGCTACACGGTAATGGAAAACTGCAAGTATCCAGTACATCTCCTGCTAATGTCTGCTTTTGAGAAATAGTAACTATAATTAGCTACCAAAATGTAAGCCAACTAAAACTGCTTTTTTTCTGTTAGACTTAAGAGATGATGTTATATAATTATTTTTACATTAGCTATATAACGGGTTTAATGTTTTTTAACTAGGCCTGAAGACAAATATTAACCTAAGCAGCAACCTTTTGCTTAAGCTCACATCATAATTCTACGTAAGCCGCTTTAGCTATGTCAGTCAGTATAGCCCTGTTGTCGGTCTTTGAATGCATCACTGCCGTTTTTAGGTTTGGGAACAGAACGGCAGATGTCACTATTGTCAATTAACACTTATTATCTTTACTTTAAGTCACTTAAAGCGTCTATAAGCCCCTATAGCCCCGGTAGCTGTTTGACATGTGTGTCTTGTGCATTACAAAGATAAACCAAATCACACAGCGTATCTCCGTCCCCTCTCAGTCCGTGTGACAGGTACTGTGGAATGGGAAGGTGTTTCGGTATGTTCGATAGGCTACACGGAAGTGCGATTACAGCGTGTGTCGCTGAGCTTAAATGACAGGAGGCTTGGTGGGTCTGTTGTCAGCCTCTGATCACAACTGTTCTCCTCAACATGGCACCTAAAGACCCTTTACTCGGCACTCTCAAAGGTAAGGAGCCATAATATATGCATAACGCAAACGTGGTTTTATTGGATCACAATTCAGCTTCACTGGCAGCGGATTGTTTCGTCCAGTTTTGCGCCTTATGGCTTGTAAAAAAAAAAAAGAAACCCAAACAGTCAAAAGGACTGTCTTGATCATTTGATCGCTTGTTCAATTCGAATTTCCTGATGCGGACAAAAGCGTCATTGTTACAGACATCTGTCAGATAATGATCACGCAGTTTGCACGAAAAAGAAAACACGAATACATTTGCGATCAGTGTCGCGCAGAAGCCCAACATATCTGCAGTCACTTGGTGCTGTTGTTGTTCCTCCAGTGTGTGTCCTCAACCTGCAGTCGTGTGGAGAGATGGTGACAGACACCAACCCTCATCTCGCCTCCTGCTGTGAGCTTCTGGAGCTGGTCCTCAGGAAGGGACTCCAACGTCAGTATCCCCACAAATACGTACTGCCCCTGAAAAATACCACAGTTAATATTTGTTTAAAATGCATGTGTATGTTCTTTACCAGTACACTGCTGAGTACAAATTGCTATATTGCAAACGTGTGTACCCTGCACCGACAACTTTGTTCAGTAGTTTTGAAATCTAAATATAAACCATTTGAAGCAATTGAAATATGTATTAGCAGTATGGGCTAAGCGTGTGTCTGCTCTCCCTCAGAGCCAGTTATCAGTCTGGTACACAGAGACTACTGGCAGTGTTTTGAACAGCTTACGCACCAAGATACCTGTGGCAGGTAACAACATCCTGCTTGGGACATGTCATATTTTTATAATTATTTTAACTGTTCTGCAGTAGACGTTACTGTAACAGAAAGAGCACTGTGTTAATACCTGTTATCTCTGCTGATGTGTGTGTGTGTGTGTGTGTGTGTGTGTGTGTGTAGGCTGTCTGCTCTGTCCTTGGCGGTGGAACAGACAAGAGTTTGCAGGAAACTGCTCTCAGCTCAGGGCCGAGGCCGCTACCTGCTCAGACTGGCCCTCAGCCGCAAAGCTCTGCCACAGTTCATCACACACCTGCTGCACACACCCAGAGTCCTGGAGGTCAGATACATGGACCACCTACAGTTTCTATAATGCAGTGTATTTGGAGAATGGGGTCTTTTCCTGGCACTTTTGTGTATTTTAGGCAAAGTGTCCACCAAATATGCCTATTTATGGAGTTGGTTGAAATGTAAATAAAACAGATTGGGTTCACACTGTGTCTCTCCACTCCAGTGGTACAACCCTGCAATGTCAATCCTCAGGAATGAGGAATTTGTGGGTGAGGCTAATTGTTTTCACTAAAATTTGAGCAGATACTGCCGTTCAGTGTCCAACATCAACAACAGTGTTCTTCCTATTCCAGAGCCTTTTATGTCGCTGCTGCTGGTCCTCTCTCACATGGAGTTTAAACTTAACATGGAGGTCTGAGCAACTCCTTCGTTTATACTATTAAAAAACTGCAAATGTGCTGACTGTCTATTTTGAATATTTTCAAGCCACACATAAGATTTTCCTCCAAAATATAGCCTGGACTGGTTTAATGCCAACTGTCACTTGGAATAAGCAGCTAAAGGATTCTACACTAACAACCACCTCTTGCCTTTTTACACAGAATTGCAGTTTTCTGGATGAGAGCTGGCTCCTACCGGTAAAAAACAGTTATTACTGCTCAGTAACTCACACCACCACAACAATATTATTATGGTTTTAGTGACCGTGGGGACTTTAAAGTACCTGGAAATGCGTGGAAAAAATTCCCAAGCAGGACATATTGCAGTGAGACAACAGAATTTAGACTAATCGGATTATAGGAGACGGTCTGTTAATTGTTTGCATATGTTTCCAGGTATGCGAGACATATGAAGTAGTGCCCTGTCGAGAGCTTGGGATGGTGTTAAGGTTTGTACCTTCCTCTGCAACGAGCTCTCTTTCTTTCTTTCCAATCATACGTAGATCTGTCCAAACTGCTATTTCCTCTCCTTCTCTCTGTCTCCTAGGTATCTCAGTGGACGCGTCTTTGTCCTCAACCTGATGCCTGGTAGTCAAGCTCACGTTGACAAATTTATCTGTCCCGGCGATATTATTGACGAAATCAACGGGACCTCGCTGAGGAATTCCAAGAATGGACAGGTATCCTCAGACATTCAGTGTTATTTCTCAAAGTAATAATCAGAGACATATGGAGACATTGCATCCCTTGTTCTGTGACATCACAGTGCCGCTGGTGTAAATAAATGTTTTTACATTCGCTGAGAAAACTGCTGATATCTCGGCGTCCCACATCACAGAACACAGAGGAACGTGTGTGCATTACAGTAGGCCTTCATCACAGCAGAAATATACATACATTTGCAATACCAGGAAAAGCACAAGTGTTACTAATAACATTTATGATGGCTCTCTTCTATTCCAGTATTCCAGAAGATATAAATGGAGTTCAGCCATCATTTTATGATTTTCACCTGAGCCTTTATTACTTTAACAATTAGGGTGGGACGATTTACACTTTATCATTTTTATTAGTGCATGTAGATTGGTGAGGGTGTGCACGGCTCTTCTTGTTTAAATGGTAAACATGTTTCCATTTGAAGATATGATAAGCCCAAAACTTATTCCTCAACAGTGTAAAATGACCACAGTGAGAAATAAATTTTGATTCAAGTGAGCTCGATGCAATACAGTTTATGTGCAAAGAAAGCATATAACATTGGAGGAAATGCATGTTTTCATATTTTTACGCAAGTTTTTGGAAAGATTTCTGAAAAATATATCCAAGGCAGGTGTGGTCCTGTCTCGGCTGAAAGGCTGCCCCCTGTCCATCGTTGTCCTGCGATGGAGGGCTCAGGATGGAACAGTGTATCGGCCCCTCATCAAACTCCTGCGGGCCCTGAGGATGGAGAACCCCACCCTGCAGTTGGGTTCTACTTCATCCCAGCAGTCTGCCACCAAGGACCAGATAAGCTCTCCATCACAGTGCCTCAAAGAGGGAAGGTAAGTTGATTATCAAATCCTTCAGGAAGGAGCAAATGTACTCTTGACATTGACAATGACTCACCTCTCTCCAACAGGATTGTTTACATAGTGCAGTTCTTGGGAAGAACAAATATTGGAATGGTAACTAATCACCAGTTTTGCCTTTTAATTTGTGTTCAGTATTTTAATGTGTGTTCACGTGCTAGACTCTCACATAACTGCCATGATATCTGGTCTTATGCTCTTTTAGTTTGGAGGCAAGGAGGTGCTGCAAGATGCCATTCCACAAGTGTTGCAAAAAAACCTGCCCAGCAAGGTAATAATAACAATCCTGCCTTTGTGCATGTTGGCACAAAGGCAGGACATGACAGACTGTTGTCATGTTCAGCAAAATGTTTCCTTGTCAAAATCAACATGCACTCAATCAGTGTCATGCGCCCCGCAGGAGGTGCTTTTGGATTTGAAGGAAACACATTTGACATGCACAGACAGAAGCACTAAACTGGCAAGTAGACACATGTCACGTCTCTCATAAATAATTGGTGTTCTCACCCCTCTTTGCTTTAACATTAACACCACAATTATCTTCTCAGGAGCTGTTTGAGCATCACTATCCAGAGATATCATGTGTAGGGAGATTTGGTCAACCAGACTACAAAATATTTGCATTCTGTGTGGCGTAAGTATTAAATGTACATACCAAATTAATTGCACAACAAAGCTGTCATTGATTTTGCATCAGATGCCAAGAAAATACAAATAAGGTTATTTCCCTCTCCAGTCATCCTTGCTAATCCAGCTTTGCTGTAGTATAGGTCACTCCCATCCTTCAACATGTAGTGATGCAATACCCAAGGCAGTACTGCTCTGTTGTCATTGGCTGGTGCTGAATGTCATCTAAGCATATGATTGGCTGCGTTCACAGAGACTCCCCAGAAACCCCCCAGTCGACAGGCTTCTGTTGTGTGGCACTCAGAGCCAGCACAGTCAAGGAGTGTGAAGAGATTGTCTGTCGTATTGGTGAGTCACAGCAGCTCTTATAAGTGACCATGTACCTTTGGGTTTATACATGTTGAGATTTAAAATCTGTGTTTTTCCCTTACAGCTACTGGTTTCAAACACACAGAGTGGTTTGTATGATGTTTCAGTGGTCAACTAATTGAATGCCTTGTAAATAAATGTAAACGTGTCAGATCACATCCTGCTTTACTGTCTGAATACTACGAAAAAAATATATATAATCACAGAACACATGGCTTTCTCTACTCATAAAGACCTTTAATAGAAAGACATGTGACAACATTTTCATAAATAGTATTAAATGTAGCTGCCAAGATTTATGTTGAAAAACATGTAAAAAGCAGTCCAGAAAAATACAGGAGGGGTCTGCCATGCTCCTGGACACTGAGTGTCGAGTATTAACTGTAGTAGCCCACACCCAGACACTGCAGTGAGACCTGTCAAGCAAGACATGCTGGCATTTTGTGGTAAATGGTAGATGGGTGAAGAAACCTTGGACCCCACGGAAAATGTGAAGGATTCATCTTCGTGTCAAGAAACTCCAACCACAGGAGTCTGATACCCATGAGATCTTGAAGGGTGGCATGATGACTAGAACACACAATAATGGCCCGTGGTGGAATAGGCAGATACTGCACAACATTTCCAACTACCCTACATGTACTCAGGCTTATGGAATGATTGAATTGTCCCAGTCTAAAATACAATACAAAATTAAAAAAAGAAAACTTATTTTAAAAACCCAAGAAATAAAAATGTCCACAAAATGGTTAAGTATGATAAATAAGAATCTGTATCGACAACGCTGTCACTAGCTGCTTAGGCCCTCTCTCCCCTTATCCTACGAGCCAGCTGGATGTCTTTGGGCATGATGGTGACGCGTTTGGCGTGGATGGCGCACAGGTTGGTGTCCTCAAACAGACCCACCAGGTAAGCCTCACTGGCTTCCTGTTGAATAGAAAAAGACAGCACGTGAGGCTCACAGGAATTGCATTACTAATACTGACACATTCAGCGCCTAACTTCAAGAATTGTTTACCTGGAGGGCGCCAATGGCAGCACTCTGGAAGCGCAGATCGGTCTTGAAATCCTGGGCAATTTCTCTCACCAGGCGCTGGAAAGGCAGCTTGCGAATGAGCAACTCCGTGGACTTCTGGTAACGACGGATCTCTCTCAGAGCCACAGTTCCAGGCCTAAACAACAGGACATTTTAGCGTATTTGTTCCAGTTTTATAATATGACAACATATTAACGTGGAAAATGCATTACATTACCTGTAACGATGGGGCTTCTTCACTCCCCCCGTGGACGGGGCGCTCTTCCTAGCCGCCTTGGTAGCGAGCTGCTTCCTTGGCGCCTTTCCTCCAGTAGATTTACGGGCAGTCTGTTTGGTACGGGCCATGGTGTACTTGCTAAATATAGTAAGATAATCAAGATTAAAACCGTGTAAGTTTAAATAGTGTCAACGTTAAATAACCATTACTAACCCGAAGCTGAAAAGCTAACCTAGCCTACAAATACAGCTCCCCTCCCCCAGTTGTTAACCACTGGGCGTCGGGTTTGTTCCAGTTCGCTCTACTAATGCTACACTAATATAGCAGCAAAGCCAAAATACTCATCATTGAAACAATCCGACGTTGGTAAAGTTGATTGTATTGGAATAGGGCCGTGTCCGTTCACAACAATTTAACCAATTCAGGGGCCCACTGCAACCAGCAACAATAACAGTCAGCGCCTGTACCAGCCCAGCCAGCCTTTATACTTTTCGACTTCGCCATTTTCACCGTCTCTCATTTCACCCCCAAGCGACATTGCCTCGATTCAGTTCAAGCAACACTAGCTTGTACATAATTAGCTTAGCTACTGACTTTGTATTTAAGGTACGTCTCGACGGTTAATTTCAGTCGACATTCAGTCGACTTGTTTACAACGTCTACTTTCACTTCAGCCATCAAACGGTGACGTTTAAACAGAAACGTCAACGGTAAGAGAATCCATTGTTCTATTTTTAGCTAACATTAGCGAGTAGACCTATAACGTGTTTAGCAAAACAGAACAAAGCCTGTATATACAAACGCAATCCACACATACGTATCACAGCTATGACAACAAATTCGCGGACATTGTCCTCATAATAAGGAAATTACATTTACCTTTAGGAAGTGTGCTGTTCTGTGGTAATTCCCGTAGATCGTCAGACGTGATCGCTGAAAACAATTTGTGTTGGGAGGGGTGCTGAGGTTGAGTATTAATACTTTGTTGTGACGTCACTCTCCCAAACCAGCACACGCTCATTGGTTCACCTTCCTAAATGGACACACGGTACAGCCAATGGATAAGATGGCGGAAATAAAAAACAAAAAAGTGAATTCTACCGCTCATTTTCCCATATTTGAGCTACCTACAAACTCGGTGTTCATAGCTCTGAGATGCATTTTAACAATGAATGATTAAATATTGTCTGTGTTATATGATTTTCACGAACATTATTTAAGTTATGATTGAACTTCATGTCCCATGGTTCCGTTCTGTCTCCCAATTGTCTCTTTGCTACTACTTCCTCCTGTCTTGCGCAAGCTCACATCGTTGTAGAATGCGGATTTCGAAGCTAATGAGAATAGCTAGCCAGTAAGCTAAAAACAAGGTTCGAGTTGTTAGGCTTTAAACGGGTAAAATGTCTAAAACACAGTCACAGCCCCCATCATCCTCGGCAGCGACGACTACCGGGAGGCCCTCCTCGTCCTGTTCGTCTTCGCCCGCAGGGGGCTCAACATCTCCCGCAACCGTGTTGAACGTGCAGCCCGAGAAACCTCAACATTACACGTACGTAGCTAGTTAGGTGGATTAGCTAGCTAAGTGTACACAAGCTCACGTGTAGTTGCATATACTAAACTACAGCTAAATTGTATTTGGAAAAAATAGTTACTTATGATCTTGATATTCTTTAGAATGACTGAACCAAGCTGTTTCCCGACAATGTAATTATTAACCCGAGCAGGTCTTGAAAAAGAGGCCTAACGTTACTCACTGACAGTAGCCCTTTCATACAAGCTTTGAAACACAGCATAGTTCAGGTAATGTATATGTAAATATGTCCAGTTTAGTAATTATTATATTCCTTAAAAAGATTTGGCATTACAGCAGGGAATTAGTTAGAGTAAAGCAAATATTGGATTCTGAGAAAAAATAATCACAATAAGCAAGATTATGGAATGCACTTCATGAATGTACGCTTTTACTTGCGTAAAAAAACGGTGAAAGACGGCGTGACTGACCATAAATGTATTCCACTTTCTTGGAATAACAAGAAAAACAAATAACTTGTTGTTTTCCTCTCTCTCTCTTAGATATCTGAAAGAATTCAGAACTGAGCAGTGCCCCCTGTTTGTACAACATAAATGCACACAACACAGGCCTTTTTCCTGTTTTCACTGGCACTTCCTGAATCAGCGGCGCCGCAGACCCATCCGCAGACGGGACGGGACCTTCAACTATAGCCCAGATGTCTACTGTACCAAATATGATGAGGGAACAGGCACCTGTCCTGATGGAGATGAGTGAGTGCGGCTGAAATTTCAGTGTTCTACTAGGCTGTTTGTCGCAGATTGTTTGTATTTATTATGATGGGGTCCTCAGTTGACCCATACATTTAACACTAAAGATAAAGCCTGTAAAGGGGAAGTGCTTTTGATGGGGTTTTTTTTTTGCACAGAATTGCACAATTAGCCACACTGTACTTGTGTCTGGGAAACTGATAAACTGTGACTGATTGTGACACATCTGTGTCAAGTACATTTTCTCACTTCTTGTGAAGGGTATTTTTTTGTGTACAAGTAACTTAGAGGGAAAAGAATGACTTTGCATTTTATCAGCTGAAGTCTCTCTACCTCTGAGTGGTTAAATCTTTCTTGTATCTAAAGCATCATCTATATTTCATTTCTAACATTTGTAGATCTTTTACATTGAAATTAAATTGCTAAAGTGAATCACCAGTACATGTAGAACATTGCATCGCAAAGGGAAGTCAGCGAAGTAGTGATTGAGGATACACCCTCCCCTCAATTGTAAGTCAAGTTGGAAGAATTGTGGCTGTTGAAATAATTCTGCTGAGTATTAGCACCTGACGACAGCCATTCTTCCATTCTGTTGTTCCCTTTTAGATTCAGTCGTGCAGAGCCTTTACGACACCATCTCGGTGACAATCACAGACAAAGGGAATGTAAATGTAGGATGGAAATTGATTTGAGCGTCAGACTGACATGCCTTCAGTACATGCTAATGAACCACTCGGTGGAGTGAACATTTCAAACGATTTCTCTTCCAGCTCTCATCTCAGTTGCAAAGAGGGGAAAAAAAACATCATGAGACAGAGATGGGAAGAGATCTGAAACTTGTAGTTCAGTTTATACTTATATCCTCAGGGCAGAACACTCACAACATTACTTATAGATGTTAATAAAGGAACTGCTTAGTTGCTGTATTGTTTTAGTATATATTTTCATGTAGTTTGAGCAGGAACCAGAATGTGTTCTGAATGTTGTATACTTGTGGTGTTTGACAATTATTCTGGTGTATGGATTGTCTGCTGTGGACCTGCAAATAAGTTTTAGAGCTCCAGTGTTTTGTTTAGTGTTTGGAGGCTGTAGATCTGCAGCTCATTTGTGCTGTAAACGCCAGACATTTATATAAACAAGATCCTAACTGCTTCACTGTTACGACCTATAAAATAGTATTGTATACAGTCGAGGTGAAACGTCAAGTGGAATTGGAACTGGAATAATTGATAATTGGGAATTTTCAGATATTTTGAAGACCAGCATTTTATGAATCACATTTCACACAAAAATCTAGCGTCTTCATTTTTTTTGGAATTTGATGCTTTCTTTTGTTATATGGTTGTGGAAAAACGAATTGGGCTTTTTGATAGCCAGATTGTTAGGATTCTGATATTTAGCAACCTCACTCAGGAAAAAATTCCATGCAAGAGAAACAGTGCTAATTAAAAATAATCAGAAATATATGTACTTAAATGACCTGTATGTCTTTATGTTTGTATCCAAGTTCTTAATGTATTTCTATGTGTGTTCCAGATGCCCGTTTCTACATCGGACAGCAGGTGACACAGAGCGCAGATATCATCTCCGCTACTATAAGACCGGATCGTGTATCCATGAAACAGATGCAAAAGGCCACTGCAGCAAAAACGGCTCCCACTGTGCCTTTGCACATGGATCTCATGACCTGCGCAGCCCTGTTTATGATATCAGGTGCCAAAATAACTTAATACTTCAATGGAACAGGTTGAACAGTTTTTGTACATGTTTATGCACCGGCGTCGCTTACAGAGATTCTTTGCGCTGTGGATTTTACAGAGAAGTGCAGGTAATGGAGTCTCAAGGAGGTTCGGGGGCCACAGAGGGAGGTGGAGGAGATGGACAGTCAGGACAGGCAGCAAGTACGGCCCTCATAGAAAAGATCCTGAGTGAGGAACCACGCTGGCAAGGTAAACCTGTGATACATCCCATCAGCAGACTTTCAGACTTGCTCAGCTTTTTGGCTGCAGACTTTTTTTTCCTAAATGCTGGAGACCTCTGACTTAGGCCCACTGTGTCTCTGGACTGACCCCCAATCACACAGGGCTAAAGATGACCTCTTTAATGCCCAACTTCAGCCAGCACATTTACACCTGCTGTGCTCTCTGTCCTGAAACACACAGCAGAATGTGAACTACAATATCTTTTTTCTTTCTTTTGTGTTTTTCCATTTGTGTAACCACTTCTGTAAAGGCCACTGTCTAAGTGCTGGGCACATTCTGCTATCTGTATAAAAAGTATATTATTACCATTGACAATGCTTCTTATTGTGAGTATGGGAATGCTTCCTGTTTACTTTGTATCTTTGCATCTCACTTTGTTAAACCCTTTAAGTGCCGTAAATAAAAAAAGGCTTCACTCTTGTTTCATCATTTTACTGTGGCACATCTTGATCTCATGACTCTTGACCAGTCCCCACCATCTGCTTACCTCATTGTATCCATCTGCGTGTTGTTGTTATTACTCTTTAGATAACAACTATGTGCTGTCCCACTACAAGACAGAACTCTGTAAGAAACCACCTCGTCTGTGCCGTCAAGGTTACGCCTGTCCATACTACCATAACAGCAAAGACAGGAGGCGCAGCCCGCACAAGCACAAATACAGGTGCTGCATTACATCATGTAAATGGAAAATATGTGAATATCAGGCATTACTTTTGCCCCATCACAGATGTGTGTAACAAAGCTGTTATTTTGATCTTGCCTCTGCAGAGCGTTGCCATGTCCAGCTGTGAAACAGAGTGAGGAATGGGGGGATCCAAGTAAATGTGAGGGAGCAGAAGGATGTCAGTATTGTCACACAAGAACAGAACAGCAGTTCCACCCAGAGGTTTGTCTTGTTTCAGTAGAGATCTTAGAGAATCTGAAGCCGAAATTGCAGAAGATGAATGTCAACGCGTATTGATCTCTCACTCTGTTACAGATCTATAAATCCACAAAGTGTAATGACATGCAGCAGTGTGGCAGCTGTCCCAGAGGGCCCTTCTGTGCCTTTGCTCATGTTGAAAGTAAGTCCTCACAATGCTTTTCTTTTCGCAAACATCCAATGATTCACTTTGCACTTTAATGTTATATTTTTATTTCTGTTCTTTTTGATCCTCCCCCAGAGCCCTTTGTTCAAGAGGAACTTTCATTCCCCACACCAAGCTCCCCTCCTCCCCCGAGACCTCCAGACCCTCTTCCAGCCCAAGAAGCTTCTTCAAGTCCCAGCAGACACAACGTGGGGCCTGGGCCTAGTTCTGGTTCTGCTCCGGACCTCTTTTCCCCATCTGTAGGGTCATGTGTAGCGGAGCAGGGGCTGCTGGGAAATGTTTTGTCCCTGTGTGAGGATGTGAGTGGAGGAGCAGAGCCTCTGTCTCCTTGGGCTGGAGAGGGAGGCTACTGCAGGGCGCCTGGATTTGAGAGGGAGGATCAGGTGAGATGGACAGACAAAGAAAAAGGGAAACATGAGGGGAAATAAATCATCCCTTTAATGATATCATGTTTGTTAGAAAGAGGCTTTTCCTGCATGTTGTGATCTCATGGTCCTTATATTGTATGCGTTTTCAGGCTAAGCAAAGGAGTTTTGCTCTTGAACAGCGCAACAGAGAATTAGCATCAACACAAAGCAAACAGGTACAGTTACAACCTCAAACTTTGTTTGTTTTTTTTTGGGTTTTTTTTCATCTATTTTTATGCAGACAAAAATTTTGCACACTTTCAGTCAGTCCACATATTTTCTTCAAGAAGTATACTTTTCTCTGTAATAATAATCTTGTTGAGAGCACACAAGAATCAAGTAACACTCATCTCTCCTAATACCACGTTCCACTTGTGTTCCCCTTCAGGACTTGTTAGTGTTTCTGCCTGTGGGCAGCCCTTTGAGTCTGTCCTCCAGCATCCCCTCCAGTCTGGCTGCCACACCGCCCAGCCCTGCCCCTCTCGGACCCCCAGGATCTGGCATCTCCTCAGGCATGAACGCTAACGCCCTGCCCTTTTACCCCACCAGTGAGACTGTAGAGTCAGTGGTTGGTAAGTCCAGATATACAGCATTGAAAACAGCTGAAACAATAAAAATCTAAAATGACTGTAGATCTGACAGATAGTTCTGGTGGTTTATCTATTACAGAGTCAGCCCTGGATGATCTTGACCTGAATGATTTTGGTGTGTCGGCGCTGGAGAGGAGTTTGGAGAGCAGCTCTGGTCTGCCCAGTGTGGGAGTTATGCTGGGTATTTCAAAGACATGAGAATAAACACACAGAACCACAAATATGAACACGTGCATTATTTGACAATATGCATATGCACATGAACGTCACTCAAACTCATTTGTCTCTTTGGTTTTATAGGAGGTAGCCAGTTTCAGAGTTCTGCTCCAGTCAATATCCCAGGATCCTTTAGCAGCTCTGCTCCTTTTAGCTCCCCGTCACCATCTCCCCCGATCAGGCCCCACGCTTCACCGTTCTTTTCTACTCAACTATCACAACCTGGCCAATCAGAAAGCACCTTCTTGGGACCATCTCATAGTTCTTTAGGTTTGTGGAATTCAGTTCAGGATATTGAGTGATGTGAAGTCTGTATGAGTGTATTGTCGCGGTAATATTTATTCTTTGCAGGTCTAAATGGTATGAGCACTAATATCTGGGAGCATTTTCCATCGGGCCAGGGTTCCCCTGGTACACCCCCCACCCTTCTGCCCTCTGGCCCCTGTGCAGAGACTTCCAGGCTCAAACAGGAGCTGGAGGAAGCACACAGGACACTGAAGCAGTGGGGTCACACCTGGAGACACACAGCTCAGGTGGGTAGGTAGGTAGTGGGGCATTTGTGCATGCAACACTGTGAAATGACTGTTTTGAGTTGGTGCTGTGGCCTGCATGTTTATGCATATTGCAGTGAATTATAGTTTTGCATCAGTATTCTGTATTCTGCCTCTTGTAGTCGTGTGCTGCGCTGAAAACAGATGCAGAGGAGTCCCGTGCCCATGCAGCACGGTTAGCCATGGAAGCAGAGAGAGCCAGGCAGGCTGAGGAGGAAGCACAGAGGCAGGCTTCTCTCCTGCAGGAGGCGCTGGAGAGCTTAAGGAGTGGAGACAATCCCCATTTAGCACTTCACCAACTCCAACTACTACACCGACTGCCCCTGGAGTCCATCCTGAGTTTGCAGGCTCAGCTCTGTAGCTGCTTACATGCTGTGGAACAGGTAATACCGCTTTTCGCCCTACATTTAGCTCGCAGCTAAAAGCATTTTTAGAACCTTCTTAGCCTCCAGCTAAGAGATCATTCACACTGGCAAAATTGTGGCACATCCCGAAGCAGGTTAACTGAATTTAGAATGTAACCTAGAGCTTGTTGGCCCTGCTCCAGGTCAGGCTGAGCCCCCAGGTTACAGGTTCATTCCCTGAAAATCAACTAAACACTTGGCTATAAGGGGTAATAGAACGTAAATATCAACATATATGGCATGTTCTAGTGGACATCTAACCGAGATCTAGTAGAAGTGCAGTGTGAATATGGCCCTGGGCTAGCCATTGTGAAAATCCAGACAGACTGTCTTTGATGTCTTCTTGACCTTAATTTAAAGTTTTATTTTGCTCACAGAATGGTGGCGGGCATTATTCTTTTCTTTCTCCAATTTAAGGTACATCTCTGGTCTGTTTGTCTGTGTTTTCCAAGGTGGTGTACAGGAAACAGAGACAGTGCTGTGTGACATGTGGAGAGCAGGGCTCGGTGTCCCTGCCCTGTGGCCACGGACTCCAGTGTGAGAGCTGCTCCAGCTCGACTGAGTGCCCGCTTTGCCCCGAACAGACCCTGGAGCAGCAGCTCTCTTGACCACACCACCCACTGGGCCCATCGTAGATTCCAAACCAGTCTGTCCTGATTCCACAGATGCCAGCTTTTGATCTCATTCAAAATGATTTCAGTTTATAATGTGGTAACAACACAAGCACTGATCTGGTTTTGTATTTTTAAGAAGACGTTTACTGACAAATGACCAGTTTATTTAGCACAGGTCACTAAGTGAAAGCTCTTAATATGGAATTAATAGTTTTTCCAGTGTTACCGTGGGAACACAGTACATTTTTACTAGTTACTGCCCTTGACCAGCGACACTGTTGTTTACCCCTGTTCCTCAATTTGTGAAAATAACTTTAAGACCTGCTGTTATTTCTTCTCTAACTCTACTATGAAAGATTTACATACAGATCTGTATGATACTTTGCTATGTTTTGAAACATAAGCACACCCTAATGAAAACAGATTTCCAGAGTGTTATCTATCTATGCGTATAGTGGGACTTCCTTCCAAAAATAAAGACATGACATGATAGACATGATAGTCCACAGTAGGGGAGCAGTCCTCATCACAAACGTTTAACAGAAGTATTTTCTGCTAAAATAAGCCCACTAACTTTATATTCCACATAGAATGAAGTACAGCCGTACTCATGGATGAGATGCATATGCTTTGTAACAACACAGAAGTGAATGTAAAACTCCATTTGTCCTCTTGGCTGAGGTGTCGATGCTTAGTGGCCTGGTAGTATTCAGTTTCTGCTGTGTGTTTACCTTCGATTCAGATCTCAAAACTTTCTAGATGAATGGATGACATGACAAATTAGTCACTTTTTTTTAATTGTGTTTTTTTATTTTTGAGGATCATGAGCTGTCTTAGCAAAATCAACAGGTCTGACTGAAAACACTTAAAGGGCATATTTAGTTTCATCTATACAATCTGGTCTTATACAGCCAGGGGGGTCATACCAATCTGCTGGTAGGGCTTGACTAGATTATATTGATTTTCTTTTTCTTTTTTGTCCTTTGATAGTTTTATAGCAAAGATAAATTTAAAGTTGTCAATTGCTGTTGAATAATAACAGAAAATATTTAAAAATCTAGTAATATTTGTTTAAATTTACAACAGATGGCCTCTGTTAAAGCACTCAGGTTTTCTCTAATATTCTTCTACACAAACTGGAACAGGAAAGCATGTTAACACAATGGAGTCAACCTGTGTAGTCTTTAAAATTACATATTTTAAAGTTTTACTTAAAAACGCTTTTCATGTTAACTCAAACATACATGTTTTTGTTAAAAGCAGTTCATTCGCTATGTTTAAAATCAATGTGTGACAAGTTTCTCTGCCAAAATTTTTACATTTGTAGTAATCTTTGACATTTCAGTGTGTCAAATGTAGTCTAATATATATATATATATATATTATATATATATACACATAGTTAAGTGATGTCATACTTATCTCTTGCACTGATTAGACAAAACATCAGGAAGCAGACAGATCTGTAAAGGTGTGTGAGGTTTAAATGAAAGTGTTTATGATCACTGTGATGGTCTTCAGTAAACCCATGCTCAGCATACTGTGCACACACAAATCATCCAACACCAGTGTTTCCTTCTGAGTGGATTTTTCTTTGTTTTTTGGTACAGATCATTAAAACAAATTGTATATTTTTGGAGGAAGAATCTGTCTTTGTGCTTGTTATGGTTGAATCCCCTCTTGGGACTGTTTCTCTCTCTGTCTTCGCTTCTTCACAAAGGCCTGAGTTTCACGCTCTCCTTTCCTGGACTCAAGTAGCCTCAGAATGCTGTCCTCTGGAAAACAAACGCAGGATTCACAAGTCAGATTAGCACATAGATTTAAATCTGTTATTTGGTTGATGCCAAGGTCATGCAAACTGGACATGAATTCTTCTTAAAACTCAGAGTAAAATACTAAAAGACCTCATCAAGTACAACTAAGTAATGTACTAAAATGCATCCTGGAGGTGGATGAGGCCAATTGACAGTCAAGTGTTGCATCAAAGTGGCAGCTGCTCATGTGACATGATCCTTAAATCAGCATTAATTTCTTTTTCCAACCACCAGCAGCATCACTGACATATTTATACATTATGAATTGGTGAGACTATGTTAGCAGTTAGCTGTTTACATGGTCAGCAGGTACAGAGCAACATTAGCATTCCACTGAAGATGTGTTTGTGGCTATCTGACAAATGCAATATTCACTCTCCTTTTAGCTCAGGTTTGCTTTTCACTTACTTTAAAGAAAACGTGGCACCTTAGCTGCTAAACTCTCCACTAAACTGAAATTGATGTGAGAGGTGCCAGTCTGATAGTGAATGGAAACAGTGAAGCTACAGGCCATTGCACCGAAACAATGAGCTGAAAAACACATTATCTTACACACAGTCATCATCGAACATATTTAATCCAGCTTCAAGGCAGTCCTCCTTTATTGTGCACATCTTTATCCTAAAGTGTGTCTTTGTGTCACTGTCACATTTATCATATTTCTCCAGTGCGTCACCAGATTAAGCAGGTATTACTTAACCACATATCTGGGGCTAGATAGTATATAAGGACAGAAATACTGTGCAAATTGCAGAGGGAGGGAGAAAAAAATGGGTAATTTTTTTTGCCCAGGTTAACTGAGTCACATACCGATTTAAAATGAAAATGATTAAAACCCTGCTTCATTGGTGTGAACCCACTGATGGTCATACCATTAGGTTTAGGATGCATCAGAGGCAGTCGGATCTGAGCAGGGACTGGGTCTGGCTGTGTGCTGAATCCATCTCCTTCCCTTCCTCCGGCAACTCCTGGTATGGCCTTGAGGGCGAGGAAGGCCTCTCCTTCAAAGTCATCTGTCCTCAAGGTGTCGTGGTCCAAAACTGTCACAGCCAGACAGGTCCCTGCAGCCTGGCACTGATCCAGGGAAACCAGACTGTGACACAGAGGAGAGAGAGGTGTTCGAGGATTAAAGAAGTCCAAAAGAAAGCAAATGGCTGCACAGGTTTGTGTGAGAGTGAATAATGTCACATAGAATATGGATATCGCCAAATATAAGACCGACGACTTACAACTCAAAGGCCTCATCAAAAAGAGGGTTGAGATCACAGCTTTTGATCTGAGTGCACCGAGGCTCCACCTCAGGAAAAATGTGGTAAGGCTCCAGACACAGCTGCACAAAGGGATCGCTAAGACCTGGCAAAAGCATCAAAGAGTCACGAGGAGAGATCACACAGCATTTAGCAGTGAGCATTTTTTGTTTTCTCTGTTTGGTCTTACCATTAGAATCCATTGGTAAGAGGTTGACCGCATTCAACACCTCAACTCTGAGTCTTTGGTCTGATCTCCTGTAGGATGTGAGGAGGGTGACAGCGCCATATTTTTCCCCACTGTACACATTCTGTCGCACACACAAGAGAAAAAGAAAGTGAACAACTAGTACGAGTTTGCTGTAGTCTGAGACACATTTGTCAGACGCTGCTGTCTCACCTGCTCCCATATTTTCCTTTCAAAGAACTTCTCCATAAGCTGCCGGCTGCTCAGAGAGTTGTGAGTCAGGTGACCTTTGAGAACCTGAGCACAGGAGAGAAAGATGAAATATGTTTTCTGTCTTATTTTGGGCTGAAGAAGACTGATCGATTCATGCAAATCAATCCCCTCTGTCTCCACTTACTCACCTTGTACTCTTCAGAGTGGAGTGTACACAGAGGAAGCCCATTCCCCTCAGCGTGGAAGCACTGCTCCAGGCACTGAGGAACAAGAACAGGAATTAAAATGCTCCATGAAGCTGGCTGTTAAACTCCAACAGTTAGAGTTCATATTATTTTTATGTCATGTGTTACACAGAATTCAGAAATAAGATAAAACATGTTACTTTGGGGGCTTCAGAAGTGTTGCTAGATGGCTTTATCTAACCTTTGGACAGAGCCAGGCTAGCTGTCTTCCAATGCTTACGGTCTTTATACTAAGCTATGCTACAGGCTCTCCTGACTCTGAGCAAAAAATCAAATAAGCATCCTTCCCAAAATGTCAAACTGTTAGTTTAAGTCTTTCTGAGCTGAAGTGTTCACCACAAAAGCTCCCTTCTGCCCTCCTAGACAAGACAACCACATGGATGAGAACCTACCTGCAGTGTATACAGCAGTCTCTGGCAGAACACCATGAATCCCTCTTGCTGTGGATGCTGAGTAGCCACCTGGTGGAGGATCTTCACCGAGTTATTCCACAAAGGAGTTAGGAGACTGGGCACCAGAAAAAATACAGTGATACAATTTCATGAGTTGCCAGAGAGTGATAAATGGGATTAAAATAACATGAATAACACACAGAACATTAGAGCTCATGATGAAAGAATTGTCAGGCGATAATCAGGCCTTGTACCTGTTGAAGTTCTCTTGGACCAGGTTTTCATTCATGTACTTCAGCTCTTGTTCCAGGTAGCGCATCAGAGGGGCCACAGCCTGAAATAGACAAGAGGCTGGAAATCAAGCATATATAAAAAGCATCTATTTGTGTTCAACTGGCAGTGGTGGTCACCTACATCCTCTGTGGACTTGGAAGGAATCCTCCGCCTGGTTGACATGTTTCTGACATGAGTCTCAATGTCCGTGTTTAACTGAAGAGACAGACAGAGCAGAGGGAGAGGTCATGTTGAAGATTTTTCCTCAACATGCTTCTGTTTCAATTTGAAGGATATACACTGATGATCAAATGTTACATGTTGAGTGTCACACCTTTTTCCCAAGAGTGTCTAAAGCGGAGCGGATCTCTTTTCCGAGGACATTCTGGGCTTGCTGGAGCTGTAAGTGCAGAGTGTTCTCAAACTGGCTTTCCCCGATGACATTTTGAGTCCTGTCTCGAAGCCCCGGCCAGTTTAACTGTGTAGGAAGTCGGGTGAGCACTGACCGCAAATGCTCCAAGTCATTCACCACCACACACAACTACAGACACAGGAGAAAGGTTTGAGATGAGATTTTATGATGCACTGGAAATATCTTTTCTTTTCTTCTTTTCTTCTTGCTTGGGCTTACCATGTTGATGGCGCTGCTGTGGTCAGAGTTCTCAGACAGCACCCTGACTCTCTCCTTCAGGATGTGACAGTAGTTCACCACAATCTTACACACATCCTAAAAACACACAGAAAGCAATGGTAGACAACAGGGGACTCCTTAATAATCTGACCTGTTTAACATCTGATTAGGACAGCAGAATACTGTACCTCTGTGAGCTTGACCATAAGCATGAAGGCCTCCTCTGGGTCAGGCCAGGACAGCTGCTCCCACAGGTGGCAGATAGGCTGGATACATGCCACCAGGTCCACTGCTGAGGAACTGTGCTTTATGGGCACAGCACCAGACTGCAGGGGCTGAAGCTGAGAGGACCATTTAAAACAAGTTATGATCCTGTCCATGAAATGAAACGATGTTTGTCATAATAGTAAAGCTTCAAAACATGAGTGTTACCTGGTCTACCTGCACAGCCCTCTCCACCCTGTCCTGAGTTGTGCTGAATGCTTGGTTCAGCCAGTAGGGCAGAGCCTCCCTGAAGTCCTCTTGAAAGTTTGTCAGCTCAAGTACTCCCCTGAAAGAACAGTAAGAGTAGTGATATTTTGTAGAGCAATAATTTGCAATTGGTAATTATTAAACTGATGTAACCAGCCGAATACTATTAACAGGTGTGATGCTGATCTTTAGTAAATATGTTGTTTCAATAACCAATAAGCTACCAGCTATGATAGGCTGATTGTGTAGTACACACCTGTCAGGGAAAACTAGTTAAACTAGCAGAGATAGTTAGCTAAAAGCAATATCTAAGCTTATAGGCCAAGCTAAATAGTTCTGCTGAAATAGTCACCTAAAATTATTGGATAAATAGATGAAATAGGAATCTAAAAGTAACAATGTAAATAATCAGTTAAAAGTAATGATTAATTGGCTAGCTAAACGTAAACAAATGTCAAAATGTGTTAGCTAAAAGTAATAGCTTCTTCCACTTCAGCTTGTTTGTATGATCTCGTAGACTGTGTTTAACTAAGTACATTCAAGTTCTGTACTTAAGTGTAGTTTTAAGCTACTTCTATTTCACTTTAGCTTTTCCATTTCCATTAAAGTTTTTTTTTTTTTTTACTTGTAAGCGAATATTTTGGAAAGATCTGAGGACTTCACAACCATTGCCAGAAAGAAAACAAACTTAACCAAAAAGACCTAAACATTGACATTAAATTATTGCAGCTGTATGCTGTTGGATTGGACATATTTGGATCATGATATGTTGATATGAGGGGTACTCATCTGATAGGGAGGTGGAGGTTAACAGATTGTAAAGTGTGGTGTGAGTCTGACTGCTGACCTTTTCTGTAGGAAAGCCTTGTCTTTTTGGATAACCTGCAGACTCAGGTAAACAGGGAACAGGCTGTTGGCCAGGGCCTGTTCCATCTGACCCTCCATCAGGGATAAGGTTTCCCTCACCTCCTTGGCAAGCTATGGAGGAGATAAGAGGAGAGGTGAGACAATGCTCATTAAAAAGAAGTTGGTCAAGAAAAGAGGAGATTGTGGGGACTCTATTGATTATAAACTCTATAAACTATTCTTTTTGCCACTTACCAGGGAGTCAAACTTCTTGTAGACGACAGTGAATGAATCCACCTGCACAGCACTATAATGATGACAAAAAACATGAAAAAAAGTTTTTTGAATCAGCTTTGGATTTTTTGTTCTTTTTTGTTCTTTACTAATAGAACCAGCCTATCTGTCCTCTATTTAAGTGGCCCAGTAAGCCATGACAGCAAACACAACACCAAAAAAGAGGGAAGTGACAAACTTGAATGGAATGCAGTCATGATCAATGCTTTTCAGCTACAGCTGGTAACTCCAAGTCAAAACACCTGTATATTAATGGGAAAAAGTCAATACTAGTACATCTGATTATCCATTTGTCTCACCTTACCTGACAAATACTCGATTCCAGACATCCTTATTGTGCTTTATGTCTTCCTGTACTTCCCCAATCAACCTGGAGAGGGCGCTCACAATCTCTGACAGGTCCTGTATATTTGCATGGCGCAAAAATAACACACGTTTAGTACTGTGTTGCAGAAACCATATCATCCTCGGTTCCAGATTCAATATGAAGGCCTTCATGTGGTGTCTGTCTTTACCTTAGTCATTGGCTGATGCAAACCCTTTTTGATGGTAAACCACTCCTGTGTACCTGTCTGATATAAAAGTCAAGTTGTAAGTAATTAAAGACTTACATACTGTTGATAATAATCTCTTTGGTAGGCTTACTGACCCGTATGGCATCATTGACCTCATCATGTAACTCAAACTGAGCTGGGTTCAGTTTCTGAAATGCCTGAGTCTTACAGATCTGGACCAAGATTCTGAAAAAAACATTCACGTATTCCTTAACATATATATAATTGTATGTCAGCAATTCTATAAACACACTTAACAATGTGTACCTGAGCAGTGTGTGTAGTTTTGGACTAGCAGTGGGAGTTGGGGGGAAGATGTCTCTGTATTTGGCCACCAGGCACAATCCGTACTGTAGGAAACCGTGAAGAGAGTCCCCAAGTTCCTGTTTCTGTTAACAGAGCACAACATCTTTCTCAACACTTGTGTGCTTCAATATTACCATAACTCCTGGTTTCTCTTTAATATTTTAGCAAAGGAAATAGAAAATTGGACATGAAACAGCTGGAAACAGTCTAACAAATAAAATACTATAAGTTACATATGCAGTAATCAATATCATAGTGTAAAAATACTGTATTGAGGCAAAAAGTTTTGCATTCAAAATTGTACTTTTTTACATGTATAGAAGCATTAGCTTTAAAACGTTCTCATTACAAAACAGTAATATGTAAGCATCATTTTAAGATTATGATCATATCACTAATTTAATTTTTGGAAGTAGAAAATGTGAGTAAAGTTCATTTCCTCTCCACCACTACCAGTGAAGTATACCTGTTGGTAAGGCAGCTCCTGCTGATGCCAGTGGTACTCTATACTGGTCAGCTGCTGCAACAGCACCGACGAGTCCACCTCTAAACTCTGGTACAGCTTACTGTAAGCCACCCACTTCCTGTCAGGGATGCACACGTACACAAATGGACTCAGAGGAGCAACACAAAGTACAATGTGACATACCCACATTGTAGTACTGAAACCCTTATTAACACAAATATTTCAGGATATTAATATATATTGGCAAGAGAATGTGAAATAACATCTTTCCAAACATTTAATTTATAGTTAATTATAGACAACATGGTGAAATGAGCTATAACGCAAATTTAATCTTTAATCTTTTAATATTAAAATGCATAACATTGGTTTTATGTTATTTGATGTGCTGCATCAATTCTCTTCACTCTAAACGCTGGTGTGCTCTCACATAAGCTACTAAAAGTGTGCTGGATGTCAACATGGTGCTTACGCCAGGTCCTGAAGAAAAGGTGAGAGGTCATTCTGCGTGGCGTAGAGCTCCAGCAGAGTCTGAGCCTCACCACACAGCGCACCTTTCCATGGACCAGAGCTCTGAAGGACACCAAACAATAAAAGGAAGTTAAGGAAAAAGAACAAAATGTATGAGATCGTTTAAAAGAGTGTGCTTGTCCTTTACCTGCTGCTTGGAGATGTAAGCCTGAACAAACTGCTGCAGAATCCCACAATAGTTGATGTAAGCATTACGACCAGCACTAAGCGTCCCGTCTCTCTGTCAGACACAAAACACCAGTTCAGTCATAAAGTTGCTCCACACAGAAGTATATACGCGCAATTATACATTATTGTTTTATTTTATGTCCTACAACACACACTGCTTTCTCAAATTTCACTTCTGGTGTCATCAACTTCACAAAACGCCATTAATTCAAATTCCTGTTTTTGCATACACTTCACCAAGAAAGGCCTGATATTTCATCAGTGCACAGTTGTTCATTTATTCCGACAGGTGTTTTAATGCGACATTGTATATGACCTCAACAAAATGTTGCATTTTACACATTTATGGATGAACTTGAGATTCAGGTGGCACTGGCCGCGATCGGGATACGTCTCTGTTCTGGGCTCCAGATGGTACCAGTTGTCTTCTGTACAGTGGAGATCCTAAAGTGAGATGATACAAATGGTTTTTAGTCCTTGAAGACAGTGAAGAATCAAATGGCAGATATGAACATGAGAACATTTATTACCTGTAGTTTTACGACCACCTTTCCCAAAAAGTCATCTGTGCCTTTTTCCTTTTTGGCCTCCTTGATCATCCTAATAAGTGCAAGGAAAAAAGTTCACCTGCTTGCTTGTTTAGCTGTTTGTGTATGAGTCACATGGAGAGTGTAATACCTTCTTAAGCTGTTAAAGTTGGTTTTGATCTCCTCTAGTTTCTGAGTGAGTGAAACCTCTTCGTCCTTATCCCTGAAACAGAAATGGCCCTGTTAAGGTGAATACGATGATGGGGAATAATTCAAGAGTGGAGCTCTGGATGTTTTCCTCACCACATCTCAAGATGGAAGCTGGCACCAGCCATGTCTTCAAACTCTCTAAAACCCAAAAGAAAAAGAAAGAGTTTTGAGAAACAAATAAACCTGGTTCTGTGGTTCATTTGATATTAATACACACATTAGACACTCACAGTACAAAGGTCTGGTTCCATATGGGGTTCAGAGTCTGCTTCTTTATGTCTGTCTGATAGATTTTGTCATCTGATACAGCATCTTTTACAATAGATTTGCAGGGTTTGGCTCTGGACTGGCGTGTTCGACTCTCTTTCTCATCCTCCATTATGGTCAGCATGCAGTAGGGGTCACTTAAGCCTGTTCAGAACACAAAAGAGATCTGCAGTAGACTCAAGTCACAGGATGCAGTGACGCAATGCTTTTTCAGAATCTTTCATAAGTTAGCAAGTGACACCTCCATAGACACAGCAAAAGACCACAGACACTTGACGAGAAGTGAAAGCGAAGGATAAAATGTCCACATTAAAACAATCACATACAACATAACACATCAGTGCAAAGGAATTCAACCATGGAAGGGAAACACCTCATGTACTTACATTTCAGTCACATAGTTACTTTCAAAATATCATCTGAAGAACCAATTTACTTTAAAGTGCTAAATGCTAATTTTCAGCATGCTAACACACCCATAATGACAACGCTAACACACTGGTGTTAAGCTGGTAGTGGTGCATCATCAGTGTATCATGAATGTCTCCACCAGATGTTGTGACAATCCACTGAGTAGATGTTGAGATAATTCTTGCGAAATGAAAACCTTAAGCTGCTGGTGGAACGGGATGAAAGTCAAGTTTTCACCAAAATCATTAAGATTCTTTTGCAGAGGACCATAATAACTGTACCACTGCACGTGGCAACTCCATCCAATAGTTGTTGAGATACTTCACTCTGGTTCACAGCGGAAGGCTGACCAGCCAACCAATGGGCTGATACTGCATTCTTTGGAGACATTATTGCAGGTTGTCAATTTTATGTTCTGCTGAGGAAAAGCAAGAACTCACCACTGACATCTTTTCCCAGGATTCCCTTGGCTTCCTTAACAGTTGCCATCAGGCAATATACTGGAGGCTGAAAGGGTCGGCAGTTAGTTAGATGCTGTGGTACTCAGAAATCCAATTATCGCTATCTCAAACACACATGTGACATGTGCCACTGGTAAGCTCAACAGAACATGATGGAAAGTTAAAATGCTCGCTTTGAGTACCATAAATAGATATTATGTGCCACTAAAGCTGTATTCATCGTAACAAACACACCGACTTCCTTTTCTCACCTCTGTGATCTGTACTCTCTCCATCAGGCTGTTGTGCTCTGATTCTGTCATAGTGAAAGCCTGGTAGATAGGACAGATAGAAGGGGAGAAAACAACAGTCCCTGTGATCAGTCATACACCAACGCAGCAGTGTGTTATTTGTGGTTGTACGTGTGAAGCCAAGGTTTTAACCTCCTTGATGTACTCTTGAAGCTGACTATCTGTGAAGACCTTGGATGATGATGGGTTACCCATCTTATGAGCGATGGTGTATAACAGCTCCTTATACAGAGGCTTCAGCTTTAAACAGAAATAAACAGAGTGAGAGCTAAAATGGAAAAAAAAAAGAGAACATTTCATCTGGGTTACATCTAGAACACGTGGATGATGATACCTCCAGCTCTTTATGTCTTCGTGCTTTCTCCTCAGGGTTGTCATCTTCCTTCAAATCCTAAAGGTGAAGAGAAGCATATATTCACCATAACTGTGTCAGATGCACGAGATAAAATAAAATTTTTGGTTCAACTTAGAGTATTTTGTCACATACCCTCCTTTCTCGCATTTTCCTCGTCCACCCAAATTTACGTACATGAGCAGGCGACATCTTACAAGAGATGGGCAGAAAAAGAGATACTGAATTGACCGTACCTGTGTATTCACTTGATGTAGCCCATTTAGTATAAGTGAATAAATTGTTGACTATTTTCCAAATGAAGCTGTAGTGCGAATGTACTTTTCCT
Source organism: Scatophagus argus (assembly GCF_020382885.2). NCBI lineage: Eukaryota > Metazoa > Chordata > Actinopteri > Scatophagidae > Scatophagus > Scatophagus argus. Next base: position 3,971,300 of record NC_058513.1, read on the forward strand.
GTTTTCTGAACAGCCATTGTACAATTTTTCTTCATAGACTCCTGAAACTTTTTTCCAGTACATCCACCCATTAGTACTGAAATTCCGTAAAACTGATGTTTGTGAGAAAGAGATTACCAACTGTTCAGTTCCACAGGTTACATATTAGTTGGCTGTTTGCTCAGTCAATGGTCGGTTTGATTAACAGAAACCACCCCGCCTGCGTTGCTCTTTTCTATGAAGGACTCAGCCTCAGACCCATACTGAGGCTACTGTCCACTTGTGATCACATCACCTAAGACATAAGTTAATGCTAAATGTACACAGGGCTTATAAGCCTAAAATGTGATATCAGTTTGTGTAGAATTTATTTTTACATATATATATATAGCAAATGTTAGAAAGCTAAACTAGAACAGGGGACATTCTAAACATTAGACCTGTTTGCTTGCTTAACATTATCATGCCAAAGTACTGTACATGCTTGCAGAGCTGCTAATGTGGCTGTTGACTGCTAGAGTTGTTTCTGAGTGTTAAGCATTAAAGAGCTAAAACTTGCCCAAGTTGGTACATTAACACAAATATTTGTTAAGAAATGCAGAATTTTAGTTTTTTTTTTACCTGTCTGAGTCTTGTTGAGCCAGGTTCCTGGAAATCAGAATATGAAGGTGCTTATGTTGAAATCTAATAATGATTTCAAAATATATATTTCAATCAAACAAAAATGAAACAACAGGTATTTAAAGGTGACCTCATCTCACCATCAGCAGTGAATGTGCAAAAAGAGACCTTAAAATCCTTTCATTTGCAAAAATGAAATAACACCGCTGGGCTCAAACAGCACTGAAGTTTCTGACTCTAGATAAGGCCTGCCTCGGTGAGGGACTTCCTCTATTTCTGATAATGAAGATGACTTAGAAGCACCAACCCACTCAATATTCAAACCAAGGAAATTCATCTGAAAAGAAATCACTAACAAATTCTAATAATAACTATGCAAATGCATCTGCACTCAACCACATCATACACTATTTTCATTATGTTTACATGAAATAGCAATGTTAAAGCGCTCTGTTTACTATCCGCACGAAACAAGAGTCGCCTCCAAATGTGTCGAATGCCACGACATATGCAGAAGCACGTTGCATGGCTGCGTTCTGAGATGATGAATTCTGATTCATAGTCACAGCATCTTGAAATAGCCATTTGGACAACATGAGTCAGTGTTTGGGTGCAGTTTTTAACTGGGTGGTAACTCACTTGACATTTTAGATTTCACACAGGCAAAAACAAGATTATGACAAAAAGGTTTATGTATGCAAAGATATAAACAAAGCTGAGAGAATCATCTTCAGAACAAAAGTAGATAATATCAGAGTATATCTGACACCGTCATCCACTTGGCCATCACCACAGTGTCATTAATTAGCTAGTTAGTAAGTGCCAGAGAAGTAAAATGAAACAATGTAGTATACTTTAGACATTCAAACTATAGCATACTTGTAGTCGATACCTGTTCAGGAGTTTGCAGTAGATTGTCTCCTGCTCCAATGGATTCACTTTGACTTGACATAATGATGCTAATATTCAACAACCAGACTCCTGCCTGGTACAAGCTGGTGTGCTCTTTGTGAGTGATATAGGGAAGCTGTGTGCGCAGAGCTTTTTTATGATCTATCGCACAGCAGCCGGAAGTCATCACTTCCTGCTGAAGGTGGTAACGTCAGTAGCTGTGACTTATGACTTTTTGTAGGGTGGCACAGACCCCTCTCTGCTGTATTTGTTTGAACACACAAACCTGAACACGCACAGTCTCTTTGAGCCAAAGCACAAACCCGAACTGTCTTTCACCTTACTGGTCCATTGGTTGTAGTCAGTGTTAGGGCTTTGCATGTCAAGCTGTTGCCCAGGCCAACTGTAATTATTTTACTGTTAGCGTTATTGGCATGGATCCCATTATAAGTCTAAATCCATGGTGCAAACTTCACGAGACACGTAGCTGATTACAGATAAATAAGGTAATGAAACTGCATGTAACATGAGACAGTCCACAACACTCTTTCTGTGGTTTGTTTACTATGACTCCTACCTGCCTCCCATTAGCATAGACCCTATTCAAAAGTGTGTTTACTCTATTCTACTGCTATGGTTACAGCACCGAGTTGCATGTATTTTAATATATGCAATGTAAATTTAGAGTGGGCTGCAACTGACAGTTATTTTCATTGTCCATTCATCTAGTCATTATTTTCTCTATTAATTGATTTAGCTTTGGTATATGAATGTTCTAGCAATCTTCAAAAGCCCAAGCTGGCTCTTTTCACATGGCATTTGACATTCAGCTCTAATTCTGAGCAGCAGTCAAACATGAGCGATTGTTGTACAGTACATGAATTGTATGTAGGCATGAGGCTTTACTGGATTTTTCAACGACTCTTCAGTGCAGTAATTCTACACGTTAGACTTTACAATAGCTGACAAATGAACTGTGTGGCAAATCTGTTGCCCACATATGATGTCATTCCCTGATGGTCTCTTCTACATGTGAACAGTACACTTAAAGGCATGAAGCATAATTAAACCACAACCAGCAATTTGAGCTAAATGTGTCATCTGTATGACTTGCAGTATCTGTTTTATAGAAGTTACACAAGAAGTCAGTTCCATTCTGTCTCCTTTTGCAGTTGGGACTGTGTGAGTGTGTGTATATTCCAGTAGTTGTGGGGATAAAAATGTGTTTACACAGTCACACTGTGAGGACCCGCCTTACTTATGGGGACAACATGCAAGTCCCCACAATGTAAATCATTAAATATTAAGGTGAGGACTTGCTTTAGGGTTAGCTTGAGGTTAGAGGTTTAGGTTAAGGTAAGAGTTTAGGGTAAGGTAAGAGATTAGGCAAGTCATGTTTATTGTTATGGTTAGGTGGTGGTTAAGCCTCCAGGATATGAATGTAAGTGTATGTAATGTTCCCAAAAGTGTGTGTAGACTGTGTATGTGTGTGTGTGTGTGTGTCAGAGAGAGAGAGAGAGATAAAGAGAGGGCCAGATAGACAAAGACCTCCACTATTGTTTGTCAACCCACATCTTTCACAAGCATGTGGGTACTTTTGCAACCTCACTGCTCTCCTTTCCTTGACACATTCTGAGAAGTGTTGCACTTTACTGTAAGCGCCACAGGCCTTATACTGCAGTCACGTATCAAAAGCAACTGTCATGACCATTCCCTTTTCCTATAGCATAGCTTTTGCAAAGCAGTCAGTATTTCTTCATGTCTGACATAATGTTGTCAGGTTGGTCTGGAACTCATCTGGCGTAGTTTCTCTGCACCGAGAATGAATGGGATTCACCCTGTCTACTGGGCATGTCACTATGCAATAAGAGTCTACTATATTGATTGATATATTAAATCCAAGGAAAAATAGATGCATTTACACACACACATATAGTATACAAATGCTCCATGGACACAAATGTACACTACCAGTCAAAATATTGCACATATCCTCTTATTATTATGTTTTTTCTTTATTTTTATTGCTTTCAACATTGTATATTAATACCAAAGACAATGAAATCATGACAGAAAAAAAATGAATTATGTAGTCAACAAAAACCCAGAATATGTTTTATGTTATCGATTCTTCAAAGTAGCCACCTTCTGCTTTGATGAGAGCTCTGCACATTGCACATCGCTCATCTTCTCGGACAAATAGCCCTTAGATAACCGAGAGGTGTGCTCAGGGTTATTGTCCTAGTGGAAAACAAATGATGGTCCCACTAAGGGCAAACCCAGACTGGATGGGATGGGAATTCAGACTGCTGTAGTAGCCGTACTGGTTAAATGTGGCCTCAATTTTGACACCGTGTCACCAACAGTGTCCCCAGCAAAGCACCCCCACACCTCCCCCCTCCATGCTTCACAGTGGGAAACACGCATTCTTCTCTACCTCTAACAACGACAAGGAGGCTAGAACCAAAAATCTCAAATTTGGACTCATCAGACCAAAGGACAGTTTTCCACTGATCTAATGTCCATTCCTTATGTTTCTCTTCTGCTTGTTGTTCTTCTAAATTAATGGATTCTTTGCCGCAGTTCGACCACGAAGGCTTGACTCACGCAGTCTCCTCTGAAGAGTGGATGTTGCCATGCTGCCACTTTAACCCCCAGAAGCATTAATATGGGCTCTTTAAGTGGCAGTTAAGTTAGTAAAGCACATTTAAAATCTTCCATTTTTCTGTTTAATCAACAGAATGTAGAGTACATATGTGGGCTTCATTCAACATATTGTAAATGAAAATAAAATATCCCAAGGAAGGATACAGCTTTACTTTGACATAAGGAATAAAATCTCCCTTTTCCAGAAAACACATACCACGTTCATGGTGCGTGACGTCACTTTGGGGGCGTTTCCTACGTATGGCGGAAGGGCAGGTGCAACAGCATCATCACAACAACCGTTATCATCGCAGAGGAAAAGGCCACCGAGGCTGCAGCTGGGCCTGCAGATACGCATTGTGATAGAGGAACACATCTATTGATCGTTTTTGTTGTCGGAGACTCTGGAGGCCCGTCGACATGACTCTGAACCAGAACAACTCTGAGTCCGGCGGAGTCATTATCAACAACAGTGAAAGGTAACGGTGACGGGTGACACGGGCTAGCTAGCAGGTACCGTTAAACTGTCTGACAAGTTTTACGCTTTCTCCGTGGAGAACGTCACCCTCAAATTCAGTTCAAAATAAAGACAAAAATACGTGACCTTGCTAATTGTCGATACTTTACACGCCACGAGCACGCTTAAATTGAACACGTTTAACTTGTGCTCTAAACACAACATCTAAGTGACGCTAACTTCAGTGAAATGACAACTTTTAGCATGTTAGCTTGTATTACATTCAACCTAATTCTATCAAAAAATGTGTCGGCGGTAGCGAGCATTACATGTCGATTACGTGTTTTATCTATATGTTATGTCAAGCATGTAAGACCAAATGAGGAGTGTTTCCTAATTAGTGCTAAATTATACACATAAATCCTAGATCACACGACGCTACATTAATCACAATAACGCCATGTTTCTTATTGGTATTCTCTCGTTCCAGCTGGATCTCTGAGTCGTAGCCCAAACATGGCCTTCAACCTGTTATATCATCACTGCAGTCAACCATAGCGGGCTTTACATGGGATTACACAAATGTGCACTTGTTTTAAACGTTATATTCGGATATACTTCTACAACGTAAAACGCTCTTTAATCACAGAAGCAGCACAGCATTTATTGCTCCACCTTGCTGCTGCATTGTTTACTGTCTTCACCATCTGCACTCTGGCCTGCTCTTCTATGAAATGTTTCAAGGGTTGTTTTGTCATATCCAGACCAGGTCATCTTAGCTTGAGTCGATTTAACATCAGTGGCTTCTAGAACACACTGGAGTGAAATGATAAACCCGTTGCAGTTCAACCAGAATCAGCAGTAAGCTGTGTCACTAGATGGCATGTAAGCCTAATCCTTTTACTGCAATACTATTTACTGAAAGCAATTGATGGGCCATGTTTAGCGGCGGGACAGTTGCACAATAACCCATTGATCTCACTTTAAAGCTGTTAAGTCAAAGGCTATGGTTTGAATTGTATTGTTAATCAAATAAAACCCCATGAAAATGATAGAGATTTCTTATTTTTCATGCACTGATAACATGATGTGATAGAAATGTCAGAAAAATTCTCCCTTTTTTATCACCAATTGTCCTGTGATTAACTGGTTGTATTCTTGTGTCCCCAGTGTGTTGATGAACCATGATAATGTGGAGCTGGTTTTCTGTGATGCAGACAGTCTGCCTGAAGCCTTTAGAAAGAGCAAGAAGGGCAGCATCTACCTAACCCCATACAGGGTAAGAGACAAGACCCAGTTGTCTTATGCTTCATACCAGTGATTTAGTGCTGTCACTGCTGACAACAGGTCCACAGCAACATGCAGAACTCTGATTCCACTCATAAACAGCTGTAGCTTTCCTTAAGTCGGAGGATGTGAGCGGTGAGGTGATGTTGGTCGCTGTTCCTTGTAGGTGATCTTTCTGGCTAAAGGGCGGGATGCGCTGCAGTCCTTCATGATGCCCTTCTACCTGATGAAGGGCTGTGAGATCAAACAACCTGTACTGGGAGCCAATTACATCAAAGGCACCATCAACGCAGAGCCTGGAGGTAGGTACATGTGTGTTAATTCAGGTTGTATACGTACATACAATATTTGAAGTTTGTTCAAAGCTCAGTATTTACATGGTTTCCTCTCCATGTCATCTGTTTCGCAGGTGGCTGGGAGGGCAGTGCTACGTTCAAGCTTGTCTTTGCTGCAGGGGGAGCTATAGAATTCGGCCAGTGCATGCTACAGGTTGCAGCTCAGGGTATGTCTTGTTTTGTCCAATGCTAACTGTAGGATAAAATCCTTTCTTGTAGCTTTTATTTTCCCCTCCTGTTTTGTGTTTTGCAGCATCAAGAGGTCAGCCAGTGACTGCTGGGTTTGGTGGATGCCCTTACATGGCCAACGGGGCCTATGCTTACCCTCCTCCTCCTCCTGCTAATGGGATGTATGCTCCTGGACCTCCACCTGGCTACTCCTACCCTAACCCTCCTCCACCCGGTAGGAGCTCTGATAATTGCCACATTATCATTTTCACAATGATTTCTGGATACAAATCTCCTTCAAATCTTGGGAAAATGCCGGCTGCAGCTCGTCTAATCAACTCTGTGCTCCTGCCGTCCAGGTGGATTCTACCCCAACCCCCCGGCGTTTGACGCCTCTGCAGCCTATGTACCACCACCTCCTTATTCTGCTCCTCTGGGTCAGCAGCCCCCACATGACCCAGACCTCCCCTCCTCAGCAGCAGGTGAGGCTCTGACTGGTTTGTAATGAGGCAAAGCTTGGCTCAAGTTCGCTTCAGATGTAAATAAATATGAAAAGCAAAATGTTGGCTCTGAGTTGCTGTAGGAAGCTGTAAGTGTCTTATTTTGTTCAACTAATAGTCCAGAACTAGTGGTGGGAATTGATACGTTTATCAATATCGATTCTGCCTATCAATCCAATTTCTTATCAGTTCTCTTATCGATTCTTGAATAGTTCACTGAATGACAAAAAAGGAGTTCTACACAGTCTTCACAGCCATGATAACATAGTGTTGATTTAACTTACTGCAAGCTTCAACCAGATTTAACCAAAATTATTGCTTAACACTCCTTTTCCTAAAATGGATATGTGATACGTTAGCAGTGTATCTCTTAAGATACGTTAGCACTTGTCAAACACATGACATTCTTGGTACTTAATTACATGCTGGGTTGACAAATGTTTTAGCATGTTGCTGGTATTTGCAGAATCCGGAACCGGTTCTCGATTCCCATCCCTATCCAGAACCCATGAATCATGAATTATAATCATATTATGAATGAATTTGACTAAACTTTTCAGCAGGTCATATGTCAAAAATAAGAACTTCAAGTAAATTGCAATTAGAAACCAACACAATTAGCTAATGAAGGTTTTGTGACGAGTGGATTTTAAATTTTATAAACAAATGCTGGCCATCCATCCATCCATCCATCCATCCATCCATCTTCTTCCGCTTTATCCGGGACCGGGTCGCGGGGGCAGCAGCTTGAGCAGGGATACCCAGACTTCCCTCTCCCCAGACACTTCCTCCAGCTCTTCCGGGTGGACCCCAAGGCGTTCCCAGGCCAGCTGAGTGACATAGTCCCTCCAGCGTGTCCTGGGTCTTCCTCTGGGCCTCCTCCCGGTGGGGCATGCCCGGAACACCTCCCCGGGAAGGCGTCCAGGGGGCATTCGGAACAAATGCCCGAGCCACCTCAACTGGCTCCTTTCGATGTGGAGGAGCAGCGGCTCTACTCCGAGCTCCTCCCGGGTGACAGAGCTCCTCACCCTATCCCTAAGGGAGCGCCCCGCCACCCTGCGGAGAAAGCTCATTTCAGCCGCTTGTATCCGAGATCTTGTTCTTTCGGTCATGACCCAAAGTTCATGACCATAGGTGAGGGTAGGAACGTAGATTGACTGGTAAATTGAGAGCTTCACCTTGCGGCTCAGCTCTCTCTTCACCACGACGGGCCGGTACAACGACCGCATTACTGCTGTCGCTGCACCAATCCGCCTGTCAATCTCACGCTCCCATCTTCCCTCACTCGTGAACAAGACCCCGAGATACTTAAACTCCTCCACTTGAGGCAGGAACTCTCCTCCAACCTGAAGGGGACAGACCACCTTTTTCCGGTCGAGAACCATGGCCTCGGATTTAGAGGTGCTGATTCTCATCCCAGCTGCTTCGCACTCGGCTGCGAACCTCCCCCAGCGCACGCTGAAGGTCCTGGCCTGAAGAAGCCAACATGCTGGCCATGTTTTGATAAATGTCAGATAGGATGAAAATGACATTTAGTGCAAAATGTTATTTTTGAACATGAAAACAATAGTTTGACAAAACACTAAACCCAACATCTGTATCCCTTCACTCCACGTAGTGATAGGGTTGTCTGCATTTCCTCTTCCTCCTCTTCCTCACTCCACCCTTTGTACCTCACACTCGATTAGCTTCAGTCATCGTGTACACTTCAGGGACTCATAGTAAAACCATGTTTAATTAACGTCCCCTCCTTCCTCTCGGTCTTTTTCCCAGCGGAGGCCAAAGCGGCCGAGGCAGCAGCGAGCGCCAGCTGTGCCACTCTGCCTCCGACACACGTGTACCTGCCACAGGTAGGCTGCCCTCCTTCGCTCTGCTACACATCTCATGTTAAACTGATTTATCCACCAGTTTGCTACATATTGAGTTTGATGCAACCTTTTTGTTACGAGTTGTGTGAGGTAGTGGGTGTCAAAAGTAGCTGCTGAATTGTCACTTGTGTCCTTTGTGGAAGCGTATTCTGTATTTCACGTTTAACTGCTTATTTAGGTTTTGACTTTTTCTGTCAGTTTTAACATTATCAAAGACAAGCAACCATTTGTTTCCTTCCAAACGTTTTGCGTCAGACTCTGAGGGGGCGTTTTCACATTTGCCTCATGTGGAACAGGTTTCGAAACTGCCCCCCCCCTTAAAAAAATCGTTTCGTTTGGGCATATGTGTACAGCAGGGTGGTCTTGACACGCTTCCAATTGAGCCCTGGCGTGGTTGTTGGTGGTTTGAAACAAACAGTTCAAAGGCTGTCTAAACTGCCATAACTGTATCCTACTCTGTGTATTTTGTCAGTTCATTAAGTCCGTTAAAAAGCGTGTAACGAGGATCGCACATTAACAAGTGCTGAGTCATTGCTGTAAAAGACACCCCATTTTCTTCCTCTCTCCACCTGTGAATTATTATTCCTTACATGTGGACAATTTGCATTCTAACAATACTTAGAAGCAATTTTATCCTCGTGAGTTCTTTGCAACACCAAAAACAAATATGCACATCAGAGCCGTTAAAGCGCTGCATGAACTTCTGTCAGTTAACGGAGTTTGATTTCCCCCACGTGGGTCCTGATGATGCAGGATGGCAAGAATGGATAATCAGACAGTACTGCTTTCTTAAACCGCTACTGTCCCTTCTCCATAGGACAAACCTCCTCCCTACTCCCCTCCAGAAGACAAGAAGAACCAGTAGACCCTGCTTGATCTCACCGTCATTCCCATCTGTCTCCTGTATCATCCTACTGGATCACTTCGTTTCTCATCCCATTGACAGGACATCAGGAAGCCCAAGGTTTTCCTTCATCGTTTCTTCTTTGTCAGCCTCCTAGTCCCCTTCCTATTCCTTTCATATCCCTTTTCTTTCTTATTCCATTGCTTTTCTGCCTCAGTCTATACCATTTACATTCCTTTTAGTGATTGATATATTGTAATGAGATTCGTTCTCTTTGAGAAGCACCTTTACTTGATGGAAACTAGAAGTATTGGTAACAGTTTCTGAAAGAAACAAGAAGATTGTTCCAGCCAAAGTTGTCAGGATTTTGTAATGCGACTAGCTATTTTAGCATTCATTGCCTTGCAGTTGTCCCGAGAATCATACCGCCATCCTGAACTTTCGATTGAGCTATGCCGTGAAGCTCACGTCTAATTTTCTACGATCGCCTATTATACAAAGCTGAATCGGATGACTTTTAATTACTTTGCTTATCTACTCTGAGGCAAGCTGAATGCAGTGTTTTATTTTTCTATTATTTGTGTGTACAGGCTTTTAATATGTAGAAAAGACCGCAATATTTTCTCAAGAACACTAACCTAGAGGAAAACCTAGCTTTTGTAAAGAGGGCAGATTGCAGGGTGGCCCGGGTCTGCCTTGACACGTTTCAGCGAATGAGAGGACCACAAAGATTAGAGCAGCTTGGAGCCCCAGCAGTGAATCCCTGATCCTGGATTATAGCAGAGAGTGAGGGCGACCAGGGCCTAGAGGGACGTACTGCCAGGAGGGATTATCTTTATAATGTACAAGAGCAGAGCAGTCACCCAGTGATGTCACTTCCTGTTTTGTCATGTTTCTGAACATTCGAGAGCACACATGATCAGACTTATTGCTTCATCGATCATTCTTCTAAACATTTTAAAAAACAAACAGGACCGTTTCTCACAGGGCTTTCTCACTGTTTCTACTATCTGTGGTTGTGATCTGAACTCTCCAGTTTGTGATGAGTCTCCAAATCTGATCTGAGCATCTCATTATCTGAGCCTCCACTCTTAACTTCCTCTATGGTCACTAATCTATATACTGTATCTGTGGCTCCTACTGCGCACTTTCAGAATGCTATGCATCAGGTTCCTCTTTGCTCTGTCATGACTGTGTGTATAATAATAATAATAATGATGATAATAAAGCTCTGTATTTATTTCAAACTAATTTATTGGATAATTCATGTAAAATGGTTCCCGTAAGAAAAACAAAGCATGACCTCAACTAATGCATGTATGCATTGGATTGGATTTTATTAAATGGATCTTTGTTCATGTGAAAACATAACAGTTTTTGTCTTTATTTCTACACTGAGCATTTCTGTATCACACATTGATGGGTCTGAACACAGCACGGTGCATTAGGATAACGAGCAAACATATTCCAGAGTCAGCAGGAGGGGTCATTTCTAAGCCAATAGGCCTGAACAGCCCGGAAATGTGCTTTTTTCCCTTCTCGGAGTCAGTAGTCCTCGTCTCTGGATGACTTGTGCAAACCCACAGCAGGTTTCCCAAAGACTGATGCATGATGTCCCGAGCCTCAGGTACCTCAACATTCCAAAAGGTCACAGCTCTGTCCTCGGAAGTGCTTAGGATAACAGGAAAAAAAAAACATTTGTACAGCAGATCTCATCACGACACTGTCGGCGTCACAGCGTTGAGGCTGCACAGGCAAGGCCGTTTGTGCATTCGTGATCTCGGGATGATTTAAAAAAAAAAGTGCTCTATTTTCAGTTCTATATTCAGTATTCTCAGTAATGTGTAGACCACAGAGATTTGGTTTCACCGCATGCTGCTTATGGTCTCCTAAAACAAATTCTATTCAGTATACCCTGCAGTGGCTTGCTGCCCTGTACACAACACACTGTGGCGGCTCCCACAAGAAATAAAAACTAGTTAAAGATGTGCACACATGAGTTTAAGCTCTTCTTTTTCCCTGGAATTGCCAGACAGCTTAAGATTGTTGCAATTCCCCAACAAATGGCTTCTCATAGAATTGCAAAAATGTCCCTTATTCAGGACTTCTTATGTGTGTATACTGTGTGGCTCAGGTAAGGTTTCAGCTATTTCCATCTCCACCTTAGAGAAACCAGGCTGGATTGAAAAGGCAGTGGTTAATTACACACACTGATCCCAGGAGGACATACACTTATTTGCTTTCCTTGCAGAGAGTTAGAAGATCAATATGCCTCCATGACTGTGTGCTTCATATAAAGCTCCACATGTTAGGTTGGCTGAGAATACAGAACGGCTGGCCTGATTCTGTCCAAAGGGAACAAAGTACACCTCTGGAGTTTACAAAGAACACCTTGTTTGGTTTAATCTGTACAGAAACCAAAGAGTAAAAACAAGGATGTGGTTTAATAGAAGGTTATGTGCTGGACTGTTTCTTGACTCTTGGCACAATGGCTTCCTGGAGTCTCTGCAGGTGAGCAGTCACATTTATAGGTGCTGGTAAGGTGGATTTTGTTACCTATGGACAGACTTGCTGGCTAGCTGGTTCCCCCGTTTCCAGTCTTTTTGATAAACTACACACACTGGATACTGGATGCTGGCTGCAGCTTCTTCTTTCTCTTCCTTTTTTTTTTTTTTCACTGCACAGACATGAATTTGGTATCAATCTCAGTACCAAAGTAAATAAGCAAATCTCCCAAAAATGATTAACTACTAAAGCACACTAGAGTCAGGCACAGCAGAACTTGAAACAACATGAACTGGAAGCACACACGGTCTTCCTTTTAAGGTTGTGTATTAAGACCAGTGAAACTGCACATGTGCCACCCTTGAAAATCTGTCTACTACACATAGTGGTTAAAGAAAAATTTAATGCAGGAGTAGTCGTAGTCCAGCACTCGAGCAACACAGCGAATAAACTGATCACCTGCTCCTAAGAGACTCTCTGGTGTCTCACTAACCTTGCAGCATACAACAGCATGACAGCATGGGTTTTTAAGTATCACTGTATTTTAAAATGAGTCATTTGTCTGTAAACCTACCTGTAGTACACGCCTATTGCCTTGCAGTAGAACAAGGACATTTCGTGTAGTGAAAGTACAATAATCTGACACACTGAGTTGAGAAGTCTTTTCCTACCTGAAAGCACACATCTATCCAAAACTGAAGGTTAATTCACATACTGTGAAGAAAAGAAGCCAGAATGAAGTAGTGCTGTCCTTAATCTAGAACCCTAAGGGCCTTCAGGACCAGAGTTTGTGGCCAGTCATAATGTGAATAAGCCAAAGTCAGGTGTCCATTTTGGTCAGTCAGTTCTGAGTACAACACTGCAGGAAGGCAGTCATTGCAGAGAGAAAAAAAAGTGACGTCCTCCTAAATGGTTAAGGGGGCTCCTCTATGTCGTGCCAGCTAGTGCCCATGATTATTAGTGCTTCTTATTAATGAGCTCCCTTCTTCGCTTCTCTTTGTGAGCCAACTCATGTGGAGCAGAGGGTGATGCTGACCCCCTCTCCTATCCAGCAGGCGGGAAACAGCTCCTGCGTGAAGGCACAGTGGAAGGCGTGGAGCCTGGTCTGCCCGTCCCCATAGTAGGTCAGCGTCCCCGCCTCGTAGTCCAGCAGCATGCCGATGCGGCTGTGCTGTGAGTGGCCGACCACGGTCTCCCGCCGGCCATTGTGCCAGGCGCTGAGCTGGTGCTCGTCCAGCTGCAGGCTCCAGGAGAGTTCATTCATTCCCACCATGCACCTCTTCCCCTTCTCCTTCCTGGGGATGGTCTCGTAGGTTACCTGTTGAGAGGATGTGGGTTTTTCATTTTAACTGTTACAGTTACATTCAGACATTGTGTGAAGTCATACAAATCATAGTGTTTTTCCTGCTTGGCTTGGATTATTTTCCTGAGCTTAAAGAAACCACTCTCAAGCTAACAGTACAAATACAACAGGCATGGTTCTTTACCCCGAGGTAGGCCCAGGGCTTGGACACCTCCAGCTCCCAATAGTGCTGTCCACGAGTGAAGCCCTGAAAGCAGAGGACCTGCCACGTGTGATCAAAGCGGGCTTCGTGTGGTGGGACCAGACGTGGTCCAGAGGACAGGTGTTCCGCCCTCCGGTTCTCCTGGGACAGAAACAGGTGCCCGTTGGCCGTGCGAGGGTCAAAGGTCAGAGAGCATCGGTCTGTAATGAGACAGGGAGGAAGCAGGAACTGATGTCTATGCTGTTCATGTACTTAGACAACATGTCTCCATTTCTTTTCTGTAGCTGTAAGGAAACTCATTTTTCACTGTTTGTAATTAATGTTATCCAAGAACTGAAAATGCAAATTGCAAATTATTCATAACCAGAAGAACCACAGAACAAAAATGTTAGATAGGACTCACAAGCACTGAGGCCCTCTTTCACATCAGAGTAGCACGGAGCAGCTGGACTGGGAACCACGGCTAAGATCGGCCTCTTATCTTGAGGAGAACCTGGAGACCAGTGATACGCTTGAGAACTTCGAGAACACGCTTGCGGGAATAGACTGCTGGCAAATCAAACAAAGATGGAACATCATTCCCAGAGGGAGATTACCGTCTTTGTCCTGACCCACAGCGCTGCTCACAGCTTTCTCCAGGTCCTCAGACACCAGCTTGGAGACTCTGGACAGGATATCTGTGACGCCGTTTAATCGATCTTGAAGGTTTGGCGTGACATCTGTGGGAATATCCTTGAAATGTGGAACTTCTATGACCACTGATTCCTGTTAAGAGACGTTTACAGAAAGGCCTTGATGATTTGGCATTTGATGATTTTTGAGTTTGAGTAAATCAAGTTTAGAGCATGTGCCCCAATAAATGCTTCAGCATGTATTTGCCATGAATGTAAAAATCCAAATCTACAGTAATTTTCTTTAAGAACCCAGAACTTCTCTTTGTGATTGTAACTAATTGTGCTTCTTGCTCCATGCGGGAGGATGTCATATCCCCCACATAAACATGCCATAAAAGTTAGGGATAACTAATTCTCTTAATTCCGTGAGTGTTCTTCAAAGCTGGATGAAGAAGATCTGGCAGTCAGATCTTTCAACAGAAATGACACAAAAGTATGATCTGCTTTGCTGCCATCTAGCAGCACTGTGCTGAATTCTATAACCCCACTGTTGGGTGCGGTCAGATGTGTAAAGGAAAAAAATCTCCAACCACAGTGGCCGGGACAATACTGCTTTCAGCCACGTCTTTGTTATGAGGCACCTACGACTCAAGGCGGAGCAAAATCCATGCTTTTCCAGACTGCTCCTTTGCTGTTCTTGTGCCAAAACAGCTTCTGAATTTCACACTGTTTAAGCTTCTCACTCTTCTGCATTGCAGAACAATAAAGCATATGTCAACTTCAGAAGACTGTTTTTAATCAAGCACAAACTGGTATACCAGTTGGAATTGCATATTTTGCTGGTTTTAACTCAGCAGCTCCACAGCACAGTCATTCTGCATTACATAAAACAGCCTGTGAAAGGAAAACTGTTTTGCCAACATAACTTAAATACCTGATGTTGACCTGACCACGATTTCAAGAGTGTGTAAACTCAAAGTTGTGTTTGTCGTGCAGTGATGACATAACATTACTTATGGAATGAGCGATGCTCTGTGGCCTAAATGTTGAGGTCACAGGACGAACCAGACGAACGATAAAAACCTTGATGAGCTCCGTGTCAGAGAGGTTATGCACAGCTGCTATTTGTTCCTGGCTCTCTCGGAGTGTCTTGGAGCGCTCCTCCAGTTCAGCTAGCCGTGCCTCCGCCTCGCTGATGGCAGCTTCTTGCTGCTCCTTAATAAAGAGCTCTGTAACATTCTGCTTCTCAGCCAGTATTTTCATCAGGGTGGAGAACTTCACGCTGACCCAGGTCGAAGTCTGCTGAAGGGTTACCTGTTGATGGAAAATGCAGAGTCATTATGTCTGCTTTGACATGTTTACTAACATGTTGTTAGAGATGTTCAACCCTAACACTCTGTTCCGTCTTTGAGTCTTTTTATTTATCTACAGTTATAACAAGCTTAATTGTCTTCTGAGTGGCAGATCTGTCGGTGAAGACGTGAGCTTTTTTTGCAAATGCGTTACAAGTCCTGTGCCTGCGCAAGGAGAATAATCAGTTGCCTGATTTCCGTTGGCTTTAACTGTGAGACAGCTGCAGGAAGTGCTGAAATGTGACAGCGTGGTTAGCCGCGGAGAATTGGCACTGCTTGAAAAATAAAATACTGGCTTAAATTTGGAAACCACAGTAAGGGGTGGCTAAACTTCAATTAAACTCTATCAAATATGGCAAAGAGGAGTGAAACTGTGAACTCCAGGAATTCCTAAACTATGCATTTTGTGTGCTTCAAACAAATAAGTCAGAAGCACAATGAAACCTCGAGAATAATTTTCACATAAGAAAGGAATTCTGTCAGGAAATCACCTTGGCTTCATTGATATTCTCAGCCAGGTCCTTAATACTTTTTTCGGTCTCTTCCATGAGTTTCCCCACTTCCTTACTCTTCCTTTCAAGCACCAGCTGTAAACAATGAATGTCACAATGAGACAGCAGGCTTTACACAGTCACATAATCACCTTTAATGCTGGAGTAAAGTATTATAAGTTGACTGACAATCCATGTTACGTTCTTGTGGTGGCATTGTGTTACAGTACCTCTTGATTTTCCCTTTCCACTTCTAACAAGACCTTCTCGTGGTTCACACATTCAGAGATGCCACACTCACAGCACACCGACGTCCTGTCCTGCCTGCAGTAATAAACCAAAGGCTTTTTATGGCGATCACACAGCAGCATGGCCCTCGCTCCTTCTCCTCCCCTCAAGGCCAGCTCTCTACAGGAGCGGCCGGTGCTGTTTGCAGCCTCAGTCAGGACCGACAGAGACACATTACGCTTGAGGACGGGCCTGGGGTTAAACTTCTCACTGCAGATGGGGCACTGAGGTCCGATGTCACATTTGCTTTTGGTGTCCCAGTACCTGCTGATGCACGTTTGACAGAAGGTGTGACCACAGGGAATGGTTACAGGGATTTGGAAACGCTCCAGGCATATGATGCAGGTCAGGTTTGGATTCTGAGAGTCCATCTCTGAGAAAAGAGCTGACACCCCTGTGTAAAAGAAAAGACGGAGGCTGATCAGGATGTTATATTATATTATATATGTAGCGTACAAGGACCGTAATGTTACTTTCTCTTTAAGTCATGCATATGAAAACATATAAGGGCAGGCAATGCTCGTTAAGTTGCCTCGATTTCTTTCTTAGTGCCAGTTATCAGACTGAACAACAGAAAAACCGCGGCCAAACAGCAATACAAGGCTCAGTCCAAATGGTAACGTCGGTTTTCACACACAGACGCACACACACACACACTTCCAGCAAAGTAGAAGGAAAGGCTAACGCTAGCTAACGCTAGCTTTGAATCAAGTCACTTCACGTTAGCTGGGACTCTTGGGGACAAATGGTAGTCAAAACATGAAAATAGTCTGGTGATTTAAGTGTAAATTAGAACATATTTTTACACTCATAACTAAAAAAATGACACAATATTAATTCTTACCACTTCAACAGATATATTCGTGTACAGCATCTGTGTGAACACTGAATCTCGTCAGACTAGGATGAAGCTTCCCTGATGACGACAAACGCAAAAACGATGCCTTCAAGTGTTGTCGGGAAAATTGTCAAAAGCATATAAACCACCCAACGCGACTCCTTCGTTACTAGCGTGTAGGACACGGTAATACACGCACAACGCTAATACCGGTACAATATCGCATTCAATTTGCCACGGGGATATTTACTGTTTGCTGTTATTTACTCACTATACTGTAATATTACAGCTTTAATATACAGTTTGGTTTAACAGCAGCTATGAATTACTTACAAAACCAATAAGAATAACGTTACATATTAAATTCTGTTGTAAGCTAAATTAGATGTAAGCTATAATTTGACTAAAATAAAAATAGGTATATAATGGTGAAGCATACCATTATATGCTTACAATTATTTTCTCCCACTGCTACGGTCAGTCGGTACACCAGAAAAAACAAGATAACGTGCAAAGTTTTGGTTCTCTCGGCCACCGTATTTTCTGAAAAGAAAAGGGGGAAACAGTCACTCCAACATGGCGCTGCGCACGGTTTGCAGTGCTGCCTTGCTAACTGGGACAGATTTAGGGGTCAACAATGCGAGGACGTTTGTCACAACAGGTATCGTAACGATTTTGCTCAATTACATTGGGTTTACGTTTAAGAATTCGTCACCGGGCTTCAGTACTGCATGTATCTGTGTCAGGTTACGCCCGTTTGAAGCAGACCCCCGTGACATATTGTGGGAACGACAGCTCGCCCAATTCTCTAGAAAAATGTGACTATTCAATATGAACGTAGTGATGTAGGAAACATATTCTGAGTATCTGTCTCACATATCACTTACCGCTGACAATAAAATTATGTTCTATTTTGAGCTTTAGCTCCCATTGTTGGTTTGAGGAAACAAGGAAAAGCTAACATGAAAGGTGGAATCAGGGTTGCTGGATGTACTATGTGTAGTGAACGGTGCTGAAATAAACAGAGAAACAGTGTTTGAAATTGTATTAAATGCTTCTCCTTATTGTAAAACTACCAAATATTTAAATGGAGTTTCGCATGCACAGAGGATGTCCTTCGGTTAGCTTAACCCAGTCAGCAGTGACCACATAACTTTGTTGATGTATTTCAAGACTCCCTGCCTCAGTTAACAACTTAATTAAACAATAACACTACAACAAAAACAAGTAGTACAAGGAATATAAAGTATGATAAAAGCAGAAAAACACATACAAACATATACAAATAATAAATAAATGCAGGGAAAAAAAACCCCACTGAAACTGATAAAAGTAAAATAGAAAATGCATAAACAGGTACATTTTTATAAATGTTATAAAAATACAAATAATGGCAGGAATAAGCAGACATCATTACAGAGTGGCATTGTAACTAATTGTTGGGGATGTTTCCACATTACAGCCCTCCTCTGCAGACGAATACGTCGATTGGATCCGTTGCCAAATAGCGAGTTTGACGCTAAAACCCTGGAGTCAGCTGAGAGGTATCGCAGCTACACTCGTTACTTGAGGGAAGCCAAGGAGGCAAACAACAAACCTGTGTGGTGGAAAACCTACAGGAGCTACGTGGAAAAAGCTGATCCTGAGCATGGTGAGAAATAGAAGGAGGATGCCCCTGTTGACAGTGATTCTCTAATAAAAGGATTTTATTTAGTCACAGTTGAAACCTTTCAATGCTCGCAGTCTAAATGAGTCGTGTTTTGCTGCAGGTGCAAAGCGACTGGACATTGGACTGCCGTACTGTCAACCACGCAGGACAGAAGACGTGAAAAAGAGGAAGCTTGTGTTGAAGGACAACAAGCAGAACGTTGAGCTGGAGAGGGCTTTTCGTCTGCGTACATGTAAGCTCACACGCTCTCACCATGAAGGGAGTACCTAAGCTTGTAGTGGACATGTGATTCACTTGCTACTTTTTGTCCCACCAGTTAAAATCCCTGTGGATCAAGTGCAGGAAACCTGGAGGAAGAGCAATGGTCCCTTTCATATAAAGAGACTGGCAGACCACTATGGGGTCTTCAGAGATCTCTTTCCCATGGCCTATTTTGTACCTCAAGTCTCGCTCAACATCTGCTATAACCAAGACAACAGTGCTCGAGTGTATTATGGGAATCGGCTGACACCAACTGAGGTACATTAAAGGAATGGGCATCTTACAGTATCCGTATCTAGACACCTAAAGTTCAACTATGTCACCTTTGTTTGTTTTTGGTGATTGCATTCTTTGAAATGCTGTTTTCTCTAGGCAGCATCTGTCCCTCAGATCAGCTTTGATGCAGAAGAAGGCTCCCTGTGGACCCTCCTGCTCACCTGTCCAGGTCAGCATCAGCTTTCATAGGAGGCTCCGGGTCAGCTCTCTGCACTGCCTTTCAGGAATGAGTCAAGAGACAACAGACACATTCTCAGTATTTACAGATCATCTAAAATCATTAATTCATCTTTTTCAGATGAGCATCTTCAGGATAATGAGGCAGAATACGTCCACTGGCTAGTGTAAGTACTTCTTAAATGACCAGTTGCTGGAATGGCAAAGTAAATGAAATTCACTTAAATTAGATTCACCTTTGTTAGTTCATTCTTAAGTAACAATTCAGTTAATATTAGTCCTAGTTAAAAAAAAAAAAATCCAAAAGTCTCCTTCCACTGATAAATGTGCTCAACCGTACATCACTTGGATGTCTGTGCAGAGTTTTACACTACAGAACGATGTTTCTCTGTTCTCACCCTAAAGTGACATGAAAAATTCATATTTTTCCTCATACCAATAGTGCTATTAATCTTGCCTGGGCTGTTTTGGTGTGAGTTGTTGAGTTTTGGAGATATTAGCTATGACGTGTACTTTCTTTCTTCTGAACTATGCTGTATCACCATGCAGAAGGAGCCGTGCTTCTACTCATGGACATTTCTGTGCAATGATACAGTGTAGCTGGGTAGAAGGGAAATACATTGTGTAGACAAAAGTATTGGACCACCTGACCATAACGCCAACAACAGTCTCTACAGCTGATATCTCCAAAACTCTGCAACTCGCAAGCAAAACAATCAACAATGCAGAGGGAGAACAGTGCTACCAGTAAAAAGATTGATTTTCAGGTGAACTGTCCCTTTAGGTCTAACATTTGAATGTACCAGCAGATCTGAGGACATCACAGCTAGTTTGGTTCAATATGTAGCTCTCATTATGATGCGCACACTTAACCGTAACGTAACCTCCAGTGCACATACTCAGAAAATGGACTTTTCTGTGAAGCCAACATCAACAATTTGTTCATATACGTAGATTTAGAGGACAGGAGTAAGTGCAGTGTGACAAGGTTTGACCTCTACAGCCTTGAATTACCTGCATATCTCCATAGGGGGAACATTCCCGGTGGAGCAGTGCAGGCCGGGGAGGAGCTGTGTCACTACCTGCCCCCCTTCCCTGCCAGAGGAACAGGCTTCCATCGCTACATTTATGTCCTCTTCAGACAGGAGGGACGCATCAGCTTCCAGGAGGATGTCAGGCCTTTGCCGTGGTAAGCAATACACTCAACATGTACACGGGAAGCATAAAATGCAAGTGGATCAATTACTCATAAGTGTATATGGGTCAATTTGTCAACATGAAGTGATAAATTGAAATTTAACCATTCCTATGGGGAAATATGCTCATTAGCTTTCTTGCTGAGAGTGACATGAGAAGATTGATACCTCTTTCATGTCTGTATGCTAAACACAAGGCTGCAGCCGGTTAGCTTAGCTTAGCATAAAGGCTGAAATTAGCCCATATGCTAGCCTAGCTCTATTCAAAGGTACAATCTAAAGAGCAAGATATAACATGTTAATTAGGGGCTGTTTAGGTTTGGTTTTAAAAAGCATTTCAGCCGAGACACTTTGCTGTTCATGTGTGTCTGTTGTGCATCTCCAGTATTATTGCCATATCTGTGTGCGAGAAGTTGGAAAAGCTAGAGCAGATAATAAATAAACAGCACCCAAAAAGCTTTATCATAAAACTTGCGTAAGAAGTAACTACAACCAGATGCCTATGAATATACCTTCTGTAATGAGGGTATGAAAATCAGCTGTCATGAAATCTGTCTGTAATCTGTATACCATAAGCATACAGTTACATACATTAGGATATGTTAATATCACTCATGAACACAAACACTAAGCTGCCATTGCCTCTCCTCTCTAGCCATTCATTGGTGGATCGTACATTTAAGACGGTGGATTTCTACAGGAAGCACCAGGACAATATGACACCTGCAGGCCTGGCCTTCTTCCAGTGCCAGTGGGATGAATCTGTCACCAACACCTTTCACAACACACTCAGTGAGTCACCCTAATGCTCGCAAACAGAAACACATTTTATGATTTTACATAAACAAAGTCCTGGATTTTGACAAGGTTTGACTGTGAATAAGGCCTGACTCTTGCTTCTTCCCCTTGCAGACATGCGGGAGCCAGTGTTTGAGTTTATCCGGCCTCCGGTGTACCACCCTCCGCAGGTCAAATACCCCCATGGACAGCCCCTGCGCTACCTGGACAGATACAGAGATGGAAAGGAGCACACCTATGGAATATACTGATTATGAGACGGACACATGCAAAAGTGTAGTTATGTTTGGAATATTTATGTGAAATAAAACATTTTTCAGCTGTGCTCAGATTGGATCAGATTGGATTATGTGTTAGTCACATTTGATCAGTTTGTTAGCTGCAAACACACTGCAGACACCCAAATATCAGAAATGAAGTGATTGAGTTGCATTGTAGATAATGTAGGTGCTAAGTTCTTTGACAAGGACAAAGAATGAATAAAGATTAAAATAAAAATGATGTTACTAACTCAATTTTAACCCTCTTTGTCAAACTGTCCATCGTGAGACCAATTCTCTTATGTGAAAGATGAAAGCGAAGTCATTCATTTTACTCCCACTTGTAAATTTAAGAATAAAAGCTAGCTGTCCAATTTGTTACGATGTCAAATTGCTCTTAAACCTAAGAGCCACAGAGGCATCTTCCTTTTTTTTTAACCAGTATCGTACTGAAGTTTAAAAAGCTGGTATCATAATAACCGTAAAACAGTGTCAAATCTCATACTGTCTGATGGACTCTGCATTAAGAATATATTTTCCACCTTTTCAGAATTCTGTGTGCAGCACTGCATAATAATATCATGTTAACTTATTGCTGACCTTTCCAGTATTACAGCAAATAACTGATAGGCTTCTTGGGCTTTTACTGTACAACCACGAGACTGAAACTGCAATCAGTGAGGTGTTGTAATGTCTTGTTATACATTTGCAAACCACCAGATGCCACTGTATTTCCTGCCTCTGAAGGTCAAACCCAAAGAAAGCTCAGAAAACATCATAAGGCTTCATGAAAGATGAAAGTGACATATTTTGTCATTGGAGGGAACTCACTCCAATGAAATTTGTGCTGTGCATTTCTGCTCTTTCTGCTCTTTCTGCACAGCAGTGGGGGGTTAGGTACCTTGCTCAATGGTACCTCAGCCATGGACACCATGGGGCCATCGCTACAAAGCAAATTTGTCCCCCTTCACCCTGAGCAGATTGGGGCTGTCCACTTGTAGCTGCTATTCTTCCCAGTTGCAGCCTTAGTTGCTTCCACGTGCTGCCTGAAGAGGAAACTTTTTGACACTTTCTACCCTTTTTAATTGAGCTTTCTCTGTTTGGACCTAATGTAACATGAGAATTTCTCTTTCACATACATCCACAATAAATAATATGAAATAAATAAGTACATGCAACATTCTCTAAGGCTTATAATCTAACTAATTGTTTTACATCCATGTCACAGAAAGGGCAGGATCTCAATTAGCACTTCTGTGGAGAGAGCCAATTAGAGCTGATCAGCTACAGCTGATGGGTTCTTTTAAACCTGGCGTGGGGCACAGGCACAGAACTTTCTCTTGGAGGCTGATATGATGGGAGCTGTTTGGGTGTTGATTATCTTTGTGCTGACTGTTTGGCCTGCCACAGGTTTTTATATTTATTCTATTTCAAGCCAGTGTTTTAAGAAATTTGCATTGGAGTATAGCAAATGTAAGACTAAGGTTATGTGACTTCAGTCTTTTGCTTTGGCATATCTTTTGAGGATTTCTTAATTTGTCAAATATCATTATTAGCAGTAACAATTCTGTGACATGTTGTGCCATCAAACAGCACATACATTTAATTAACAGCAAGTGCACTGTCCATAGGCTCCTGTTTGCCTGTTGGTGGGACAAATGATCTGGGACTCAAGAGGTTAATGACAGGTAAGCACACTTGTGCCAAAATTCTTTCACAGCCACTTTCTGACATTAACTTAATTTTCTTTGTACTACAGATCTATCTCCCAATGAACTCTCCATAAAGAAAGCCCTTGCACTTCTCCAGTCAATGGAGACGATGTTGGAGAGACATGCTAAGGAAGGTGAGCATGTTCTGTGAAACCCTA
This sequence comes from Scatophagus argus, assembly GCF_020382885.2. Classification (NCBI taxonomy): domain Eukaryota; kingdom Metazoa; phylum Chordata; class Actinopteri; family Scatophagidae; genus Scatophagus; species Scatophagus argus. Next base: position 3,994,996 of record NC_058513.1, read on the forward strand.
GTGGCAAAATGCAAGTTTCTATAGTCTTTGTCTAAGCCTCAAATTAGTTGAAGTTTTCAGTTTAATGCTTTTGCCAGGTGTTCAATACTGGGACCCCAGTAGAATGTCCAATTGTATTAAAATCAACTAAAGTCTAAAGTGTTCTGAAACAATACAAGCTCTTTCTTCAAAATTAAGTTTTTAGTAATCATTTAGTTCTTACAGCTGTATGTCTAGAGAACATCAATTTCTTTCCCTGAATTGTTCAACCACCTCTTTTCAGTACAATTGGAAACCAATGAAGTCGAAGCTGAGGCGTCAGTTGGCCGCCCGAAACTTGTACAACAGCCCCCCAACAAACCAAAAGGATCCAACGGCAATGTGACGGCCAGCGACGAACACACGGCGGGCGGCAACCAGACGACGGCCAGCGACAAGGAGACGGCGGGCGGCAACCAGACGACGGCCAGCGACGAATACACGGCGGGCGGCAACCAGACGACGGCCAGCGACGAGAGGGCGGGCGGCAACCAGACGACGGCCAGCGACGAATACACGGCGGGCGGCAACCAGACGACGGCCAGCGACAAGGAGACGGCGGGCGGCAACCAGACGACGGCCAGCGACGAATACACGGCGGGCGGCAACCAGACGACGGCCAGCGACGAATACACGGCGGGCGGCAACCAGACGACGGCCAGCGACAAGGAGACGGCGGGCGGCAACCAGACGACGGCCAGCGACGAGAGGGCGGGCGGCAACCAGACGACGGCCAGCGACGAATACACGGCGGGCGGCAACCAGACGACGGCCAGCGACGAGAGGGCGGGCGGCAACCAGACGACGGCCAGCGACAAGGAGACGGCGGGCGGCAACCAGACGACGGCCAGCGACGAATACACGGCGGGCGGCAACCAGACGACGGCCAGCGACGAATACACGGCGGGCGGCAACCAGACGACGGCCAGCGACGAATACACGGCGGGCGGCAACCAGACGACGGCCAGCGACGAATACACGGCGGGCGGCAACCAGACGATGGCCAGCGACAAGGAGACGGCGGGCGGCAACCAGACGACGGCCAGCGACGAATACACGGCGGGCGGCAACCAGACGACGGCCAGCGACGAATACACGGCGGGCGGCAACCAGACGACGGCCAGCGACGAGAGGGCGGGCGGCAACCAGACGACGGCCAGCGACGAATACACGGCGGGCGGCAACCAGACGACGGCCAGCGACGAATACACGGCGGGCGGCAACCAGACGACGGCCAGCGACAAGGAGACGGCGGGCGGCAACCAGACGACGGCCAGCGACGAATACACGGCGGGCGGCAACCAGACGACGGCCAGCGACGAATACACGGCGGGCGGCAACCAGACGACGGCCAGCGACGAACACACGGCGGGCGGCAACCACATGGTGGGGAGCAACCTGAGAACTGCCAACGACAGGGAGACGGCGAGGGGCAGCCACATGGTGAGGAGCAACCAGACGACGGCCAGCGACAAGGAGACTGCGAGCGGCAACCAGACGACGGCCAGCGACGAACACACGGCAGGCGGCAGCCACATGGTGGGGAGCAACCTGAGGACTGCCAACGACAGGGAGACGGCGGGCGGCAACCACATGGTGGGGAGCAACCTGAGGACTGCCAACGACAGGGAGACGGCGGGCGGCAACCACATGGTGGGGAGCAACCTGAGGACTGCCAACGACAGGGAGACGGCGGGCGGCAACCACATGGTGGGGAGCAACCTGAGGACTGCCAACGACAGGGAGACGGCGGGCGGCAACCACATGGTGGGGAGCAACCTGAGGACTGCCAACGACAGGGAGACTGCGGGGGGCAACCACATGGTGGGGAGCAACCTGAGGACTGCCAACGACAGGGAGACGGCAGGCGGCAACCACATGGTGGGGAGCAACCTGAGGACTGCCAACGACAGGGAGACTGCGGGGGGCAACCACATGGTGGGGAGCAACCTGAGGACTGCCAACGACAGGGAGACGGCAGGCGGCAACCACATGGTGGGGAGCAACCTGAGGACTGCCAACGACAGGGAGACGGCGGACGGCAACCACATGGTGGGGAGCAACCTGAGGACGGCCAGCGACAAGGAGATGTGATGGCCAGTTGCATGTGCAAGTCCATCAGCAAGCCAGAGGGTGGTGTCAGCAGCTGTGAATGAAGACTTGTTGCTTGAACCATGCAAAGGTTATTTGCAAAATGTTTCTGCATGTACTTTCCCCCTCCTCTGCTTTAAATAAATTGCTTAAATGGATGTTTCTCTTAATTTTTTTTTTTTTTTTTTTTTTTTTTTTTTGGCCCCTCCTTCCAGAGATTACTTGTATGTAACTTGTTTTTTCTTGCATTATACCAGTTTAACACTGAACACTTAGAATGTATTTTTAAAATGAAATCTTGCAGGCATTTTAAGTAGAGCCAAATACCCAGTAGCATATAATTCCACTCAATATATTAAGAATTATACTGGCCTGACTTGTCTAAGCAGGCTATCCCCCACTTTCTGTCATGTGTCAACCTAATGGGTATTAATGAGTCTTAATATCAACACAATTTATGTACACTCTAGAGTGAAATGCACCATGTAGGACAATGTCAGCAAATGCAACAACTGGAAAGGCTGCTCCAGGACAGAAATAAAATGATGCATTTTATTTTGTATTGGACACAACCTAAAATAGACAGGCTAATTTACATTATATGGATATAAAAAATTGGTCTGTACTCTAATATAGTAATTTAAATTTCTGCATTTCAAGTAGAGAACTACCCTACAATCTCAATGTGTACTGTGCAGTATGAAATAAGTCCATTTTAAGTGCTATATAATGCAATTCCTCTTCTGCATCCATGGTGTTCAATCACTGATGTCCCCACTGTTATGTCAACTACTGTTCTCCATGTTTCCTTGTGAGTAGTTTGTCTTCCCTCACTTGCGAGCCACTTGCAGCATTTCCTCCACACTCAGTAGTTTTTCTCTGGGTTTTCCGATGGCTTCACCCCTACTCATCTCCACACTGTCAATCTTCTCCCAGTCTGAGAAAATCACTGCTTTCACTCCTACAGACAAAAAACATTTGGTTGTAGCTTAATATATATGTTTTAGAATAACAAACACCTTGTGGCTAAATCAATAACATGCATTTAACAAAATTGTGGCTGAGACACGCAACATTTCCATTTCCTTTAGGGAACATTTCCATTTCCTTTAGGGAAATGTGTGTGCATGTGTGTATCATATACAGAAACAGTGATGACACTCACTGTAGTAGCATCACAAGTATGAGAAATTATCAGGAAGTTCGCAATAAGATGCTAGAAAAGTCATATATTTTTATCTTTAAGTCAGTCTGATGTGTCAGAGACATGCAACATTAACCTTGTGAATAGATAGATAGACAGATAGATACTGTATTGATCCCGAGGGAAATTCAAGTATAAGAAGGCACATGCCAATTACAGAGAGTGATGGTGTCATGTAGTTATTTGTCATTCCCAACAAGAAAACTTGAGAGTCATTTCTAATAGCCTGGACCACCTGTTCAGTTTTTTCTCATTTTAATGTAAGTCTAATGATTATACTGTATATTTTGGTGCTCATAGTTACTTAAAACTGGAACGGATTAATTGTTGAGTATGGTTAGCTTATTTATAGTCCAGCTGACAAACACCTGTATTATGACATAAATAAATAACAATAAATAAATAACAGGGGTTAAATTTTAACTGCTGTCTGCCTATGTGATTACTCACACCATTTTATTGTGTGTTTTTGTCTGGTTTGGCAGTGAACACAAGCACATTTTTGTCTCTGTAACAACAAGTTATAGCATGTTCTCAGACTGACAATGGAACATGTCAGTCTGAGTAACAGGGTGAGTCAAAGGTGCCCTGTGGAGTTTTCTTGTAAACAAAGTTGTTGTTTTCTTTTTTAAATATATCCAGTAAGTAAATCGGGGTTGTCCCTGAAATCTAACAAATCTATTCAGGGCACTTCTTTCCTATAAAAACATTTGCAAGGCTTACTTTTTGATTTTTTTTTTTTTTTTGGAATGCTACAGTCCTAATTCACTGTCTTCGACCTGTGAATTGCTGCATTTCCGGGCACATTACTGCCACCTGCTGTTCAATGGACTAACATGAAACCATTGACAAAAACGTGTATTATGTACCCATGTGCGTGTAAGTGTGTCCTTAGGCATGTTTTTGAGACATGCCTAATAGCTATCCATTCAGGAAAAAAAAACACACCTTCATAAGTCTACTAACCCCTCCACAAGTGCCAAAACAATGATGCAACAGACAAAAGCAGGGGCCACAGAGGTCCGCCAGATAATGACCCACCCATACAATTATGGAACGGTAGGAATGAAAGAGAAAGTCAGCTGCTCGATATATCCTGAGTAGTGTGCTCACAGCTCAGATAACAGGGGTTGAACCCTGCTGAGCGTGATGACACCAGCAAAGGGACAGTATAGTACCTCTCTTTTCCAGCAGACTACTGATGCTTTGTGAACCAGGCTTGGCAGCAGATAAATCCAACGTTCCTGAGTTCATGTCCTCCAGCAAGGATCGTGCTGTGTCGAAACTATTGTTCATAGTGGTGGCTATCACACCTGTTGGACCTGTTTTCAGCCAGCCACTACAATAAAGACCTGGAAATAAAGATGGTTTCACCACATTTTTTGAGTGACAGATTTTATCTTGCTAAGTGTTGTTGTTCTTTATGGCATTTAATGAGTACCTGCAGCTTGTTGAATACGGCCCATGCTGTTTGGGACGATGGCTTTGTGGGAGTCAAATGGCACTGATGGATCGATGGGGAGGCTCCTGTAGCCGATACTGCTAATGACCAGGCCACAGGTCACATCCTCCACTTCTCCAGTGAGCACTGCACGGGCTCCCTCACCTGAACCCTGGACACATAGAGGTAACCGCCTTTTAACCAGGCCAATGTACAAAGCAGTTGTGTATGGCTACATAAAGAACATCTTGAGTTTTAAAATCCAAATCTTGTTTACCTCCAGCCTGTTGACTGCAAGTCGGATGCCAGCTGTTCTGTTGTTGTCAGGGTTGGCCAGGATTTCAACGGGGCTCCGGAAGAATCGAAAGGCCCAGATGCGGGAGGCTTTGTTTCGTCTCTCCTGCTCTTTTTCTTCAGGGATGTCCAGGGCTGTCTTCAACAGTAGCTCTGTCAGACGCTTCCTGGGCCTTGGCAAATCTGACACAAGCACAGATACTTATGCTTAAAATGATGGTTGACTGGTTTTGAGATCATTTCCGATAACAAATGTTTTCTTTACACTGAAAGTGATGAGCATCAATCATTATGCTGAATCACTGTATTTGTGTCTACATTTGGTGGATTTTCTCACATCCATTAAGGCCAGTCTGATATCAATATTGGGGAGTTTTTCAAAAAATCTTTTATTGACAGGATTTAGAAAAAAATAAAATAAACACATAACATAAACAATCAATCTTGATATGGATCGTCATGTATGTAGACTATAAATGCATGCAATCCAATTTAGTAAACATGGAAAAAGTGTGTAGGTGTGTGTGTGAAAGTGTGTGCAGACACCAACAACAATTATCACAAACACACACACACACAAGTACCTACAAACCCACACTGCTGACTACTGAAAGTATCAAAAGCCTCAATGCTTTGTAATGAAACCAGCAATCTTTTTCTGGTAAAAATATTTTTGGTGCTCTACATTAGAATTAGAACTGTTACAGTGCCACATATAGAGTAACCATTAACTGCTGCTAACTGAATTCTCTCTATAAGTCCACGACTGCATCTGCTGTTAGCTCTTTAGCTGCGGGAAAGCGAAAGTGAACCAACCTGGTCAACCTCACAGCGAACGCAGTCTTGAATAAGTTAATAAGTTTCAATAAGTTGAATAAGAATAAGTTTCCCCTCTTGACATTTTGTGTGTTTATACATTGGACTAAATAAGCTAAGAGAGCATGTGGTATGTAAAAAACTCACAGGATGGGCTGGAGCCAGTGGGTTAGGATGCTAACTTCAGCTGATATAACTGACACAAAAAAATAAAAGACTTTGTGCAAAGTCCAAACTGTTATTTACTCACATTCTGCTGTTAATTTTAGTTTTTTTCTTTTTAGCAATTTAAACTAAAATTCTTAGTTTACAGACTGTACCTTTAAACTCACTGGCTTTCATAAATTAGCATCTGCTTTTTGATGTGCTGCTGTAACCACAAACCAAGTCACCATGGACAGACACAAACCATCGGTCTCTAATATCCTTCACTTATTGCTTATCATGTTTAACACATATGAGGTCAAGGTCCTCATAATTAGCCATGAACAGAGGCAAGGAGACTGTTATCACTGTGAGCTGGAACTTGCCCAGCAACATCAGTCAGCCCAATGTCTTTTCAGGACGAGGACAGTTGATGGTCTTGCATAATGTTGGTGTAGTCTTAATCTGCAGTTTGTTAGCCCTGGTGAAAACCTACCGTGGATCTAACAGCTGACACCAGCTGTATTCAGTTTCAGTTCACCTCACCAAATATGGCCTGAAAGTCTCAAAAGCGTATGTTCCTGCTGTTAACCACAGAAATTATTTTTTTTCTTTCCAATTGTCTGCTGAAGTCATACTTTCAGCAGTTATCTTACACGTTCTGCACCACTAGTTTGCTAAAAGGAAAAAGAAATAGTCTTATCCTGTGTTACATACAGTATGTTATTGTATGTAGCCTCTTGTATTGCCTTAATTCAAAAATGTAAAATGTCCTTGTTTTAAAGAACTGGGGGAATCCAGCAAAAAGAAGAAATAATAGATGGATTTATTTCATTTCTTACCTTTAATAGCCTCTGCAACACCCTCAAAATCTGCCGCTAACATCTCAGGTCTGGTGTCGGGCAGGTTCACCATTTCTCTAAGCTCCTATAGACAAGGGGAACGTAGCAGGAGTGGCTGACTGGACTAGAAGATGTCTCTCTTTCATATTTTTTCCATCGTTTTCTATTGGTTGTGGTAACATTGTACTTGCCACAGTAATTGCTGAGATATGAGATCACATTGCTATAAAGAAGTCCAGTAAAGCATGACACAGTGCTTATGTGTATTAGGTGTTAAAACACCCACACTAAACTAGTGTTTCCCGACCACAGGTAATACTACTCCATGAGATACTTCTGTAGTTAACAAGGTTAAGTATGAAGAAAGTGTGGAGTAGTTAAATTAATTTTAAAATACATGAATTATGATTTGATTAGTCCACATAAGATGATGGATGGTCATGATGCTGATCTTTAGTTACCTTAAAGCAGTGCTTCTCAATGGGGGAAATGGAAAAGAAATGGTTAGAGTTGAACTAATAGCTAAAAGCGATAGATAAATGACTAAAATAATTATCTGCGTAGTAATGTTACTCAACATAACCCTTTTAAATCATCAGAACATTTCTGAAACATGACAGGTGAGGTTGATGAAGTGCCCAGACTTGAAATATCAGTGAAAATTTTCCAGGAAGTCATTGTGTGAAATGTTAAGGATGTTTACAATGGAAAGTTTGGGAGGAATTTTACCAACTGGTTTCTCTTTCTCTTCAAAATAATGTCTGACTAGCCTGGATATTAGACCCAACAAACTCCGGCTGCTTTCCCATATGCAATTTGTACTTTAACTATTTTTAAAAATCACTATCGGAAAAAGTTTTTGTTCTTCTCTCCAACAAACGTCCTCCACTCATGAACACACCTTGATTGTGCAGGCAACTTGTATTGGTCCTCTCCTGCCAACGATCAGCACCCTGCGGATTTGGCTCTCTGCCAGAGCCTCTACAGCAGGCTGGGTGATGTCTGTTTTCTGCAGAGCAACAGGAGAGATTTTCTCTTTCAAAATCAGATTTCTAATGAGCTGTAAAGCTGATGTTGATTTAAGGTGATACTCCGAAAGACTTCTATTATTTGTTATTTCTGATCCTGTATGCCTGAAGCTTACATTCTCACAAACCGAATCCTCCTTTTGCTATTCATATTGAAAGCATTGCATGCTACTGTAGCGTTATTAAAATGATGATAACACACAAGGCAGACACGACTTCGTCATGTACCCATGAAGATGCGGTGGCCCTTCAGATACCACCAGCACCACAGCATTAAACTTCATATACTGCAGATGATTACTTTGGAGGGACATGCAGTTTGAGACCCTCATTGAGAATTCAGTAGTTGACGTATGGTACATCAACAAATTGCAAAAAATCTTTTGCCTTTCCTCACATTCTGTACTCTCTGTGAGTCAACCAAATGTAAGCGATCTCAACTGTGGATGAAGTTTGCTCTGTTCTTTTGTTACCACTAAACTCAGATAAAGACCCGCTTTCAAGTCAAGGCCGGTGGTAATACATAGGGTTGAGCTTTTTACAGATATGTGGTTACAGTTTCCTCCATGCAAAACTCTGTCTCACTCAGTAAAAGCTTTCAAGATTGTTTTAGGAGATAAAAAGTCTTTAACAACACTGACTCCATCATGCTATAAACAACAACTGACTCTGCAATCTAATCTTTAAGGACAGAGCACTGAGTACTGTACTTGTTCTTCGTCTTTATCACACCTATCACTGGCTGTCTGCATTTCTGTGTCATTTCTTTGCTTTATTGCTATATATTTTTAACGATATTCTCATGTTAAATAACCAAGGCTGTGTGCTTTTCACCTTTAAAATGTCAATGGGAGACAGCAGGATTCTTGCTACATCCAAGGCCACATTGCCTTGACCAAGAATGACTGCTGTTTCACAGCTCAGGTCTGGTCTCAGCTGAATGGAAAAGATAAGAAAAAGAAATTTAATGATTGAGAAGCAGAAAGTAAAAAGGAAGAGAAAAAAAATGGCATATCTTAAATGTTTTTATATGGTCCAAAGTATACCTCTTGACAGCTGGGCAGCCCATTGTACCAGCCAACAAAGTCTTTAGCAGAGTACACACCAGCCAAGTCTTCTCCTGGCACTCCCATACTCCTATTTCCCTCTGCCCCATAACTCTACATAAAATGTACAAAAAAACATAAGATAAAGAGGCTTATGCACACACACACACACACACACACACACATCATCAGGCAACATGTATTTAAGGGTGATACTATGTTCTTACCAGTACGACTGCATGGTAGGCTTGCTGCAACTCTTCAACGCTCACATCCTTTCCCACATTCACATTACCATAGAAGCTACAGCGTGAATGTTTGGCTGTCTGGGTGAACGTATTGATGACATTCTGACAAGAAGAAAAAACTGAATTTGTCAAAGAAAAATACTAAAAGAGCTTTATAGTTTCTTTAGCTGTGGTTAAACCCCAATATGTGCATCAGTCTGTTAATGGAACACCGTTAATGCAGTACTAGGCTAGGGTTAGGGTTGGGTTCTTCGGGTTCATTCCTGCCACATCACAGCTGTGCTGTCATAGTTAAACTTTAGTTGTCTAAAATTCCTCAAGCGTGCCAACGATTGTGATCTACATGCCTGCAACAGGCAAACTGTGTAATCTACTTTTCCAAAAAACTAATCACGATCAGACAGGACTAAGTAATCATACCAACTTTATGAAAACTTTGTGTAGGTCACGCCTGCAGCCTGTTGGCTAGGTGACCACCTCGAAACCTGCCGAGTTCTGCTCTTACACTGTAAATCCCCAAACAGTGTATGACAGTTATCTGTTCTCTAACTTGTCTTTTTAGGATTAGAGACCTTGACTTCAGGATGATCAGGGGCCACTCCAAACCTGACCAGGCCGAAGGGGACAGGCAACCGCTCATAGATGTCCACCTCAACATCTTGACGGGCCTGGAAGGATGAAAAGGAGAGAGACACAGCATGTTAAATGGAATTCTTTTGATGACAGTTGTTGGACATAAACATTGACAGAAAGACCATGGCTCTTTAGACAGAGTTACAGGATACTGCTGGTGTTGTTTTAGCTTTATTTTAGTCATGTTAGCAGTATAGCTCTGGGGATAGCTATGCTGGGTGGTCCACTGTGACATTATGTACAGACAGCCATGGTCCCAACACGATGACCTTTCTTTATCCTGTTTTTCTGGCACCCTCACCCTTCACATTTGTGGCTTCCAAGTAAAAACCTACAGTAAAATGCTTCCGCAAATATCAGAAGGATTGAAATGAAATTACAGTCACACATTCCTCAGGATAAATGTTGGTTTCCTCTAGTGCCAACATCAGGCCAACCAATATTTTGGTTTATTTAATTGGAAAACAAAAAAACATTTTCTTTTTCATCTTTTTACTTCTTCTTCCTTAGCTGTGTTTTGTGTGCAGTGCTAATTAGCAAATATTGGCATGATAACACACAAAATGAAGAAGGTGAACACAGCAAAACACTAGATCTACTAAACATCAGCATGTTAGCACTGTCTGTGTTAGCACTGGGTTGACCCAACCGGTCAAGGCAGATAACCACCCATCTTGAGCTGGGGTCTGCTCCGAGGTTTCTTCCTTCTAAAAGGCAGTTTTTCCTCGCCACTGTCGCCAAGTGCTTGCTCAAGGGTGAATGTTGGGTTCTGTATATTACAATTTAATTAAAGAGTTTGGTCTAGACCTGATCTAATTGGAAAGTGATAACCTTTATTGTGAATTGGCGCTATATAAATAAACTGAACTGAACTGAATTGAATTGAACTATGAATGTTAGCATTTAGCTCAAAACAATACTGTGTCCAAGCACAGCCTCAAAGAGACATGAGCGTGGCTGTTGCCTTGTTTCAAACAAAACACGACCTGTGACGGTGACGCATGGCAGAGTGTGTTAATGCACTCACCCCATGAGTGCACTAACCCCATGTACAGAAGAAGATGCGGTCTTCAGCCTGTCTACGGTCTCCCTTGTCTCACACCCCCCATTTCCTGTCACTCTGTCTGACTGTCCTATTCATTAAAGACATATAGTAAATGGCCAAAAATGACTATAAATGATTACTGTTTGAAGTGTAAAAATAAGAAGCCACTTTGCATCGTGTGCCTTATTTCTTTGTATTAGCTGTTTTATGTGCCCAGAATCTGTTCTTTACCCATTTGCTTTAATTTTATGCCATGATATGTTCTTTATGTATTGGAAAATGTAGGAAAAAAACTTCACAGATACATCACAGATACAATGAATATGTCTAGAGAGATAAAATAAGGTCAACATATTAAAAGATCTCTATTAAAAAATATGCAATATTTTAGGACATCTTACACATAAAAGATTACAAGTAGTTCAAAACTAAACAGATGTGGCCCGGTGACTCAGAAATACCACCCTCGTCTTGATAAAGTGGTCTGCAAGTTATTTCCTGTCTTACTTAGAGCAGGCCTTTGAAGTTCAAGGAAAAGCTATTGAAAAGCTATCAACTGACATGAAAAGAAAACAAGACAGTGTGTGACAGGCGTGGCAGGGCATTTAGTCGGTTTAGTTACCAATTTGTTTAAGGTGGGACTGTTGGCTAAATTGTTTAAGCTACATGCAGTCAGTATTTTGTGCTAAAACTTAACTGGAAATATACTAAAAAAATAAACACCAGCAGGAACATTTTCTTTATAGGTCAAGATGGAAAATCTATCTAACTATCTGCCTTTAATCTTAAATATCACTTAAAACAAATAATGAAGAAAGAAATGCACAGTGTATTGCCACTGTTATACACTGTGAGGGTTTACAAACATAATAATGACTGCACTGTATATTTGAAAAGAAGACTACACAGGTCTTTAGAGTCCAAAGAAGCTAAAAATAAAATCTAACTCAGTTATTTTATTTTTTAAAATATCACATGCACTAAGACAATCATTTGCCTTTTGTGTCAACAACACTGGCAGGAGAGGAAATACCTTAATCAAATGCTGCGCCGTGTAGAAACCTGCTGGACCGCTGCCAACGATACACACCTTTGGGTTACAAGAAGAAAACGACGCCTTTCCATTTATACCTACAAAGTCAGCAGAGCACTGGAGCTGTGGCTTAATTGCACTAAACGGAAAGGTCTGTACTTCGAATAAAACATCTTATTTAGTCATTGTAACATCATCCCAAAGGCAAGCTCATGAGCAGTTCACAAACAAACAGGGGAATGGTTACTTCCTTTCATAACGCTGTTTGTACTGCACACTAGGGCTTGTTTCGGGCATAAAGTCGCTCAATATTATATTTGACTGATATATTAGGCATATACCCAATTAAGCACATTGGGTATATGCCGGATTACTGACTGAAGTCACAGGTTTCTAATATCCTCAAGCAAGGGTTAAACTTTATCGAAAGGCAATTAGGACAAATAATAATAACAAAATTTTACACTGGGTTTGGCGTGTGTTGCCTCCTTACTGAAAAGGCAACAGCGCGAGTACTAGAACTACATATTAAGCATTAAATACAGTAGAGTTGTGGTTTCAGGGTGTCTCACCATCATGTAGTCGTTTCATCCACCTACTTCTGCCTGAAGTCCACAAGTTCAACCCAGGAAGCAGCAGTTTGTGGCCACTCATTTTTCCCCTGGCTACAGACAAGCTGTCTGCCTTTAAACCAAGAAATAGTTAAATAAACTGCGATGTTTTCCTGGGATTTTGTTACCAGCCCAGCATCACAATCTCTGCTTCGAGCTTTGAGAGACAGTAAGCAGGGCTGAGAGCAAGAGCCAAGGAGAAAACCCCTTTGTCGTCCCTGAGTAGTTTTCACAGGCTGTGTGTTCTCCACTAGCTAACTGGCGCTAACATTTAGCTACGTCTGTGCCTTTCAAACTGTGTTTGATTTATCATACAAACACTGATTTTAGAACATACAGTACTATCATCAAAACTGACTTTTCAAAGATGCACCTTGTGTTACATCCACAGTGGTCCGTGTTGCACCGACGATTCAGTACCATAGTTCCGCATAAATATGTTGATCTTTTTCTTCAAAATGAATTATCTTTTTTTTTTTCTGTGCTCGACTGACAGCTTGCATTATCGAAAAACTATATCCCTACGTTTCTGTGTGAATTAATTTGTCATAAAATGCAGTAATGGTGCAATATTAAGAAATATAATGTGAATGCTGTTAGAATTTTATCTTCTTGCTCTAGGATAGGCCCTGCGATTGACTGGCGACCAGTCCAGGGTGTACCCCGCCTCTCGCCCGTAGTCAGCCGGGATAGGCTCCAGCGATACCCCCCCCCCCGCGACCCTGACGGGTAAGCGGTGAAGAAAAATGGATGGATGGATGGATGCTCTAGGATAAGGGCGGGGGTTGTTACAGTATTATTATATTATTATATAATATTAAAGCATTATACATCATTATTACTATCAAAAGTAGTAATTTAAGTCAAAACTTAAAACAAACGGCATTTTAAGAAGCTTAGATTTAATGTACATGTCAAATCAGGCAGAAAAATGTGGATCACATGTGTTTATTAGTTCAGAATCTTTGTATGAGGTGCAGAGAAAACATGCAGAATAAGCATATTGCAAAACCTAACAGGTCAAGAGGACATGAACTGCAAAATACAGTGAGTAATAAAATGCATGCTCTGCAGTTTTTCTTCACTAACGCCGTTCAAACGCATGACACCTGTATGCCACATGAGCCAGGATGTGGTAGCTCAGTCACTTTTCTGCAGACAAAAAACAAAAATGTATAGAAAAAAAGGAAATGAAGCTGAGAGCAAGCAAGACAAAGTAAGACGCCTCCGTTGAGCTTGTAAGGGCGAGCTGCTAATCTGCGAATCATCTGTTACATGCTGCCAACACTTTTTCAAGAAATCTTCATCTCTTTTCATAGTCATGACATCAACTTTTTGTATCACAGAATTCCCCTAAAGTCCATAGCATTTGCAGAAGTGGTCATGTATGGGCAATGTTCAATTCTCTGCTGATGGCAGATATGTTGTGATCTGTTAGGTCTGGGTGGTTTTACAGCTCTGGCAGGTCTGAAGTTCTTTTTAAACTATAGAAACACAAAGAAAACACATGAACACATTACATCATGACATTGTGTTTGCATGATCAAAGCCCCTCTGCTGACAGTAGAACTTACTTGCATGCATCTCGCAATTAGTACTCCGATGACGAGGGACAATGTGAAGACGACTGCTGTCACACTCAAGACAAAAAAGATGAGGTGCTCACTGTGGTGATTGCATTGTTCCTGGGAATATTCCTCTGTGAGGAGACATGGTGGACATTTAATCGAAAGACTATAAGTCAAAGTGTTTTTTGATATGAATGAACAATACATGTTTGAACTCAAATGACGGGTACGGTTCTTTCTACCTCTGACAATGATCAGGGTGCCTTTGCTGGACCGGGTTTCTTGCTCTGCTGTCTCTGATTTGAAGTGTATCCAGCTGCAGTAATACCAGTCTGTGTCCTCCAACCCCAGCAGAGACAGCTCCCACTTGAATCCATAGCCCTTCTCGTTCTGCTGGACTGGAGTTATGTCAATTCGACCTACAAATTCTGGAGCCACGGTGTGATGGCTGACTTGTCCGTTCCTCAAGTCCAGGTACACAACATCCCTGTTGCCATGGAAACCCCTGTTCAGGTAGACCCCCATTGGGTCAGACAGTGATGTGGAGCATGTCATCACAGTAGATGAGTTGACTCTCACTAGAGAGATCGAGACGGGGTCTTGTGAAACTGTAAGGGACAGATAGATTGTTACTGACTGACTTGTCTGAAGTCTTATTTCACATAAATTCCTTTGCAATGAGCACTTTAACCTCATGTTTAAAGGTAATTCCTAAAAATACATGATTTCAGACAGTGGAGGAAAGTATTTAAGTACATTAAAGTACAATTTTCAAATTCCCATACTTTATTTGACTATTTCTTTTTTATGCCATATTTATACCTCTAGTCTGCTACATTTCAGGGGAAAAAGGCTGTACTTTTTACTCCACTTTATTAATCAAACAGCTAAATACATTTTTTCAAGATTTTAGAACAAACATAACTTTGTTAAAGATTAAACCAGTGGTTCTTTGCCTTTTTTGGCTTGTGATTTCTTACAATCATGTAGTGTTAAGTTGGACATTTCAACTGTGTGTTGGATGTTAGAAGTTCCACCAAAGACCTCTTATATACATAGTGTCATTCAAATAATTGTTGGGGACCCAAAGAGGTCAACTTGTCTATTATTTTACAGCAGCTCAGATTTAAGGAAAGTCCAAGAAATTAAGTTTTGTGTAATGAAACTTTTCCTTCTTTCTTGCTCTATTAATAATATCACAGCCTCTAGAATAGCAAGTGGACTCATTTATGTTGATTATGTTATTTTTATGTTATGTTGTGGTCAATAAAGTTAACTTGAACTTGAGATTCTTATTGTGACCCACTGGACCCACTATTGGACTTAAGTGACCTACAGTCACAGAATATAGTAACTAAAACTAGCTTCCCCTCAACCAGGTACAGGAGTAAAATGCTTCTGTGACTGACACAGAAGTATTTTCATCTCCACGGATGAGATGCTGTTACTTTTGATATTTCTTTCCACTGCTGCTTTCAGAGACACAAACTTAGAGGACATAAACAGGATGAGGCTGCAAACAAACAGGAAAAGCTGATTCAGGCCCACCACTGAAGACATCTTTTTTTTAAAACCCAAAACATATCTTCTGTACTTATTTCTCTCTCTCTCTCTCTCTCTCTCTCTCTCACACACACACACATACACACACTCACCTGTCCAGGTACTGAGTATTACCTCAGCAAGCATGCAGAGTAATCCCAACACACAGCTCCACCAATGGGCTGTCATTCTGCGAGCTGGGCTGCAGACGGGCTACCACAGAGTCAGGCTGAGACACAGCAGCCTGACAGACGGACTGACTGACTGACAGGTTGACTATCAACACGAATACTTAAATGGAGACGGAGACGTGTGGTGTACAAAGGAAATGTGACAGTGATACTTCTGCTTGGTGTTGATCAGCTGTGCGTGGGTGTGTATATTGTGCTGCATCAGTTCAAAGACATGGAAGCTTTTGTCACTGACAAAACTTTATTCAAAAAGATGTTCCATCACACATAAGTGTTCCACATAAACATGCATCATAATCCACAGGGTAAGTATATACATGGTATCATATGAATCATTCCTTTGACAGTATACAGTATCACATTGACGTTTGATTCCCACTTAGCTTGTTTTCACCATAGAATGACAGAAACTCTGTAGACTTCCAAGTGACTTCTTGAAAGTGTTAGGCATGTTAGACTTTTTCTGCCTGAGAAATGCTCATGATTTTCACAACATGCCAATAGCTTGTAACAGCCTTTCCATAAAATCTAGGGTATGGACCCACACAGTGCTCTTCAAAAATAAAACTGAATCATAATATTGATGTACAAAGATTATGGAAAAAAAAAAAGCAGTATGCTACACAGTCAGGAAGAAGAAGAAATATATACACACCCGTGCCTGCACACATGCAAGCACACACACACACACACACACACACACACACACACACACACATACACTCACACGTATAACGCACAAGTTTCAGAATTGGTCAAAGCGTCTTCTTTAGTATGTAATCCCTTGGCATATTGATTAAACCCTCTGTCAGTCCTGAACAGGAAATACAAACTTCCAAAAACAACGAGGATGGCAAAAATGCTCAATAGGATAATTGTCACAGTGTATCGTGGTTTGGATTCAGCTGGAAAGACAAAATAAACTTAAATTAACATGGTTCAAGTCCACCTCATTCCAAAGAAGACTTTCAATGCATAAAAATGATTAATAATGAGGCACAGGTACAATCATTTACATTAATTTGCCAGAAAACTTTAAGACAGTAGAAGCTACTTACGAGGTGTGGATTCAGCTGGAAAGACAAAATAAACTTAAATTAACATGGTTCAAGTCCAACTCATTCCAAAGAAGACTTTCAATGCATAAAAATGATTAATAATGAGGCACAGGTACAATCATTTACATTAATTTGCCAGAAAACTTTAAGACAGTAGAAGCTACTTACGAGGTGGGCTGCGGAAGGCCTCAACTGTGACAGATTCTTCAGCCATACCACAGCTTGTCTCTATTTCCACAGTGTAAATTTCCTCTTTGAAGGGATTTGATGGAATTGTCAATGACACGTAAGTCAGGTTATCAGATTCACACTTATGGTGAAGTGTGACATTGCCACTAGTTGAGTTTTCCCAGATATACTCCTTACAATGACAGTTCTTTTCCAATGTATTTATAGTGCAGTCCACTGTCACGTTTGCTGCATAGGAAACTGTACAGTTCAGTGACACTCCTTGATTAGTCGCTCCTGGATGCGAAATTAGAATAAGAAATGATATGACTTAGTTTTTTTCCCCACTTCACAATTTATGTAGAGTATTTTTATTTCATTATTACACAAGCAATATAATAAAGTACTTGTCTTTGATGATGCACTGCCTTGTAGAAACAAAGCAGCACAGAGCAGACTTATCCACAGGCAGGACATCCTGTAGGCTTCACTTTTGTCAGAAACTGTAAAAAAGAAGGAAAAAAAAGTGATATTAAGAACGAGAGGCAACTGTACTGTCCTGCCTCAGCCTGGTAGATGGGAATCAGACTTGGCTCATATCAAGGTTGGGGTGATGAGTTTGTTATTGGTCTTAAGTTTTAATATGAATGGTGTAATATTAATTTAAAATCATCTCAAGTTCCTCATGTTCTAATTCAAAAAACTTCAGGATGTTTTTAACCCGTGTCACCCCTTAAAAACAGAATGTCAGGATTTTCAAATCCTTTATGGCTTTCATTCAACCGAATTCAGAGGCGACACACGGCAAACCCAGCGCAAAATGCATAAAGTGGCTGTGTTGTCTGTGTAGATTCTCAGTCATTCCGGTCATCTTGCATAGAAGAGCTTAAGTTGGGGCAACTGAACTTCAGTTTAAAGGGAAGATGTTTCACCTCTCATCCAAAAGGTTTTTCCAGTTCTTCTTGGCATATGAAACTATGAAGCTGTGATTTTGAGATATAACGTCGCTGTTCGAGCCAGAAACATGTAGTCTGAGATTATTAAGGCTTGTCTTTCAACGCTGTATTTTATGTGACATATTCTTACACTCTTACACACATACACACAGATCAACTGCTCACAGAGCACACTGGAAAAGATCCAGTTGAACTAGTTTTTATTCACCATATGTTACTGTAACCTCCTCATTGCATTTCAGGAAGAAATCTTGCACTTCACTACAACAGGTTCATATAACAGGTGTAGTTACTGGGAAATATTCAGATGAAAAATTTTACATGCAAACATAGGCCTATGAAATTTCCATAAACCAATGATTTCCAAATAATTAAAGAAGTCAAATAAAATAGAAATTATGATATGATCAAATTAATTCAATCACATTTTTGTGCTTAAGAATAAGGAATTAGAATGACGTTAATCTTAAACTTAATACCACACACCTTCAAGCAAACTGAGTTAAGCCATGAGTTCTCACTGAGAGTGAGGGTAAACATAAATAGTTAAATAAGTAGTCAAAGGCTACAGATAAATACTTACTTAATACTTATTTACAAGTCATTAGTCAAAGTCATGAAAAAAGTAAGCCACTCACTAAAGGAGCAGTGCAAATGCAAAACTAAACATTGCCAGTTCAACTGCAGATTAATTGATGCCTCTCAGCAAACTCATGCATGTGAACCCTTTTGGATCAATACCTTCTATTATTCTGATGAAAGTACAAGTGAGCTGACTGACTTATTAACTGCCTAAAGGGGGGAAAAGCAAAGCCTTGCACTTCACTTGTATGTAAACTGATACAGAGAAAGACAGATACTTACCTTATGGAGTGCTTCTGTCTAATGAGAATTTCAGTGAGTGATGTCCACAAAATCACTCCTGTTAAATGATCCAAGTCAGCACCCACGCACACCACACCTGCTGGAATTTTCTGAAAGTTGCATGACTTCATTTCCTCAGGTGACAGAACAGTTGGCAAGGTATGTAAACACTTTCACAGTTTCACTACAAAAGAAGCCCATTGTGTTTTTCCCCATACAGTTGGTGCGGATGACTTGAGTTTTCCATTCATTAAAACTTAATTAACAACAAGAACTACTGCTCTGTCGAGCAGGACAGGTGAGACTTCGTGTCTGAAGTTAGTGCACAAGCTTGAACTAAATATAAATAACTAAAAAACGTCTTACAATCAATTTGAGCTTCTGGAGACTTGGATTACAGCAGACGGCAGCTGTGTGGAGCCATTTCAGACTTTACTTCAGTTGTATTTTTACATTATAAAACAACCCCCCCAGCTGCTTCACTTATTTACTAGAATCCTGCAAGGCTGTTTTGCCGCGAAGCTCCAGAAATGTTTTGTGGATTAAGAAACTTTTCATCGATTAGCGGGTGAGAAAATAATGGCTGAATTTCCATTTTTGGGCAAACTGTTCCTTTACAGACTGTGCAAAACAGGACAGTGAGCTGCTGTTGGTTGTTGCTTTTGGAAAGTGCCATCACAGTTTTTTTGTGTTTTGTGAAAAATGTTTATACACTGGCTTTTGTTATTGGTATAATATAAGTGAGCATTTATCATCTGGTTGCATCATAAGAGTCAGTGGAGTTTCATCATTACTCTGAGCTTGACAGACAACCTGTCCAAATTCCAGGAAGTTACTGAGGCCTTGTTGTGTCCAAGAAGTCATTCGCGTGACAAAGATAATTTTCAACTAGTTTTCAGTTTTGTTTTTCTGCAAGATTAAATCTGAGATGCCCTATTTCATATCCCTGTGGCACATTGGGTCATTGCCTTCTACAGTGACCCAGTGTACAACAAAATGCAATCAAGTGTCCTCTTGCTGTCTTTTCAGTGGAGAAATCATGGCGAAGTGTCATGTAGTAGGGTTCACACCTGCCCCCACCACCCCCAGGCAGATCAACTCCGGGCTCACTCTCTGTATGTAAAACCAACCAAAGAAGCTTATTTTCCACAACAGTTGCCTTTTCCCCTTAAATTGTTTTTAAATACTTTGTGTGAACTGTAGCAATAGTGGAAGTTTGGTCTGTAAACAAACAGAAAACTGAAAAAGGGGCCATTTAAAATTCTAACAGCCCAAGGTGACGCCTTCCAAATGTTTTGTCTGACCAATAAAGCAAAATCCATGTTGAGTTCAATACATTCAACTGAGACGATATAAAAAAAGGAGAAAGGTGCTTACATTTGAGAAGCTGGAAGCAGCATGTTTGAGTTTTGCATGGTGTATAATTTTGGATCAGTAAATAAATGAACTGTACTGCAGTTTGCGCATTGTGCACCTGAAGGACCTTTAGGGGCTCACTGACAAAAAGGCATATATTCTTACTTACCTCTAGCTGTTTCTGTGAGAGATTCTGAGATTCTGTATTCGATTTCGTACTCACTTCATCGTATGTTTGCTGTTATCAGGTTGGTTTGTATGTTTATATGTTCACCTTTTTGAAGAGAAACCTTGTGTGTGTTGTATCTTTGTTGTAGAGCACACTGAGCTGCACTTCTTATTTAGTTGCTATACAAATAAATTTTATTACTATATTAATGAAACTGAATGCAATTTCATTTGAGGAGCTCACAGCATTGGAAAAAAAAAAAAAAACGGTGTATAACCCGCATGTATTTGAGTTATTTTCATTAAAACATTAAAAACCGCTGACACTGCGTTTTGAGGACCACCTGCAGCACATATTTCAGAAACGTCGAACTCTGCAGGAGGCTGAAGCTGAAGATCCAAGGAGACTCCACGCTGAAATGAAACGACGCGTCACTTGTCAGAATATCTTAGTACTGAACATGTTCGTTTGTTGTTGTAAAACAAAGAACAAATAACTTAAACGTATTAGTGTGTGGAATGGGGGGGAATAAAGGAATAATACAAATTAAATCATCTTGTACCATTAAAAAAACAAAAACATAATAACCCAGATTCTTCACTGGGCCTTAAAAACCAAACACTGAGCTGATAGTTGCACCAAAGCAAATCTCACGGTCAGGTTAATATTAAAAGACCTTTAACTTCTCGAATCGCAGTGCAGCACTACTTTCCACCGAGTGTGACTTGAGATAAAACGATCACACTGTTGCATAGTCATTGCTGTGTCTGAGAACACGGTGATTAAGAGGGGAACAGTGGAGTTAACATAAAACAGCAGGTTTTATATTGGACAGTTTACATCTGGGATACATTAGACTCCTCAAAAGGACATTCGGCTTCCACAAGTTCAGTTTTTGAGCTCCAACTGTACATTTTGTTGTACACATCACTGGCTTATTGCTCTGTAAATTGACATAAATAGTTCACAGTTGCTACAGACTTCCTTTGAGTAGCTGGCAGATCAGGCAACTTTGTACCTAATGTTTTTTTTTGTCGGCAGCTTAATGACATCACTGCTTCGGTCTGCGTAAAATATACATGAGTGTTCTTCTGCACTATGGATCCTCTTTTGGCACAGGAGATCCAAGAATTTTAAATACAGACATCACCCCCCTGTGGCCAAATGGAAGAACTGCTGCACAGCTCCGTAGTGCAGCTTGGTCCTCGGCTTGTCCTTCGTGGTGCCAGATGGTCCGAGCAGAATCAACCAGAAAGCAGTCCCCATGCAACTTCCATCATGTCTTAAAAAGTAGCACACCCCCTTTCTCCTCACCACTGCATGTGTGGGGGCTGTGTGTGGCTCTGACTCTGATTTCTATACTGGGTGTGAAGGAGGGTGTTGGCCTGCGGGGAGTCCTGGCCCTGCAGCCAGTCTTGATAGAGGGTGTGCAGGGCTGGGTTGACTTCCGGGAGACGGACTGGCAGGCTGGTGTATGCCTCCTCCATCTGCTGCACCAGGGCTTTATCCACCCGGCCTGTCCCCTCACCCTCCGCCTGACCGCGGCCGCTCAAGCACCCTGAGTGGACACGTGGGAGACACATAAAGGCGCTGACATCAGCAGATCAAAGATGGAGTTGTATTTCATGCACGGTTTTAAGGACAAAACACTGAATAACTTTACAGTCATGTAGGTAGTTGTGGTGTTACCTCCTGGGCAGGACAGCACCTCCACCAGCTGGTAAGGTACACGTCCCTTTCTCATTCGGTGAACCAGCGTCTGGATGTTCCTGAAACCATAGACAGCAGCAAACTGCAACAGAGTCTCCCCATCCCGCTCCAGAGTTACTTCCTGGAAGTCCCGGTTCCTAAAACCAAGCCAACAGGGTACAGAGGAGATTTACAGGCAAACATATTATATTTGATGTCCAAATCAAACGATAAGGACAATATGACTCCGCTGCTGTAGCTCACAAGTATTCACACTGAGGGTTGCAGAAGCTGGACCAATACAGTCGAAGCATTCATCAGGACAGATGAAAGTGGGGAGTAAATAAATGTGGTATGGAGGACCGGGATTCCTTTGGAGCAACAGCATATGCCATCAGGGTCCCCAGCAGGTCTCACCTGAGGTTCTTGTATGTGATCTCACTGACATCCAGACCAAAGAGCTCTTTGGCAGCATGTTTGAAGATGTGCTCCAGAAAGCCTTCAGAGCCTCGGCCCTCGTGCCTCACCAGCGTCACGTCTGCAGCCTCTCCCAGCCTGTGGTGACAGCACGGACAACTCTGACGACTTCCATAGCAACTGGGTCACAATATATATCATTTTAAACTGGATGCAATGTAATGAACAAAGGGCGAGTGATAGGTATGTTTGATATTAACTACACTAGTCAGAATATTTTTGACCTGCCAACTGTCACCATGTCCACTGTTATCTTTTTTTGGAACATGCTTCATCTTTTTCCTCACCAAAGATAACTGACAGGACCACAACTAGTCCAACTACTCACACATGGTCCAGTGGAACGGAGTCCAGCTCCTCCACAGAAACCTTCCTCTGCTCCATCAGGCAAAAGATCTGCCCTGAAACACACACACAAAAAAGAAATCACTGTTACTGTAATATCTCTACATTATGATCAACAACTAACACCACGGTGGGAGGTAGTGAAACCAAAATTATACTTGTCTTGTTTCTTTATTTAGCAGCTTACTCACAGATGGCATCAAACGCAGAGGAAGTAAAACCTGAACACAAATGCTCACCTCCAGATGCACTGTGATTTTAGGTGTGAGTTGCTGCCTGCGTCAAAATGAAAGTAGACGTGGATCCTGTTGGCCTGGTCATGTGTGGTATTATGTATTCAGTTAGTTAGGCTAGTTAGCTGAACCTTCAACATGTTTTTCAAATGGCTGAGACTCAGTAGTATCTGAGGAAAGCAAAGTGTGAAAGTTCTGTGAGGGTTGCTAATGTAAGATAGTATAATGTCAAAATGGATTTGATGCCAAGGCTTGTTGAAAATGAAATATAATTAGCATCCTCTTACTGTATAAACACTACTGGTGTCAGAGACAACAAAGGTCTGGATCATGGGAGCAGTATTTAACATAACCTGGGCCTTAAGACAACCTCTACTAAGCACTATGTCCCCGGGCAGATGTGTGTAAAATAGAGAGTACTGAACCTGAGGTGAGGACACAGTCCACATCTCTGGTCTCCAGCAGGCTGTTGTAAAACTCCTCTCTGACAGCCTCCAGCTTCTTGTCAAAGCAGGGGGCAACTAACACGTGGTAGACTTTCTCTGGACTCAGCTTCTGCTGGGACACATGGCAAGAAAGAAAACAACATAATGAAGTAGACTCTGTCTTGTGCAGAACCTGCTGTGTGAAGCATTTTACACAACCTACTCCTTAGGTTTTCACTTTAGATCTGAGTTACAGAACGTAGCATGACCAGATTACAGTCAAACGCTGCGTTCAATTTGTATACGTAAGTCGTAACTCTGGACTCACATCTGTTAAAAACGGGGTTGGATGTGTTTTATTTGCCACAACACAAGATATGTTGTTTGCAACGTCTGCCACCAAGTACATAAATTTCAATTTTCACTTTCAGTTTATTTATATAGCACCAATTCACAACAAAAGTTATCTCATAGCACTTTCCAATTAGAGCAGGCCGAGACCAAACTGTTTATGAAGTATGAAATGGAGGTTGACCGATGATCCAGTCAGACTGGCAGCCTGTCAGCGTTTCTATCTGCTTACACAACTCCTTTTTTTTGTAAAAAAAAAAAACAAAACAGAATATGTAATCTACAGCTTTTACTGATGCCGCCACTGTAACAACAATCGGTGTTGTCAACAATATGTAGCACAGATAAACTACATGCATCGGGCTGCTCTGACAGTGAGCGCTCACCTGCTGTTTGGAGAAGTAGTCTTTGACCAGACAGCCCATGACCTGCTGAGGAGACCTGGCTGTGCAAATATGCGGAGTGACCAAACTGCCCAGGACTCGCTCTGAATAACGGATCCACCCTGTAAAACATCCACAGACTGTTAAAACAAGATCTGACCCTATGTGCTCTGAAGCCAAATGTTTTCATCTGTAGAGGAAAACACATGGAAAGACGACAGTGAAAACATATGTATAAAGACATACAGTATGACAAGGTTTAAAGTATACATTGAGCTGTTGAAATGCTGATGGGCCTGACTCTGGTGTAAAATTGAAAACTTCCCCATGAGATCCTTCCTGTTTTCATAATGCTATTAATGAAACAATAGTCTGGTTTCCACTATCACCATCACCATCAACCTGCAATCGTTTGGAGCTGAAACAACCGGTTAATTCATTAACTGGTCAATACAGAAAAAAATTAAAAATAAAGATCCACAATTTGGATATTGGATGAATCATCAAGTATTTCGAAGGAAAAAACAACCAAAAATCTTGAGGAGTTACTGCTTTTCTCTGGTTTATATGACTGTAAATGTAATATTGGACTCTAGATTGTTATTTGGGTAAAAGAAGACATTTTAAAAATGACACCTTTGGCTCTGCAAAAATGTTTTCTGACTTTGTAAAAACTAAATGATTAATCAATTACAAAAATATATATAGACCTAATAATAAAAAGAACTGACAAATTAACTGATGATGAAAGTAATTGCTAGTATCATCCCTGCAATAGTTATTAAAACATTTTAGCAAGTCACACTTTCACAGCAATTTCCTTTTCTGGGGTTGAGCAATGCCACATGTGACCACTTGCTGAACAGCAATCCTACAAAAAGAATGAACAGAAGTCTTCACTTTTGTTCCTGAGAGGGAAAAAAAACAGAGGCCAATAAACTCCTTGACTCTTGCTCTTCCTATCTCTGGTGAAGGGAGTGGTGAAAGCTGGACTTTCTATCTACCCCCAGCAGCACACCACTGCTATCTCTACTTCTAAAACGAGCTCTGTTTTCCCCCTGTTCAGCACACGGCGTGCAAATTAACTGTCAGGAGCCTGAGGTGAAACAGCAGGAAGATAACAAAGATTGAAACTGAGGCTAAGTTAGGGTAGACGGTAGATCAGTGGGGTGGGGGTGGGGGTGGGTTGTGGAGTTTTACCTGGGCAGGAGGAGGTGAACATGGGCAAGGCGTGGGAGTCGTGGTGCCTCCTGCGATATCTCTGGATAAACTCCTTCTGACTCTCTAAGATGCTAAAGCCTGCCGCCAGAGTGGTGTCGAACACATACTGCACACCTGCAGGGAAAACCCAGAGGGATGAGAACAGACCCAGAGGCACAGGGGGAGATGTTGAGCCTCTGTGTTGACACTGATGAGTAGGTGGAAGTTTCTGAATCTAATATAGAACCAACTGTGTAGGGACATCTTCAGCCTGAGCTGGGTAAGTCTTAGAGTGGCCATGCAGACAAATCTGTCAGTGCTTTAATACTGCGCAAAGATTCTACAAGATGAACCCCACTTGCTCACCTAAACTCTTGAGGAAGCCGCAGAGCTTGTGAGCAGCGCCAGTAATGTCCACACCAAACTTGACAGCGAAGAAAGGCAGAGACTGTGGACACACGGACGCTACCAGCACCTTGTGCTTCGACACGTCGCACCTCTGACAGGGACACAGGAACAACGTGGGCAATGTGTAACAAGACGGTTTCCTTGACTATCTCACATGTGAGAGGCAGTTTGGTTGTGCGGTTGTACCTTATTGAGTGCCAGAACACGCTCCACTTCCTCCAGACTCTGCTGAGAGATCTTCAGGCTCTCCTCCTCTGATACACAGCCATCACAGGACAGACAGGCACTCAGCAGCAACTGAGATCCCTCATGTGCCTTAGGGGGGAAAAAGGAGTGTGCTTTAGGTGGAGGGTTTTAAAATAGACTCACTTTATAATTTAAGAGCAGCTCCAGTGATGTTTACATTTCCCATAATGTATAGATATCTTGCTATCAATGCAACTTGATAGCATTTTCTAAATAACAAATGAAACTGGTGAGAAAGCAGACATTACCTGCCCATTGACCTCATCGCTCTCCTGGTTCGAGTTGGCAGGATCATCACTCTGTTTCTTGTTACACTGTGAGTAAGTAGAGGATCAACATTTAAATTCACGACCAGCAAGACGACGCTTTTTCACATTCTGCCTGACATGGAAGACAAAGCAGTCATCCAGATGCAGATATTCACCTGTTTAGTGCAGTTCTCACACTTCTCCTTGCGCTTTGCTATGTTGACCTCGGACATCTTCCTTGGCGCTTATCTGTAAAATGACGCTGATATAAAAACACAGAGATAACAGCATCATTAGCATCATTTCCTCACAGCATGCTCCCTTTGGAACACCGGCATGATGACTGAGTCTGCAGCCTGCTGCTGAGTGCTGTTTTGTCAACTCCACCCTCCTCTTACTGACCCCCCCCCGGCGAACTGTCACAAGGAGCCCGCTTATCATAAACACAACAGCTCTATAATGGTGGGAAACTGGCAGTGAACACAAACTGGCATCCTGTCATTAAAATTTAAATGGATAACGATAATTATATACACAGGGACAGCCACAAAGGTCATTACATAACATCAGTAATTATGTTAAAAAACGTGGGTTGAAAGGTATTAACCTACAAAAACTGACATATACTGTATTATGAATACAATGCGTCACTCACATACGGAAAATACCGACTCTGTGCTGAATATTTTATTAGAACTCGTAATAATTTAAGCAATTTCATTATATAGTTAACTTAACACAATGTACTGTTTCCTATTTAAGCTAAATTAAAAATGCGATTTAAGAATGTGCTGATGAGTTGAAGGCCTTTCTTCCTGATGACGGGTACCTCAGTCGATGTGCTTGTTTAACAGTGCGACATGCACTGTGTTAACATTACAAGGTCGAATTTTAAGGTAACTTACCGGACGGTTTCTATTTCACTTTCACACAAAAGCATGGAAAAAATGCAGAGGACGCCCAGAAGAGCAGCCAGTGGTACAGTAAGACAGCAGCAGTGGTCTACAGCACAGCAGGTGAACTCAGCAGTAACACTCCTTTCAGTTTCAACACCATTCGTAAATGGGCCACTGCTCGCTTGAACCTCCGCGGTTATGTCACAATATACAAACTAGTGTTTTCAAAGACGTCGGGGCTTAATATGCAAGCCAGTCATGTCTATATACGTCCGACTCCATTGTGTACCCCGGTGAATCTAGAACGCATGCGCAAACAGAACAAGTCTGCTCCGGAAGCTTTCACTTAAATATTTCTCAAACGGTATTGAAAACGGTTCCTCTTAACTTTGTCGCAGCAGTAATTACCAAAATAGGCCATACCAAGGGTTAAAGACTATTAATCGATGTTACGCGGGAACCTCACTGGGTGGATGGCCACTCTCCGGTACTTATTTTCCAAAGTATGTGACAAAACAGGACGAAAAAGTTACTGTCGAAATAATAGAAAAGTCAAACCTGGTTTAATGCAAAAAAAAATACTTTATGTTTTGAAAATTCCGCTGTGTTGTAGGAAATCGAAATCATTGCATAGTATCTGACGACACAACGTAATACCTCTGTTCTTCTAAATTGATGCATTTTAAGCTTTTATTTTGAAGGCGGCGTGAAAGTGAACGTGTCCAATCAGAGCAGAAGGGTCCAGGAAGGAAGTTTCACCCATTCAGTTGTTGCAATAACATGAAAAGAACTTCCTTAAAATCCAGCTCGTGTGTTTCCTTGTACAAATGCTCTTTTGTTAGATCTGCTAAGCGATTCAGAGACAAAAACAAGAGTTTAAGGTAAGTAATACAAAATGCCGACGAGTTGGTATCTTTATATATTTCTTGTGTCAGTGATTTGTGGGTAGTTCTTCACATCACATCCATCACATCCAACTACCATCACCAGCAGGAGGAGGGGTTGTTCGAATCGAAGGGTCAATTTACCCAAAATTGCAAAAAATATATATTTTCTGTCCTACCTCTTGTGATATGAGGCCATGCAGATAGTTTGTGCTTTATGTAGCCACCTCTTAAGACTTCTGTCCCCACCCCCAATACAGTGGAGGTGAATGGACTTTGATTTGTGCTGCTCAAAGGACTGAAAAATGTAGAAACAGCATGTGTTACAGTGCTCTAGCTACTTTTTCAATCCCCAAACTAATATTTCAGATATCAGTTTGGGGATCAGTTTATCAGTTTCAGGTGAAAGAGTTCTACTAGAAATTGCTGTTGTCAGGAATGTGTCTGCATTGTCCTGAGAAACTGAGATACTGCTCCTGAACAAGCCATGGCTGGATTAACCTGCTAGGGAGCAAAATTATCAGAAGGTGCTAGTGACACCCTGTTACTCCAACTCTCTGTGCCTTTTTTTCTGCCTGGGTCTGGGTTTGCTGGGTCATGATTGTGATGAATATACATCATATGAGCTCAAAACTGAAATAAGGAATATGTTGAAATTACCTACAGACATGGTGACGATCTGTCTTGAAGTGTTGAATTATTATTATATATTATTGCGATTTGGGTGAACTAGCCCTTTTAAGATAAGGGTATTATGGTCATATAAAATAGGCTTTAGTGTATATGATTCATATTCTTGCCTGTGCTCAGATGGGATACATGAAAGTAGAGGAGCACAGCTTCAACCTGCTCCACCTGAAAAGATCCCCGGGGATTCGTTCCTGGTCTCTTCTTGTTGGTGAGTATGTGTGGAGATGTTCATAAAATATTTAAATAAATAAATGTCACATCATCAGCTATTCAATACATTTAAACTCTGCAATTAAAAAACATCTCTTCCATCCTCTTGCTGTGTTGCTTCCAAGTTAACAAGTGTCTCATTTTAATTGCAGGTATAGCATCTGTTGGATTGGCAGCTGCGTACTACAGCTCAGGTGCACAAACTGAATTAGCATAAAATGTCAGTCAGTTGTAGCAGCTTCTGATTAACATAGTTTTCCGCATTTGCTTAATGAAACTCATACTGCTTTTTGTGTGGATCACTCAGACAGCATCTTGTGGAAGCTCTTCTACGTGACTGGATGTCTGTTCGTTGCCATGCAGAACATGGAAGAATGGGAGGAAGCAGTGTTTGACAAGACCAAGAACCTAATTGAGCTCAAGAGCTTCAGCTTGTACACTTTAATCCTGACCCTATGGAGTAAGGGTCAAGAAAAAGGTCAGTAACAGAATGGGTCACTCAGTAGAGTAGTCTTTACTAGTGGTTTAAGAGTACAGGATCTCAAGTTTTATTTTCCGTCTCTTTTTCAGTTGTGTTGGATCTGACACAGCTGTGTGACATCTGCGTCCAGGAAGAGAAGGTTCGCTATTTAGGGAAGGGCTACCTGCTGATGCTGCGGCTGGCTGCAGGTTTCTCATACCCCCTGACTCAGAGTGCCACATTGGGCGGACGCGGGTGGGTATCTGCTGCTGACAGTTCACGTACAAATTTGCTCATCTTAAAATTGTCAGAAATAGCGATACTTCCATAATTTCACGACAGCACATGCTGAATACAATATGATATCTGCAGGAGTTTATAAGATGATATGATTTTTCTCAGGTGTTGGTAGAGACCAAAACCAAGTTAAAAGGAGGGGGGATATTTGACTTAAATGAATCAAAATGAATGCTAATGTTGTTTTGTGTTCTATGTTTAATATTTTCCATGTTAACCATATCAACTTCATGAAATAATTACAGTGTTGTGTTTGCAGAATATAATGTACATTTACAATTTGTAGTTTTTGCCCACAGATTCTCAGTTGTTTGGATTTAAATTTTCTAATAATGAAATCCAAACAGTAGTTGGAAGTAAAAAAGCAGAACAAATGCTTGGTAGAACTAGCACAAAATAACAGTATATTCTGTTCTTTCTCCTGTTTCTGTTCTGTCTACTACCTGTCAGTGATGTGGAGGCTTTGGCCGCACTGCTGAAGCGCTTTCTGGGTCTGGATGAGCTGCAGCAACGCAGGCAGAAGGAGGAAGAAGCAGAGTATGGAGACGAGGAAGAAGAGGAAGACTCTTTGGACAATGGTAGTGATTCAGATGATGAAGAAGATGAGCTTTGAGGCTGTGACTGTCCGTTACTTGCAACCTTCTTGTGAATTGGGTGGTTTGAACTAAGGGGCATCATGATATCGCTAAGGCATTACGAGAAGTGCAGTTTGATTTACATGTTGTCTCCTTATAGGGGTCCTTCCTTGTATGTTGTACTTATATGCCAGGTGGGGGTCCTGAAAGCTGGGGGAGACTAGTAAACATTTCTTATTTAATTCCCATGTAGACTGGGATGCAGAAATTATCAGATTAAAGATTATGTCATGAAAATGTTTTATAGTTTTAAAACTTCAAAAAGTTCCAGGAAATATGGAAAAAGAGACTTTTCCTTTCACTGTACCACACATACATGTCATGCCTTTTTGAGCTAATTACTATTTGAGATGCACTCCAGATTGGATTTACTGTGCCTTCCTACTGAATTCTAATAAGTATTTATGTGTGCAAGTCAGTGGTTGGAAGTATTTTTCCCACAGTTCTCTATACCACCCTGTTGATAATCACCTTTTGCATGTTTGTTCACAACCAGTATGCAATCCAGACGAATGCATGTGCAAACTGTAATCAAGCAAGAAGGATTTTCAAGGCTTAATTAACAGTAAATAATGTATGAAATGTTTTGAACTATTCCCTCTTTTGACATTGATGTACTTTTTGGGAACCAAAGGAAAATCTCAGGCAAACACTTTCGTAAAATGTTTTTTATTTCTGTGTATGGAATGAGGGCTGGGAAATGGTTTATGTTGAATGACAGTGTATTCTGCTTGAAGTTTTTTTTTTTTTATTTTATTGTCTCTTTACTTTTATACATTTGCAGGAATGATATAAAGCTTTTTATGTAAACCCAAAGTCCTCTTTTAATATTGTTTTCTTTCTTTGCTATAATTAGGGCAATATGTATACACCAGTTTGTTTTTGGATAAGAGAAAAATCACACATAAAATTACTTATGTTAATTTCATTGCAGGTTGCAAAAAAAAATAAGAGACCAGTATTGGAATTCATTAAAAAAACAATTCGATTTTGTAAAATGTTTTATGGCACCATCTCCTTCACACAAGCTCCGATATCCTCCGTTATCCTCTGTAAAGGGGACATCACAGGGCTGACATGTTCCTCTATCCACTCCTGGGCTGTTGAATCCGGATAAAGACGCACCATCTCCTCTCTCATGGCATCCACCTTCTGTTGTAATGCAGCTAAAAACCTGTGGAGATAAGTTCACATATGGTTCCTGTTAAAGGCTAAACAAGAGCTCCTCAGACGTTTCACAAAAGCAAAGCAGGGTACGCTGCCTCTGTAATATAATAAATAATTCTCACGTTGATGCTTGGCTCTGAATCTGCATGGTGATGAGAGGGGTTACCATCTTCCTCTGTCTGTGGTAGGGGCTGAACCATCCTCTTACAAACCTACAGCAGCGCAGACATACAGTTTTTCAATAGAAGTAACAACAAAAGTATAAAACATTTTGGAAAGACCGTTATTTATTTAAAGGTAGATGAGACACTGTGATCACAGCTCATAACCCACATGTTGTTTTCAAACAATCGTATGTCCTCTGAGTTCAGCAGTGAGTTGAGCTCCACAATTAGCTCAGCCAGCTTCCTTCCTGGAAACAGCAAGTCACCTGCAGAAGCCCTGAAAGCCACATGAAACAAAATCCTATTAGCCTGGATACACATACATTATGGCACATGCACTGTGTCATTGTAGTGTAGTTCATAAAACACTGCTGGACCTCACCTCCCCATGCCCTCTACCTCCACTGAGGAAATGCCCAGTCTCTCAGTTACTTCTTTCTGAGCCTCATCATGGAACTGACCATGGCTGAGTGTCTGGAGACAGGATGCTAGTGATGGAAGAGCCACAGGCATGAGCTCACACAGCACCGACAGGTGGTCATACCTGACAGTGGGAAAATAATGGACCATGTGAAAAGTTCTGTCATCTATGAACTGGAACTGGAATAATGTTTCTCATTTAACATCACATTATTTATGGCTAATGAAGTCCTTCAGACCCTAACAAAGAAGAAGGCAGTTTTATTCTACTTAAATATTGTTATGTGTTTTGAGCCCTGTGCTCTTTATCAGCTTGTCCTTCTTCTCTTTTATGCAGTACAAAAACAATCTTTGCCCAAAATAGCCATGGTTTATGAACAAGAGAAAGCATTACACATTTCTACCAAGAAAAAACACAATGCCAAATTCAAACTAGTATCCAGTCATAAGCCTTGTCACCTCCACACACTTCCACCACCTCCAAACAAGCACAAACAAGGTAGAAAAGAAGAAAATTCCTCTTATACTTACCTCTGCCAGCCTGTGATGGCGATGCCTTGCAGGTTTATACCAGGAGATAAAGAAGCAGCCACTTTCAGCCACTGCAAATGATTATCCACATGTCTCTGTGTGCTGGTTACGCATGTGTAAACACTGGTGGAGCCTTTAAATGAGCTGGCCACCCACAGGTCTGGCATGCCGGCACTGCAGTACTTCTCCAGCAAAGACACTGGACAGTTAATGGAGTTAATGAATATAGATCACTACAATAAAGCTCTGTGCATGTTGCTGACTTTTTTGATGATGTAGATGAGACAGGTGTTTGAATATAAATCACAGTTCCTACCAGTTTTGTCCACATCCAGATTAGGGGTGTAGTCCCACAGCATGGGCTGGATGAGACCCACTAGACCGCTATCTGTCATATGGAAAACGAGACAACATTAGTCAGAGGTGGAAGTACTCAGATCTTGTACCTCAGTAAAAGAAGCAATAACACATAAAGTCATACATTTAAATTTTTACTTACAGAATGATGTATATTATATGATTGGATTAATATTATTGATGCATTAACGTGTTCATTACTTTGATGTTGAAGCGGGTAAAGGTGGTTTTACTGCTTCTTAGAGCTTATCTGCTGGGCAGCTTGTGAATTTCCCCTCAGGCATCAATAAAGTTTTATCTTAATATGTAATATTACATTATTTATTTGTTGATTATATTTTGTATTATTGTGTTATTAAATCTGCAAAATAAATGGTGAATAAAATTGCCAAATAAATGTGGAGTAGGTAAGCAAAAGCACAATATTTGCCATTGAATTCTAGTAGAGTATGACGCAAAAGTCAATGGAAAATGAAAACTCAAGTAGGTACAAGTACCTCAAATTTGTTTTTAAGTATGGTGCTTGAGTTAATGTACTTAGTTACTTTCGACCACTGTTATTATTCTTATAGTCAGAATTGCTGTTATTATCCATCCATCTACACTGGACAGGACACACTGGTGAATGAAGTTTTTACATTTACACATGTATGGATTCTGGATTACAACTACAATTATTAGTTAAATGTACTTAACACATTGGCAGTAGGGGTGCTCAGTGCAGAAAAAAGGGCCCTAGCGAGTGATATGCTGTTACATTACTTGATGTTATTGCAAATGACATGATGTACAAGTAGCATTTTATTATTGAGATTGAAGAAGAACTAATTTTTATTCAAAAAT
Source organism: Scatophagus argus (assembly GCF_020382885.2). Taxonomy (NCBI): domain Eukaryota; kingdom Metazoa; phylum Chordata; class Actinopteri; family Scatophagidae; genus Scatophagus; species Scatophagus argus. The sequence goes on from NC_058513.1 coordinate 4,028,921, forward strand.
TCTATTTTAGTGTAGTTTAATCTGCAGTGAAGCGGCATATTTTATATAATTGTGTTTTATGTTTAAAATCCTAATCTGTATTGAGTATATGCAGGTAACAGATAAATAGCGCTGTCAAATAGTACATGTTCCCTGAAGTGTAGTTGAGTAGAAGTATAAAGTAAAAGTAACTTATCTTAAACTATAAGAACCTTAAAAAAATAAATCCACCTGGCTAAGTTCTGCCGCTGTCTACACTACTTAAAGATGTAATTCTACACCAAGAATATATGATATCAAACTGTCTTTCTTACAGTTTCAAGGTAAGGTACCTGGTTACATGTGATCTGAGAGTCAAGTAGCTTTTACTGATGTTGTTCTCTGGAGGAATTCTACTCTTACTTAGTGATATCCTCTTTCAGCCAACTCTATTTTCTGCGTACCTTTCAGTATGTCCTGGTTCATGGCTCTCATCATATCATCCCACATTATGATAGTCATGTGAGGCCATGCCTCCTTGATGGCCTTGGCCACCTTGGTCACATGGCTCAGGAATAGCTGCTCCACAGTCCGTCCACGTGAGTCCAACCACTGTTTGGACTCTTTCCCCTCGCCGAGGATGTACACCTTGAGGAGTTGGAGATGAAGAGAGCAGAGGACTAATTATCCTTTCTACCGTTACTGTTAACAAAAGACTAATCCTTACCTCATCTGCTCCAATGTGGAGTGTGCTCAGGCCTGGATGCAGCTTAACCACCTGCCTCACCATCTCCATCACCAGCCTCACCCCCTCTTCTTTGTGGGGATTCAGGGTACCCACACAATATGGCACCTCTCTCAAGCCCCACATGGGCTGATGTTTCAAGACAAACTACGGTAGAAAAGGGATGGCAGCAAGCCATCGAGAATATGAAAACAGGAACATCTTTGTGAGCACTGTCTAAAAAAAAAATGGCCATTTGTAGCCATTGCAAGAGATAAAAACACGCCTCACCTCCATGTGACCAAACGTCTGCACAAGTGGGATGACCTCAATGCCCTTAGATTTGGCAAATTCCTGCACAGATAGTACCTCCTCATGGCTGCAAACGGAGCATGCAGTAGACAGACGTGACTTAGGCGACTTTATGGTGTACTTGAAGATGAAGTTTTATCCCTCAAGAAGCATTCTGATTTTATTACAGGATCTCACTGCATTATCAGGCAGATAAAACACAATCGCACCCAGCCCATAAATCAGGAAGGGATATCAGCAACAAATCAGGAACAATAATGTTTACGTCCCACACTGCACCTGTAAGCAGGATGTGTTGTGGCCTGCAGCAGTTTCAGCTCCCCTTCATAAGGAAACATGTCCTCATACTCCACCAGCAGGCCATTAACTCCCAGCTCAGAGAACAACTCGATCAGCTGAGGAAATCAGACACACAATAGTGGATGGCAAACGTGAGGAAGTATATTTAAACAATGACAGAGGTGTAAATATGAGCTGCAGCAGCAGATCACAGAGGAAGCAGCTGCGCTCTTACCTTGTGAAGATATTCTACTCTTGGCGGGGCGCCTTTCAAATCCAGGTGAACCAGTTTTTTTCCTTTGGGCCAAGGTGGACACGCCATTCTGCTGAGTACAGACTGCAGACATGAGTAATGTTTCACATTAAGAAGGTGTCTGTTTATGTTTGTGAATGAACATTGGGTTCATTGTTTGACTCACCTGGACAGTACAGACCAAGAAAAAAAAACCTTTAATTGGATATCTGAAAGGACTGACACTGCGAGCAGGATATTGTTGTGAGGTAGACCACTTTGTGTTCTGGTCAGATCCGCCTCTGTCTACCGCTTCCAGTCGTTTCAATTCAGGTACACGGTGTAGGTAATCGATTAATTTAGTCTCAGCGGGCAGAGCAATGGATTGACGACCGCATGCTACAGACTGTTAGAGTTCAACATCTGTGAATCCTAGAGCAGAGTATCACATACACGATTAAGACATAGCTCCGCCGTAGCCTAAATATGACGTTTTTGCAGCTATGGGTTGTAGTCGAAATCAATACAACCCGGACGTGGTCCAATGAAAACGCAGCTTTCTCTTCCGGAGAGCCAATGGGTGAGCCGATACACGTCCACCCGGAAGTGAAGAGAGTTTCAGGTGGTGATACAAGCTGTTGGCGGGTGTGAACAGCATGGTTAGTCAAAGCAAGCAAAACAGTGTGTGACGGTATTTTGTACATGCCACATAGCAGACGTTTGAGTCGACATGGCGCAGCTGCGACAGAGAAGTGCGCAGGGGGCGAATGCCACTGAGATAGAGAAGAAAATTAAAAGGTAAGTGAATTAAATGTAATGTTGCTTGTGGAGCTGAAGAATGAAAGGAGAACGTGTATAGGACAGGTAATGTCAGCGTGCAGAGCAATTGTATGCTAAAACACGACCATAACGTTGCCGATACTGTAACTATACGATTAACTTAGATGTAGACTTCAGAGAGAAGGGAATACAAACATACTGGTGCTTAATTTGTGTTTTTGTTGACCATATCGTGATTATGGCTTTGAGCTGATGGTGTACCTAGCTTTTATTTACCACTTAATGTTGAACGCAACTGTAAAGAAAAAAAAAAGCACAAATAAGTAAACAGAGCTGTTAGTTAAACAAAACACGTAAATATATGATAAATAAAAGTTTATGGTATAAACAAACCAATAACTAAATAAATGCTGGTAATAAACAGACCAATCCTTCAATTTTTGTACATTTCTACACATTTACTGGCATTCATTTCTTTCCTGCTTGTCTGTGTTTTTGCATTTCTGCTTTGTTTTCTTTGTAAGAATACATACTGTTTCTTGCACTGCATAATGGGAAATTTTATATTATCAGCTCCTGGCTGATAATGGAATTCTCACTGATAAATAGACCAAAAACATGATACCAAATCACTTTCACTAACTTCTCAAACACAGCAGCTACGCACTCTGATTTAGTAGGTGGCAGTATGCACATTTAAAGTTGCTTTATGATTCGCCAATAGAAACGAAGAAGGAGGAGGAAAGAAGGAAAATCGTGCTTTTCTCGGGCTCTTGATGTGAAACGACTGCACATGGGTAGTGCCACCACGCAGTGTCGACTAGAGCGCCAAAGATGTTGTCACTGGAGTGGACATTGTTTTTTACAGTTATAAGACAATATGGTTTGATTTTGCAATACATATTCAGAGAGGAGGGAGGAAGTGTATGAGTTTTAACACAATAAATCTTATTAGAGATAAGGAATATGAAATCATCCATCTTTGTTCACTACATCTTTCTTGCCATCACATGTGCAGTTCCATTATGTAAACTTTGCAAAATACAAAAAAAGTGAAATATTTAACAATCTTATTGGTAATGACCATGAGAAGCAGATAAATTATCAGTTATCAGTTGAGAAAACAATTCAGTGCATTTCTATTTATTTCCACACTCTTTCATGTATCTCCTAACAGCTTCAGAAGTTCCCTGTGGGATTCAAGTGCCTCTTGTTTGAAGGTGTTAAGAAATAAGAATAGGAATTGTACATAAAGGCTAGTGTCCTCACCAATTCTTCATTTTAGCCAAGAGTTTCAGTCAGATTCAGTTAATCATCTGGACCTCTTGTCTGTCTTGTTCAGAGGTAATGCGTTGCGGCAGGGATCTACGTGGAAGGGGTCCCGAGGAACTGTGGCCTTGCTGTTGGTCGCCCTGTCTGTGTGCGGGGCGGCTTTGTGGCTGTACACGACCTCTCTGGACAGCGACATCACAGAAACACTGGTCAGCCAAGGTGAGCTGGTCTCTCCTCAGCCCAGAGTCTACACCGTCCAATGCTCTGAAGACTACAAGAACTTCAAACGCTATCCAGGTGAGGCTCTGGTCCTTGCACTGCCATTCTGCTGTGTTAACATGACTGGGATGGGATAAAGCCAGACTTACTTGATAAATACCATGCTAATTAAGTTGCGCAGTCTTATTATTGGATTCTGCTCTGGTTTTCAGTAGTTTCACATGATACAAGATTACTGTTCTCTTACACGCTTTCATACAGAATCTCTGTGAATTCCTGTTATCATCATAAACACTAAAACTGGAACGTTAAAGTAGTCGTAAATATCTGGTTTGCTAAATAATTTAATTCAATCAGCATTTTGAAGACTAAATTCAAATCTTTTTCTCCTTATTCCTAAGATAGTGTGAAACAAGTCATCCACTAGATGGCAATATAGCACAAGCCTACATGTCCACGATGTTACTGTTTCAGTTACTATAGGATTGATTGGGGGACCAGCTGAAAGAATGTTTGCAGCTAAGTGAGTAGTGTGTGGCAGGAAATACTAGACCTGCTTGTTCAATCCAAGAGAGCATATAAACGCCTCAGCTTCCTATATACACTTGTGTTCATACCCATGTAAAGTCACTGTGGTTGGAGCAGTGACAGTTCAAGTGGAGACTGGCAGCATTGATAACATTATTTGCTGAAGTGAGGCACACTTGACTTTACAGTGAAAGATTTCATTTTAAAGAGAAGAAGTCAAATAAGGTTCTAAAACTCCTTTTCTTCTTTTCTCTTTTTAGAGGACGCCATGCAAAATAACCTTCCTCTGAGTCGCTTGTTTCTCTGACTGTTGTCTCTTGTTTCATTTTTCCTTGTGTGTTGATGCAACTCATATGCTGATTGGAACTGAGAAATGCACCGATTTGATTGGCTGAGTAGCATCATGTGAGATGATGTGAGACATGCAGTTGCTGATGTAGGCTCTCAGTCATGTGGATCATGGTAGTTGAAGTGCTAGAAGTGATGGCAACCAGATATCTTTAGGTTGCTGAAGATGTTTCACCTCTCATCCGAAAGGCTTCTTTAGTTCATTCAGTTCAGAACATTTCAGAAGATGTAACTTTTCAGTTTCCTAGGTCGCTAGTGCATTAAAGGCTAGAAATACTATGCCGGTTAAAATAAAAATATCTGTCAAGACTTAACATTTAATAAGGATGGCATATATGCCCACCCCTCATTAATGTATTTTGGTGCTGTAATTTCTGATTTTTAAGAAGGCTAAACTCTTTCTGCAGAGTAGCAGGGGTCCTCTTCAATGGAGTCCACCATGTTGTCCTGCCGTGTTTCTTCACTAGCCCAGAACAGACAACCCAAACACTGACTCCAGAGTGGCCTTATGTGTTTTACGTTTTTTTTGTGGCGAAAAAGGAGGAGGGTGAAATGAGGAGTATTCAGTTGCTTTCAAACTGCAACCACACTGTTAGATCCCATTAAAGCCTACAGACTGGACCTTTACTTCCTATGATCGACTATGTGTTTCAGAGTGAGAACAGGTGAGCAGACCATGTTGTGGTGGGTGATAGATGACAGAGGCCGAGTTCCATTTGGCCAGTAAAATTGGCATTTCATCTCAGCACAGTCCAGCATGATGGAAATACAACCAAAAATAGGGAGTGAATAATAAGCAAATGTTCCACTCAAATATGTATTATATTACTGGAATCAAAGCATTTGTTATTCCCTAAAATGCCAAACACAATGTGTGTGTGGGGTTGGGGGGGGGGGGGGTAGCAGTCAGGGCTCAGACTTAGTACATTGTGAGCACACTCTACCAGCTGAACTACTGAGGTGACTTTGCCAGGTCCTGTGGAAACAGTTTTGAGACAGTCTTTGGAAGAAAAGATAGCACAAATCAGAAACTTGTCTTTATTGATCATGTTGACTGATTGGACTTCAGCCTCCTTTCAGACTTATCTCCGGCCTCTGAAGAAAAGACAGTGGGAGGCTCAGAGCAGAAAATGAGCTTCGAGCAGAAAATAATAATCATCAGACGGAAGAATTCTAATGAGCAGAACTCCAGTAAACTCCTTGCCTTGCTCTTTCCCTCTCTCTTCTATGGGGTCCAGAGCCTCCAAATTAGCCTGAGAATACTGCACTAAGATAATCTGCTGTTATCTTCAAATATTCTCTCACTTGTCTTTCTCCCAGGTTGCACCCCTCAGAAGTGTGGCCGTGCAGTTACAGACAGCGTGGTGACGAGGGAGGAAGCTCAGGTCCTCAGGAGGTAAACACTGTCTCATCTCCTTCTCCTCTTCTTCCCTACTTGTTTTTCCATTTGCTGTCTTCCATGTCTGCAGTGCAGCTGAATCATTTTAAAATGCTATCTGTCTCTGACACACAGGCTGGCTGAGAGAGGGCTGGCGTTGGCTGGGTCTGAGGGAGGAGTGAGTATCTTGCCAAATTAAATTGCTGGAGTAAATTAACAACAAGGCAGACAGAGTGGTGTTTACTTGACCAGAAGCCATTCCTCTTTGTGTTTATCTGTTTAGTGTTCGCTTGTTTTTGTGAGTAATGATTACCTGTATTTGAGTGACATTTCAGGCAACAGTTAGTTTCCATTCATTTCAGTACAAAAAAAGTAAAAAAATAAAAGGGCAAATCTAATGATGCAGGTGGAAACTAAAACAGATTTTTGTTCCAAGACAGCTGGCCATTGTTAGTTTTTTATTTTTGTTACCGGAAGTTGTTCTCCAACACCTCCTTACTGATGACATGCATGTTATGAATGGAGGCCGGCTCCATAGACAAAATTAACAGGACACCTGACAATGACATTGCATTCTAAATACAGTTTTGCAGCTGTAACAGCTCCCACTCTTCTGCAAAGGCTTTCCACAAGATTCTGGAGTGTTTCTGCAGGAATTTTAGCCCGTTCATGTAGTAAAGCATTTGTTAATTCAGGCACTGATGTTGGCCTGGCTCACAGTCTCTGCTCCAGTTCATCCCAAAGGTGTTGGATGGAGCTTGTGTGAAGGTTCTGTGCAGGCCAGTCAAGTTCTTCCTCATCGAACTCAGTCAATCATGTTTTTATGAACTTTGCTTTGTGCACTGGGACACAGTCATGCTGTTGGAAGCATAGCATTGTCCAAAATGTCTTGGTATGCTGAAGCATTAAGATTTCCCTTCACTGGAAGTAAGGGGCCTGGCTCAACCATTAGAAAAACTGTGCCGTAAACAGGTGTGTCTGGATACTTTTGTCTATATAGTGTATATGCATTACCAACCACTAGGTGGGTTTTCCTGCTGTTTCATATGTGCTAGAAACGACTGACTCACATGCCAATCAGCTTTTGGTGCCGACATCACCATACAGCTAAGAGTTTCTGGACTAAACTTGCACTGAACTTTGGCTCTGCATGATGTTTGTCGATATACTTACTGTCTACTGTGAGTGCCACTGTGTGCACTGGACCCCTGTACCATGGCTGTTCAGCATGAATGCATTAACCTTGACAGCCCTAGATAGGACAGATGCATACAGTATGCTCTGACTTTACTCAGACTTCCTGCAGCAATGGGCCTCTCTTGACACTAGGAGGCAGCCTGGCACAATAAGCAGAGCTCCAGCTTGATGAGCTGCTCTGTCAGATAAAACATGCAGTCATATTCCTGTCCAGAGATGTCTGGATGTCCCTGGCATGCCCTACTCCCTGCTCTCTGTCCCCAGCAGGCCTGGGCCTCAGCCAATGAAGGAACTGTTTATGGAGTGTTAAAACACTTAAATGAAGGGAGGGGAAGCAACAAGAGGACTTCTGAGAAAATGACTTTTTTCTGGCTTGTGAAAAACAGAGGAGTGTCCCAATGGAGTTGACAAGCAATAACAAGTAAAAGGCAGAGTGAGAACTCTACGAAAAGGCCACAGAGGGAGTAATGTAAAACCTTGGGACACTGACTGTGTTATGCACAAACATCTACAGCTACTCATTTGTCATTTGCACTAATTCCTGTTTTTCCTCTGACCCCTGCAGGCTTCCATACTGGACCTGCACTCTGGAGCACTGTCAATGGGAAAACAATTTGTCAACATCTACAGGTGGGAAAGTACACCATGTTTTTATTTGTTCTTCCCTGTGTCTACACTGTTTTTGTGCCTGCAGAAATGACATCCTGCATAATATGTAAAATTTGCAGTTAGTTTTGAGTTAGTCATCAATCTTACTGATGCTGGTCCTTGCGAGCTGTCTTCTCCAGGTCTAGTGACCCATATGGCACTCATTCATCACTGCCAGCAGAACCCTGTTTTATTTGAATCATCTGCCCCTCTCTTATACCTTCTCCCCGTCATTCCTTTCTCCCTTAGCTTCCTCCCATCTCTCTCACGTCCTGCTGGGCAGGTGACTGACACTGGATCCTTAGGGACAATCCAGCAGATTTTAATCAGGATGTGATGACGATACTGCTCCTATCCTTCACCTCCCCATTGGGGACTTCCATATGTGAAGCAGTCAGTTTACTATCTGCTGTTTTAGGATGGCTGGGTGACACACCCGTTTGTGTGATGGTGCACTGTGCTGTGCTGCGAAGTTCTAATTTTGCTAACAGATCCCGTCTCGTCTGTTCTCTTTTCCCCCCTCTGCTGTGTCTGTGAATGTGTTTGTGTCTGCTCATGTGTCTCTGATTGGCTTTGTCCTGAACTGCTTGTCTGTGATTGTGTGGCGTGATTTGACTGCAGGTATTTTGGGGATCAGATTGCGAGTGTGTTCACAAAAGAGGATTTCCAGCTTTACAGGTGACTGAGGGACCTTAATTAACAATCAGCCATGCATTTATTACACACTGTTAGAGTTTTGCTACATGATGTGATCCCTGATATTTTTTAATACACTCAAATGACAACACCTTGTACACAATAATGACAAACATCATCATTTTTTATAGTGCCTTTGAAAACATTTTCTATATATTTGAAAAGGTACTGAATGATCAAAATGAAATTATGTTGTTAGTCTGCAAAATGGTTGCATGGATTTCTGTGCACACTTTTGCAATTGAATATAGCAAAAACACAATGAGCAGTTAAATGATAAGATATTGAATATTGTCACAAACTATTTGCTGCTAGCAGTTGAAGTCTTAATATGGTTGTATCCATTATCAGCCCTCATAAACCCTTAGCTGCTCAACTGCAGTTGACACATCCTCTTGACAAGTCTTACCCAAAGTTGCCCACTGTGTCATGGTCCCAAATCATACTTCTCTGAGTAATTAATGCAGATCTATTTTCCACCGTTAGAGATGTACGGGGGCGAATCCAGGCAGTTATTGCTGAGACGTTTGGTTTGGACCCGACTCTAATGTACCTCACCAAGCCCACCTTCTTCTCCAGAATCAACAGCACAGCAGCCAAGACCCAGCATGATGAGTACTGGCACCCACACATAGATAAGGTAACATCTCAAAAAAACAGAACTGTGAATTCTTCTGCCATCGATAACTTGTAAAGAAGCACCTGTTTTTGATATTGGGTTGTTGTGACTTTATCAAGCAGATAATGTGCTGTCTAGATGGGACCCAGAGTCCAAGATTTAGAGATGGTACCGGGTGCGATGCAAAAAGTCTGGAATGGTGCATTGCTAATGGTAGTGGTTAAAAAGTCATTTGCTCCCATGAAATGGGCTGATGGGAATCATCTTGATCTCTGGTTGAACCTGAAAGTTATGTTCTCAATTTATCAGCCAATCTACTCTTCAGCTCTCCTGTATAGAGGTTTGGGCAGGGACTGAAAGAATTCCATTTCACATACAAGCTGCTGAAATGAGTCTCCACAGGGCGGCTGGGTTCACCCTCATATAGGGTAAATGTTGCTTGTGCACTGTAATGGAGTAGTGGCTCTTTCCAGATTTCAATCAAAGACCACTGTTGCTATCCAAGAAAGGGAGATGCTCAGCAAAGTTCCTTCACTTTTAAGGGACATGAAAAACTTTGAAGTGGTTGGGTTTGACTTGATTGAAACACGCTTGCCCACCCTTCGAGAGATGCATCAAGAGAATAAGCACCAAACTGATACTTTAGATGAGGCAGTTTTGGGTATGAAAATCCTAGTGGACTGGTTGCTCAGCAGATATTTTGACATGTCATAGCAGGAAACTCATGTGTATTAATGACTGATGCATTCCATTAGAGGAGATAGCGCTGTTGTGTGTTCTGGTTCATTGTCATGTTACTGGGACACTAAATGATGCTGAACCATTGTTAAGTTATGACGTTCGCTTCTGTTATTCTTTCTTTGGCGAAATGTTTGCTGTGCACACAGTCCATTACAGTGGGAGAAGCTATGGGCAAATCACTATAGGTAGGTAATAGTCTCCTGATGGCTCCATGGATTTTGTGTCCCTATTGATTCAAGAGACTTGGCTGCAGCAACTTCATCAAGCTATTCTAGGTTGACAGAAAAAGGATGAAGACCTCTTGGTCGAAAGGTGATTGGGGTGGTTTGGTTAGTTGATCAAGATGCCTTCCTGTGGAAGTTTTCCAGACATGTCCAGCTAGGAGGTCTGTGAAAGACCCCAATTTGTTAGAGGAAAGACATTTCTCAACCTGCCTGGGAACACCTGGGATTGTGTAGAGGAGGGCTGCAGGAGCATATGACTTTGCAGCAGTGAATTAGCATTGAACAGCAGCCCACTCTGCTCACCCCTTTCAAAAATCTGGGGATGTGATCATGAGGCCAAAGGCACATGAAAGCACAATCACAGCGTAAAATGTCATCTTCAAAATGAAAGATGTTTTGCCTTAATACTGATCTTTAGGAAATGGGAAATGCAGTCAGTTGATCTGTATTCAGAAAATCTCCTTTGGTTCCTTTTGCTTTACTTTACCCAGTAGTTTAGACATTAAGCTGCTGCAAGTTTTACCACTTGCTGAACCAAGAAATAGTTATTCCTAAATAATTTCTTAAAACAAGTGGTACATTCCTTCAAGGGAGCTTCTCAGTTTCCTGTAACCCATGCCTCTCTTTGGTGACAGTGCATATAAACTAATCATTCATTATAAATATTAATGGAGTGCAGCTTTTTTCCTCAGATGCTTTAATCTTTCTCTTTATACTTTGTTCATCATCATGAGATCTTAGAGTTGCTCTGGGATTGAAAGAAGACCTTGAGGCAAGTTTTAAATGAATGCGGTATCTGCCTAGAAACAGTTTGAGTGGTTTACAACTAATGTGGTTTAAAAAACGTTTGAAAAACATAGTGGGTAACTCCTGTAATGTAAGAGGTTCTTCATATTGTGAGCATATTTGATGTTCTTATTGTTTTACTGTAAAACTCATTACAGTTCAGTGTAACACAGTTAACACCCCTAAATTATGTTTTTGGAAAGATTTTTATACTCTAGGCCTGCAGGCATCATTTATTGCTCACAAAACTGTTGAAGCATCTGTGTCAATATTGATGTTTTTTTCTCTTGCTAAAACAGTACATATTTACTTTACTTGTGGCATTTCCTGGAACATAGCATGTTTGCTGTTGCCTCCATATTGGTGTTGTTGCCTCACCATCTCCCGCTGCCCCTCGACAGCTGGAAACATGTAATCTGAAAGGACACACTTCTCTTCCCCATCTGTCTCCACCGCTATTTTGAGGCTAATTTGCTAACCCAGCCCTCATTTAAATGTAAATGGCCCCTGATGTCTTGGTGGTGCGTTTTCTCCTCATCGATAATATATGCTGATATGGTGTCATAGCAAAACTTATAACGTGGCAGCACAGAAAGTGTTTTATCTCAGGCAGGGATAAACTTGCTTTCATAAAGAAACTGAATTATATGTGCGGGTTCAAATGTAGTATTCTTATTCACGACCTTGGCTTGTCTTACTGTGGAAATAAAGATGTAAACCAGCTTCTTCATACAGTCATCAGCCTTGTAAAATTACCACCAAATCTGGTTGATTTGGAACTTGAAACTAGAGAGCTTCAATCAATTTGAAAACACACTGAAAGGTACATTACGCCATATCAAAAAAAAAATTTGGTTTTATATGCTCACATCTTGAGATATTCCCCTTAAATTTCTTCCACCAAATCTGTAGATCAGATAAAACTAGAACTATCTGCATAGCTAGTAGCTCTGAGAAAACTGTGCATATTTTTGGTGTACCATGCATTTACAGTCACAATAGCTAGTATTCTTCCTCAATTCTTGGGAGTATATTTTAGTGTAAGCTCTGGTAAACCCACTGAATGCTACCTGCCAAGCACCAAACAGTAGACAGACAAAGCTGGGTAATTGTCTAGTGCAAACAAAGTGGAGCATTAAACAGCACTAAACAGAGCTAAAAAAGAAAGTGATAACTGGACTAAATGTTGTCCAAACACACAACTCCAAAAAACTGGTAAAGTTGCTCTGTATTTGCCAAATGTGCTGAATGTATTTATTCCTGTTTGCCACAAGCATAATAAATGTTTTAGTCATTAAAGTCTGCCTTTCTTTGCTTAAAAAAAGAATTCTTCTGCAATTATTACAGCAAATAGAGCAATGCAATAGAGGAAGTAAAAAGTAGCAATAACGGTTTAGCCTGCTATGTACTGCTCCTGTTTTGTTGCATTGTTGCCCTCTGCTGGACTGGACCAGTAAAGCTCTCGTAATAGCTATTATTGTTCTAATGGCTAATAGTAATTGTTTGTCCTACAGTGCTACTATGCTGTGCAGCTCGCCTTACGTTTCTCTTATCCCTCTTTTCTTTATGGTTGCATTGAGTATTTAATATGATTACAACAAATGATATACAACCAAGAGCAACTCAGTTATCAGCAAAATGGCAGTTACAGGAAGATGAGGTGTTTAAGCAGGTAGAGATGCAGCTTTCCAGACAGATCCAGGCTTGTAATTTGTGTTAATTGGGTGTTGTGTAACATCCTTGTAAAATTATAAAACTCTGTCTTAAACACTTTTGAGTGGTCTCTGAACCTGGGTGGTTTCAAGTGGTTTCAACAATTCATGAAACTCTCTGCAGATCACTGCTCACTGTTTTTCTGTCTTGTAGGTAAGATCAAGTGAAGGCTGTCTCTGTCTAAATTAGCGTTTGAGTCTTTGAAAAGACACCATCTCTTGTTCCTTGTCAACTCACTCTTTGATGTTTCATTAAGGCTACCCTTTGGGTGAGCTCAGTGGGCTCTCTTGGACCTGTGGCTCTCTTATTAGTGCTGTTGTAACAGCATAAACAGCCCACAGTATGGTTTATTTTCCAACAAATGAAGACAACCCCCCCCCCCCCCCCCCCCCCCACCAAGAAAAAAAAACTTGTGTATTTAATCAGGCAATCAAAGACCTTATGAGGAGAACAGTTCAGGTGAGGAATCAACAGCAAGTGCTCCCATGATGGAGGGAAAGACCAAACTTTACTCTGTCCAACAGGGTAAGGGGTTACTTTTTCAGACTAAAAACCTCGTTCAAAAGTCTCAAAAGACCACCTGTTTTTAGCTTTGGTGATGAACATATTAAAGGTTCAATAATTAGAATCCAGTAATATACATTTTTCTGAAATAGGCCATTCTGCACAATGAGTACTTTTGCTTTTACTATATTTAATACATTTTCATTCTAATATTTTTGTCATTTTATTTAGGTAATGTTTGCAATGCAACCCTTTTCCTTTAACAGGGTATTTCTACACTGTATTGTTTGCAAAACTCAGACAAAGAGAAAAAACTAAACAAAACACATGGTGTGTTTTTAGTTTTATTTATTGCTCAAAACATGATGTTGTTTTAATTGTATTTTAACCTTTAAACGCACAAAGGCTTCATTTGCATATTAAAATCGGTAACATTTTCTCCCGGGGAGAACGCCACTCACATGGCTGTACACTCCTAGTTTTATTGTCAGTGTTTAAACACAGGTTTCTTCCTGTCTGACTCTGTTAGGTAACTTATGGCTCTTTTGACTACACCTCACTCCTCTATCTCTCTGACTACGGCTCCGACTTTACTGGGGGAAGATTTGTCTTCATGGACCAAAATGGCAACCGGACGGTGGAACCACGGGCAGGTAACTACCAGCAAGTAAAGACTAACTCTGCTTGACGTTGTGCCTCTTGCTACTTCATTTTCAAACACGCTGATCCTCGATCTGTAAGGCATATTATTGTAAATCCAGGCTATCAGAAGTAATACCCCGTAATTCCTGGCTTTGTCTAAACAGGCCTATTAATCCACACTTGAAGTAAGTGATGCAAGATAGATGAAGGATTTCATTATCACAGCCATGCTTAAAATTAGAATTGGTGTACTTGGTGGCATTAGGGAATCTGGAGGTGGTTTTAGCACTCTGAAATGTGAAGCAAAGTGGGTGTA